>NC_141990.1:84078879-84725129 GCF_049901715.1 Pseudonaja textilis
CAGACTAATCATTTTTAAGGAGAACATCAGGAATCACTTGATAAAAAACCAGAGAAATTAGGAAATGAATTTAAAGAAGTCATTAAGGATAAATGTAAAAAGAGAACATCAGATGAAGAAATAGAAGAAAGCAAAGTGGTTAGTGAAAGAAATTGTGAAATTTGCCAAGAGAAGCCAAGAAAGATAAAAATCTCAGGAAGGAACTTAACAAAATTCTCAGATAACTATTAAAAGACACAAGAAGCAGAATTATAACATCATTAATAGATGGAAACAGATAAGAAAAAGCAAGGATCCACATTTAATGATGACTGATTCAATGAGTGTTTGAAGTGACAATGGTGCTGAATGAGAAGTACTTATGACAATCCTCATATGTTGCAGCTCTTACAACAACCTGCTCAAAATTAGTATAATAGAGCAACCTATGGTCTCATGATGGTGCTTTGCAATCTTCACTGCCAGATTCTGACAAGCATAGTCAATGGGGAATCCAGCATGAGGCCACAAATAGCGACTGCTTCACATTGCAGTATTCACTTAACAACAGCAACTGGAAGTTCCAAAATGGTTGTCGTTAAGTGGCATGGTCATGGGAGGTTGTGCTTTGCAACCATGGCCTTAAATGATGGCAATTCCCATCCCAATTACCATTAAATGAGGACTACTTGTATATATTATTGGCATAAACTCCTAATGTTCTTTGCTCAAACCCTCCTCAAACCCTTTCCTCCTCACCATGATAAGACTGCAGAGAAGGACTTGCAGTATGTATGAATGACTTATATACTTAGGTTTAAACAGAAAGACTCATGATTCACAGTTATAGTTTTTTAGAGAATTTGGATTGGAGATATAGTAATCCACAACTGAATAAAAAAATGCATAGCCTCTTCCTCCTTCTCCACCCTCTCTTCCTCCTCCCCTTTCCCCTTTCCCATTCTTCTTTTCAAAATTATATTGAAAGGAGGGGAAGAGGATCACACAGAAAAAAAAGGACATTTGAGTGACATTTAAGAAATCTGCAAGAGAACACTAAAATATGGTTATCCTTTTTCTATTACTAATAAATAATTCCAAAGGAGCAATAAATTCACACAATGTATATAATAAAAGACAATAAATTTTGCAAAAGAGAAAATGAACTGAAAAAGGTTTTAAGTGGTTTTAAGGAAAGAAATAATTCCTAGATCCTTGTAAGGTAGATTCCTATGAGGGCAATTAACATAAATCTACAAAAAAGACGGTTTCTTTCATTTTTCCTAGGAATAGACTTTTTTGCCTGCATTATTCTGGTGTTACAGGGCAAGAGATAAAAATACACAGAGTTCCTCCCATTAGTATCAACGGGAATTCATCAAAACAGCATTCTAAATGTTACCTAGTGAGAAAGGAATAGAAGCGTGGTTTAAAAGCTACATAAAAGAACAGCACTGTAGGAGACTGGTTGGTATTTAATTTTAAAATCTATTAGGAGGACTTTGGACCAAAGCAATTTTAGAAATATGAGCAGGGAGTGCTGTAATAGTCTGTGTATAGTGCACGCTCCAGCTAGTACATTGCCCATAACCTGAGACTAGGAATTACGAGTAAAGACTAAAATAAATGTTTGCTAGGGGAAAATAGTTTAAAATGAGGTGGAGAGTTTTAGATTTAAAAGGAGATACTTTTGAGAACCGGGCAGTCATCTAACAAGAATGCTGTTTCAGGGACCAATTCTCATGCAGAGAAACACTGTTTTCATGAATTTAATTGGCACTAATAGCAATAGCAATAGCAGTTAGACTTATATACAACTTCATAGTGCTTTACAGCACTCTCTGAGCGGTTTACAGAATTAGCATATTGCCCCCCCAAGAATCCAGGTCCACATTTTACTGACCTCAGAAGGATGGAAGACTGGGTCAACCTAGGGCCAGTCAGGATCGAACTGCTGCCAGTTGGGAGAATTAACCTGCAATACTGCATTCTAACCCCATGGTTTACTAAGATGTATTAACATAAGATGTAAGTAAGATGTATTCACATTTTTAAAATTACCATTTCTAAAATCAAGGAATAAGACTGTGTCATTTTGAGAAAGCTGAAATTATACGTTTTATTAATTGACAAAAATATTGATTAGCAGACCAGTTTAGCATTTAACCTCATCAAATTAATATGTTCCTGAAGGTACAAAAACATACTGAAACAGCTATATTCATATATGCAAAGTGCTTCTTGAAAATGTGGTAGAAATTCCCTAGGTAATGTATTTTGGTAAATACCAAATTATAAGAGAACATAACAAGTAAACAAAAAGCAGGGGCTTTTGTTACTTAGCTCTCCAAGCTGAAATGGAGAAAATTAATAGCAAGTATCTTCTATTGAGAAGGGAAGTAATGCAAGAACAGTTCTTCTCATTTATGTGTTTAAAATACATATTCATCACTTGTGCTGCACAATTTCCAGCAATATACAGGCTCAAAATACATTTTTCACTTTTTAAAATACCGTTTAAATATATAGTGACAATACTAAAATATATTAATTTTAAACCAGCAATCATGAATGGTGGAGCAGCTTCATCATCTATTAAACCCCATGGCAAATAAAAGTATATTTAACATTCAGCTGTACTTACGTTTCTCCACGTGAGCAATTTAAGATCTAGGGACTTCAGTTCCCCAAGTTCTTCAGTGGAGGACACTAGCTGAAGAATTCTGAGCACTGAAGTCCATATGTTTGCTGAGGTGGGGGAAACATGAATTAAACTATCATAAGATTGGCATATCATGTATCTAATTGGAGGAGGAGGATTCACAAGATAAATGGTTGAATGAACATCTGAAGAATATAGAACAATTGCAGGGGAAGGCTTTGCTGTGAGTCGAAACTGTCAGAGAAATATGTTTTTTGTCAGCTAACCTTATTCCCAATTTTTTATGGCTTTAAAGGGTCATACAATCTCAAAAAAAGGTCAAACTTGGATAGAAAACCTCATAGAAGAGCTGAAATTGGCTCAAAAGAATTGTTCTACAAGATGAAAAGAAAACAATTCTTATCAAACCTTCAGGAGTAATCCTTTATCCAACCTGCTAACATTCCACTGACATTAGTGAGATTCACATTTCCAAAGAAGTAACTACAAAAAAGCTATCTGTGGCAGCTGTCACTTTGTAAAAAAAAACATGGAAATACGTCACTGTAAAAAACAGAAGCACACAGAAAGACATCTGAAGTTACGTGGATATTTTCAAAAAGGGAGACAAGAACTGCCAGGATGCTTCTATAAAATATTTGTACCATAATTATTTACAAGACAGTGATTACTTGAATCTGATTTTGCTCTAGCAATCAGGCAAAAAAACTCCTTATCGCATTCCCTGTTGGAATCTGATTCGGAGGGGGAAGCAGAGCAGCTGACAGGGAGTGGGAGTGTGGTTCCATTGGCTGTGGAAGAAACTGGGGAAGGACAAAGTCTGGCTGGACAGAGCAGGGAAAAGGTAGAGCAAGGGAGAGGGAATTCGGAGGAAGACCCAGACCCACTCCCTCTTCATCCTAGGGCATGGAGGGAGGAACGGAGAAGGAAGCAATGTGAGTTGCGTAACTTACAGGAAAGGAAAGAGCCCTGATTCCCTTCATTAGCTGCAGCTGGGAACACAGTATTTAAAAAGGGAACACAGTTGTTGGGAACAAATCATGAATTATCTGGTATCGTTGAGGCTTATCTGTGTTCCTGGTGTCTTCCCAACTGTGTGTGTTTTGACTGTGCTTTCAAGTCTGCAATTCCTTCTCCTGCCCTGTCAAGTTATGTAGTAACAAAAGAGATCCTGTAGATGGCGCATACAGCATACTGCTGTGTCTAATACAGGGGCCTCTTTGCATGATCTCACTCCTTGTCCTGGGCTGGAAAAGTCCCAGACTTGTACGTGATCTCACCTTACTAACATCATCACTATTCTTAAGGATTGGTTGGGAGGTTTCACTAATCCTAATGCTGTATCTATTCTCCAATCCAGATGCTGTATCTATGTTATTCTTCCTTGCTTGTAAAAATAGTATAAAAGTAATAAACACTACGTGGTAGTCAGACATCTTTGCACACTGAAATGACTGGTTATTGAACTCCATCAAAGTTAATTACTGCAGCGTGGTTTGTTTGGATTTTTAGTTACAGTTTGTGTGTACTTTGTTTTCGGACTGAATTTCCTCCACTTAAAGACTGTTCCTGGGAGAGTTTTTCTGCAGCCAAAGGTAACTGGGGCATTGGGGGCAAAGTTGGAGATAATAAAGGGACTCTTCTTGATTATTTGACTGTGTTGCCTTTGTGCCATGCCCCGGTCATCACATTCCTCAAGACCTCTGCCGCAATAATGAATGCAGAAGTTTTAGTATTGATAATTTTCTTAATCTAATTTACTAGTTATAACTTGAACTAATTAGTTCAGTGGCTAATCTTTCAGTAAATGCTAAATGGAAAAATTGTTCATTGTAAAAATGGACTAAAACACTGTTGAGACTTTTGCATCTGCCTTCTCAGATCAAAGACAAGAGTAGAAGAACTTTTCCATTATTCACTTTTCCTGCAGGGATCCTTACCATGTCAGGATCCCAGTTATCTATAAATCTCTCCTGAATTGCTTTGATAAGAAAGCAAAACAATATCCCAAATGTCTAATAATAAAAATAGCCAAATAGGTCATCTATCACATCTGAATGGAGAGTCAAGGGAAGCAAATGACGAAAGCAACAATGCACATTGCACACCGTATTAAAGGGGAAGAGCTTGTGTTGCAATAATGCAATAATGTTTTCTTCCTTTTGTCCATAGAGGTGGTTCCACCTGGGGAGATGACCTTGGAATCCTAGTGGATGACCATTTGAATAGGAGCCAGCAGTGTGCAGCAGCAGCAGCCAAAAAAGCAAATACAATCTTGGGTTGTATAAACAGAAGCATAGAATCAAGATCACATGAAGTATTAGTGCCACTTTATAAAACCCTAGTAAGACCACACCTGGGATACTGCAACCAATTTTGGTCACCATACTACAAAAACAATGTTGAGACTTTGGAAAAAGTTCAAAGAGCAACTAAGATGAACAAAGGCCTGGAGACTAAAACATATGAAGAACGGCTGCAGGATTTGGGTTTGGCTAGTCTAAATAAAAGAAGAATGAAGGGTGACATGATAGCAGTATTCCTATATTTGAGGGGCTGCCACAAAGAAGAGGGGGTCAAATTATTCTCCAAAGCACCAGAGGGCAGGACAAGAAACAATAGTTGGAAATTAAACAAAGAGAGAAGCAACCTGGAATTAAGGAGAAACTTCTTAACACTGAGTAGAATTAACCAGTGGATCAGCTTGCTTGCAGAAATTGTGGGCACTCCATCACTGGATGTTTTTAAAAAGAGTTTAGACAATCACTTATCTGAAATGGTATAGGTTCTCCTGCTGGGCTGGACTAGAAGACCTCCAAAGTCCCTTCCAGCTCATTCTATTCTAAGTGGTTGTTGAAACAAATGAGGAGGGACAATATAGTTGTGAACAACTGGATAGGCTTTATCAAAAGTCATTTATTCTGTGCAGTACCCCATCCTGGAGTTATGAATGTCTCCTGCCTCCACCATTTCTTTAGTTCATTTACTATGTCTCAGGCCCAAATTCATGACATCTTTCTGCTTAACAAATGATTTACTGCAGGAGTTATTGGCAATTTTAATCAGGACTCTGGGATAACTTTATCCCCCCACCCACCTTCTCCATAGATCAGTTTCAATTATTATTCCTTTTTGTAACGGTTAGTTTTCAAAAAGAAAAAAAGTGATGTATTAAAGTCATTATCAGATACCCAATCTTCCTTGTATAAGGATTAAAAGTCAGCGGATTTTAAAATGAAGCTGTTGTTCTCTTGGCAATAAGACTTGTCATTACCTTCTTGGGTTCTTTTTTTTTTTTAATTCCACTCTAACCTAGAGTTTGAGGTTAAACACCACTGTGTGAAACCTTTTTTACTTCATATGACTGGAGAAATGTTGGGATGGTAGAAAATTGCTCCAACCAATATAGGTTAGAGCTCTCAAAGCAATATTAGAAGAAAATAATATTTTTAAATTACAGAAGCCAAATTTGCAGAGAGAGAGAGAGAGAAGAAAAGCTGATATCATCTTTTTCTACCTTGAAAAATAGTTGCTATTGTGTAGTCACAGGCTAACTAGTGCAATAAAATCTTTAGTGCGTTCCATCTAAGTATTTACCAGATTTGATTCCACTTAGCTTTTAAAAATCAACCAAATTGACTAAGTATTACCCAACCAGTATTTCTAATTCTGCAGAAACAAACTCAGTTTTTGGTGTACCTGCTAAATTTTATCCAAGAAACCAAATTCATCTTCTCCTCCCTTGCCAGCTTCTGCCCCATATCCATTTCGCAGTGTGTTTTCTACACTGATATAATCCAGATTCTTCTCTCCTGAACAAATTTACACCCATTTTCTGGCAATGTGATCATCACTGCAAATTGTAGAGGTAAGAACTGTAAGCTGAACATAGCAGCATAAATGTGAAGGGTCCATGAATATTCATTGAACATGTGTGGAAGACTACAACTTAAAAGAAAATCTAGAAGGCGAATGAAGGTGAGGGTTGATATATGAAAAGCGGGCAACATAAATAAACAGTTTGAGAGTTTTAAATATGAACTAAAGGGAAATTGGTCTTTGGTATTTATTCTTCTTCATTAAATAGCAAATCAAGTACTTTTTAAGCCAGTATATTTTTTAAAAATAAAATTGCCTGCTCTATTTGAAATGATCCAGGTGATGATATTCCAGCTGAAACCTTGAAAAACACCCTTAAAACTCTTCCCTGTAAAGGATCCAAATATTGCATGTCCAGTATGGCTAGAATTTTGCTTCTTTCATGTATAGCTTACAATCATCTCAGATTAAGTTGGTCCCGCTCAACAAGTGATCCTTTCTTAGTCTGAACTACTGTTCCTCACAGAAGCTACTGGTGGTGAGCGGTGCTGGGAACAATCATGTAGGAATATTGCAAGGATGATAGGGACTCAAATTGAAACTAAGAAATTATAATAAGCAATTATCAGGATGGAGAGACATCTAAATAGACAATATCAATAGCACTTAGACTTATGTACTGTTTCACAGTGCTTTATAGCAATTTTCAGAGTCAGCATTGTCCCCGACAAGTAGGGTCCTCATTTTACCAACTTTGGAAGGATGGAAGGCTGAGCCAGCCTTGAGCCCATGAGACACGAACTACCAAACTGCTGGCAGATGGCGATCATCAGAAGTAGCCTGCAGTACATTATTCTAACCACTGCTCACCTCGACAAAATGGGAGGACAACTAAAGGGCCACTCCTTTTGTACTTTGCCCATTTTTTAAGGGGTGGTGTTTCAATTTATTGCCATAATTACCATGTTGCCTGTTCCCATATTCCCACCCAATATGTCTGATGAATAGCTGCGGTATCTGCAGTAGAACACGGTTTATCTGCTTAAAATTTCACTTGTAAAGAAGTCTCCTACAAACAGTGCCAAACTATTACCATAATTATTGTGTGCCATAACCAACTTCCTTATGGTCCTAAAGCAAAGATCTAGGAATACGTGTAAACAGGTGCTGAAAATGCCCACCACAGATTAAAGTTCTGAGACTTGCAGTCTGGACCACAAGATGGATTTTGAGAAGAGGAACCTCCCAGCAGCTCAACAGAGCTTGATCTACCATCAGATTTCTTGGCAACAACACAGGGAGTACTCCAGGATCCCTTGCTCCAAGGACCTCATCCCTCTGTGAACCCCATCTACTTACCTGTTCTGTGGCAGGTGTTGCTTCTGATCAAGGGCATAAGGCAAATGGGGATTTTGAATTACGCCATCTTCGGTCTGATCTAAGTATGGTATATAAAATCATACATTGCAATGACTTACCTGTCAATGAATATTTCAGCTTCAACCATAACAACACAAGAGTACACAATAGATACAAACTCAGGGTTAACCGCACCAAACTTGATTGCAGGAAATACGACTTCAGCAACAGAGTGGTCAGTGTCTGGAATACTCTACCTGACTCTGTGGTTTCTTCCCCAAACCCCCAAAACTTTAACCTTAGACTGTCTACTATTGACCTCACCCCTTTCCTAAGAGGTCTGTAGGGGGCATGCATAAGTGCACCAAAGTGCCTACCACCCCTGTCCTATTGTTTCTTTTATTTTCTTATATATATCCATGTATTCATAACTATGTATATACTTATACCTATTATCTTGTAAGCGATTGACAAAGCAAATAGATAGATAGATAGATAGATAGATAGATAGATAGATAGATAGATAGATAGATAGATAGATAGATAGATAGATAGATAAATTTGCCAAGAAGGCTGGCCTGGGGAACTGGAACTGCTTAAAGTAAGGAAAGAGGTAGAGGAAAGCCAGTTCTGGCCAACCCGTCTTGAGTCTTCTACTAACAAACCCAAACTCAGACCCCTCCCCCCCCAAGAAAGCATGGTTCAAACTGACTTTCTTTTATCAGGTTATCAGGTTTGCTGCCAGGAAAAAGTGGGGGGAGTAGAATTTAAAATCCAGGAAACTGAACAAGGGAAACTGCCGTTGTCATTTATTGGTGAGTTCATTAAGAATAAATTGTTTAAACTTCTTTCTCTTAGATTGCTTTCTGAAGGGTTAATGTCTCTTTTTGCCAGATGAGACTGAAAAATCCAACTGCTTTTCCCTCTTCATGTTTTGAAACGCTTGTTCCCTTTTCTTTCTCAGCTACTCAGAGTCATCAGAAAGATGACAAATAAGAAAACCGAATTCCTTTCCTAGGCAAATAAAGATTAAAGGGAGAAAGAGATGGACAGTAGATGGAGACTGTGTGGTATAGGGTTGATCTATTGGACTAAGAGCAGGAAAATCAAGCTCAAATCCACCCTTAGCCCTAGAAGCTCAACAGGGGACTTTGGGCCAGTCACACTCTCTTTGTCCAACCAACTTCATAAGAAGGTTATTGTGGGGAAAAAGAAGAGGAGGGCAAACTACCTAAGCTGCTATATGTGTTTTTATTAGATTTATCTAATCAATAAATGAAAATAAGAGAAACCAAGAAAAGGACCAAAAAAAAAAAAAAGGCGGGGGGGAGAATCTACTCAGCAAGGAATAAGAAAAAAAGGATTTGGTTTCATAAATTATTATCCTGGATTTGATCTTGAAAGAAAGAAAGTCCAGTAATAAGCTCTAATATTGATATTTTTGTTAATGAGGAACATGATGACTAAAGTAAAATTGTTCTTTTTCAGAACTTTTATAAGTACTGGTGGCTCAATTTCTCAGTACGGCTTTTAAATTTAATATCCTATGGCTAATGGTATACTAAATTTCTTCATTTTTGACTCAGTAGACATTTTTGTATCAATGTATAAAAAGGCTCCAGAGTTGCAGCCTTCAGACCAGTGGTGTGATTCAATTTTTTTTACTACCGGTTCTGTGGGCATGGCTTGATGGGCGTGGCAGGAGGAGGATACTGTAAAATCTCCAGTCAGAGGTGGTATTTGCCAGTTTTCCAAACTATTCAAAATTTCCACTACCGGTTCTCCAGAACTGGTCAAAACCTGCTAAATACCACCTCTGCCTCAGACTAATGAAATAGTCTTCAGTCTTGATCCTTGAACGGAATGTCCCTCTAATTACAGAGTACTAGAAATCTTAAAAGCCAAGGTATTTTATCCTAGGAGAATTTGCACTGAGCTGATTTTTCAGTACTTAATTCAACAAATATGAGAACTTGTATAACACAACATCTCTATCGATTTTATTTTGTTTTTTGAGCAGCATAAAATCTGAAACAACTAAGAAGCAATTACAAAAATAGGAAACATTTCTTGTAAGATAAAAATATCCTGTATTGTTAAATGTTACGTATATAAGAGTTGTTCACTGTACATTTCCTGAGATTAAAAATCCATAAATTGAAAATTATAAGGGATTAAGTCTATATATTTCTTATTATATTTATACTATATGATAGATGTCATTATATACCATAAGTCACCAAGAATCATTGACTAAGATGGACCGCTGTAGAAATTGAATAAATAAATAAACAGAATAAATGAAAAATAAGAGTAGAAATTATAAAGTTAAACAGATAAATTGATAGACAATGTCTGAAAAACACTGTTAAATGTATTTGAGTAATCTAATATAAAATAACTGTACTCTCGCCATACCATAATCTTAGCTATAAAATAATTTGGTTAAAATAATAAGTACATATTGGTGAAAAAGACTTTAAGCAGAACATCCAAGTATCTTGGAACTGAGATATATAAATTGTTAGTAAATAGAAATATGTGGTAGTTCTAACCCAATTAATGCTTACTAGTTTCTGGGTTTTAATGTGGTTTAGATGCTAACACACTGAACTTGGATACCCTGTAAGTACTGGAATAAGACATAAACATGCAGAGAATATGTTGCCATAGCAAGGCCCCTTTATGAGAAGGGGATGAATAAGTGTAGTGCAAATGTCTGTATAATATGTGCAGTAAGTGCAGGAGAATATGTTTTAACGTTTCTACTGGTCCATCACCACCAGGATACCACAAACAATCTATTAAAGGAAACTTCCAATATCTTATTTCTAGCACAACTGAAGGAAAGTCAGGCACAGAAACATGTCAAAGTGTACATCCTTTTATCTTTAGTAACATTGTTTTAACTCCTGTTTCACTTGTAAGAACATTTGCGGTCTCACCAGATTAGGTTGATATTTTATATATTCCCTACAAGTAAATAAACAGATAATCTAGATAAAGATCTTATCTTCAGTACAGGTGTATGTTTGTATCTTTGTGTTTATGTATGTGTATGTGTTTGCTTGTTTCAACTGTATGTTATTGCTAGTACACCAAATCCTACTGAGGGAAAGGATAGTCTGAACTGAAAGATAGCTATTTCCCAACAGAAAGTCGTTTTCACACATGACTTCTATGAGATGAAGAAGCATTTCACTACTTAATATACTAAAATTTCCATGGACAGCTGGATCAGTAAGATTTACAGTAAAAGCACAAAAAGAGAATTAGTCATTATCTAATTACTTATTATTAATTAATAGTTATTAATATAATATAATATAATATAATATAATATAATATAATATAATATAATATAATATAATATAATATAATATAATTACTTATTATTACTTATCTAATTACTCTTATGCAATTTCGGCAGTCTTGATCTAGCAGGATTCCTATGCCTGATAGTTAGCTTCATATTATTGCATTGGGAGCCTTTTCATATAGAGTGACTGATCTGGTAACCCTAATTACAAGAAGCCATATTAACATTTAATCCAAAGAATACACAAAAAAGCTTTCAATTGGATAAATAGTAACAGACATGGGATAGGTTTTGGAAAGAATTACTGCAACAGAAAGGACCAGTCCAACAATTTACAAAATGAGTAATTTATTTTTGATTGAATAAGATATATAATACCACTGTCTTAACAAACATTGTCTTAATTTTCTGTTATTTCTCAGACTTCCAGTAATCAATGTGACAGTTCATTTCTGAAGTAATTAGCAAACTTGTATATAAACACAATATAAAGCTCCTATTCTGGCTTCCTTGAACTTGTTATACTACATGCTAGAATTTTTCACTGTCTATTACACATTTCTCACACACATATGCATACACACTGAGAGGTATATATGTCCATAAGCCTTCTTGTAGGCACCAAAATACTCTTTTTTGTTATATATAAATCACAATCTTCACAGGGGTGAACCTTAACTCTGAGCTAGTTTTAGAGATTATTTACCTGATAAATGGCATCTATCAACTTCCAGCAGTATAGCCAACTACTCAAATAATTGCATGAATTCAGAGGAGAAAAATGTAATCCCTTCCAAACATATCCTCGCTGTATCCAATTCAGAAGATAATTTACATTGTTAATAAGACATATGGCAGAGCTCCAAAGTGTTCCCTCATACTAAATATAGGCAAATGAGGTGTTTTGTAAGCATTCTATATCATTCTGATATAATTTTATACATGATTGCAAAGCAGAATTTAGGCAGCTAATACGTCATTGTGGTAAATTGACTGTGACAATTTGCCTTTATATCTCTCCCTCCCCAGCCCCCCCACTCCAGTGAATAGCCAGGAGATTTTTAAAAATTAAAAGATTTTCAACCTTTTTTCCTGAATTTCAAAGCTGTTTGGCTTTGAAGAAAGGCAGCATGACAGTGCATTCTGCAGAATGAGTCAACAATTAGATTAGGGCTAGGACAATTGGCCACTTGCCTCTCTGAAAACTTAAAAATAAGGGACACATCATTCATCTATCTATTTGATGGGTGAAGCTTACCTTTAACTGAACCTTTCTAAAGGCAGAAATATATAAAACATCCATTATAATGCCAGATTTGTAAAGTAAGAAATTACCGGTCTACAAAAATGAGTTTCATTTTTTCAGAATGTCATTAAATAGAAATTGATTGTGATGCAATTGTGAAGTGTCTGTTAATAATTGGAAGATTTATATCTCACAAAAAATCACCAAATCTTCTGCATGACCTTTTGGCATTCATTATTGATCAGATATTATCTACCATTCAAGAATGTGGTGCAGGGAAGTGGTGTGATTGGAGAACTGTGTGCATCGTGTTGACTTCAGAGTATTAAAGATCCAATAAACAAATGCCTGCTTGATTTATTATTTACATTCATTACAAAAGCAGTGTCTCCAAACTGCATAAATAACAGGAATAATGCAGTGAATAAAATAGAAACTCAGAGAAAGGCCTTTTACAGGATCCATATTGCAGTCTTGCAATTAAACAGTTAAACCATTGTCATCTCTTGTTTAGATTACCATTCTGCATGGGGCTGCCCTTGAAGATCACCTGGAAACTTCAGCTGTTGCAAAATGTGTGTTCCATGGTTGGTTTTATCACCACCATGTCACACCTCTGCTATGGGAACAGCTCTGTTGGTTTGTTCCTGAGTGCAATTCAAGCTCCTGGTAATTATTTACAATGTGCTACAGTTTTCAGCCTGGATATTTTCAAAACTACCGTTCCCAGGCAGAATTTGCCTCTCCATAATGGTTAAACCACAAATGTGTGCTGAAGGTTCCCACCTATAAGAAACCCAGCAGGAGAGGCCACAGTGGCAGACAATATTTGAGGAGAGCAATGGTGGGATTCAAAAAATTGTACTACCAATTCTGGGGGTGTAACTTAGTAGGCATGGCTTGGTGGGAGTGGCTTGGTGGGCATGGCAGGGGAAGGATACTGCAAAATCCCATTCCCTCCCCACCCCACTAACCTGCTTTCCAGCTCCATTCTCCTGTGCAGGGCAACAAAAGAAGACCCAGCCGATCAGCTGGGACTCAAGAGGCAGAGAATAGATGGGGCGGGGCCAATCAGAGGTGTATTTGCCGGTTCTCCAAACTACTCAAAATTTCCACTACCAGTTCTCCAGAACTGGTCAAAACCTGCTGAATAACACCTCTGGGGGAGAAGATTTCTCACTTTTGTGAACAACTGGATTCCGATGCATCAGTGGCCTATATTTCCACGACAGTCTAGAAAGATGGGGCTTTTCCAAAATGTTTTTGGAAAATGGTTTAAATATGAAGGTGACAATGGCACCGGGAAATAATCTTATTTTCTTATTTGCTTACTGATTATTGTATTTGCTTGCTGATTTATTGCATTTATCATTAATTCTAATTCTATAATTCTATCAGTCATGGTGTTGATAGAATCCACTGGGGAGCCCTGTGCTATGAAGCCTACCATTAATTTAAAGACAGATACTACCGAAACCTGATGGAAAACCATGAGCAGTGTCACAGAATAATATTCACAGTTAAGTAATAAATATTTCCAGTGTTCCCACAGACTTTGCACTTTCAGATTGGGACTGCAGAGCCATCTCTTTATTTATGGATGATCTGCACACACAGTGCTTTCTTCAAATCCAAAGACCTACCTATTATATAATTTATTAACTGCACACTGCTTAAGAGTCTGAAACAGTGTAAAACTTGTGAATGAATACATATTTAAAATACTGAAATTAATTGCTGGGGGTAAATAAGATCGACATTGTTTAACTGCACCTCCCACAGGTTTTTCAGGTTTAATTGTCAATCACCATGATTTATCATGCTTTGCAGAATAACATTTTAAACACTTTTCACAGTTTCTTGAGTAATAGTCTTCACCTACCAACTATTCATTACAATGTGACCACGGGTGGGATTCAAATTTTTTAACAACAGTTCTGTGAGCGTGGCTTAGTTGGTGGCCGTGGCTTGGTGGTCATGTTATTGGCTGGGTGTGGCCAACTCAATATCACTCACATCGAGGAACGCATCTCCTCGCCTGGCCTCTCATGACTGTGGGGATGCTGCAACAGTCGTAAGTGTGAAAAAGGGTCAAAAGTCCCTTTTTTTCAGTAAAGAAATGGGTCTATAGTTCTTAATTTGTGATGGATCAGCCCCTTCTTTTGGAATAAGTGTGATGTAAGCTTCTGACCATGTTTTAGGTATTTTCTTATTTAACATGGCTTCATTCATAACTTCTAACAATGGAGTGCTCAATGATTCTTGTAATGTTTTATAAAATTCTGCCGGGAGCCCATCTGGGCCTGGTGCTTTTCCATTATTCTGCCTATTAAATGCTTCTGTTAGTTCCATCATTGTTATGGTACTTTCTAACATTTTTTCAGTCTCTTCAGATATCTTGGGTAGGTTAGCATTTTGTAGATAAAGCTTAATTCTTTCCTCATCAAAATCCTCCTGTTTATATAATTGTCCATAAAAGTCTTGGATAATTATCTTTTTCTCCTTATTACCATAACACATTTGATCTTGATCATCTATTAACTGTACTATTCTCCTAGATTCTTTCTCCTTTTTCAGTTTGTATGCTAGCCATCTACCTGGTTTATTTGCATCTTCAAAATAGTTCTGTTTAGCACTTCTAATTTTTTGTGCCAGTTCCTCTTTCTCCGCCTGACCCATCTTATGTTTAATTATATCCATTTTGAATTTAATATCTTTTTTCTGTGGCATATTCTGCAATTCTTTTTCCAGTTTTTTATAATCATCTTCTAAAGCTTTAATAGTTTGCCTCTTCCTAATATTCTTTTTCTTTGTATAGTCCATTATTAATCCTCTCACATATGCCTTCATTGTATCCCAAACATTCTGCATTGAAGTATCTTCTTTTTTATTTTCAATGAAAAAGAAGGCCAATTCTTTGTCCATCCATTGTGTAAAGTCTTTTTCCTTTAAGATAGCGTTGTTTAGTGTCCATCTAGATCTTCTTCTTTGTCCTTTCCATTTAATTGTCATAGGGTTATGGTCTGCCCATATACCCGTTTCTATATTTATTTCTTGAATGTTAGATATTAGTTCTGATGAGGTCCAAATCATATCTATTCTGGACCATGATAAATGTCTATTTGAATAAAAAGTATATTGCTGCATTTTACCATTTCTTTCTCTCCATATATCTTTTAAATTTAATTCATCTACCATTTTAAAAAAGGATTTAGGAGAGTCTTTCTATTTTGTTTTAATGCTGTCGCTGTATAGTCCAATTTATTATCTACAATTCCATTAAGATCTCCCATCATCATTATATTGACATGGTCCAGTCCAATTAATTTCATATGTAACTTTTTATAAAATTCTTCTTGTTTATCGTTCGGAGCATAAATTGCAACAAGTAATATTTTTATATTGTTATCCACTATTTCAACCATTAATACTCTTCCATCTTCATCAGTATAAACCAATTTTGCTGCAATAGTTTCTTTAATGTACAGGACCACTCCTCTTTTCTTACAGTTAGTCAAGGAAGTAAAAATTTTCCCCAGTTTTGGTCTTACCAATAATCGTTGATGTTGTTTTTTAATATGTACTTCTTGTAGGCAAATTATATCAAATTTTAACTTCTCTAATTTATGAAAGATTTTTCTTCTTTTAATAGCTGAGTTCAATCCATTTATATTCATAGAAATCAATTTTTTTTCCTCCATGGTTATGTTTTATATTTAGGTCTAACAGTTCTTGTGGATCTTACTTCACGTTGTTCTTTGGTCTCCATTTGTCCACCTACCGCACCTTCTTCTTTCCCCGGTCTCATCTGGTCTTCTTGAGGCTCAATTGCAAAGGTCTCTTTTTCTGTCTCTATTTCTCTTCTTCCAAAAAATTCGTTGTGGAATATTTCTGCTTTCTCAATTGAGTCGATTCTGTGTCTCTGTTCTTGCCATATAAACATTAATCCTTCTGGGATCAACCATCTATAATTCACGTCTTTTTCCAATAATTTTTTGGTCAAGAATTGATATTCTTTTCTCATCTCTCTCACTCTTCTGGGGACTTGTTTTAAAACCATAATCTCTTTACCTTTATATTTCAGCCCCTTATCTCTTGCGACTTGTAATATTTGTGTTTTAATAGTCTTTTTAGTAAATCTGACATGGATCTCCCTTGGTAGCTTATTCCTCATTGCATATCTTGTGAAAACACGATATATCTCATCTACTCCGTCCATCATCTTTTCCTCTGTTATCTCCAAAGCTCCAGCCAGAATTTCTATCATTACAGCCGCCAAATCCTGTCCTTTTTCTTCCTCAATATTTTGAAATCTGAGATAAAATTCTGACCTATCCATCTCCCACTTCAACATCGCAGTTATATCTTGTTGCACCATTGTTAATTTGCTAACAATATTTCCAATTGTCTCATCTCTTTGTTTATCTTTCTCCTCAATTTTTTGGAGTCTCTCCTCCTGTTTTGCCATCATCTGTTGGAAGTTTTCAATTTTTTCATCAGTCTTTGCAATTCTTTGTTCAATACTCTCTGTTCTTTGGTCAATACTTGTTTTGAGTTCTTGTATTCCTTGTATAATCGTCGCTAGATCCATTTGTACTTTATCTTGCTTTGCCATTATTGATAGTCGCCCTCCAGTTGATGGAGAAGCAGGAGCAGAAGTTGAACTGCCAGAAGGTAAAGTTTTCTTACTCATTTGAATAACTCAAGATCTTTAAACTCCTTTAATCCAATCAATAGGGTAGCCAATTATAATCCAATTGGGAAGAAGAAAAACATTTTTTAAAAAAAGCCAATAGAAAATAAAGAGTCCAGGATTAAAAAGAGAAGGAGAAAAAGAAGATTAAAAAGAAAAAAAGGAGGAGATTCTTCAGGTTCTTCTAAACCTTAATCCTATTGTAAGATGGCCAATTATGATTCAAAAATAAAAATTAAGAATAGTAAAAAGGAAAAAGAAAGTAAGACCCAATAATATTAAAAAGCAATGATCAAAAAAAAAAAGAAAAGGAAAAAGAAAAAATTCTTCAGGTTCTTCACACCTTAGTCCAATTGTAGGGTCTCAAAAAATAAAAAAAATGACCATAAAAATAAATAAAAAATGAAAATAGAAAATAGAAAAGGCAAAAATCCCGATAAGCAAAAAGAAAAAGGAAAACTATTCTGAGGCTTTCCCCTTAAAAAAAAAGTAAGTTTAAAAATTAAAAATAAAGTCAAACAAAAGAAAAAGAGAATAGATATACAAATATTACAAAATACTGTGGGGTTGAGGAGGAGGGATGAAACAGCTAAAGAAAGATAAGAAAAAAAGCACACTGCACCTTATTTAGTTATCCAAGGCTCTTATTATGGCTTCTCCACAAATTCCAAAGCCAAACTTCAAGTACTCAATAATAGAAGTTCCAAAGAACACCTGTTAAAACATTCTCCGGTGTTCTTCCCTCTATCTAATCAAGTTCCAGTGTCCTTGAGAAAGGATTCCTTCACAGCTCTTTCAACTTTCAATAAAGTATCTTCAAGCCTCTAGTTGGCAGTGTTACAAAGTTTCTTTAATCCACTCCCCCTTCTTTCCCAAAAAAGCCTAGTAAAAAGAGGGAAATATACATGTATATATATGTATTTTTTTTAAAAAAAATACTAAAGGGAGCCTCTATTCTAAAAAAAACTATTAACAGTCAAAAAGGGGGAAAAAGAAAGAAAAATTAGGTGAATATAAAAGGAAAAACCAGTCTAGTTACAGTTACTAGATCACAATGGAAGTTCAATGAAAGCAAAAGTAAAAGTAAAAAGCCAAGCCTCAATTTGACATTCTCTTTAAGAAATCACCGCTAAATCAGTTTCATCAGTTTTTGTCCAAAGTCTTACAGGATTCTTCTCATTTTAGAGTGTCCTTGAGTCCCCGAGAAAAAAAAAATTCTCACCAGCCGATGCATGTTCTCTTTCAGCCTCTCCTTCCAGAGCTGTCACAGCTTCAGCAGCTAAAAGGAGCTGCCTCTCCGCCGATGGTAAAAGGGCTTCTTCTGGATCAGCCAGAGACTTTGCGATGTCCCTGAGATCAGCAGAACGCGCCCCTTACTATCACCGTCTCTACGGGACGGTTTAGGTCCATTAGGACCAACCAGGGGCGAAAATATCAGCTGCAATCTCAGAGCCCCAAGATAACAAAATTATTAACAAAATTATAAATGATTTTTTTTTTAGTGATGATATTAGGTTATACAATTATTGATTGATAATATGAGCTATTATGTAATATAATTATACTAGTGACTAGGAAATGGATGCAAAAAAAAAAGTGGTAAACCAATCGATGCACTGTATGTAAATTTATGAAGAAGGATATTTTTATGTTTTTTGTGTTGTTTATGTTTATTTTGTTATGTATGCTTATGCTTGTTATTAAAAAATAAATAAATAAATCTTTTTTTATAAAAAAAGTCCCTTTTTTTCAGTGCCATTGTAACTTGGAATAGTCACTCCACACAAGCAAAGTACCAGTAAAGGAGGGGGGGGAAATTCCAGAGACATTTGTGAGACAGGAAGTCTAGTCCTGCCAAGAATGTAATAAGGGTTAACGGAGAGGCAGTTTCTGTAAGCAACACCAGAATGTTTCCTTCCTACCTTCCTTACAGGATTAGGCTAGTAATTTCTTCTAACAACCAGTTCTCCGAACTGCTTAGAATGTTAACAACTGGTTCCAGTGAATAGGTGCGAACCAATAGTATCCCACCCCTGAATGTGACCAAAAAAAGAGAAGACTAATGATACATCTTGAAGTTGCAACCATCACAGCATCTCTGTGATCTCACGATCACAATCTGGGTGTTTGGCAATCAGTTTATGATGGTTGCTGTTCTATTGTGGAACAAAGACGGACTCAAGACCGGAGTTGAATTCAGCTCTTGATTTACTGTCATTAACTTCAAGTAAATTTGAGCCGCGGCAGCCTCTTTTGTAGCGGCTGCTCGCAGCTTGTGGCCAATGGCATCATTTTAATCCTCCCGCCATTTGGCAGACCAATCATAACAGTTGTTAACCAACAATCGCTAGGCGGCAGTGGTAGTCCAATCGGAACATAGTATTACGAGTATGCAATACAACACCCCTCCCCTCTTGGTTCAGTCCAACTCTACGTTACGTAGTCACGTAAGTAGGCGGGGCTTTTATGGTTCCTACTTGACCTGCGCAGTCCAGTCCCAGTGTTGTCTTCGGTCGGTTCGGACAGGATCGCTGTCTCCCCTGTCCTTCTCTCTGGAACCTCCTGGAAGGGTGAGTCAGCCATGCCACTCTCGCCTGGCCTTTTCGGGCAGGTTGAGTCGGCTCGGCTGCTTCTTCCTTGGGTGGCTTCCAGCTCTTTTCTTTCAAACTTCCCTGTTGGTAAGTAGTTTTTATTTTTTCTTGGGCTTTCTGGTACTGGTTGGTGACTTGTTTTTTGTTGTGTTAATGGAGGGTTTTCCTTTTTTTTATTATTTGGTGGTTTTCCCCCCCCCCCTCAGGTTTTATTATTATCTATTAGATTTTGTGTGGGGGTATGTTCTATGCTTTGGGGTGTGTCAGTGGTTCATTTGAGGGTTCAAGACCGTAGTTGGTCTATGTGTCTCTTCCAGGTTCTGCCGTCCATTGTTTCTAATCAGTATGACCGGGGGCCTGTTATTTGCATTATTGTGGCCGACAAGCACAATGGGTCCCCAGTAAGATTTTTCGCGTATACCAGGTCGCCTGGTATAAACATGCGGTACTTACTGGAGGAGTCTGGTGGCTTCTCAGTGTTGTAGGTGGGGTGCAATCTATCCAAATATGTCTGCAATTTCCTGCCCATTAAGAGTTCAGCTGGACTCTTGTTTGTTGATGTTCTCAGTGTTATATGTTGGATTGTGAGCATTGTATTGATTTTGTCTTGAATGTCACCTGTGTCAAGTTTTTCCAACGCTTCTTTTGTATAACGAACTATGCGTTCCGCCCGTCCGTTTGACGCCGGGTGAGCTGGCGCTGTCAGGGCATGTCGTATGCCCTGTTCTGTGAGGAATTGTTCAAAAGTTAAAGCTGTGACTGTGGGCCATTGTCCGAAACTAACAAGTCCAGTAATCCATGCATGGCAAAAAGTTTTCTTAGTTGTTTGGTGACGGCTTCAGTTGTCGTGGAATTCATGATGCTGACCTCCAACCAATTTGAGTAGGCATCAAAAAGGATTAAAAATGTATATCCTTTAGTGGGTCCGGCGAAATCTATGCGGATCCTCGACCAGGGGCCTCTGGGTGTCTCCCAGTCAAGGACTGGTGCTAGAGGGGGGGTAGGTCTGGATTTCTGGCATTTATTGCATGTTTTCACCCATGTTTCAATGTCTTTGCCCATCCCTGGCCATCAGACGTAGCTTCTGCACAGGGCTTTCATCTTTACCATACCCAGGTGTCCTTCATGTAACATGCTTAGCACTTCCTCCTGTAGTTTTTTGGAACAACAACTCTATCCCCCCACAGTACACATCCTTTTTCAACTGACAGCTCAGTTTGCTGGGTTCTGAAAGGTTTAAAAGTCTCGTCCTTATTATTTTCTGGCCAGCCTCTCCCTACCCAGTTCAGGATTCAGGCCATCAGAGTGTCTTTTGCGGTTTCCTTTGCGGTGTCTGATGCGGTGATAAGCAGGTTCGGTAATGTTTCAATTTGTAGGGTGGACATGGTGGGAGCTGGGTCGTCATCCAGGTCTGGTAGAGGTGAGCGGCTCAGTGCGTCGGCATGGGGTATGGCTTTTCCTGGTTGGTGGATGAGCTTATAGTTGTGGGCTGCAAGGAATTCTGACCACCGTGTCATCCTTGGTGACAGAATGTTGGGGGTGGCTCTGTTTCCCTCCAGGATTCCCAACAGTGGCTTGTGGTCAGTAATTAAGGAAAATGTCCTACCATAAAGGTATTTGTGAAAACGTTTGACCCCCGAGATAGCGGCTAAGGCTTCTCTATCCAGTTGGCTGTAGTTTCTTTTGGCTTTTGACAGCGTTTTGGAGTAAAAGGTGATCGGTGCCTATCTGCCATCGGGTAGTGTGTGGCTAAGTATTGTGCCTACCCCAAATGGTGATGCGTTGCAGGTGACAGTCAGTGGTAACATGTCGCCATATTGGATTAATACAGATTTGGACGTTATTAAGTCTTTAACTCCCTGGAATGCAGCTTCTTCTCATTGGCCCCAGGCCCAGGTGGCTTTTTTATCGAGTAGTCTATGCAGTGGTTCTGCTATTGTTGCCTTCTGTGGCAAAAAGACATTGTAAAAATTAATGAGTCCCAAAAATGCCTGTAAGTCTGTTTTATCTTGGGGTCTGGGTGCTTCTTTTATCGGTCTTATTTTTTTTCCAGTGGGGTGGATCCCTGCTTCATCAATAAGGTATCCCAGGAACTCGACCTGATTTGTGACAAGTTGGCATTTTTCTTTTTTGACTTTGAGTCCTGCTTCTCTAAATCTTTGCAAGACTTCCCTCAGCCGGTCTTTTAGTTGTTTTTTTATTTCCGGCGGATACCAATACATCATCAAAATAAGGGAGCACCCCTTTTAGTCCTTGTAGGAGGCATTCCATCAGGCTTTGGAAAACGCCTGGGGCCACACTGACACCAAATTGCAGTCTGTTGCATTTAAATGCCCCCCTATGTATTACAATAGTCTGTGCCTCTGCCATCTCGGGATCAACCGGCAATTGTTGATATGCTTGCGCAAGATCGAGCTTTGCAAAAACTTTTCCTCCCCCCAACGAGTGCAAAAGGTGCTGAACTACTGGCACGGGGTATGCGCTCTGCTGAAACACATGGTTTAGGGTGGCCTTATAGTCACCACAGATGCACACGAACCCATCTGGTTTCACGGGAGTCACAATCGGGGTTTCCCATCTTGCATGGTCGATTGGCTCTAGTACCCCCTGTGCAATGAGTTTGTTCAGCTGCTCATCGATTTTTGGCTTTAAGGCAAAGGGGACATGTCTGGCCTTTAGCCGGATGGGGGCTATGTTCGGGTGCAGATTAAATGATGTAGGGGTCCCACGGTACTTGTCTAGTGTCCCGTCGAATACGTCCTGGAACTCCTTCATCAGGCTTTCTTCCCAGTCTGTCTCGGTGATGCTGTTGATTCCTGTTACCTCGATCCCCAAGAGTGCGAACCATTCTAAACCAAGCAGGCTGGGGCAATCTCAGTCGATGATTGTCAATGGGAGGACCTCAGTATGTCTTTTGAAGTTTATTTTGAAATGTCCCAGTCCAACTACCAGAATCTTATTTCCTTGGTAATCTTTTAACGTCAGGCTTTGCTCTTCGAGTTCTTTTCTTTGTATGTCTGGTATCAGGTTTTTATTGTGTTCCATGATACCATTGACAGATATGAGCCGGAGTCCACTTCCATCTCACATGGCTTACCTTCTATTTTAACATTTATGCTAACCTTCTCTGCATCAGTTGCTCTGGCATTTCCAATTATGATTGTTTGGTGTGTTTCTTCCTTTTCGTTGATTCGCTTATTTCTGTTTTCTCGGCTCCAGCGACTCCCGGTTTGTCTCTCTCTAGTTCGGGGGGGGGGTGCTACCTCATCTTTTAGGACTATAGCTCTTTTTGTTTCAGCAGACCCTTGCAATGTGCCCCTGTTTTTCACAGTGTCTGCAGATGGCGTCCAAAAAATGGCATTCAGAACACCGGTGGTCTCCTCCGCATCTGGCACATTGAAACTCAGGCTTCCTTCCTCTTTTTTCTCGCTGGTTCCATTCTGACTGGAGCCTGCGTATCTCTTCGTCTTCATCCTCGAAAATCAAAACAATACACAGACAAACAAAACATAAAATATAATGACATAGGAATTTTTTTTTCTTAAAAAGCCAATACAACTTATTTAAAGACAGAATTATTCCAAGTTATCACATTTCCAAACAAGCACAATTTGATATATATATTTACCTTATCTGTTCATCTTCATATCTTATCCCAAGCTTCTCTTTATTACTTCTTTTCCTTCTATTTATTCAAATTATATCTCTTTAACTTTAGATTGTATACATTTTTTATATCCATCTGTCTTATACATTTTCATTATTCTCTTCCAATAAAAAAAAAAACAAGACATAAAACATAAAAACATAAACATCTTTTCTGAAAGTTGCTTGATCCCGGGTTAAAACTCATCATACAGACACCTCTTCAAAAATCATGTTCCTTTTATATATCATTCCATATCTTATTACCGTTTTCCATTTTCTATATAGCTTCTTCCTTTTTTTAACTCTCTTAATTTTATTCTACTCATCTCAGTTCAAGTCATAATACTTAACATTCTTTGTCTGTTCTCAACTATCCATTCATTTTTTCTCTTTAAACAAAACCTCTCCTGTACACTAATTAGAGTATGACGCCTTTAACTCTTTCCCCTAACCTGATAATACTTAATATCACACATAACTTATATTGGGATTCTGTTTAGCACATCCTAAAGTCACACAATATATTATATAAAGAGAAAAAGAAAAATTTTAATCGTACCTATTAATACTTATTTATATATTTATATCTTAAACATTTTATTCTATAAATGCCTATAATAACACAATCTTATGTACCTTACAGAATCCCTTTTTCAATTAAATTTACCCATTGTCTATAAATAAATTTTGTTTCTTCAAATCTTGCTTCCCATCATTGAGACTTCTCACCCCTTCCTTTCTCCCTTGCTTCTTCTTTTCCTTACCCTGTTCACCCCTTTGTCTTTCCACCTCCCTTTTCTTCTTGTGCTTTCCCCCTTCCTGTTGTTTCCTAATCTTATATCCACCCTTCAACTCATTTTTATCTTTTTTGGTTGTTTTTTTAAGTTTTAAAATCCCTTTTTCCTTTTCCTCTTCCTCCTTCTTCTCCCCCAATAGGGTCACATGTTCATCAAAAATGGTTCCTTCTTTGTCCCAATTATCCTGCTGCGCAATCAATTCTCCATAGGAATGCACCGCCATTTCTAGAGATTGAAAAAGAAAGTCCAAGGTATCTTTCCAGTCTTGTTCTTCCTTTTTATATTTTAGATATTCAGTTTTAAATTCATCCAAAAGTGGTGCCATTATGAAGAGGAAAATTTTTTTCCCAAAACAACCACCCGAGTGTTTTTAAACAAAGAAAAAAAGTTTCCCAAAAGATGCAAAGTCACCAAACAATCCAGATAAACTATTTCATTTAGCACTTTTTCCCTTCTTCCATTTCTTTTTCTGGGGTTGCTATTAAATCACAAAATTGCAATTATAATATGTCTTTTGAAGTCTTATTAATGTTCAAATGGCTCTTTAAAATTCTAGGCAATCTGCTCTTTATTTTCAACTTCAATTTTTTTTCCTCTCCCTTCCCACTCACAGCAGAAGAAAAAATTTTCTTTAAATATTTAGAAATCCATATCCCTTTGGCATTAGCACAGTCTTTAGCATTTAGCATACCTTCAATGCGGGTTTCCGATTTCTCTCAAAGCTGTTCCATTTGGAAGGAGAATGAAAAGAAAAAAAGTTTTCCCTTTGATATCCATTCGCTGCTTACTCAGTCTGGGAACAATGTGTCTTTAGTAGGTGTTAAATACCAGGATACTTTCACTGTTCCTTTGTCCCGGTCAGCAAAATCAGTTTCATTTCTTCACAAACCCCTCCAGCACATTTCTTTCCCCGGCTGGGCTCTTCTAAATGGCGGCCATAAAAGATTGCCGTTCAGTTGCCGTCGGAGAGGGAGATTTAGCCGGCTAGGGAAGAGAGATGCGATGTCTCTCGTCCCTGCCAGAACTCCCCAGTCTTCACCACCTTCTACAAAGGTGGCTTAGCCCCGAAGCCAAATGGCTCGAGGCACTCAGGCAGTGAACACAGGCAGAAACCATGCAGAGCCACGGAATCCTGCCTGCACTGAAGAATCACAAGCCAGAAGTCTGTAAAGGGGAAAAAGGAATTTCAAAGTAAGTTTTTAGCTTTCTGTCTCTAAGTTTTAAGAGCTTACACTCCAAAAGCACCAGAAGTGGGGAGGTAAGAAATGCTGAGTAGTGACTGTAATTACACGGTATCTCTACACATTCAGAAGCTTCCACTTTTACTTTCATCTTAGCATTCCTAAGTTCAATTTCCCTGATTTTCTTCAGATGGAACCACCTCCTCAGTTAAATCAGTATACTCCCTGAAGGGCAGTTAAGTGGTTTACATCAGTTATATTGTTACAATAACTTCAGGATTTCTAAGTATCGCCTGTGGCGCCACATTGTCTCTATTCCACCAGCTCCGATCTTTTTCCCATCTCCAATTTAATAAAGTCTTTCAGCATAAAAATCGAATGAAATAGTCCAAATCCCCAACACCTTCCAGTCACCTTCCAGCCACTAGATTCCCTTCTATTAATATAGGTGTGGTATATCTCCTGACCTCGTAAGCTTCCCTTTTTACTCATTATTGTCCTCTATCTTTCTTCTGTCTGCCAAGCCCCTTCACTTTCACGTGCCTCACATCCGCTTTTTGGCCGCTTCCTTTTAGGGCTCCGGACAGACACTTGTAACAGCCTTATAAAAGTCTATAGCATTCCAATCATCCTCTCCGCTGCTAATTTTGTCTGCCAACAGTCTTCACCAATGATCCCACAAACTGTCACTCACTCGCTTCTTTACATCAGTGGCAGTCTGGACTTCAGAGCCACCATTGATAGGCAGCTGTTTCTTGGTTGTTGAGCTCCTCTTCGCTGCAGGGGGGTTGCCTTCCCCACACTGCAGCTCGCGTCTCCCCCACGCCAGCACGAATCTCTCTGGGACTCGTGCACCCTCAAAGGATCACACCAACCACAAAAAGAGATTAACTGAAACCATCGATGGGCTTCTGCACCTCTGTTCGTCCTTGTCTTACCACCGGAAGTCCATTTTTGTTCTTTGTAAAAATGTTTTTATTGACTGATCCCTAGTTTATTTCATGACAAATACATTTATTATGATAGCATAATTGGTCCCAAAGCTAAATTTGAGATCCACAGACAATTTTGTTGTTATTAGGGTTAGGGAAATAGGAATATCAGCTAATCATAAAGTGTTTATAGCTATTCTCACAAAGTTGCTGCTATGCAACACTCACAGGATTTACCGAGATATCAATACATTATAATGCTGCTTTCAATACTACATTCTGGAAATATTGATCAAATGCTATGGTGAACAGAAAGCTTTTTAGATTTCTCATGGTGTTTGTTAATAATTGTATTTTTTTTAAAATCAAGTTCTTTAGCAATCACCATGGTGTGAATCACTCTGGAGCAATGATTCAGCTATTGGCTACCTCAGAATAAGCAATGAAGGTCCATTGTGAGCACCACACTTACAGTCATTGAAACAGCATGCTGAAAGCATTTGAGATCTGCAAATGTTAGGAATAATCTGCAATGATAACACATGTGAAGCGATATTGTATATGATAGTGATGAGAGCTAGTTAGATATAAATTGCATTGCACAACAGAAACCTGTGACATTGCATGGAATAGTTCCACTCTTTTGCAGAAGAGTCCAGAGGCACAGAGCACTATTATGGCTGGAGACCTCTCCTGCTGCAGTGGATGACCAGAACATCTTAGTGTCTTATTGTGAGTTACCACTCCATCACACCTGCTGGATCTGCCTTCTTGACCATTGAACTGGTGATCAGTCTCCTCAACTCAATCTACCAAGGCCAGACTTCACATACTGGGGTGAACAAATCCCCTATTTTTCTGAGAGTCAAACACCTGTTGCTTACCTTCACCTGATTTGGCTCATCTGCAAGACCATTTATAGAAGTGTACCCAATATTATAGCTACTTGGAGCCACAGATGAGAACTGAGTGTCAATTAGAAGCCAAAGATGAATGAACAGTCCTAAAAAGCACACAAGGATGCCCCCACACACACACACCATGGAGGTGCTATCCCTCACTGAACACTCTGAACATAGGAAATTATATACCACAATACCCATCATCTTCAATCTTTGGGAACTTTTTTCAAATCAATAGAAAAATGTGTGCACATCCTTCATAGTACATTTGTGCATTGCAGAGGAAGGGTGTCTACTTGTGTTCTATTCAATTCATACGCAGCAATCTAGGAACTCCATTACTGAACATGCTTGATTGGAAAGTTCTATAGCAGGTGCATCAAACTGGTGGCTGTGGGCTGGGCTGTGGCCACACATGCAGGCCACACCCAGCCCAGCTTCACGGATGGGAAAATGTCACAAAGCATCACCTGACGGCAACGTGATGTGGTGAGTTTGACACCCATGTTCTATAGCAGTGATGGCTAACCTTTCCATCCTCACATACCAAAAGTGTGTGCATGCATGCACGTGGATATGTGCCAACACCCATAAGCCAATGCATGTGGGGGGACCACTCCCCCTGCTCATGCACATGTGAGCCCCCCATGTTTCTGTGCATGTGTGCATGACCCCCCCTTGCATGCCCCGTGCCTTTCTGTGCATGGGCATGCATCTCCCGTGTGCCCCTGCCCCCCACACATGCGCAGCAGCTACCCGATGATCAGCTGGCAGGTGGGCAGTGGGCGCGCATGTGCAGTGGACCTGTTCCAGGGTGACAGCTCACGTGCTGGTGAAGTTGGCATTGCATGCAACTTCCATCATGCATGTCATAGATTCGCCATCACGGTTCTATAGAAAGTAAGGAAGGTGACAATGATAGAAATATGCAAGAATGGTTACCTAGATGTCTATAGAGATTCTCAATCATCCAGATCATGGTTGTCCAAAAACTGCTTTTCCAAAGGCAACTGGACTTTCTTAGTTTATCCCTTAAAAATATGGAGCTTTTCATCCAGGAAGTGAACTGAAGAAGCTTCTTGGATGAGAACCAAAACATTTTCCATGAAAAAACCAAGAAAGTCCAATTGTCTTTTGAAGAAACGCCTTCGGGACAACTGTTATCTAGATAAAGAGAGCTAAAACAGTCTTTAATTCCTGGCAAATAAGACAATATCTGCAAGCCGATCAGGCAAATATCTACTTGATTCACTGGAGTATAAGAAGAAAGGGAGCTGTAAGGCAATCACAGTTGCAAGATTTGTTTATTATACTCTAACTTCAAAAAATATAGTTTTGGTCTTCCTGGGGAGCTGATTTTCTAACCTGATCCTAGCAGGGCTGACAGATTACGACATTCTTGATCCTATGAAATACTGCAAGTAGTGAAGTCTAGAATTGTGAATGCATGTGTGAAGAGTCTCAAAAATATGCAAGGGTGGGGGAATAGATTTCTAGTCTACGCAATACTTGTTCTCCCAGATCGGCATAGTCAAGTGCAAGAATACCCATTTCCCAGAAAATAAATTAATGAGTGCCAACTTGCCAATTAATTTATGTCATCTAAAGAACATTGTAAAAATCATCATAATGAAATTCAACAGGGCAGGGAATCTGTTGAGAAATGAGGGGGGATGTCTGTGGGCACTTTAGTGCCATAAGCACCAGATGCTCACAAAGGAGACTAATTCTGCATCAATTGGAGTTATACCCACTACCAACTTTTCTTGTCAATATGGGAGGCCAACTTGAAAGAAGCAGAACCAGAACAGAATTTTTTCCATTTTCTCTGTGAGAAATGTCATTGCCTGGCTTTATGATTAAGTGGAGAAGAAGACTATAGTAGAACTTTCACTGCCTTCTCTCTCATATATAACACCTGTCACATAAAAACAGCATTTTTTTTTCTGTGTTTACTTGGAACCTCCTGGGGCTGAAAATGAAAAAAAGACAAATTATATTTTCTTTTTTTATTTTCACTTGACTTTTAATTCATTGCAAGAGTGCATTCTCCTTCTCCTCACATTCCAGAATCAAAGAAGTCATAGTCTGAGCTGCTATGGTGTGATTAATATGTATGCAAAACTCACAAACATGAGCATTTCCATACCGAATAGGTTGCAAAGAGACTGTTTGATATGCATACTTTATTATTATTTGACTCCATATTTCTGTCTAATTTCATTTTAAATTATATTAAAATTTAATTTAAAATGTCCTTTTGCCAAACATTTCTGTGTAATTTTGTGGTTTGTGTGTGTGTGTGAGGGAGGGGAGGGAGGGAGGGGAGAGAGAGAGAGAGAGAGAGATCCTTGATGCATTTATGTTATACAGATAACTCAGAATTTGGAGCTCTTCTTATTTTGGGCTAAGGAATTTAGAAAATAATCTCTTCATTGGTACCCAGAGAAGCACATAGGGATAATACTAGTCCAACATCTTATCAAATATTGCACACTGTAGCTGCAGTTCGAGACAATCTGTTCTTCCTACTTTCTATCCATTGTAGGCCCCTTCTGATATTAGGAGTAGCAATAATGAGGAACTGCCTCTTCATTCCCCTCATAGTTTCCTTGTTTTCACTTGATTGAAAGATGTTTAGACTCTCTTTCTAATCTGAATGTGTTAATATGCTACTTAAACCTTTTAGTGGATGGGCTATAGTAACAATATGTTGGTTTGCAAGACAGCTCCAAGGAGAGAGATTCCAACTTATACAGAAAGTGACTATGAGATAAGATGTTGGACTATCAGTGGAGAAATCTGGATTCTTACCCACCCAGAGACATAGGAGTTTGTGGAAGATTTGGACCAATACTCTACAGCACAAGACAGTTGCTGTAAGGAAATGTATGACATTTTTTACTCCTGAAGACAGAGTATAAAACAGAGAGAGAGAGAGAGAGACAGAGAGAGAGAGAGAGAGAGAGAGAGAGAGAGAGAGAGAGAGATTATTTCTCCCCTCTGTCAAGTGCTTTGATTTACCATAGCATTAATTTCATTATTATTTTGAGAATCTGACTATTCATGACATTCATTTAGTATCAATAACAGAATGGAAAGAAGGAAAATGAAATGTCCAGCTTTTTCCTTGTATTCTTGCAGCATAATTATACTATTCATTATATGGACTATGACTAGAACCAACAGTCTAGGATTATTATTTTCTCCTGAGCCCATAAATAACTGTACTCTATTATAGCATTCAGCATTGTTGTGATAATGTGCTGCCTCTGATTCCTTGCCTCAGGCTTTTTAAGGAAATAAAATAAAATAATAATACGATTTTGAAAGCAGGGTCCTGATACAATACAGTTATTTGTTTACTTGTTAACACTTGTGAATACGCAGCACGTACAGGAGACAGTAAGAAAACTGAAGGCAGAACTGATTCATTGGTCTTTCTAAATGCAAAACTTAATGTCAAACATTAAATATAGAATCAAGCCACAAGGTACAAGCCAGAATCCTACAATATGAATAGCTTTTAAATGCCCTCTAATTCGGGACACCTTGAATTCTTCTACTCCATGCTGTCTCATATCTTTCTGTGCCTTGTTTCTATTAATGAAGTCTTTAAGAAAATCGATGTAGCTTTGTGTGTGTTTCGAGTTGCATTGGAACAAGACAAAGACAAATTTATAATACTGTGGAAAAAAAATAAAATCTAGATCATGGAATTTTCATAGCCAAGAAGGAAAGTTTCTGAAACTGTTAACCTTTAGAAGAGGCTAAAACTGATGAGCTGAGGGAATGTGCCAGGTTGGTTCCTTGAGGAGAATCTTGAATGAAGGGCAAAGTAGACAAAGCAGCCAAAGATATTAAAATATAGTCATTCAGGTTACTCTCTCATGATTAGACTGCAATTGAAAATCTTCTAAAATGACTACCACTTATTTTGATTTGATGAAGGGGAAATGTATGGGCAATTTAAGAATTCAAAGCCCCCTCTCTGTTTGAGAGATTATTTAATGAAAATGTTGATAGGTGAGACTACAGATCTAGAAATAAGCAATATTGAACATGAAGAGCAGGTGTCCATGGGACGAGGCAATACTTTTTTGATATGGGCCTTTTGAGCCTGATATTTGCTCACAGATCAAATAATATGTCAGTCAGAGAAGATGCAACTATATGAAATTGGTAACATTTATCAACAGTTATACAATCTGTATATCTTCAGCAATTTTCTATTCTTCCATTTGACTTACATTAGAATCTGAGATGGGGAAGACCATCTTCCTCTTGCAATTTATTCCTCCAGTTAGCTGCCTCAATTTTGGCTGGAAATTGAAGGACACTCACAAGCACCAATGTATTGTCCCCATGGATGACCCAGATGATTGTGGGCTGAGTGAACTCTTATCATTTCACCTCAGGTCAGTTAGCTTTAAGTATCTAAGTAGTGACTAGGGATTGCAGGGGAATGTGATGGCTCAGCAGTTAGAGAGTTGTCCACTGGAAAACTGACAACCTGGGTTTGAGACCCAAGCATTAGGTGAGGAAGTGAGTTCTCATTTCTTGCCCCAGTTCCTGCCAATCTAGCAATTTGAAATCATACAGATGCAAGTAGATAAATAGCGTGTAGCCATCACATGACCACATGACCACATGACAGGATTTTCAGACAACACTGGCTCCTTCATCTAAGAAATGGAGATGAGCATTGCCCCCTAGAGTCAGACTTTATAAAGCCTTAGTAAGACCACACTTAGAATACTGCATCCAGTTTTGGTCACCACACTATAAAAAAGACGTTGAGACTCTAGATAAAGTGAGGAGAAGAGCAACCAAGATGATTAGGAGACTGGAGGCTAAAACATATGAAGAATGGTTGCAGGGACTGGCCATGGCTAGTCTACTGAAGAGAAGGACCAGAGTAACATGATAGTAATGTTCCAATATTTGAGGGGGTCAAGCTATTTTCCAAGGCACCTGAAGGCCAGGCAAGGAATAATGGATGGAAACTGATCAAGAAGAGATTCAACCTAGAAATAAGGAGAATTTTTCTGACAGTGAGAACAATCAGCCAATGGAACTGCTTGCCTTCAGAAGTTGTGGGAGCTTCATCACTGGAAGCTTTCAAGAAGAGAATGGGCAGCCACATCAGAAAGGGGTATAGGGTATCCTGCTTGAGCAGGGGGTTGGATTAGATGACCTACAAGGTCCCTTCCAACTCTGTTATTCTATACTTTTCTATACACAACTGAACAGGGGAAAGCTTTACCTTCACCTTAGGGACCCAGACATGTTGCTTTCCCCATTTTTCTGGTTTTCTATGTTTCAGAAGCTTTTATATCTGACTGTATGTCATCAGTTGGCATGTAATTGAGTTGATACCAACTGCTAGCAACCACAAAAGCAGGGTTTATCTAGGATTATTTATCCTTGGTCTGGATTGTCCACAAATGGTGCACTGAAAGAAACTGTAATCAAGTCCATCTACCTTGCTGCTGGTCATATTCCTCTTTTCCACTTTCCCCAATATTATGGACTTCTCAAGAGAGCTGGGTTTTCTTATAATGTGTCCAAAATGTAACTTGGGCCTTCTTTTTATGCCTTGAATGAGAACTCTGGATTGATATGTTCTATGTTCTGTTTACTTGACTGACCACCATATTTTCAAGGGTCTCCTTGTGCTTGTCATTATTTATTATTGTGGTTTGTTGCACAGTCAGCCAGATGTTCATATTGGATTTGGCATTTTTATTGAGTCCTTCCTATTTGGGATAGGTAAATGTTGATGTTTGAGGGTGTCACAGGAGTAAGCTGTTCCAAGTAAAGCTGCCTTTTGCAATTGATGAATAGTGATTTTATCAATGCCAATGGTGTCCAAGTGTCCCAAGTTGTTTTGGGATTGCACCTAAGGTGCCTACTACTGTTCGTACTACCTTTGCTTTCGTTTGCTAGAGTTGTTCTATTTCAATTTGCAGGTCTTTGTATTTTATTATCTTCTTCTTCTTCTTCTTCTTCTTCTTCTTCTTCTTCTTCTTCTTCTTCTTCTTCTTCTTCTTCTTCTTCTTCTTCTTCTTCTTCTTCTTCTTCTTCTTCTTCTTCTTCTTCTTCTTCTTCTTCTTCTTCTTCTATTCTGCTGTCTCTGAGTACTGCCATGTCTACAATGCAAGCTTTTTTTTTGTCTTTCTTATCAACAATAGTTAAATCTAGGGTGTTACATGACACAGTTGCACATAACAGTTTGTCAGTTTGAACACTAAAGTTCCAGAGTACTTTACCTTCTTTGTTTTCTATGACTTTCTCTACTATATGGTTCCACCATTTTGTATTATTTCTCTTATTTTGAAAGATCTTCCCCTCAATGGCAGAAATAGCTCTATAGAAATTAATTCTCAATCTAGTATAATTCCATGATCCTATGAGGAATGAACCTTGCTTGGCCCCCCAAATATGTTCCCTCCTATAATTCTCTGTGTTCAAAAATGTTAGCCATTAAGTTGAACTGGAGAAATAATCTTTCATGTCAACAATTTTAGCTGGCTGTCATTTTTGAATGCATGAAATCTTAATGGCAGCACAAAGTTATCTAGGAAATAATTATGTTAGTGACACTGCCAATCTTGACCATGTATCTCAGCAGGAAAAAAAAAATAGCGTTCTTGGGCAATGAATTGATTTCCTCACATTTCTTTCCAATTATATTAGGCAGGCCCAACGCTTCTCATTGTGACAGCTGGTGACAGCTCAACTGACATCTATCCTAATTTGCCCTATAACTTCATAGATTTAAAAAACACTCTCCTTGATACAGTCAATTAAATGTAAAAAAAAATATGAAATGTTTGATTACAAATGTAATCCATTGTTCATGTTTCTCTACATGTTATTCTCTACATTCTTCTAATGTCCCTAATAATAAATTAACATTAAACTAGAACCATGTTAGTTTCTCCATTTTCCCGCCCTTTGACACTCTTTTGTAAGGCCCTGAAGATCCTGTTTTGCCAACAGGCCTGGGGAACCAGTGGTGGGATTCAATTTTTTTTACTACTGGTTCTGTGGGCATGGCTTGGTGGGCGTGGCATGGGAAGGATACTGCAAAATCCCATCAGAGGTGGTATTTTGCCAGGAAATTGTGGTGGAGTAGAGTTGATGAGATTCTGAAGAAGAAAAATTCGAGAAGTTTAAAGAAGAAATCAATGTGTCCAGTGGTGGGATTCAAATTTTTTTACAACAGTTCTGTGGACATGGCTTGGTGGGCATGGCAGGGGAAGGATACTGTAAAATCTCCATTCCAGTGGTGGGATTCAAAAATTTTTACTACCGGTTCTGTGGACATGGCTTGGTGGGCATGGAAGGGAAGGATATTGTAAAATCTCCATCAGAGGTGGTATTTGCCAGTTTTCTGAACTACTCAAAATTTACGCTATCATTTCTCCAGAACTGGTCAGAACCTGCTGAATACTACCTCTACTCCATTCCCTGCCTACTCCTGAGGGAAGGTTACTGCAAAATCCCATTCCCTCCCCACCCCACTAACCTGCTTTCCAGCTCTGTTCTCCTGTGCAGGGCAACAAAAGAAGACCCAGCCAATCAGCTGGGACTCGGGAGGCAGAGAAGAGATGGGAGCAGGGCCAGTCAGAGGTGCTATTTGCCAGTTCTGAATTACTCAAAAATTCCACTGCTGGTTCTGCAGAACTGGTCAGAACCTGCTGAATACCACCTCTGTGGGGATTGTGTCCATCAAGTAGCTTATTTGATTGACTGATTGTTGTCACCAGGGGGGTATTATTGCTTTTTATTGTTTCTATATTGTGCTTTTATCTTTGTAAGCCACCTGGAGTCACTGAGAGTTCAGTTCACAGTTCATTTAGTGACTATTCAAAGTTACAACATCCCCGAAAAAAGTGACTGATGACCATTTTTCAGACTTACTGTACAACCAATGCAGCATCCCCATGGCCACATGATCAAAATTTGGACGCTTGGTAATTGATTCATATTTATGATGGCTGCAGTGTCTTGGGGTTATGTGACTTAACTTATCTTTAACTCAACAACTGCAATGATTCACTTAACAACTGTGGCAAGAAAGTTGGTAAAATAGGGCAAAGTTGGTAAAATAAGGCAAAATTCACTTAACAAATGTCTCAGATAACAGCAGAAATTTGGGGCTCAACTGTACTCATAAGTTGAGGACTACTTGTATTAAAGAATGGAATTGAAACCAACACTACGCATGTTAAGGGTACTAATGAAAATGAATGTGCTGTGTGAATATTGAAAAATGCTAAGACTACAAGGGTAGATGATATACTGATAAATATAGGTGAGGCTTCTTTATGGAATGGCTGTGCAAATTGTTTAATGCATGTACAAAGGCTCCATCTTTTTTTTTTTTAATTGTTTAATGCATGTACAAAGGCTCCATCTTTTTCTATTGCGTGGAAGCAAGCTGTTATTATTCTCCTGTACAAAGAGAAAAGAAGCAAACGTGAATGCAAAACTATAGAGAATTATTGGCAAAATTCTGACTGAAATGGTGACTGGAGATGGTTTTGATCAAAAGTTGGAAAGAATAGTATGGTTTTATGCTGGGCGGAATATGCAGTCCAGATTTTTGCTCTTCAGCAGGTCACTGACAAAGACAGGTGTGTGAGAAATAGAATTTATGACATCTTTATTGATTTAGAAAAAATGCAGTTGAAAATGAATAGGCTTGAATACGGAATGTAAGGTTGATTGCTGAGTGGAAGTAAAGCTACATGAGAATAAATCGAATGTTTAAACAAAGAAGAGAGAGTCAAGAACAAATGGGCGCTAGATGAATGTGGATCGCAAACAAATCAATATGAAAGATGTTGAGTTGGTTTGGTCATATAGAAAAAAAGAAATTGGATTAAAGTTCAAATGAAATATATGATGGAAATGGAAATTTGATAGGAGGACGAAGTCTAAGGAAATTGTGGTGGAGTGGAGTTGATGAGATTCTGAAGAAGAAAAATGTGAGAAGTTTAGAGAAGAAATCAATGTGTCCAGTGGTGGGATTCAAAAAAATTTACTATCGGTTCTGTGGACGTGGCTTGGTGGGCATGGCAGGGGAAGGATAGTGTAAAATCTCTATCAGAGGTGGTATTTGCCAGTTTTCTCAACTACTCAAAATTTTCGCTTCTGGTTCTCCAGAACTGGTCAGAACCTGCTGAATACCACCTCTGAATCTGTCTTTATTGGGATGGTCTATAAATATTGGAAGTTAGTAGATTAAAAATGAAGCAATGTGGAAGTGGATTTTAATGTATTTGGCATGCTCTTCCTCCTTCTCTTTGTTTTGCATAATGTAGCCTGGTCCAAAAATGAATTGTACCACGGAAGAATGTCTGCCTCCATGTATCTAGTCTTCAGATTACAGTGGTACTTTTCCTTCCAATAGGTAGAAGCAAAGCTAAAGTACTTAACATATTAATAAAGATAGAAAATAGAATGAAATGTTAAAATCAAGACAGTTTATTGCTCTGTATCACAGAATCAAATAGGAATTAGGTTTGACTAAAGCTTTAAAAAAGTCTTCTAAACTGAACATAAATCAAAGATGTTCACATTTCAAAAGCTTGAATTCTTCATGCAGTATGGCCTACCTTCCAAAACTGTTTTATCCTCTTTAAAATTAGAAATCTACCCAATCTATATTATGCAAAGGTGCCAAATAATTTTGAAACTAGATTAGTTTGGATCAATTGATCATGTTATGAATTTTAGTTTTTTATAATTCAGTGTTTCATCTGCTGATCTTTTCTCTGATCTCCTCTAACAAGCTCTTCCAGTTGCCTCAACAAACTGGATAAACAATGTGCAATGTTGTCAAAGAACCTGAAAAATATTGTTCTTATTAACATCTCCAGGATTATGGATAATTTCTATTTCTTTTCCCTGTTCATGCATAAAACCTTAGTGCTTTAATGAAAGCCAATGTTAGCAAATGCACTACTCCATTAAAAGCAAAGTAGAACAAAGTAAATACTTGTTTGCTTATTTACATCCCAATAAATACATGGAATTACGTTAATAGTTAAAGATATCTTGAACCAAATAAAGATTCAAGGAGAGATACAGAAAATGAAAATAATTAACCATGAAACGGAGAGAATTTCAGTCTGGAGAAGTGAATTTAAATATTTATAACAGCTCAAATGCAGATTTTATAGGTAATCAAGTTTCCTTCATTTAAAGATTATTCTCACTGGGAATTTAGGTAATTCTAATATACTGTTTTTGTTAAAGACCTAAATTGATATAGTTATAGCTGCCATTTTTATGAGAAAAGAAAAAAGATGACTGTTAGGAATGTAAGTCACCTAACAGTTATTTGGGTTGGAAATATATAAACTAGGATAGACATTTTAATACTTTGCCTTTAAGAGAATACTAAATCTGTAATTGGGTATGGTTCCGCAAATGGTCATAAGATGGAACCAGAAACCTGGGTTGTTTAGTCTCAAAAGTGAAGTGTTCCTTTTATCTGTTCCTTCTGTTGGAAAGAGTTGCCGTTCCTCCTAATGACAGTTACTGATTGTTGATATAAGTCTGTTACAGAACTGTTTTTGATACTGGACTTTGATATTTGGAATATCCCTGAACTGAACACTGACTGCTTTATCTGTGAATGACTTGGACTGCTTATTTTGAACTTCGCTTAAACATTTATTGGAAGTAAAAACCTACATTTACTGTACAGTGTATCTGTGTGCTGTGTGTGTGTATTATTCTTCACTACTCTCACTACATCTCTCTGTATGCGCTCATTCTCCTAACAGGGAATTACCTCAACAATGACAAAAGAAACCTCAGATTTTTATACAGTTTTTCATTTTATGTATTGATGAAAGTGGAGAAATAACTGTAATTAGAAACATGATTGTGTGACCATAGGGATGCTGCGACAGTTGTAAATGTGAAAAATAGTCATGTCAACCCTCAAAACGACTCTAACTGAAGCCATATTTTTCTTGCTTCATATCTTAGTTGCCATTCTTATTGGGGGGGGGGGATGACTTATGGAATGTAGAATGTTTTCCTCCAATGTGCCAGACATAACAATGATAAGGCTCCTGAAAACCAAGGCCAAATCCTAGCAACAGCAGGAGCGAGTGCTAAGAAGTTCATCACCTGCTTGATTGGCTAACGTGACTTGTGACAAGTGGGGTGGACAGTATCTATTCTTTAATTATACCAAATATGCAGGAATTATTCAGTGTTGGTTTCATCACTGACTGTGCTGATATGACATACCCAATAAGCCAGATTTTTGGGGAAGCCAAGGCCTCAGAAGCTTGAATTGATTGGGAGCATTACTCAGAACCATGATAGGTCATGTCACTTTTTTTCTGTGATGTTGTAACTTTGGATGGTCACTAAATGAACTGTTGTAAGTCAAGGACTGCCTGTATATGCCCCACAAAGATGAAGGGGAGGCTGGTAGATTTTCCAATTATCTTAATAGCATTGGCTAACCAGGATCATGTATTTTCAGATAGCATTTCAAATCTTACAGCCAAGAAGGTGTGGAAAACATCACTTTTTAAAATTGTTAGCTCTCAGTTCCTGTGTTGGTGGCAGAGCAGTAGCATATTGGAAGTAGAACAGAAAGAAGGCAGAACTGAGACTGTTCTGGCAGTTTTTCTATGGACCAACCTTGCCATTTCAAAAATGTTGCTTAAAATAACATACAGTCTAAAGAGAACAGTAAGACCAGGGTGATCGAACAGAGATCTAGGATGGTCCTAGAAGATAGCATTAGCATTTTAATACTTCCAGGAATTATTTAGAAACAAAGAGAAAATGCAGCCAATAACTTTCAGCCACCTATCTCATTCCAAATGGAAATTAGTTTGGACAAAGCAGGCACAAATCTTATATACTGTATGCAATTCAGTGCAATTTAGTGTATTCTCAATTCCAAGGGGTATTTCATTACCATGTAGAAGAATAATTTCACCTAGCCAGGAGGGGGGGGAGGGGAATCCTACAACACCCCAGGTGTACAGATGATGGATATATCATCTGGATAGATGACTCATATTCATTCCTGCACTTATTATAGTTTATGGTCACAGATCCTTCAAAACCTCTTTAAAATATTTATCTGAATAAATCCTTTTGTTATTGCAAAGAGCACAGCGATTAGATTCCAGGGACTGTTACAAGCAGTAACTATAAATGGAGCTAAAAAATTCAGTGCTAATGAGAAAAGCTAAAATCCAAAGAGCATGATACATTTTCCATGATTTTTTTTTCTGGACTAATAAACTCAACGTAATAGTGGGAATATTTTCCACCCATTTGTAGTTGCAGGACAAACAAAATGCTAATTCAGAAAGAATTGAGGGAAAGGTAATCTATAATGGCTCTTCCTCTTCGAGTTTGTATTTTTTTTCCCCAGCAAGATGAGTTACTTTTTAGCTTGGCATAAAAAAAACTTTTCAGTTTGGCATCAATAATTGAAATTATTCTTGCTGTTAAAATTTTTTACATATGAATAAGTCACAGAAGGCTATGTCTTGAATACAAAGCTTTCATTTGTAACAGCACCAAAGATAACAATCCAAGTATGATCACAAAAAGATTTTCACACTTAACCATCCCAGTTAAAGGTTTAGAGACCTATTAAACTTGGTGGTCTTGCCTTTGTTCATAGGACAGGGAAAATGTTTGTTGACTTGGTGTATTGTTCAGATAGACACTTAATTAAGCATGCTATTGTATTGGCCTGAGGAAATGGCCTTGGGAGACAGGAGGAAGAGCTGCTATGAAGCCAATGGTCAGATTAAAGAAACCTAAATCTGGAACAGAGCTATAATTTAAGAAAACATATCAGACAAGACCATCCCTGGTTCCCACAAGGACGAAGTGCGGAAAGGGGAAAGAACATCCAGACATGCAAGATTCAGTTACTGTGACTTTCTAATAAAAGTCATGATGGCCAGCATAACTTTGGATTCTCAGCCATCTTGAAAGGCTGATGCTTATCAGGACAACAGAGGGAAAGCAAAAAGATACAAACTAAAGATAGATTAAGTTTGTCCATCTCTTGTGGGTTTCCAGGACCTGCTAGGTTCCAAATCAGGTTTTTTTTTTAAAGGTGTTCATGGAGCCCAGAGGTGGTATTCAGTAGGTTCTGACCAGTTCTAGAGAACCGGTTGCAGAAATTTTGAGTAGTTCAGAGAACTGGCAAATACCACCTCTGACTGGAGATTTTACAGCATCCTTCCCCTGCCATACCCACCAAGCTATTCCCATAGAACCAGTAGTAACAAAAAATTGAACCCCACCACTGATGGAACCCCTTCAAGTTCCAGAAGAACTTGAAGGGGTTCCATGAAAGACTGGGGAGCAGGAAACGTTTCTTTGGAATACAAGCAATTTTCTATCACTGAGGAAGTACTCCAAGATTTATTTGGTGTTTTTTTTTAATTAACAGGTTCTGCAGTCTGAAGAGTTTTGAAAATCTCTCATTTTAATCAATAAACATGCAAGGTATTCACAATTTATCTTGCAAAGATATTCTGAACTTTTGTTAATAATGCACAGATTAGGCTAAAGTTTTCTCCAAAATTCCTTCCTTCTGATATATTTAGGCATTTACTTACCATTTGCTAGGGCAAATTGTGAGATCTGAAGTTCTCATTATGATAAGTTAAAAATACACTATTATTCTACATTCTTTATAGAAAGCAATAACTAGTTTGCACCAAATGGATTCTGTATCTAATTTAAAAATGCAATTAAAGCAATATTGACTACTGTATAATATATAGATTAACAGTTGATTTTCCGATGGATATTTTCCTTGTGCATTTTTGTCAAATTATCATCAGAAAATGTAACGAACTCTTTTTGTCTTTATACTAAAGAATTGTATTTGAATAGCTACACGAGGTATGACTCTGCATTTGAAAAAAATATATAAGGAGAAAATAGGTTCTTTATATATAGGTTTCTTTTAAGTTTTTATACTTTTGTCTATTATTAAGTAGAATTATTAATCAATGCTTTACAAAGCAGAATCTATAATCAGCAGATTAGACAATATTATTGAAAAAAAGCAGAGAAAAATTAGCATTCAAGTGCATTTTAGATGAAATATGAAGGTTATTTATAGTTTCAAAGATTACAAATCAGCAATTAATTTGAAAAGTGCTGTCTTGAGAATTAGAATGCTTTATGATTCACTAACATTTATATTCAGTTCATAATCTTTTCATTCCAAACGTCCAATATAAAGAACAAGAATGTCAGCGGTCTTAAAACAGAAGAGCAAAAAAAGAGTTTATTACAGAGATCTAAAGCCAATCAAGAAAAAGCAATGTAGTCATTAATATATCTAATTGGTTCTAAGAAACAAAAACGTGAAAGGTTCCAGAGTAAATATTTCTTCAAATACCCAGTTTGATCTTACCTTTAAAAAAATATTCTAGGTGATTGTGCTAAATAGAATTTAAAGTGCTAATCCCTGCAATCATCAGAACAAATCCCACCATCTTCTCAAGACAAACAGAGAGCTTAGATGAGAACTTAAATGTTTTAAATTTGTTTTAATATATATAATTCCAATAGGCATCTATAATGTGGCTCTCTACAAATCAAATATAATATTAAACTGAGTATAAAACACATAGGTGTTATCAGGTGTTAAAGAAACTTTACAAAACAAAATATAGTTTATGCCTTAAACCACATGCAAATTAAACGAGTTTGCTCAATTTTCATTCAAAAGCATCAACTTGTATCAGGCTTCAGGCATGTTCATTTTTGTTTCCACAACGCCTGAGGGTAGAAAAGAGCTTTTAAAGATGCAGAAAAGGCAGCAATGTTTTTCAACAAAGGAAAAGTATTTGATTTATCAAATTAAAATGCAACAAGGTAGTTTTCGTTCATACCTGCCAAAATTTCAATCAGAAAACAACCATGTGATCATTTCAATGGGGCTACATTTAAAAACAATAACAATTGCCTACTCAGGCTACAAAGCAGAAAATTATTTCAACGGGAGTTTTTTTACTCTCAGGCCACAAAGCAGAAAATTATTTCAATGGGAGTATACAATATAGCCTACAAAACTAGAAAACATCGTAGTACCAGAGTCTATACAGAATCACTATTTGTGGCAGCATCTGATCTGAAATGTGGACTAAATTTAGACTACACTATGCCCATTTTCATAAAATTTTAAGAATTATTTTGAGATGAGAAAGAAATTAGAAGAAGTTGTAATAATGGAAGACTTCAGCTACCCTTGTATGCTCAGAAACTCAAGTTTTAGAAAAGTTGGTCTTGGAATCAACTAAAAGAACTCTGAATTTATCCTGAATGGTAATTGTGACCTGTTATTAGATCTAAAGCAGGGGTCTCAAACACAATTTACCTGGGGGCCGCTGGAGGCAGAGTCTGGGTGAGGCTGGGCCACACATAGAAGTGTTTAGCCAGCTAGCGATGCATGGAGAACGTACTAATATTATACTTTCATATCACGGTGGGGGCCACAGGATATCGTCCTGCATGCCGCAATTGGCCCGCGGGCCGTGAGAATGAGACCTCTGATCTAAAGGTTATGGAACCAATCAGTGGTGGGATTCAAATAATTTAACAACCGGTTCTCCACCCTAATGATTTCTTCCAACAACCAGTTTACCAAACTGCTCAGAAAGTTAACAACCGGTTCTCCAAAAGTGGTGCAAAAACTGGCTGAATCCCACCACTGGGACCAATAGAGAACAGTGACCATAGTGCTATTATATTTAGCAACAGATGGGAAAGCAGGACCCAGAATAATCACATTTCTCTACAAAAGGAAAACTTCCCTGTGTGAGAAACAAATTGTTCAATGAAGGCCAGAGCTACCATATTTAAGCAGCAAAAATCCAGATTGCTACTAGATAGCAGCAAAGAGATAAGACTGTTCTAACTTTGGACTGCCACCTAGTGGTCAACCACAGTTTTGCAGTTGGCTTAGGCCAGCCCTGTAGATGGACCTTAATCTGATTCAGAACAGCTATCCTTATGTTCTCAAAATAATGTTGGTCTGTTTTTGCTTAGCCCAAGCCTTAGGAATCCATATTTTATGAGTCCAAAGGGGAAGTAGATGCTTACATTAAGGCCTCAGTAACATATCCTTTTCTTTCATCAATCTCAGAAATAAGCAAGGGTCACAGCTGCATGTGTTACCATCTCCTATACATTAATTGCATAAACTTCTCACCAGGTTTTAATATGTAACCAAAATGTTCTCAGGAAAAACACTCTTTGAATGCACCAGGACTTTACCTTTCTGCTCGGATCCTGTCCATTCATCAAGCAAATAATTCCTGAGCCTAGGTGGTGTAAGAAGAACTGCCAATTTACACCGCAGGTGGAAAGCAATTTGCTGATGTGGTTAATTTATCATTTTTATGATTCTCTCAGGTTGCTTTTGCCCTTAATTGCAAGAGGGTTTTCTTTCAGCTACAAGAAGAAAAATTATAAAATGGCTATGAAAATAAGCATGCCCCAAAGAAGATTCCTAAGGGGGCAAAATAAAAATACAAACTGGGAGGAGCTGAGTGAACTTGTCAAAAGACTGATTTCAGCTGTTTAGGGTCCAGGATTTTATAAGACAGGATTTTGCTGCAGGATTGCCCTTTAACAAATGCCAGCAGCCTAGTGTTTCTTAATGTTATCCATGCCTTAACCCACATCAAATTTGTAGCTTGGTAATACAGCTCCCAATTAGGCAAACCAAATCCTCCTCTTATTCTAGCATCTTGCAAAAGCTTTAGCTTTATTCTCGCTTTCTTTCCTTGCCATATATATTTCAACACGATTTTATTTAAATCTTCAAAGTAATCTTTTCCAAGCCTAATTGGAATTGTTTGGAACAAATATAAAATTCTGGGTAGTATATTCATCTTGATTGTTGATATTCTCCCTATTAATGACAGTTGTAAATTTTCCCATTTCGCCAAATCTAACTCTATCTGCTGCTTAAGTTTAATATAATTATTCTCTTTTAGTGTACTGTATTTTGCTGTCAAATGTATCCCCAAGTACTTAATCTTATTCGTCGCCTGAATTTTCAATAGATCTGCCAGTTCTTCCTTTTGTCTTGATAGCATATTCTTTGTCAAGATCTTTGTCTTATCTTTGTTTATTTTCAAACCAGCCACTTTTCCATATGCCTCTATCTTTTCTATCAATTTTGATGCTGTTTCTAGTGGGTCTTCTAAAATGAAAATCAGATCATCTGCGAATGCTTGCAGCTTAAATTCTTCCTGTTTAATTTTCATCCCTTTTATATCCTTTTCTTCTCTAATATTTCTGTTTAGCACTTCCAAGGTTAACACAAACAACAGAGGTGATAGTGGGCACCCTTGTCTTGTTCCTTTTCTTATATCAGTAGAGTCTGTCAGTTCTCCCTCTATCATTACCTTTGCCATTTGCTTATGATATATAACTTCTATTGCTTGAATAAATTTTTTAGCAAAGCCCATCTGTTCCAGTTGTAATAACATGAATCACCAATTCACATTATCAAATGCCTTCTGTGCATCTAGAAATATCAGAGCCATTTGTTTTTCAGGGTGTGCCTCATAGTATTCCAAAGTGTCCAAGATTACTCTCATATTATCTTTAATTTGTCTCTTTGGCAGAAATCCATTTTGATCAGGATGGATAAAATTGTTTAAGTATTTTTTAAGTCTTTCTGCCAATACTGAAGCAAAAATTTTATAATCTGTGTTTAGTAAGGAAATTGGTCTATAGTTCTTGATTTGTAATGGCTCAGCCTCCTCTTTTGGGACAAGTGTAATATAAGCTTTTGACCATGTTTTAGGTATCTTCTTCTTTAACATAACTTCATTCATAACTTTTAGCAATGGAAGGTTCAACGATTCTTGTAGTGTTTTATAAAATTCTGCCGGAAGTCCATCTGGGCCTGGTGCCTTTCCATTATTTTGCTTCTTGAGTGCTTCATTTAACTCCATCATCATTATATTGCTTTCTAACATTGTTTTAATTTCTTTAGGTATCTGGGGTAAATTAGCATTCTGTAAATACTGTTTAACTCTTTCCTCATCAATATTCTCTTGTGTGTATAGTTTCCCATAATAATCTCGTATGATTTCCTTCTTCTCTTTACTACCATAGCAAACTTGGCCTTGGTCATCTATTAATTGCAATATTTTCCTTGATTCTTTCTCCTTTCTCAATTTATATGCTAACCATCTACCTGGTTTATTTGCATCTTCAAAATAGTTCTGTTTAGCACCTCTGATTTTCTGTGCTAATTCTTCTTTTTCTATTAGACCCATTTTATGTTTGATTATATCCATTTTTAACTTAATGTCCTTTTTCTGTGGCATTTTCTGTAGCTCTTTTTCAAGTCCTTTATACTCATCCTCTAATGCCTTAGAGGCTAGTCTTTTCATGGTATTTCTTTTCCTTATATAGTCTATTACCAAGCCTCTGGCATATGCCTTCATTGTATCCCATACATTCTGGATTGATGTATCTTCTTTTTTGTTTTCTCTAAAGAAGAAAGCCAGTTCTTTCTCCATCCACTGTGTGAAGTCTTTTTCCTTTAACATAGTATTATTTAACGTCCATCTAGATCTTCTTCTTTGTCCTTTCCATTTAATAGTCATTGGATTGTGATCTGCCCAAGTACTTGTTTCAATATTTATTTCTTGAATATTAGCTAACAATTCTGTTGACATCCATATCATATCTATTCTGGACCATGATAAATGTCTATTTGAGTAGAAGGTGTATTGTTTAGTTTTAGCATTTATTTTTCTCCATGTATCTTTTAAATTTATTTCATCTACCATTTTAAAAAAAGATTTAGGGAGAGTCTTTCTATTTTGCTTTGTTGTTTTCTGTGCTGTATAGTCCAGTTTATTATCTAATTAAAATCTCCCATCATAACTATATTAGCATAGTCCAGTTCAATTATTTTCATGTGTAATTTTTTATAAAATTCTTCTTGATTGTCATTCAGGGCATAGATCGCAATCAGGAGTGTTTTCATATTATTGTCCGTTATTTCCACCATTAGTGTTCTTCCATCTTCATCAGTATAGATCAATTTCACTGGGATAATATCTTTAATGTATAAAACCACTCCTCTTTTCTTGCATTGTGTCAAAGAAGTAAATATTTTCCCTAATTTTGTATCAACAGGTGTTCATGTTGCTTTTTGATATGTACTTCTTGTAGGCAGATTATATCAAATTTTAATTTCTCTAATTTATGGAAAGTTTTCCTTCTTTTAACAGTTGAGTTAAGTCCATTTATATTAATTGTAATCAGTTTTTTCTCTTCCATGATTATATTTTGTAGTTAGGTTTAGCAACTCTCGTAGATCTTGGTTCATGTTGTTCTTTGGCTTCCACCTTTCCACCTACTGCACCTTCTTCTTTTTCAGTCGCCATTTGGCAGTCCTCTTGGAATTCAATTAGTGAGATTTCTTTTTCTGCCTCTTCTTCTTTCCCTCCAAAAAAATTATGTGTAAAATGATTCAGCTTTCTCAATTGAGTCAATTCTATGTCTCTGTTCTTGCCATGTGAACATTAAACCTTCTGGAAACAGCCATCTATAATTCACCTCTTTTTAAAGTAGCATTTTGGTCAGAAATCAGTATTCTCTTCTCATCTTTCTCACTCTTCTGGGTGCTTGTTTCAGGACCACAATCTCCTTGTCTTTATATTTCAATGTTTTCTCTCTTGCCACTTGCAATATTTGCGTCTTAATGGCTTTCTTTGTAAATCTGATGTGAACTTCTCTTGGTAAGCTATTTTTCATTGCATATCTTGTGAAGACTCGATAAACCTCATCTATTCCATCCATCATCTTCTCTTTATTTATTTCCAAAGCTTCAGCCAAAATTTCTATCATTATCTCAGCTAGGTTTTGTCCCTTTTCTTCCTCTATGTTTTGGGATCTGAGATAAAATTCTGATCTCCTCCATCTCCCATCTCAGCATCCCACTTTTATCTTGTTCAACCCCACAGTTAATCTGCTATCAATGTCTCCAATCTTCTTATCTCTTTGTTTATCTTCTTCTTCAATTTTTTTGGAATCTCTCATCATACTTCATCATCATTTGTTGAATGTTCTTCACCTTTTCATCAGTTTTCCCTGTTCTTTGTTCAATATTCTCTGTTCTTATTTGACTATTTTGATTTCCTTGCATAATCATCTGCAGTGTCACTTTTTCCTGTTCCTTTTCTTGCTGTAACGTTGTCTGTATTGAACGTTGTCCTCAAGATGGTGAAGTGGAAGAAGTAGAAGTTGAGGAACCAGGGGCTGTTAGTTTCCTACTCATTTCAAGCAATTCAAAATCTTCAGGTTCTTTTAGACCTTAATCCACTTGTGAAATAACCAATTGCAATTCCAAATAAAAATAGTAGGAAAAAAGAAACCAAATAGTAGCGATAATAATAAAATTTCTTCAGGTTCTTGTATGCCTTAATCCCATCGATCAGCTAGATAGCAGTAAAAAAGCAGTAAAAGCTGATCATAGTTCTTCTTGGATTTGATGTAAGTCTGTTACTGAACTGTTTATGATACTGGACTTTGTTATTGGATTATCCCTGGACTGAAAACTGACTGCTTTAAGCGTGAGTGACTTGGACTGTTTATTGAACTTTGCTTAACTGTTTACTGGAAGTAAAACCTACATTTTACTATATAGTGTATCTGTGTGCTGGTTGTGTGTTATTCAACATTACTCTCACTACGTCTCCCTGTGTGCGCTCATTCTCCTAACGGGGAATTACCTCAACACCTTCTCTTAAGGTTTTGCAATTGAGCTTCCTGTTCCTGTGCAAGAACATGTATTCTATTAGCTGTTGTCAGATTCCCAAGGGACCATGTAGGAGTTATATAGGGAGTCATAGCTGGCTCTGTAGGAAAGTACAAATCCTGAGCTAAGTTTGGTTGAAGTTTCTGAGGATGATGCAATGAAGGGCTTGTGTTCTGAAAGGGTGTTGGGTAATTCCTATTGTGGCTTAATGGCTTTCATCCTGCCTTGGATTTGGGGTGATGGCTGCTCCTAATCCTAACATTCTGCCTTTGTTTTAAAATATAATGTCTTGAATGGATACCCAAATCTGTATTTCTAAAAGCTGACCTCAGTATCTGCTGGGGCTATTAAGAAAGACTTGGAGGCTGCTTTCTGTGTCCAAGAGCATGTTTCTCCATTTCTCCTTTAGGCAAATATAATATTCTGCCTTTTTAATATTTCCCAAAATATTTCATTCTTCTGGGGCGGGGTGCTGACTTTTAACAAAGTAATGCCAATCTTTGCACAAATACATCCTGTGCAATTACAATTGTGTCCTTTCCTAGATTGGGGAAAACATTACTCACAGTCACACATGCTTTATCACCCAACTGAACTATTGCAATGGGGGTCTACCTGGGGCTACCCTGGAAGATTCAGCTGGTCTAGAATGCAGCAGCACTACAATTTGGCACAACAGGGCATGTCCATGTGACACTGTTGCTATTTTTATTTATTTATTTGATTTGTCAATTGTTTACAAGATAATAAGTATAAGTGTATACATAGTTATGAATACATGAAATGGGTACATATAAGACAAATAAAAGAAAAATAAAAGAAACAATAGGACAGGGATGGTAGGCACGTTGTGCGCTTATGCACGCCCCCTACAGACCTCTTAGGAAAGGGGTGAGGTCAATAGTAGACAGTCTAAGGTTAAAGTTTTGGGGGCTTGGGGAAGAAACTACAGAGTCAGGTAGAGTATTCCAGACATTGGCCACTCTGTTGCTGAAGTCGTATTTCCTGCAATCAAGTTTGGTGCGGTTAACCTTGAGTTTGTATCTATTGTGTGCTCTTGTATTGTTATGGTTGAAGCTGAAGTATTCATTGACAGGTAGGACATTGCAATGTATGATTTTATATACCATACTTAAATCAGACCGAAGATGGCGTAATTCAAGATTTTCTAGGTCTAGAATTTCAAGTCTGGTGTCATAAGGTATTCTACAACGAGTAGAGGAGTGGAGAACTCTTCTTATGAAATATTTCTGGACTTTCTCAATTGTGTTAATATCAGATACGTAATGTGGGTTCCAGACTGATGAGCTGCATTCGAATATTGGTCTAGCAAATGTTTTGTATGCTCTAGTTAGTAGTGTGATATTACCAGAGAAAAAGCTATGTAGGATTAGGTTAACAACTCTTAATGCCTTTTTGCCTATGTAGTTGCAGTGGGCTCTAGTACTTAGATCATTAGAGATGAGTATTCCAAGGTCCTTTACAGAGCTTGGATCATCAACAAGATCTTGACTATTCAGTCTGTATTTTATTTTTGGATTTTTTTTGCCAATATGTAAGACAGAGCATTTATTTGTTGTTGAACTGTATTGGCTCCTAATAGACTTCCAAGGTGCTTGTTATAATCTTTAAAAGTTCTACCTGGTATGGGACCAGGTTATTTGTAAAATCACTTGTCTCTGATGTTTCCTCCACCCACCCCATCCTACTAGATGTTGTAGGATGACCATATTCCAGGTCCCTTGTCACCTGGTCAGTCTTGGAAGGCTGCCTTCTCTGTCATGGCAACTGTCTTATGGAATAGCTCCTCCCAGAAATACAGATTGCTCTGATCCAGTTGATCTGCTTGAAAGCAGTGAAAATCTGAACTCCACCCACCCCCCAACACACACACAGGATATTGATGGAGCTGCTGGTGGTTGGTGGATGGGTGTAAGTTTCACAATGTTATTTTTTGTTTTAAATAGTCTGTTTTAATATGTTGGGTTTTTATTTTGATACCTTCTGGTACATTTGGGTTTTTTTTGTTCCTCCTGGAAATGAGTGGCTATATGTTTATATAAAAATAAAAATAAATAAAGCACATCCTGGTGAGAATTGCCTGCAGGGAAGTTCAAAACAAGTCAAGGTGGCAAGTGCAATTGCATAGTTGAAGCCCTGTCCTTTTTAATATGCACTACGTGGCTGGCAAGTATTAGAAAAGTGCAGGACTTTGATCAAGTGTTCATCATCCTAATTTTGGGGGCTGCTTGCATTTGCCCCTGGACAATAGGTGTAGGTGTGTGTGTATTCATACACACACACCTACACAATGCAGAAATAACATTCATTTAAATGGGAGCCCATTTAATCAAATACATTTGAGGTTTGTTGTTACTAAGTTAACACCAATTTACTTTAAATTCAGTTAAACAGATTAACACATCAGAACACATGTGCATCTGCGCGCACACACATGCACACACACACACATACATGTCTATGGAGATTCTCAGTCATCCAGGTCATGGTTGTTCCAAAGGTACTTTTTCAAGAGGCAACTGGACTTTCTATTTCTTCTCATCCAAGAAGCTTCTTCAGCTCTTACTGAATTCCCCACCATCGAGTCAGAACTTCTTGGATGAGAAGCGAAACATCTTCAAAGAAAAACTAGAAAGTCCAGTTGCCTCCTGAAAAAAGCACCTTTGGGACACACATACAAGGTTTTATTTCATGAAAGTCAGAATCTGCTCAAACAAATATATATGATTCTCAGATTGCTTTTTAGCATTAACATGGCTTCTCAATAAAAAAAGGGGTTGCTATCCTAATCAATTTCAATGAAATTGAATATATTATTTCAAGAATCAGATCCCTTTAGTTATTTCAGTGACTGACTTCTCATACTTCAGAAACAAGTTCAAATCCTAGAGGAATTAACTATTTATTACAAAATACTTCAAACGTTCTGAAAGTTAATGTCACAACATGAAACTTTCTATCGGGTTTCTCTTTCAGAAAAATACACCAACTAATACAATATGGGTTTTTTGCATATAAACTCTAAGGATTTTTTTCAAAGATCATTTTTAAAGGCAGCCTTCTATCTTAGGCAAATAAAATATAAACACGATATAATTTGATGCAGTGAGAACCAGCAAGACATGAAGATGAGCAGAAACTAGGTGACATCCCAATGAAAAACCATCTTCAAGAAATCTTGAACGGCAGGTTGTAAAAACAAGTATTGTTATAATATGTTTAATTTCTCCTCTGGATGACCAGCACTAGAAATGTCCATGTTGGTGTCTCTCCATCTCAACTTCAGTGCTCTCGGCAAAGGGTAACACTAGTACAAGAAGTAACAACAGATTGGGTTTCCCAGATACCCATCCTAGGACAGCCAAGGCTTCTCTTACAAGGGAGTTCATGAGGGCTAAAACAAAAACAAAAAAGCCAAGATAGCAGCCATAACCACACAACTGTAGTCCTGACCTTTTAATCCTATGACTGTTTTGAAATTTTACAATTTATTTTGCAGGAAATTATAAATTTTAGGGAAATATATATCATTAAGCCTTACAACAGGGGTGTCAAACTCAAGGCTCGCAGGCTGAATCTGGCTTGTGGGGTGTTTACCATTGGCTCGTGGGACTGGCCTGGAAATAGCAAAGGAGCAGCTTGTGGTATCTCTGCTACAAAAACAGGGCACGGAGGGATGCATGTGCAGGGGCCCTGCACCTCATTTTGGGCAGCAGGGTGATGCAAGAGGCACCCGTCTCGTCTGCCATCTGTCACATCTCTCCCCTGCCAGTACAACCCACAGAGGACAACTACAATGTTGATCCAGCACTCAAGGAAATCCAATTTGATACCCCTTCCTTATAACAAATCAACAATTAAAAGGTGGCTGTCCTTTTTATTGCAGCAGTGCTGGAAATAGAAAGGACAGACTGCCCAGACATTTTCCCTTCACATTTATCCTCCATTACTTTTGGCCTCTAGAATTCCAGATTTGTTTTCCCTCCAAAACAAGCTGGGGCTTTTTCCTATCCCAAATATCCTGAGGAATATTAAGTCGTTGGCACCTTGAAATAACTTAGTTTTTATCCAACAAAGTTGTTAGCAGCCCTCTAAGCATTGTCTCTTCTCCTTGCTTTTGTGTTTCTTCTGGAATTGACCTACAGAGAAATTAATTAATAGTATCAGTACAAACTTCTAATTATTATTTTTTTTAAAGGAGGTATGGGCCATTTTTCCATCCTTGTTTGTCACTGGGCCTCTGCCTTCTTCTTTTGCCAGTCTATTTATCCCTGAACTCTCCTTCCCTCAGTAATTTGTAATTTTCCCTCTCCGGTTATTACCAATTCTGCAGGATGAATTTCCCCACAAGCATCTTGAATCTCTGTAGCCCTTAATTCAGTGCAGTGCTGTTGACTATTTAACCATCCCCTTGTGTACTCTTGTCTCTTCTAAAATGGGAAGCTTCTTCCCCTGTGCAATTAACCTGTGCAGCCACCCATCGCCCAACCTCTTTGAATATTTGGGGGGTGGGGGAAGGACACCTAGATCGAAGAAAGACCTTGCCTTTCCAGAAGGTTTTACTGTGTCCTCTTGGAGGCATAAAGTATAAAAGCTTTTTTAAAATCTGAGCTAGGAAGGTGCCTGACTAAGGAGGACTTCTGCCTCCAGCACAAGATAAATTAAACAGTTATTTTATCTCTAGGAGGAGGCAGAGGGTCTGGACTGTCATAATCTTTACATCATAATCTCAGGCTGCTTTGAATAGGCTATCCCAGCAGTATTACAAGAAACACTCATTTTAGTTCAGCACTCAGTAATTTACATTTGCTAATTCAGTACTTGTAATTCAGATTTAAAAAGTGGGGGGAGGGAACCATACACACTAAATAGAATGTGCTATACTGTGCAGTCAAAATGTTACACCTTTGGACTGGTTCTTGAATCTTCTTTTGATTGATTTAAACATCATGAGTCTTTCCTCTAGCAGTGGAAATCAATAACAACATCATAACTTAGAACACATATTTTGACCACGCAACGCAAGAATGCAGTTGAATGTAGGATTGTAAAGCTCAGCTACACCTCTATGCATTGTGTCACATGTGAAACCAGAGTCTAGACCAGGGATAGGGAATTATGGCCTTTTATGACTTGCGGACTTCAACTCCCAGAATTCCTGAGCCAGACATGCTCAGGCCTAGACCAGTGGTGGGATTCAAAAAATTTTTACTATGGGTTCTGTGGTATGGCTTGGAGGGTATGGCAGGGGAAGGATATTGTAAAAATCTCCAGTCAGAGGTGATATTTGCCGGTTCTCCAAACTACTCAAAGTTTCCACTACCAGTTCTCCAGAACTGGTCAGAAATTGCTGAATACCACCTCTGGCCTAGACCATCATCCCACTTGACATACTCAACTGAGAGAGGGTCACTATTGGCTGCTACAAACCAAAGTCCCTCTCTACTGTAAACATCATGCCACGGAACTGAAAGTTGTTGGTAAACTAACTGTGAAGTAAACTTTACAGAGTGAGGTAACTTTTAGCTTGGTTGATATTCACTACCTTATTATTTTCCAGAAATAAATGTCCAAAGTGACATATTGTGCTAATGTTAACCCACCTACTGAATGACCTTCAAGCTCCAACCACCATCATAACATCTTTTTTTAGATCAGGAAAGTTCAGCTCATAACCTCCAAGTATTAGCACTTTTTTGAAAAAATTCACTTAATGCTGTTGAACCAAATTTGCATTAGCAGAACAGAACAAAGCAAAAAAAAAAAAAATCTGGCAACTGATCAGGACAAAAATTATCTGGGGGAAGGAGGGAAACGCATTCATTTGACTTTAACTCCTTCAGAAAGTAAAACGGAGATTAATGGCATCGTCCTCCCTTCACTTTGCTCGCTGGCAGGGTTATATAAAATCAAGCTATTGCCATTCATAATCAACACTATGTATAAGATTTATGACTTTACTCCTCCTGCAATTTTTGATTGTGCCACAGTAACAGTAAGTAACTCAACCTACAATTTGTTGGTTTCTGACTTAAGTAGAAATCTTGGCTACCTACTTTAAGGCTGCGGCCAAAAGTAATTGCTGATTGTAGTTAATCTCAATGGGAGTAAAGGACTTTTGCTCCATACAGGGAACTGATTGCTTAAGGGCTAGGGCAGATTAAGGCGTTAACCATTGCACACCTATCTCCATCATTTTTCCCAGTTGTTTTTCTTCCTCTGTCTCCTCTTCTCTTTCTTAACAAGAAGAAGATGACCTTTAAAAAAAATATTACAGTTGATATAACCTACTATAATTCAGTGCATGACTCAGATCTACACCACAGGCCACCCAACAATCAAAAGAATTGGGAAACTTCAAAGGACAGGCAAAGGAAGAAAAAAAAGCTGTTAGAAATCTTTACTTATTTATTTATTTTCATAAAAGATAGGGCAGGGAGAAATGAGGGTATTCAGCATCTTCTCCATCTTTGGAGAATTAATTTAATAGCACAGTTTTGTTTAGTTAAAAATACCTGTTTTTAAAACACATTGCTGTGTACGCAATATATTTCTTCATCCTATTAGACATCATATGTTGCTTAATGGCCATGGATGGTTGTCCCAAACTCACCCACTCGTTTCCAGATTAATTTGTACCAGCACAATTTCAGTCAATCCCTATATGCAGATCAGAGCAAGCATGCACACTGTTCATTTTGGCTAGTAAACAATATAACTTGATGTTTAATTATTAAACATAGGCAAACATCAAAAATAGTTACCAGGAAAAATAGGACAAATTGACGGAAAGAGCAACCAGCAGGGATAAAAGGACAGAGGACTTAATTAAAAAGTATTCTATCTTCTCTTTTTCTTTTCCTTTTCTTAATGAGATGACCTTTTTAAAAAGTACAGCTGCTATAGCCTACTATAAGCTAACTATAATGATAGATCTATCTATTTTTCTTCTTCATCATCATCATCAATCATCATCATCGTTGAGACTCAGTGGTGCAGTGGTTAGAATGCAGGCTACTTCTGCAGGGTATTTCTGCTGCCTGCTGGCTGCCTGCAATTTGGCAGTTCAAATCTCACCAGGCTCAAGGTTGACTCAGCCTTCCATCCTTCTGAGGTGGGTCAAATGAGGACCCAGGTTGTTGGAGGCAATAGGCTGGCTCTGTAAAACTGCTTAGGGGGAGTTGTAAAGCACTGTGAAGCAGGATATAAGTGCTATTGCTATCATCATCATGTCTCTCTTTCTGTATATTACCTATCAAAAGACACAGAACTTTCCAGAGCCAGTGGAACAATACTGTGCATAATTATCCATGGACAGTCCCAAAGGAATTGGCCTTGGTTATTCCAGAGTAGAGATGGAATATAAGACACCTTGTGATCCCTCCTCTGTTGTAAACCATAAAGGAAACTATTTGGTAGATGTAAATGATTTAGTCAACACTGGTACACTTGATATAACCATTTCCATGGTTTAAAAAAAGCTTGTTTCATGGAGTTTCATGATAAGGAAGAATGTGCTTTCTTTCACAATCTGAAACAGCTCTAAAAGCTGAAGAAATAGTACGACTCCATGAAAACAAGACATTGCTTGTCCCTCTAGCAAATAGAACATCTGTTGAGAAATGCAATGTGGAACTTGCTATCAACATTTAAGTTGGAGAAAAATCCCATGGGACAAGGAAATTTCTCCCCTTACACAGTAGTGTGACAGTATGGGAAAAAGACATCCTGTCGGATGGATTTCCCAAAGCAGTTATTCTTCTGCCTGTATCTCTCCAGCTTTCTGAGGATCACTTCACTACTCATTTGTATTATCTCGAAGAGACTGTTTTGTTTGAGCAATGAGAGGCTGAACCAGAGCATGAGTGCAACAATACTTTATTTTACAATAAAGGGCTGACCGTGCTTGCCAAGCCTGGAACTGGCTCGCAGCAATCAGCGACCGGTTGGACCCCGCAGCCTGCTTTTATAGCTGGCTGCTGGGGAGAGCCAACCAATGGGAATGGGGGAATAACGCCCACGTAAAGTGAGTGGACCTGAGTGAGAACTCCTTGAGTCCTCAGGACATAACACCCCTTCCCCCAGATGCGAACATGCATAGTCCTTGAGGTAGACGGGGTTTGTGCTGCGCCCGGAAGGCGCAACTCGGGAACATTGTCTGTCTGTTCGGTATCAGTCTGTGATGGTCGAGCCGGCATAGTGTCGCCAACACTCTCTCTGGACTGGGCATCCTCGGAAACACCGGGTTGGTTACTGGGGTCGAGCTCTCGTGGGTTGGATCAGGCTGGTCAACTCTCTGGGCGCTGTTGTCCGAGTTTGGGCTGACCGGAACGACCGCTGGTGCAGACTGGTCGCTGGGTACGATGTGGCTGGGCGGCGGATGAGGCGGTTCCCCTTCGACTGGAGACTCTGGACTCTTGTTGGCAAGGGTGCTGAGGCGCCTTCTAAGCTGGTCTATATGTCTCCTCCAGACGCGACCATCCTCCAGCCTGACTCTATACGATCTCGGCCCGGTGATGGCGATGACCTCGCCCGGAATCCAAAGTGGGTCCCGGCGAAATTCCTTACGAATATCGGTTCCTGTAACAAAAATGTCTAACCCCGACGTAGAAGCGAGGGGAGAGTCAGGCAGTATTGTGGGTGCAATCTGTCCAATACAGTCCTCAGGCGCCGGCCCATCAGAAGTTCCGCTGGGGACTTATTGGTGACTGCACAGGGGTTGAGTGTTGGCTCATCAGGAACCGTGCGAGTTTGTGGTGCCAGTCATCCCTGCCAAACCTAGCGAGGGCCTCTTTGGTGGTCCTGACGGCCCTTTCAGCCAACCCATTACTGGCAGGGTGAAATGGGGCTGTGAAAATGTGGCGAATGCCCAGGTTGGCAGCAAAACGGCTGAATTCTACTGATGCGAACTGTGGGCCATTATCGGAGACAATGGAGTCGGGTAGTCCATGTGTAACGAACAGGCGCGTTAACACATTGGTGATTGCTAGTGTGGTGGTCGTGGATAGCTGCGCCACGTCTATCCATTTGGAGTAAGCGTCACGACCACTAGGAACATCTTTCCATGCACGGGCCTGCCAGATCGATATGGATTCTAGACCAAGGGCGTTGGCGCTCTCCCATCTGGTAGGGGTGGCGATGGGGGGAGCAGGACGGGATTCCTGGCAAATGCTGCAGGAACTTACCCAATTGACAATGTCCTCGTCTAGACCCGGCCACCACACGTAGCTGCGTGCTAACGCCTTCATTCTCACAATGCCGGGTGTCCTTCGTGCAACGCCTCCAGGACTCGGGTACGCAGCGAGGTCGGAATGACCACTCGAGTGCCCCAGTAGACAACCCTGCAAACTGGACAGCTCCTGCATGCGAGTCTTAAAGGGTGCGAATTTGTTATCGACGTTGCCTCCCGGCCACCCCTCCTCACCCAGTCGAGCACCTGGGCGAGCGTTTGGTCTGCCTTGGTTTTAGCGGCGATGTCAAGGGCGGTGATGGGCAGGTCCAACTGGGTGATTTCAAAAATGGCGTTGACAGGAGCTGGGTCTTCAGCCGGAGCGGGTAAGGGGCAGCGACTGAGAGCGTCAGCGTGGGATAGAGTTTTGCCCGGGCGGTGAATAAGTTTGTATGAATAGGCCGCTAGGAAAAGTGTCCACCTTGTCATTCTAGGGGAAAGGACTTGAGGTGTCTGTTTGTCGCCGGCCAGTAGGCCCAGGAGGGGCTTATGGTCGGTGACCAGTTCAAGAAATGGCCAAAAGGAATTCGTGAAACTTTTCACGGCTGCAACAGCTGCTAGGGCTTCCTTGTCTATTTGGCTGTAATTTCGCTCCGTGGCCGAGAGCGTCCTGGAGAAAAAGGCGATGGGGGCTTCGGGCGCCATTGGGGAGTCTGTGACTAAGGACCGCCCCAATTCCAAAAGGGGATGCGTCTGCTGCCAGTACTAAAGGAAGGTTGGGGTCGAATTGGATGAGCACTGCCTCTGACGTAAGTAGTGATTTGACGGCGTTAAACGCCTGGTCTTCTTTGTGCCCCCAGTGCCACGGTGACTTTTTGTCTAGTAATCTGTGTAGGGTTCGGCTACTGAGGCTTTATGGGGCAAGAAGGATGCATAAAAGTTTAGGAGCCCCAAGAAAGCTTGTAGCTCCATTTTGGAGGTCGGTGTGGGAGCTTCGTGGATCGCCCTAACCTTGGACTCCAGGGGGTGAATGCCAGAGGCGCCAATTTTATAACCCAGAAAGTCCACCTGTCTAGTGGCAATGGCACATTTTTCTTTTTTTTAACCTGAGGCCATGCTGTCTGAACCTCTCTAACACTGCTCGCACTCTCTGGAAGAGTTGGGGTCTGTCCCTGGCCGAGACCAAGATGTCGTCAAGTAGGGTACTACACCAGGAGGCCCTGTAAAATCCGCTCCATGAGGGACTGAAAAATACCGGGGCAACACTTACGCCAAATTGGAGACGCTTGCATCGGAAGGCACCCCTGTGAGTGACGATGGTCTGAAGTTCGCTGTTTGGTTATCAACAGGGAACTGTTGATATGCTTGAGACATGTCCAATTTAGCAAAAATACTGCCCGGTTCGAATGTGTGCAATAAGTGCTGAATGACGGGCACAGGGTAGGCGCTAACTTGTAAATATTTATTGATTGTTGTCTTGTAGTCCGAGCAAATTCTCAGGCTACCATCTTTTTGAGGGGTGTGACAATGGGCGTCTCCCACTTGGCAAAATCTGTTGGCTCAATGACCCCTTGTTTTAGTAGTTTATCCAATTCAGCGTCTAGTTTTGGTCGAATAGCAAATGGAACTCACGTGGTTTTAATCTGATTGGGACTGCCTGGGGTCAACGGTGAACGAGATGGGGTTCCATTATAACACCCCAGCTCCTCGCTGAACACATCTGCGTAGTCAGCGAATAAGGAGTCAGTGTCTGAGGTTGAGACAGCATGGACTCCTGTTAACCCTAGGCCGAGGTGGGGAAACCAATCGAGCCCCAATAAGGTGGGTAGATTGCCGTTAACTACCACTAGAGGTAGGTGGCCTTTAAAAGCTCTAAAACTGACAAAGAACTTGCCTCTGCCGATCACGGGAATGGCCTTCCCTGGTAGTCCTTCAGACCGAACTGGCATCTCTGAAGCCGGGTAGTAGATAGGCTGGGGTGGAGTCTCTTGAGGGTGTTCCACGAGATTATTGAGAGCGCTGACCCTGTGTCAACCTCCATGTGGCACGGTTTACCTTCTAGGGAAACGGAGAGAGAAATTTTACTAACAGTGTGGCAAGCGCCTGGCAAGGCGGTGCGTGCACAGTTTAATACTTGCCTCTGTGGTCCCGAGTGCGAGGACAGGGGTCTGTGTGCAGCGCTTTGGGGGCTTGGCAGACTCTCGCAATGTGCCCCTCTTATGGCAGTTGTTGCAAACGGCTCCTTTAAACTTGCAGGTGGCCCTTTGATGTGATCCCCACAGGCTAGGCACAGTGATGTGCTTGGGTGGACCGGTGTATTCTTGTTTGGCCCCTACCTGCGACCGTCTGTCATTGGTGAGGCGATGGACATCGTTCTCATCGTTGTGGGCTTCCTCCGCTTCCACCTCTTCGGAATGGACTGGGAACGATGCTAGCTTGGCGCTTGGGCCCTGAATTTCGGTGGCTGAGTTCGTTGCTAGCTCGGCTGCTAGGGCCTCCTCTACCGCTTGCGCGAGGTTGAGGTCTTTTTAGCTAGCAGTCGCCTCTGTAGGTTGAGATCCTTGACCCCACAAACTAATTGATCGAGGAGCATGTCCTCCAGGTATGTTCCAAACCCGCAGTGCAGGGCTGCTGTTCTGAGGGCGGCCATATATTGGTTGATGGTCTCCTTACTTGATTGCTTCCTCATTCGGAACGTGAACCTCCTGGCGATTTGTGAAGGCCTGGGAGCGTAGTGGTTAGTGAGGATCTCAAGCAACTCGGACCACGGAACGTTTTCAATTCTCTCGGCGCCACGAGTGCTGCAGCGGTATCGTGCGGTGGCTCCGCAGTAGATTAGGAAATAGGATTTTTCCGATGCTCTCCGCATCCGCCAGGCCGACCGCATCGATGTAATGATTGAAGCGGTTCTCATACGATTCCCACTTCTCTTCGTCTGGTTTAAACGCCGGGAATACTGGGTTGGAAGTCATGGTGCTGGAACGGCTGGGCTACCTGCGGAAAAAATCTCTCTGGGACTACGAGCGCTCGTGAGTTACTAGTGATATCAGCTCTGGAGAGGTTATTTTGCTACCCTCTCTTTCTCTCTCTGGGTTACCACGTTGGCTGCTAGCCGTTGGAGGTGTCTTGATTTGCGCCAAAAAAGTGGGCGTTAGTGACTCTCTACAGCGCTGTGCTGTGATTCCTACTGGCTCGAAATTCAAATGACACCGTTTGAATTTCGCGCCAAATGCAGAGCGGCTGCTCGCAGCGCTTCACTTTCCCCGTAAGCGGGGCTAACAAGCGGCTACAGACGCTTCTAACTATTTGACTCAGACCGCTTTCTCTGGCTGCGGATCTGCGTTTGCTCTTTTGATCGCTCGTTTCGTTAGCTGACCGCTCTCTCTGGCTGCGGATCAGCGTTTCCCTTGTCGCCAGCCGATCGCTCTCTCTGGGTTGTGGATCGGTGGCTAGTGACTCAGCGGTTGCAAGGTGCTTCTGGTAGCCATCCCATCCTCGTCGCCAGTGTTTTGTTTGAGCAATGAGAGGCTGAACCAGAGCATGAGTGCAACAATACTTTATTTTACAATAAAGGGCTGACCGTGCTTGCCAAGCCTGGAACTGGCTCGCAGCAATCAGCGACCGGTTGGACCCCGCAGCCTGCTTTTATAGCTGGCTGCTGGGGAGAGCCAACCAATGGGAATGGGGGAATAACGCCCACGTAAAGTGAGTGGACCTGAGTGAGAACTCCTTGAGTCCTCAGGACATAACAGAGACAGTTTCTGATTCTATTCAATCCCTTCTGACAGTTTGTTCTAATATCTCCAGAGAAACTAACAATTAGCTTTCCCCAAAGTTTTGAATGTGCAAAGTTTAACCAAGCAAATGACTACTCCACACTATTGCGCTGACAAGAGGGAAGCTGTGAGAAAAGAGCTAGATTAACTGAGAATTTCACAGGCCCTTCCTGCTATGTTCTCTTCATTCACAAAGGTATTCTTATCCACTGGGGGGTGAATATTATAGGCAGGACAGGAATATTCATTTAATGGAGTCAATGGTGTAAAAATGTTGGATACAACAGGGTAAGGGAATTCTTTGTAATATGCTTTGCACATACTGTATTCAGTAGCATTTTGATCACTGGATTCTGCTTGCCAGTCTGACATTGTTGTGGCAATGTCCAAAAGAAGAGTCCTGCTGGTACATTAAAAAATACTATTTGGATCATTTGGCTGTAAGTAAAAAATGTATTTTAAAAATATTATGTGTAACATAACTCAGATATTGCACAGATAGATCAAACAGAAAAGTTCAAAGGAGATCAGTAGAGATGAGCAGTAGAGATGGGTACAAGCTGAGCATAAGGATTCACAGCACAAAATTCATATGCCTATCACATTTCTAAAGGAAACAAAGGCAGAACTGGATAACCCTAAATCATCTGAAACCTCAAGAACCCTATTCAAAATCTGGAATAGATTACCGAGTCTTTACTCCCTCTCATTCGGTATTGAAGGTAGTCATGATAAATCTTGGGACGTTCTTCCATAGGAAGCCCATCTAGTTTTATTTCTTATTTGATTATACTTCTTGGAGTTTTTTTTAAAATTGCAAGCTTATTTGATATCTTTTCCAGGGAAAAAGTAGGGTAGAAATATTCACAAATAAAATATTGGCCAGCACAAGGGGCATTAAGATAGTCTACCAACTTATCACTATATCTAGAAGCACATGTATTTTTATCCACCAGATCTTTTTATAAACTTGTGCCAAGGGTGAATGTAGTAGCTTCTATGCATTTAATCATGTGTTATTTTGTTTTTGACTGCAGTAGGTGGCAATATATTGGCAATCTTTTCTGCTCTCCCACAGCTAAGTATGTAAGTTGCAAATATTGACAACTTTTCAATAAGGCAACAGAGAGAGTTGGCTGTAACAGCAGATAGAAATGAAGAAAAAAGATCCAAGCAACAGGCTTCTCCATTTATATAAATGTTGGGGTTTCAGCCTTAGTTACATCATTAGACCAATGCTTAATATACGGTATATAGTTCGGCCTAGATCTCCGAGATCTATTCTCTAATTCTGAAATAATTACATTTAGAACAGAATATTTGTAATTCAAGGTTGAATTGTGAGGTCCTTGATACTCTCTGAAGTTGGTTGTTTTCTTGCAGGCGTTTCATTACCAAACTAGGTAACATCATCAGTGCTAGTAGGGAGTGGAGTTTGTTCTCATTTTATATACTAGATAGTATCAAAAATGAGAGCAAACCCCATTCCCTACTAACACTGATAATGTTACCTAGATTGGTAATGAAACATCTGCAAGAAAATAACCAACCTCAGGATAACAAGTGCCCCATAATCACGTTTGATCTTGGAGTCTGAGTTCTGGCTTCTGCTGTATGCAGTGGTGGGATTCAAATAATTTAACAACTGGTTCTCTGCCCTAATTATTTCTTCCAACAATCAGTTCACCAAACTGCTCAGAAAGTTAACAACCAGTTCTCCCAAACTGGTGCGAACTGGCTGAATCCCACCACTGGCTGTATGGTATTGTATATAAAGAAGTTGATTATATAAATCAATCCTGCTGAATTATTTACTTGTGTGCTAGTTGGATTGCTGCAAACTCTAACAAATTTCTACAGATCTTCCTTGCAATTGTTCTTATGGTATGATATGACATAACCAAACATAAGAAGAATTATATGCAATAGTTCCACAATATCGCTAAACATTTTATTGTTCTTTAGGATAATTTGCAATATCAGAATGTTTAAATCAAAGTTGCAGCCTTGCCAACAATACTTTCAAAAAAACTTCATGAACAAACTCCCCAGAAAAAAATGCAAAGGAAAACAATTGCCCAGAAATTTGTAAAAACCTTGATCATTTTATAAAAAATGCTGAGGGTTGTTCTGTGAATAGAATCCAGTGATTGACAGGTATGTCTGCTAATCTTTCAAATTTAACTTCCAATGAAGGCTTTGCACTTTTCACTGGAATGGGTTAATTTTTCTGAAGGTTCAATCCCATAGACCATGGGTGTCAAGCTTGCTGTGTCATGTGACATTTTGCAATGTTTTTCCTATTTGTGGAGCATACATGTGATGCATCTGGCCCATGGGCCACCAGTTTGACACCCCTGCCATAGATTTTCTGACCAAATAAGACTGATATAGTCTTATGCAAGTTAGGCAAAAAGAAAGAAAATCTGGCTGATATACATCAGAATATTCTAGGCTTAAAATACAGATTTGTCTTTAAAAATATATGTGCTCCAATGATGGGGGCAAGATCCTTAAAATATTTGAATGTATTTCATTTTTTATTCAATTTTAATAGCAACTCTGTCTAAAGTAAAAATAACAATTATTGGAAATTAATTTTCCAATTTCATTTAAAAAACTGAATATGTTAATGGTTATATTGTGCACCCAAGAATAAGATTTACTTCTGCACTTTATTCTTTCTACGTCATGATTATCCAATTATTCTAAATGCATATTGAAAATTGGGTTTTTAAAAGTCAAGTATTTTAAGGGGCACAAGTGAAACTCCTTTTTGAAACAACCACAAAACAGCAACACTACTAGGCTGAACCAAAATCTGATTAAGTTAACCAATTAAGCAATACACTCCTGTAGAAAATGCTTCAACATCTATCCTTCAAAATAACTGTTTTGACAGTGTTTTTATTCTCTGGCCCAGATTCAACGTTTTCTCTCCCAGGTTGGATAATTAGGAATGTATCAGCTCTCCAGAAATAAGATATAAATCTGTACACTCAAAGGAATTCCCACTGAATTGCATGGGATGTTTCTGGGGTATGTATGGTTTGGATCGAAGCCTACACAGTTGCTTCCCCCTCAATCCAAAATAATTAATTGGTATCATCATTATTTGTCAAGCCCAATCGAAAATCCTTGGCTTTGAGAGCTGATGAGAACTGGAATATTGAGAACATATTCTGAGTACTCTCAGCTTCTCTGAAGCCTTTTCCTCTCATAACAAGCCTGCCATGGGAGTATAACCAAAGCAGCAACTTGCCATGGAATTGCTATCATTAAGGGGGAATGATGTCTCAATGGTTAAAGATGCTGAGCTTGTCAGCTGGAAAGTTGAAAGCCTGGGTTTGAGACCCGAATGCTGCACGATGGGGTGAGCTCCCATTACTTGCCCCAGCTCCTTACCACCTAGCAGCTTGACAGCTTGTAAATGCAAGTAGATAAATCAGTACCACTTCGGTGGGAAGCTAACAGCATTCCATGAGCTTTGGTGTATAGTCATGCTGGCCACATGACTATACATGGAAGTGTCTTCAGACAACGCTGGCTCCCTCAACTAAGAAATGGTGATGAGCACCACCCTCTAGAGTCAGATAGACACAACTGGAGAGGGAAATCTTTACCTTTTATTACTATCAGTATGCCCAGCTTTCTATTCAAATAAGTAAGCAAGCTGGCCAACAGTAATAAAAACCAAAGTTTTAAAACTGTGCATAGAAATTAATTCTAACAATTGTTAGCAGTCCTGAAAAAGTTGTGCATCTTTCCAGATCTAAATCCAGAGAGGGGATATTTCTTCCCCACACCTTTCCCCAGCAAACTCTTAAAGAGGATGCTTCTGCTAGTCTTTGCTAACTTTTATCTCTTTATTAAATAGGGGACATGCTCCCAGACCAGATAATGCCCCAGGTCATTATTTCTATCTCCTAAAAAATATTTATGAGGCCCTGTGGCATTCTTCAAAATAAAGATGCTGTTAGAGATTTGCATGTAGCTTTCCAGTATGGCATTTTCCCATTTTTTAAAAAAAGATTAAAAGAGTAATCTTTAAAAGGAAAACAACTGGTCCAGATATCATCATCGGCACCTGGAAAAAAATATTCCATGACAGGTTTCATTTGCAAGCATCGTGGTTGGGACTCAAGGGAGCAGAGTTTACAGAGTTTCTGGACTTTTGTATCAATCCAGCAATTATATTCACTGCCCATTTCCGTTTCTATTTACATCTGCCTCCACATCTCATGTCTAGATTGAATTTCATGCTTCTTGACAGTTGAGAATATCTGACTTCCCCTTGTTCTAATCTTGCTCTTCTTGCTTCAGACTGTCAGCCAGTAAACTATGCAAGGTGTCTGATTCACCGTTGTTCCTTTCAGAGATTTTTCTAATGGGTAAAAAGAGATAAGGCCTCATTCCCTCTCTCTTCCCTCTCCCTATCACAAATGTTGCATTTTTTTTCATCCAACAAAGCATCACCCATAATGTCAAAGAATGCCATAGGTCTATTGGAAAATCCCTCTGCCTTTGAAAGAGGACTCGGTTATTGCTCCTCTGTCCCAGGACAGAGAGCGGAAACCAATAGCAAAAGGTAGGTGGGCAGGCAGATAAAAACTTCCCTAAACTTTCATAAGTCAAATCACCCCTTGGCTTCCTTTTCTGATTGAAAACTGGGAAGAGCAAGGCCAACTGCCAAAGAACTGCTAGCTCATCTGTAGCCAGCCTTTTTTTTTTCTCAGGTTTCCTGCCACCTCTTCTTAGACAGGAAGGGAAAATTCACTCAATAAGGAGGTCCTTCAGCCTCAAAAGAGAGTTGTCCTTCATGAAACAGGAAGTTTGTTTTTTTAAAAAAACATGCGCACGTGCACACACACACACACACACACACACACACAGACGTGCGTGCACCCGCTCCTCATCCAGTGCTTTAGAAGTATTTGAATGTTACAATTAAGAGTCTTGGAGATTTTAAGAACTGAATGAATGAGGTTGTCGGCTTTTGATCCAAAGAACGTTGTAGAAATATTCACCAAACTTAAATACTGTACCTCAATAGGTAAAGCACAGCAGAGCAAAATGCTTGCAGCAGAGGTGATATTCAGCAGGTTCTGACCAGTTCTGGAGAACCGGTAGCAGAAATTTTGACTGGCCCCACCCCCATCTATTCTCTGCCTCCCGAGTCCCAGCTGATTGGCTGAGTCTTCTTTTGGTGCCCTCCCTGCACCGTAGAATAGAGCACAAAAGCAGGTTAGTGGGGTGGGGAGGGAATGGGGATTTTGCAGTAACCTTCCCCCGGGAGTGGGGATTTTACAGTATCCTTCTTCTGCCATGCCCACCACGCCATGCCCATAGAACCGGTTGTAAAAAAAATTTGAATCCCACCATTGGCTTGCAGCCATAATTACTTTCTCTACTGTCCCTTTACTCCTGAAACTACAATATTTATCCTTGGATGCTACTGATTCTTCATGATGAGACTTCTGGAACTATATGCATTTAAATTAATTAATTATGTATAGTTAATCATGATTACTCTTTAGCTTGTTAATAATATTTACCATCAGTCACATTAAACACTAAAATTTGGTGGCAACCTTTAGAGGACTTGCAACCAAGGTTTTGGCAGGCTACATGCATTGTAGGGACCATGATTATGCTATAAGCAGTGGCTAACACATTTCTTATACAACTTGTCTTCTGTTGATCAGGGATTTCCCTGAGAAATTGAATCTGAAAAAATAACATCTATAATTTATAAAAATATGCATACAGATTCTATTTTCCATTGCTACATCCCTCAAGGCAGCATTGAACTTGGATATAAAATAATGAAATCCACAAACTGTCAACAGCACACAGCAATAACAAAAGCCAACCCAGAAATCAGATCAACAAAGACAGAGGCACCAAGCAAGCAAGCATTGCCGTTGATGTGTGTCTAAACCTCCATGGCATGGCCCATTGCTATACATCACTTAAGGACAAAGAGGTCCATCATCTGGATGACAGCGATAAGAAATGCCACATGTTCTTCCTTCACACCATAGCAGTAGAGTAGCACTTGGCCAAAGACAATCAGATAGGACTAATGATTTTTGTCAACAGGTTTCTTCCTGTAAAAAATTATGCCAGTTATAATGTGTCTGTTCTAGTAGTGGTGATGGCTATCTCCAAAAGGCTGGTGAAATTTTCTGAGTTGTTACGGATTTGCTTAGTACATTTGCTGTGTTACCCTACAAAGTAGATAGTAGGGTAATTGTTATGTCTCACCTGTGCCCATGAGATGAGAGTCCAAGTTTCCAAGGAATATAAACAAGCAGACAGGACCAGTAACAACAGGGTTAAATTCCTTTGGCTGGAGAAGTCCTTGGCAGTCTCCCACAAGCTGCCTGCCAAGTCCGATAATAAAGCAAGAACATAAATCACAGGCAAACACCACACACAGAATTTGTCGAAGCTTCTATTCCAAATTAACAAGTTGTCCCGAATGAGAATCCAGAGCTAACACGCCCACTTTTATTCCCTGAGGGGCATGTCAGTCTCTCATCTCAGTTTTCTACATTGCATCTCACGCCTATGCCTGCATCTTTGCCTCGCATCAAACCAACATTCCTCAGTTTGATCCTCAGCCAGAGGCTCCGCTACGCTCTCCTGATTATCTGCTGACACCTGAGGCACAACCAGGGAGGAAGGTCCTGGGGAGGAAGGCAATTCCAAATCCTCCAGCAAAGCAGGCTCAAACCTCAGAGCCAAATCCTCCTCTTCCTCATGGCTCAAGTCTGTGTCCTCCAGCAAAGCAGGCTCAAACCTCAAGGCCAAATCCTCCTCTTCCTCATTGCTCAAGTCTGGGTCTTCTAACAGAGCAGGCTCAAACCTCCGAGTCACAACGGGTAATAATACATAGATATGTATTGTGGTTTTTCCCAGCAAACAGAAACACACAAATAATAATATATAGTTTCCCTTAGGGCAAATACAGCATCTTGGTGCTTTTTGAGCTTAATTGTTTTTTTTTGCCGACATTTCATTACCCAAACTAGATAAGATCATCAATGCTAGTAGGTAGTGAGGTTGGCTCTCAAATTATGTTCTAGTGGCTTGCCCTGTCAATGTTGGTAGGAATGATCTTGGTGATTTATTGGTTGGGCTGTTTATTGTTAGCCTATTTGGCAGTTCTTTTGTTGAGGTATTGTTTACTTCTTGATTGTTGCTCTGATCTTAATCTTGGTGTTAACATCAAATATTGTCCTCTATCAGTACTCAGTAGTCTATTGGTATTGTTATTTTATCCTGGTATTATATGGATGCTCATCAAAGGTTGGGAAGTGATTCCTTTGCTTTCTTCAGGAATGTTTTCCCCACATTGCTGAGATTGCCTGAGATTTCTTATTTTAAAGTCAAGTCTAACTTTACTCTTCCTTTGTAATGTCAATCAAAATTAGCAATTTCATTATAGAATGTAAAAATTGGTTAGATTAAACCTGTTGAGATTAGACTTAATCCAACCACCTTGAACCAGGATCTAATCCAAGGATGTAATACATTGAATACATGTTTAAAGTGTCAATTCTGACATGAACCTGGATGAATCTTTTGAGGTCTCATAGTTGCCACAAACCCTGAGACAGGGAAAGGAGGGTGGGAAGTAGGTAGACTGACTAATTTTCAAAACTTGTGGGAACCAAGGTCATCTTAACAGGTGGCTGTTGAAGGAGGAGAGGAGTAACCAAGCAGCCTGCCAGCTATTTTCATTGGACAATGTGACCGGTGACATCAGGGGGAACTTTTGCTCTTTTAATTAGATGGAAACTATGGGAGTTGGTTTTCACCAGCTGTGCTGATGTGTTGTATCCAATAAACATAGTAGTCCCTATTTTTTTACTTGCATTTTTACATGCTTTAGAACAGCTAGGTTGGCAGAAGCTGTACAAGTAATGGGAGCTCACTCCATTATGCGGTGCTAGGGATTCGAACCACCCAACTGCCGACCTTTCTGATTGACAAGCTCAGCATCTTAGCCACTGAGCCACCCTTTAACATACCTTATATCAGGGGTCGCCAACCTTTTGGACCTCAGGGACCACCAAACTCATAATTTTAAATCCCAGGGACCACTAACCGGTTCTGTGGGCTTGGCCTATTTTGTGGGAGTGGCTTGGTGGTCATGTGACTGGCTGGGCATGGCTTGTATGTAAATATTATAAATATTGATGTAAATATTGATTTTTTTTAATAAAAAAAGCAACTTTTACCCAAAACCAGGCAAAGCAGGCAGGCAGATTGAGTTGCTCACAGAATCACAGATTCGTTCAGATATCTATCTGCCATCGGCTAGCTCAGTTTGTCACATAAAATTTGCTTGGAAGCAAACTCATAACATTTGATAGCAAGCAAACTCACAAAATTAACTCACAAAATTAACTCACAAAATTAACTCACAACACACCATGAATGTAAACATTGAATTTTTTTATTTAAAAAAGAGCAACCTTTACCCAAAATCAGGCAAAGCAGGCAGGCAGATTGAGTTGCTCACAGAATCACAGATTCATTCAGAGATCTATCTATCTGCCATTGGCTACCTGAGTCTGTCACATAAAATTTGCTTGCTGTGAGTCTGCACTGAATAATAGAACCTTCAGTTCTAAGGGAGGTTCGGCTCTGCTTAAAAGAGAGCCGAAGATCTTAAGACTAGTAGAAAGCAAGAAATCCAACCATTTCCTGCTTCCTAGCTAATCTAAATCTCCTGGCACAGCAGAACAGCTGATGATTGGAAAAATAACAATTTAGCAGGCAGGTTTGCCAGGTAAGAAGTGAGTGGGTGGGGAGGGTTTCCGCAGGCCATGTGGGCAGCGCAGCTTTGTGTTTCTGCACAGCCTGGATTAATTGCTTTGGGGGTGTACTCTGAGGGTGAGATTTCTCTGTGGCCCACCAAAATTTTCTTGCGGCCCACCAGTTGGCGACCACTGCCTTATATATACCTTATATACATTTACTTTACTTTTGTCCAATAAGCATGTGTGTGTGCGTGACTTTCTGACTGCAAGACTGTTGTTGCCATTCGCATAGAAGGAAAAATAGATTTCATTATAAGAATTATGTATATTTTATTTGACATAACTTCTCAAGTTTTAGTACTGTAACCTAAAAAAAGACACAATAGATACATTTGGTTCAAGTGAACCCTGTCACTTGCAACTATTAACATCTATTTCTTCTTTTCTATGGAATGTGATGTTTATATTATCATAATTACCTCTGTTGAGCACTGGGTGGACAACACTGCTTCTCAAGCATCTGCTGCTCCAGGTCTATAGACAAATACAAACTTTTTGTAATAATAAGAGAAAGAAAATCAGGAAAATAACACAGCTGCCAAATGAAGAGAAGGAGAGGGTAGTAAAAATATGACAGGTAGGACTGGAAATTTGAAGGAGAAACTTAAAATATAGTGATGTAGGATTGGACAATGCAAAAATAGAAAAAAGTGAGAATTGGAAAATTTGGAACAAGAAGGAAAGGAGCAGGGAGGGGATGGAAGAGGAAGGGAGGGAGGGAAGGAGGGAGAGAGGGAGGGAGAATGAGAATGAGAATGAATTGGATTTTGTATATTAACTAGTCCAAAGCGGAGGGATTCAAAGAGAAGTTTTCAAATTTGTGGATTTCAGCTGGAGATAAGGGACTTGACCATGATTCTCTGATTGGATATAGTTAGGCTACTGAGAGTCCTTTTAAGCTCCCTGCTTCCTCAAAGCTTGCAGAGAAAGCAAATTGCTTAATCCCAGAATCACAGCTACTAAGGCTACATGCAACATTAAGCAAGCTGCTTCAGTTTCTGCAACAAGACTTCCTGATGTTTTCCTCCCCTCCCCACATATATCCATTTAAGCTCTGAATTTGGTCTGGAGATTTCCCTCATTTTGCAACACAATTTGAGAAGATTAATAGTCAAATTGGGTCAAATAGTAAGGTCAACTTACTATTGTCGGTTTATGAAGGAGTTTGCAACAAAATAACAAGCAAGATAGTAAAAGGGGAAGAGAAGTCAAGATGAAGGCAGAAGGTGGAATGAAGCCTAAGCAAATAGCAATAGCACTTAGACTTATATATTGCTTCATAGCCCTCTCAAAGTGGTTTACAGAGTCAGTTTATATTGCCCCCTACAATTTGGGTCCTCATTTTACCCACCTCGGAAGGATGGAAAACTTGAGCCTGGTGGGATTCGATCTGCCAAATTGCAGTAAGAGTAGCTTGCAGTACTGCGCCACTGAGGCTCATCAAATCCTGCCTTTAGTGCATGGGTGTCAAACTCGATTGTGTCACGTGACATATCATGATGTATTGTGATTTTTTTTTGCCTTTATGGAGCTGGGGTGGGCATGGCCTGCCCGTGATGCATTCGGCCCGTGCATCCTGGAAAGGGATTAAAATCTCAGGCAGGAACTGTTGATATTCACAAAATAGAGCCATGATGGTGAAGCTATGGCATGCATGCCACAGGTGGCACACAGAGCCATTTGTGCAGGCACGCGAGCCCCAGCCAAACTTACCTCACTGCACATGCATGCACCTCCCAGCTAATTTTCACATTTGAGGCCTTTTTCGGCTTCCCAGAGGCTGGAGGGAAACCTCTGCAGCTTTTGGAGGCCGAAAAACAGGCATGTTTTGTCACTTCCTGTATTTCCAGAAATTCTGGCAGTGATGAAACAGGCCTGTTTTTTTGGCCTCCAAAAGCTCAGAGGCTTCCCTCGAGTCTCTGGGAGGCCAAAACAAGCCTCAAATGGGCTGAAAATCTGTTGGGAGGCAGTGAAGGTAAGGGTGCAGTGCGGGGGACTGTGAGTGCAGCAGGAGGCCCTGTGGCATCCCTTCTCAGTACTGGCATGCGAGCACTCACAATCTCTTGAATAAATCTGTAAAATCTTTGGATTTTAAGCAACTTAATGGGATTTATTCCATAGGGTTTATGATATGAATTGCAACAATGAAAAACTCCTGAAGTATGTTATCATATTACAATGCAAACACTAGATTTGTATACTTGTACACCAAGATTGGACAAAGGTATCTCTAACATAATGAAGAAAAGTGGAAGGATTCAGGTTTCAGAATAAGCATCACAGGTTTAAAAGAATCAGAGATGAAACTGGGGATTTTTTTCTAGTTCTGTTTACTACAGGTCTATTCTTCATAAACCCTCAATAATCTCACTAGCAATAAAAGATACTTTAATAGCCTAGGTTTAATAGCCTAAGAGACTGTTCCTCAACTTCAGCAACTTTAAGATGTGGGCCTCCTGAATCCCCAAACAGAACACTAGTTGGAGAATTCTGGGAGTTGAAGTTCATAAACACTACCCTTAGTCATTAATTCAAAAATTACTGTGGGCCAAAGGTAACTTCTTACATCTACTTGGATATGTCCATCTTATTATCTTTGCAACAATAGGGAAGTGATTTGCCATTTCTAACTTCCAAGATGTCTTCCAGGTCTGATATTTCTTGGGGGTCTCCCTTTCGAGCACCCACCATATACAATCCAATCAGTGGTGGGATTCAATTTTTTTTAAATTACCAGTTCTGTGGGCATGGATTGGTGGGCGTGGCAGGGGAAGGATATTGTAAAATCTCCAGTCAGAGGTAGTATTTGCAGGTTCTCCGAACTACTCAAAATTTCTGATACCAGTTTTCCAGAACTTGTCAGAAATTGCTGAATACCACCTCTGAATCCAACTTAACGTATGTTGCAATTCTGTTTTCTCGGCCAACTATATTTTCCTCCTTAATATTCCAGTCTCCAACCACAAGCACTGCTTGAAAATCCTGTCAATTTCAGATTGAGCTTAAAGTTTATCACTACCTTCCTTTTCTTCCACATCAGGGGTTGGAGCATAAACTTGGATAATTATCATGTTGTTATCCACAAAGTTGAGCTGATCTTATTTGGCCATTAATTACATTGTATGAAAGCAACATCGTTCTTTTTTTGTGTTTTCTCTCCTGAGTAGGAAACTGCACAATCTTCTGAACAAAAGGGTTCAATTCCAGTCCATTTCACCTCAAATGTATAGTCAATTTATTTTAGCCTTCACTGCCTTCCACATTTCCATGTTCATCCTTCTTTATATTCCATATTTCCACCATAATTCTGTCTTTGAGCTTTGGGTTTTATTTTTCTGCATGGCTACTTCAGTAATCAGACATCCTGAAAGTTAGTGCCATGTTGGGTGCCATCTGACCTGAGAGGCTTAGAACTATATTTTCAATCAGTTTACATTTATTGGTTTCCTCAATAAAAAAAGGGAAAAAAAACATTATATTTTTCTGCGCAGCATGAAATGATGCGATAAATACATAAATGCCTTTGCTGTTATCGCTGAAGTGATCATTTGCCTCCACATCTTCCTGGATCACTGTTGTCATATATAGGTGTCTAGGCAACTAAAATGACCTTCATGCTTTGGATGACCCTGCTTGAATTATATAATCTTGGCATATAGTTATTCTTCACTCATCCCTCCCAGGAATACCCCCTACCACAAATCAGCACAGTAGGACTTAATCTGTCTCTTAATTGCTTGATTAAAACATTAAAATGTGAAACACCAAATTGTAAATTCTTCATAGAAAAAGCTGTGAAAAACTTATATGTTCCAATCTACTTGTGATAATATAAATTTTTAAAAAAAAAGTTCTCGTAGGTCAAAGGGAGAGATTTTCTCAAAGTAAACTTTTTTTTTGTCAGACATAGGTTGTCAGACATTCTTGTAAATAACTGATCATTTGCTCTTGCCTTAAACTTAATAATACCATCTCTATTTTATCAGCAGGAAGTAAGGCTGCAAAATTTTCTCTATGACAGCAGAGGATTTGATTGGCTCACTTGCAAGAAGTAAGAACTTTTAAAAATTATTGCCATTTTTGTGGCAATTTCTCCCCCTCACCCCCCCATTCAATTGTGTCCAATTTTCAGAGACTGCCTGGATAAGTTCCTACAGTTTTCTTGACAATATTTTTAGAAGGGGTTTGACATTGCCTCCTTCCTAGAGCTGAGAGAAAGTGACTGGCTCCAGGTGGCTTTGTGCAATTCATATCACATTGTTGCAATTCATATCACAATCTCCCAGTTCCTAGCCTGATGCCTTAACCACTACACTAACCTGGCTCTTTACTAGCACAATTGAATTTCCTTCTGTGAAGAGGTATTAGTTATTACTGAATTTCTGAATAATGGAAATAAGGTCACCTGGCAAAAGGGGGTCATAAAAGAGAACAGAACCTTAAGCAAAACAAGGCACTTTTTAAAGATCACCAAGAAACATGGAAGAATTCAATTAAAGCACACAAATATATCTAGAATTTGTAATGTCAATTGGAGCCCTGGAGATACAAGATTTTATGAAGCAAGAAATGTTGCCGATCCATTAATGAATCCCTCAAAAGTTTCACCTAATTAAGGAAGTGCCATTCAGGGTTTTACTACTCTACCACACAGTTTACATCTCAAAACTCTTGTGTTAGCTAACAAGAGATGGGCGGGATGACTATTGCATTCATTCACTTCTTGACATCATCAGAGAAAACAACAACAACTCTGAAGTGCCCTCAATGGTTTTCCATGACCTGCTGACTATCAAAATGGGTGCAGGCAGGAACATGTCCCAGCAAGTCTGCATTTGGGGTGTGTGTGAATGGGTTTCATTTCAAATGTGGCACCTCTGGAACAGTCAATCTTTCACCAAGCTAGATCACGTTTCATTATATTTTTGCTTTTCAAGACCAGATCTGATCCTACAATGATTTTATTGATTTTGTTCAAAAGCTCACTGCTGTATTTTCTTGAAGGCAAAATTAACGTCATTTCCAGTATTTTTTCCCATTTCGGCAAACAATTTGCAGAGATGCTGTTTGTCTTCCCGTAGACTTTTAAAAAAATGTTTTAAAGTTTCACAGGAAGTATGGCAAAATAGTTTCCAAGTTTGTTTTCCTATCTACAGACTGCATTGGTCCAACTTTTCTCAGTGCCCTTCACATATGTTGGATTTCAACTCTCATTATCCGAAGACTTTTTGCCCTGAAGATGATCGCAAAACACTGATTAGTTGCAGTCTTCCTCCAAAAGTCAGATTAAACTGCAATGGGATTACAGGAAATCCAAAAATCCTTGTATTGCACAAGGCTCCACACTTAAAAATGTGTCTATATTTCTCGTATGTTAGAAGATAAACAAAAAATACTTTTTGAACCATGCATTCAACCAGGGGTGGGATTCAAATTTTTTAGCAGCTGGTTCTGTGGGCATGGCTTAGGTGGTGGGCGTGGCTTGGTGGTCATGTTATTGGCTGGGCGTGGCCAACTCAACATCACTCACATCGAGGCATGCATCTCCTCGCCTCGTCTCTCGTGACTGTGGGGATGCTGCAACAGTCGTAAGTGTGAAAAATGGTCATAAGATGCTTTTTTCAGTTCCATTGTAACTTAGAATGGTCACTCCACACAGCAGAGTAGCAGCAAAGGAGGAAAAAAAACTCCAGAGACGTTCCTGAGACAGGAGTCTAGTCCTAGAATATAACAGGGGTTAACAGAGAGGCAATTTCTGTAAGCAACACCAGAATGTTTCCTTCCTGCTTTCCTTACAGGATTAGGCCAGTAATTTCTTCGAACAATCAGTTCTCCAAACTGCTTGGAATGTTAACAACTGGTTCTAGCGAATAGGTGCGAACTGGTAGAATCCCACCCCACTTTCAACCTTGAAGAAAAAGGAAATATGCTGAGTGTTTGGAACTTTGCATTTTATGCTCTCTTAAATCATAGCAGCAATGTAACTGCAAGAATAAAATGTTGAATAAATTTACTTTAGAAAGAGCATTCTTTTGTAAGATATTTTTTAAACTAAAAATGATAAGAGGAACATCTCTTGCCAAGCCATTGACTATAAAAATCTTTTCAAAGTAACAACAAAAGATCGCTACAATGATCAACATGGGTCTCAAGAGAAACCAGAGTTCCTATACTGGCTCCAGTGGTGGTATTCTACCGGTTTACCCTGGTTCTGCTGAGCTGGTTGCGCCAATGAGCAGTAGAGACCGAACTGGTTCTCTCTACTGCTCTGCTGATGGGCCCACTCACCCACCCAGGCTCCCATGCACAGCTTTATTCCCTGCTTTTGAAGCACAGCTGCTTTGTGCGGCACAGCAGAGTGCTGCGCGGGTGCTGCTGAAGCGACCAGGAAAGTACAGGCATGCAGGTGGTGAGTTAGAACACCTCTGCCCCTGCACAAAGTGCATGTGTGGTGCGTGCGCACATGCAAAGTGTGTGTGCATGCACGCAAGGTGCGCCCACCAAGCCATGCCCACCAAACTGGTGGTAGACAATTTGGAAACGCACCACTGATTGGCTGAGTACTCCATTGTCTGCCACTATTTAGGTAACTATTAGGCATCTCTTGGGATGCAGGACCCAAATGTTGACTCATATCAACACTGCTCAGGACCATTCAACTGTTTAGTTTCTACAATAGGACTAAGAAGAACTGACTACTTTTCTGTAAATGTTGTATTTCAAGTTATCATATCTGAATTCACTGTCAAAAGCCTCCTCCTCCCTATATATAACCCTATCCTAGACCTTAGAAAATTGGTTGGAAGGAGCCCTCATACACTCATAAATTGAGACAGCTGTTCCAGCAGCAGTTCCAAAGGAAGTCGTCTGAAATGGATTGGATGATGGGGTGATGGAAGTGTCAGTGTCAAATCTGTAAAACAAGGCATAAAGAATTGAACTTTTTGTTTATTCTTGTTTATGAATCATGGAATTGCCCGATATCACCTGGATAATGTGCCCATAAAGACAGTCTTGGAAGCCATCAAAGGAGGTTGAGTTTGTTGATGTATCTTAGTACTTTGCATTTGAAATACAGTAGGCTTGGGTATGAGTTTTTGGTGGTGTGTAGTATTCAAATTTGAAATGGACTAGGATGACTTGTATTAGATGGGTCCGCGGGAATAAGAGGCAGGACGCAGCAGAAACAGGTAACAGTCTTTATTTCGTGAATTAAGAAAAAGCTGCTCAGCTTTTGTAGCCGGCGCTGTCCAAGGCTTCAGCCATTAATGGGACTTTATTTCTCCCACCAATGGCTGGGCCAATGAGTGGAAACTGTTAACTGACTCCATTCTATGGCCATATTAGGTAATACTTAACAGTTAGGATTTTGAAAAGGTACCTTCTCCATTTCTTGGCTGTTCCTTAAACAAGCTATGCTTTTTCCTAGGCTTGGACTGTAATTGTGCAGACTCAAGAGAGCATGAGTTTGAGTTAAAGAGATATTAAAGAAGTGGCAACAGGATGCATTGAAAAGCATAGGCAGGGAGTACCAAAGGAACACCTCTAGAGAGTTTGTGTGAAATCAGCTATCCTGGAAGATGTTTTTATGCAGAACATAACTGAAGGAAGAAATTCTTGCAGCAGCCTGCAGAAGTTGAAGGTACCAGGTGCAACTTGTTCTGACCTAGGTTTCCCCAACAGCATGAAGCCAAGTCCTTGTCCCAATAAACCCCTTTTATTTAATTTATAGTGAATTCCTCCCCAGCAAAGTCTCAGCCAACAGTCTTTCAAGATAGTTCACAATTACAGATTTTTATCAGGCTTGGAGATTGGCCAGGCTGATATCTTTCAGACACCACAATATTTGGCAAGAATGCAGGAATGAACTAATTGTCTACTGCAAAACCCCACTCCCCTTTCGCTCCTCTTTTATTTCCAATGGAGGGGCCATTCATTGTCCACCTGAGGCTTTACTCCCAAGTCAACCTTTGTTCCTTAGCTGTTCCCTTCGTCTGGCAACTCTGCACATGCACACACTGGGAACAGGCTCCAGCTGTTCTTCTTCCTCACTGTTGTCTGACTCCAAAGGCAGTTGATAACTTTGTCAGACAACCCTGGCTTCATCTATGTCTCCAACATCAGACTCCAGGACTAGCCCATGTACCTCCCCAATCTTCTCACTGTCTGAATTTGCTGCCAGCTCTGCTAGCTGCTAATGGGCCACAACACAACTTTTCACCATGTGAAAAGCAGGACATTTCAAGTGGAAAGACAAGGAATGAAATGTTTGCTGGAAATCGCTCGTAGGAGCCACAAGTGAGGAGCGGGATGGATCATAACATCTAGTTACAATAGGAGAACAGATTTTAACATTACAACCACAGAGAAAGTGCAGAGAAGAATGCCAAGGAACAATAATTTCAGAGTGGCCTGATTGCATCCTTAGCAGTGAAGGAAGCAAGACAGTCGCCACAACAACTATAGCTTAACACTGTGCAAGGGAAGTTGGTTGGGAAAGCTCTTGAAGACTTGAGATACAATAGGATCCCCCGTTATTACTTCTGTCAAGATTGAACCACTTTTCTTCTTTCAAACCTAACACTTTTCAACTTGCCAATGAACTGGGGGGAAGAGGAAAGGGGAAAATAGAATGCTGAGAATGTTTGCATGGACTGTGAGAGCCTGGCAACCATCAAGTTCACCACTGCAGGTGCTTGAAAAAGAGATGGACTGTTCCCATAGTTCCCAACAAAAGGACATCTTGTAATGGGACAATATGATCACCCAGGGATCCCAAATGTAAACATAGAGCTTTCACATCTGCTATTTTTAAAGCTTGCTCCCAGAGAGGAGCTCAAAGACCAGATGAACAAGTGCAGCAAGCCTGTTTAGTACAAAACTTGCACCACTTACAAGTGCCTACTGAGTGCATTGATCTTTGGATCAATGATATTTAAAAGGGTGGGAAATTACATTTGCTAAGAAATTAACACTGAAAAAATTAACACTGAAGGACGCAGAAGGCAATGAAGTAAACAAAGCAGGAGAGGGAGGAAGAAACACTACAGAACATGGTCTATTAGTTCACAGACAGTCCATAAGAACCTCTTGACAAAGGAATGCGTTTTCTGAAATACATCAGGCCAAATAAAACATTTTTTTTTAGCTAGCATTTTAATTTCCTCTCTCTTTCTTTTGTTTAAAAATTCAACCCAACAGCAAAACAAACAAAATCCTTGAATAATCTCTTAGTTAAGGATATGATCTTTCTTTGCTACTTTAACAGATTCCCAATAGACTTTCCTTATGTCTACACAACAGATGTATTTTGGACAAAAATATTGGGAGGTTAAGAATTTGGTGTCCTTAAATTTCCATATACTCTTGAGCTGTGCAATGTTAATTTGCTGCTACGCCATTTTCATTTTCTTTCTTATCCTGGGAATTATTTATCTCCTTGGCTTTGTTGATGTTTTGTTTATTAATTTGGGATCTTAGTTTTTTAAAAAATGTAGATGGGTTTTAATATGCAATTGATACAAACATTGACTAACTACCATTTTATCCTAACATTCATCTGATTTTATATGTATGTGCATGTGTATGCACACACTTGATATCATATACTTTTGTTTGTTCTCTAATGCACGTGCAGGTTTTTCTATCTTGTCTTGTAATACCAAGCTTCTTTTTATGTAAATATCCATTTTATTCCAAGAAAGATAGGTGAGAGGGGAGGAAGAGGAAGGGAAAGGGAAAAGGAAGGTGGAGGAAAGGAAAAAAAGGGAGAAAAGCAATTTCGGGAAATACAAATAATTTTTAACTGGAATGTCATGGTTTAGGACAGTCTCTCCAAACATGGCAACTTTAAGACTTGTGGACTTCAACTCCCAGAATTCCTTGTCCATGCTGAGGAATTCTGAGCATGGCTGGCTGAGAAATTCTGAGAATTGAAGTTCCCAAGTCTTAAACTTGCAAGTTTGGAGACCCCTGGTTTCAGATATCAAGCTACTGTAGGGCTACTTTGTCAGAGTGTGCACAGTGTGACTATGTGAGACAACCCAGGAGTAATAACATCAAATAGTGGTTTGTAATAATAGTGGTTTATCTCTACAAAAGAATATACATACACGTGCTAGGCAAAGGTCAAACAGTCAATCAGCAATTTACAGCACGGAAGCACACAGGGAGAGAGAGAGATACGCCTCAACAGGGCCTCTGTTGTAGTACAGCCTCTTAAAGTGGTAACAATCAAATAACCCTGCTGACTCATTACTACCATTGCATCATCATTACAGTATTACAGCAGCTGGCCAGCTATTAAATCATCATTATCCTGACATGTTTTTGTGGATAAAATCACTAAATTTAAATACAAACCTATTTGCTCCTGGACTGCCTCACATAGTCACACTTTGCCCACTCTGACACACCTTGCCAATTTGGTCCTTTCCAGGTGTGTTAGAAGTCAAGCTCTCCAATGTCTATGCTGGCTAGAAATTCTGGTTGTTGCAAGCTGAAGGGCTTCAGGATGGGAAATGCTAATGTACTTAAAAGAGGAAGCATATCTTTTCACTTAACAGATTACCTAAAACCTTACTTAGTTTTTTCTTTTCTATTTAGCTCTGGGAGAAATGAAACCTAATGATATTTTGAAACTTGGACGCACACATACAGACATAGCAAGCAAATAGACTGATGCTGAGGCAACCTTTTAATTGCTACAGTGTCTCCCAACCATGGCAACTTCCAGATGGACTTTAACTCCTATAATTGTCCATCTAGCCTGTTCTTTGCTGAGAATTAAATCTGCACATCTGGAATTTGCCATGGTTGGGCAAACCGTTGTGGCTTCTTAGTAGTAGTTAAATAAAGGTTGATTTTAATCTTTTGTTATTTTAGGATATACACTGCTCAAAAAAATAAAGGGAACACTTAAACAACATAATGTAACTCCAAGTCAATCACATTTCTGTGAAATCAAACTGTCCTCAGGTAGAAACACTGACTGACAATCAATTTCACATGCTGTTGTGCAAATGGAATAGACAACAGGTGGAAAGCATAGGCAGTTAGCAAGACACCCCCAATAAAGGAGTGGTTCTGCAGGTGGTGACCACAGACCACTTCTCAGTTCCTATGCTTTCTGGCTGATGGTTTGGTCACTTTTGAATGCTGGCAGTGCTTTCACTCTAGTGGTAGCATGAGACGGAGTCTACAACCCACACAAGTGGCTCAGGTAGTGCAGCTCATCCAGGATGGCACATCAATGCGAGCTGTGGCAAAAAGGTTTGCTGTGTCTGTCAGTGTAGTGTCCAGAGCATGGAGGCGCTACCAGGAGACAGGCCAGTACATCAGGAGACATGGAAAAGACCGTAGGAGGGCAACAACCCAGCATCAGGGGCAACAACCCAGCACCTCTGCCTTTGTGCAAGGAGGGACAGGAGGAGCACTACCAGATCCCTGCAAAATGACCTCCAGCGGGCCACAAATGTGCATGTGGCTGCTTAAATGGTCAGAAACAGACTCCATGAGGGTGGTATGAGGGCCCGATGTCCACAGGTGGGGGTTGTGCTTACAGCCCAACACCGTGCAGGATGTTTGGCATTTGCCAGAGAACACCAAGATTGGCAAATTCGCCACTGGTGCCCTGTGCTCTTCACAGATGAAAGCAGGTTCACATTGAGCACGTGACAGACGTGACAGGGTCTGGAGACCCGGGGAGAATGTTCTGCTGCCTGCAACATTCTCCAGCATGATTGGTTTGGCAGTGGGTCAGTAATGGTGTGGGGTAGCATTTCTTTAGGGTGCCGCACAGCCCTCCATGTGCTCGCCAGAGGTAGCCTGACTGCCATTAGATACTGAGATGAGATCCTCAGACCCTTTGTGAGACCATATGCTGGTGCGGTTGGCCCTGGGTTCCTCTTAAAGCATGACAATGCTAGACCTCATGTGGCTGGAGTATGTCAGCAGTTCCTGCAAGACAAAGGCATTGATGATATGGACTGGCCCGCCCATTCCCCAGACCTGAATCCAATTGAACACATCTGGGACATCATGTCTCGCTCCATCCAGCAACACCACGTTGCACCACAGACTGTCCAAGAGTTGGGGGATGCTTTAGTCCAGGTGTGGGAGAAGATCCCTCAGGAGACCATCCGCCACCTCATCAGGAGCATGCCCAGGCATTGTACGGAGGTCATACAGGCACGTGGAGGCCACACACACTACTGAGCCTCATTTTGACTTGTTTTAAGGACATTACATCAAAGTTGGATCAGCCTGTAGTGTTTTTTTCCACTTTAAGTTTGAGTGTAACTCCAAATCCAGACCTCCATGGGTTGCTAAATTTGATTTCCATTGATAAATTTTATGTGATTTTGTTGTCAGCACATTCAACTGAGTAATAAACAAAGTATTTAATAAGAATATTTCATTCATTCAGATCTAAGATGTCTTGTTTTTGTGTTCCCTTTATTTTTTTGAGCAGTGTATATATTTCCAAAATACATATACAACCCTTTTATAGATAAGGATGAGGGACAATCTAAACACATTTTAAATAACCTAAACAATTTTAGTTCTTTCACTTTTGAAGTGGAAACTGACAGATGATTAATGGCCCCAGAAATGTAATATCCACATTCTTTTATGATTATTCTGCACTACAACCACATTTTGGTGACATTGGTTTAGCATGGAAAGCCAATCAAGAAAATGCTGAAATATTTTGCTAAAAGTTGTTAACTCCCCAAACTGAGCATTGCAAATATTTTCAGAAGGACATGAAGCTATTTTAACTTTAGTTCCTCTGATGCAAACCACAGTTTTGTAATCCAAAGAATTGACCTTATTTTCACTATCAAAATGAATGTCAGCTATCAATCACAACAGTAGATACATTCATATGGTCAAGCTGTACCCACACTATCTGCATATCTTGGCTGTTTATGAATGTTTAAAGGTTGTACAGCAATGTTTAATGACGTTTCTTGTATTGGTGCAGAATGACGTTTCTTGTATTGGTGCAGAATGAACAACTCTGTCAATAATTTTTTTTCAGACCAGAACTGTTTAAAAATACGGTGAGTTTGAAAGAAATTTGCATCCCAAATGCTGATCATCTTTCTTCTACTAGTCATTTCCCAAGTGTTTTTATTGATTAGATTTTTGACAGATGGAGAATATATTCCTTTTTTCCCCAGAAAACATCTGGCAGGGCCATTCTGAGCTGTCTTGTAACATTTATCTCTAGTGGTACTCAGAAGCCTAGACCTAAAACCATAATTTTGGCAATTGTATTGCAAATATTATCCCACATTAGTCTGATATCACTGCCTTTCAATTTAAGTTCTGTTTGAGTTGCTGATTTGGGACACATCTGAGGTATTATTTTTAGTGATGTTAATACCCATCTTGATTTTGGAATTAATTTTGGTAATTGTTACATATGAATCTGGAGATGGATGGTTAATCAGGAACAAGGTGCTCCTTTCCAGTCTATGTTCCCTTATGAATTTTTATATTATGTTTATAAGGGGCTGCACTGTGAATAATGTAAAAAGAAGTTTTCTATCAAAAGCAGGGTAATATGTTATGCTGTCTGATGACTTCCTTCGGTATTAGACTGCCTATCACCCCAATCCACATCATTAATGGCAAAAGATTCTATGAATTGTATCACATATACTTCTATACAAGCCCATTTACTATGAAGCCAATCTATATTTTTTTTTAACCAAGGTACTGAGAAGGGACAAATCAAAAATGAAAAGTAATCAAATTTTATGCCATTATTTAAAATTGTGAGAAGTAAAAAGAAGAAATATAAAGTTGCAGTATTTGAGCAAGGCTAATATAGATATGTGGTAATCCTTAATAGTATTTTGCTGACACCAGGTCTGATATGACAATGTTTCATGGATTTGTTTAGAGATCAGACATGGGATATGAGAAGAAGATATATTTTGTTTTATTTTAAAAGGAGAAGTTAAGTTATTATATTTGTTTATACTTATACTTATGATGAAGGTTGGAAGTCATTTCTTTACATGGAGTATTTGTTTTCTTTCTGTTTGCTACATTTTATTTCTCTTTGGCACCCTATTCTTTCTTTTAGCTTGTATTTTATTGTTGTAATTATAATATTTAATAAAATTACTACAAGCAAAATACTTTTAAAAAATACACCACCTGCAGATAAGCTGAGCCTCAACATTTTGTGTTTTGATTTGCATAATTGGCTCATCCACAGAGACAGCAATGGGCAACAAGAAACACAAGTCTGTTGTAAAACCATTCACACCAACCAAGAATTCCACTACCAAAGCAACCACCCAATTCCCACAAGGGAAGCTTGTCTAAGTATATTATTTAAACAAACAAAAACATACAGCAGCAACTCTGAACATCAGAAAAAAGGAACTGATCTACAGAACAACAAAATAGATATCCACCACCCCTTCATCAAGCAATGCCTGACCACCCAACCCAATATAGCACAACCAACATAAGTTGCCAAAAGGACTACACTGCCATAAATCAAAAACATCTCAGAAATCAGCAACAGACATTTACACCATATGGCATCATTGTAGCATAAATCAACCAAAGCCCTCCAAAAGATCCTAAATAAACCAAAAACCTAGAAATCCCAGAGAAAAAAACAGGAGTCATATATATAACTATAAGGATTGCAACAGACACTATGAAGGACAAACAGGTAGAAGACTAGCAGAGTGCATTCATGAATGACAGCTAACAGAAGACATGAACATTCCTTCATTTCCCAACATGTGGATAGACTTGACCATAGTTTCAGTTGGGAAACTGTGGACATCCTAGATTAAGCCAAGTCCCAAAATGCCAGAATTCCTGAGAGCCTGGCACTCTGACAAATCAGCCATCAACAGGCACACGTCAACAACATATCATTCAAAGAAACAATTAACAAGGAACAAAAACCAGTAATCAACACCCAGATGAGCAAACACCAAGATTAACATTAGATGAACAATGAAGAAGCAAACAATCAAGGAACTGCTAAACAACCAAATAGTCTGACCAAAGAATCATCAAGACCATTCCCAGCAAGACCAACAGTCCAAGCCAATGGAATATAAAGTTAGAGCAAACCCTACACCCTACTGGCACTGATCTTACCTAGTTTGGTAATGAAACATCTCAGAGAGCACAAATGATCCCAGTGTAACCCTGGGCTACAAATATTATCTTCTATAGGCTTCTCTCTGTTATAATTCATGGATTATCCATTTTTCATGGTATTTTCATGGTATATGTGTGTGTGTGTGTGTGTGTGTGTGTGTGTGTGTGTATAAAAGCACAACTACAATGACGTGGGAAAATACCCGAACAAAGCTGAATACCATACATGTAAGTACCCACAAAAACTTAAGAAAACAAATATATATATATTTGGTTATTCGGGTTTTCTCCCGCATAAAATTGGAAGTATCCTGGCGATGTTTCAATGAAATCTCATTCATCATCTTCAGGCTTGTGTCTTCGGCTTTGTGCTTCTTGGAGTAATGTGAACTTGCAGCTGCTTCTTCCTTTTAACTGCTAGTGGGGGTGTGACTTGATTGGGTGGGGGCTTGGCTGTGTTCTGATTGGCTGGGGGTGTGTTCTGTTCAGGTGGGGGCTTGGTTGTGCTCAGGTTAGTCTTAGTTGCTGGGGGATTTGAGCTGGTGAGCTGTGATCCTGTTGTTTAGCTTCGTGTTCGTGGTCGTGCTACATCGTCATGGTGGGCGTCCGTTTGCTTCATGTATGGGTCGGAGGGGTTTGAAGCGGGTAGTGATGTAGCTGTGGTACAGCTTCTGGTCCGTGGTCATGTCTCATCATCTGTGTGGGTGTGAGTCTGCTTTCTACGTGGAAGTGTGGTGGTAGCATCTTGTGTGGCCCTCGTGGGTGTGGGTCTGGTGTCATTCTTCATGTTAGGTACTCGTTTGTTAATGAGGGTGGGTTTCCAAATGGCTGGTAGGCGGGAGGTATCATCTCGTTTATTCATGCTGTGTGGGCGTTTTTCTATCTCTATGGCTTCTCTGATTATTCTGTTGTTGAAGTGTTCAGTTTTGGCAATAGTTCTGGTATTTTTAAAGTCAGTCTCATGTCCTGTGGCTTTGAGGTGTTGGACCAGAGAAGAGGTCAGTTCTTCTTTTTTGATTGAGTTCCTGTGTTCTTCAATGCATGCACTTATTCTTCTGTTGGTTTGTCCGATGTATGTAGTGGGGCAGGTGGTGCATGGGATTTCATATACTCCTTGGTTTTCTAACTTGATTCTGTCTTTAGGGTTTGTTAGGATGGTGGATATTTTTCTGTTTGTGCAGAATGCTGTCTTAATGTTGTGTTTTTGGAGGATCTTGCTGATTTTGTCTGTAGTGCCTTTTATATATGGGAGGAGGGCTTTGCCGTTCTCTTGTCCTCTGTCTTGGATTTTGGTTGGGGTTTCTTTTTGGATTAGGTGGGTAATCTTTTCTTTGGAATCCATTGGTTGTTTGTATGTTAGTGAGACTGTGTAGTTCGGTGTTGTTCGTCGGCTAAGCATTTTGTTCTGGAGATGAGTGTCTCAGCTATGGAATTGATCTGTGCTGGGTGGTGATGTGAGAGTGTGTGTAGATAGCGGTTTGTGTGTGTTTTCTTCTGGTAGATGGTGTGTCCTAGGGAGCCATTGGATTTTTTGTATCTAGGAAGGGAAGTTGATTGTTAGCTTCAAAGACACCCCCACTAGCAGTTAAAAGGAAGTAGCAGCTGCAAGCTAACATTACTCCGAGAAGCACAAAGCCAAAGACACAAGCCTGAAGATGACGAATGAGATTTCATCGAAACGTTGCCAGGATACTTCCAACTTTACGCAGGAGAAAACCTGAATAACCAAAGATCCACATACAAATACCCACGAAAACCTCAGAAAACAAACAAACAAACAAACATACATACATACATACATACATACATACATGAATGCAAAGGCAAACTCAATTTTGGGGATAGATTCAGGCACTGAAAATTCTTGCCTTATTTATGAGGAAAAATGGTAATCCAAAAATAAGTAGAAGATTGTCCAGATTTGTATATTTAAAGAAGATAATGCTTAAAAAATCCTTAAAAGGGGGAAAATATAAGCAGTCCATAGTGCTTCTTTTCCAAACATTTCAAAATCAGTCATGGATTGTTGTTTTTTTACACAGCCAAACAAACCAGCTCAATTCTTTTTATAATACAAGGTTAGACTTACACTTGCAGTGACTCACATTATGTGCTCAACAGATATTTTAGGTTCAGTAAAAGGGCAAATCGCGTATAACATTTTAAATTATAAATTTATAAATTCCACGTTTTGTGGCCAGTGCATTTTGAAGCATGGAAAATAATTTTTCTCACAATGAGAAATAGCACAAGGGTTGTGCACCAATATCTTTTTATGAGCAGTGTTTAATAATTCTTTTATGATAGTTTTTATATACATTTAGTTTTGATGCTTTCTTGTGATAATTTGATATAAAAAGTGACAAAAATTTGATATAAAAAGTGACAAAAATGATTAAATACTAATCCCTCGTTACTCTAGTTAGTCTCCTCCTAGTATTCATCATGGCTAACAAATTTCCTGTATCGGTAGGTAGGTAGGTTTTACCTACAATAATAAACATTAACACTAATTCAGTGACTCGTTTAAAATTAACATTATGGACAAGAGAGATATGATGTTGTCAATTCTTTAAAGATATTAAGCATCTATTTGTCATCCAGGTCATCAGGAATGCCTTCTTCAGAGCCGGTTTTGATATCTTTTGCATTATTTGTCAAATTTCTGCCCCTTCCCCATATGCAGCTGATACTGTAACTAAGGCATGCCCCACACTACCTTTTTGGTTTTTCCAAAAATCTCCTCTACCAGATAGTTCATGATTCAGCAGATCAACATGGATGATGGTTCAAACACTTTGGGCAGATTTTGGAATTTTTCCCCCTCAGCAGGGAGAATTTTCTTCATCTGACAGTATCTTTTAGTGATTGTCTCCCAGTTTTTGCCTCATGGCAGGGTTGAGGAAGGTGTAACCCTCCAGGTATTGTTGAACTGTATTCTCCCATCTTCCGTCACTGACTAGGAGTTATAGGACAAGGAGAGGTCCATATATTTCCCAACTTTGCTGTGGAATGTGCTGTATCAGATACATATTTCATCGATGGAAGACTTTTTCAAGCTGTGCCACAGTTTTAAAGACTTGTTTAGGCTTAGCATTTAGAGTGTTTAAAGTTATGTCAACCTGGGGTATAAATTATATTTGCCAGTATCCAGAACATTTGAGTACAATGCTGACAGCCAAGAAGAGGAATTTTAAGCTCTGCCACTGAAAAAAGCAACACACGCATTTTCAATATGAATAGTAAACCTTTAACTAGATTTGCAGATTGGTGGCAGGCTCTCTCACTGGTGAAGATGTATATTAATCCCTGAAAATGTAAAATGGTATAAAAATATGCATCGATGTATATTGTTGCTACGTATTTTAAAGACACCTTGAAATGGAAAGTGTTCTTACAAAGGGAATGTGCTTTCGATACTTATTTACTCCTATGAAGAATATCAAACAGTCTTGACTAAAAATTAATTTTATTCAGAGTGTGAAAATCATACTTTATAATCAGATTAGAAATGGGAAATGCAATAATTTAAAACCACAAAATGGAAACTTTTCTTTTTTCTGAGATGTTACCACAACATATTCCTTTTATTTATCAGTGTTATTGGAGGAAGAGTATTACAATGTAATATTGTTAAGTCAATTTTACTTGACAGCAGAGTAAAGGACAGAATTTGCATACAAACACAGGCTGAAAAACAATTTATACATATTCTTTCCATAAAAACAAAAATTCCATCCTATCCATTGCTGGGATTTGTTTTTCTGCTAAAGTAGGTTTAAAGGAGGCTCCGGGGTGTGTGTGGTGTTTTTTTTTTTTAACCCCCCTTTGGCTTGATACTATCTGGTAAATGAAAATACTCAAAAATATCAGATCTCTGAACTGTTTTCCAAGCTAAATACTAAAAAAGAAAGAAAAAGAAAATTGGTTTGAGGTAGAAAGGTGGTCATGGCTCTCCTTTTCTTGCAAAACTTCTTTTCCTTCTCAAAATATCTATACCAAAATATATTTCTTTCTGGGTGAAAAATCCACATAGTAACCTGCAATCTGTTTCTGTTTCCTATTCTGGGCAACCCCCCCACCCCTGCTGCTGAAAAAAATAATACTTTTAGATAGCACTTTGAATCATTTGATTATATAGCATATATTATCTAATTTGACCCTCATAATACCTCTAAGCATAATTACTACTAGCACCATCTCCATACTGGAGATGAGCTATGAAAAACGTGAGTGGTTACAAGACATCATCCTCCGCATCACCCCGAGATTAATGCTTCTTTTACTGCAATGTCATTTGGGATACCACATCAAATTCTGCTAGGACTCACCTTGTAAATGATAACATAAAATATTGGACAGGCCCGTTAATAATATTCAACAGTGGAATTTCTCCAACACTATTTCGGTCCTTTAAATATGATTATTGCACACATGCAATATATGGAAAGAATGAGCGAGTGCTTTATAATGAGATCAAAGGGCCAGGCAAAGCCACACAGCCAATGGGGAAGGAACCAAGCCCATCTACTCATCATAAACAGTGGCCGAATTTTTCTTTTCAGCTGGCTCTACCTTGAAACGCTGACTGTAAGGGAATAATTTTAAAAAATGTACAATGCTATTGATTAAAAGTATCCATCCAGCCAATTTTGCTGGCACGAAGGCAGAGCAATTAAGTAGTGAAGTAGTCTGAGCTCCTTCATTTAGGTATGCTTCCAAATTACGATTACTTCAGGACTAGATTTCATACTTTGAATGGGGTGATAGACATAAAATTTGTCACAGTACGATGATCGTGTGTTTGTCACAGAAAATAAAAACTGCACATATTCAGAATAATTGTAGCAAGGTAAAAATGCGGCCTAATGAAAGAATTAAAAACAACAAAATCTGGAAGAAAAATCATTCCACATTCTGTGTGGGGGAAATAAATCCATTAAAATGCTACTTGAGTGCCAGCAGTTATTGTAGCTGAATGAAGTTAGTGGGGGCAAAACAGAGCCCCAGGTGCCTAATAGAGTGCCAAAAATGGTATTTGTCAACACTAACTGCAGTTTATGAGAAGCTGATCTTTTGCCCATGTTTTCGGACTCTCAGGCGAAGTATAAATGACATGTGCAGAAAAAGCAGTGTGTCAGAAGAGAAGGTTCTTGAAAAGGTAAATGCAAAAAGCCAAAAGGAATGTATAAATATAACTCTTTGCTCCAAACTCTAAAGGCAATTCACTTTAGCAATATCAAAAAAGAATGGATATAAATCCCTATCATCCCCTTTCCTGATGCTGCATAATTATATAAATCAAAGTACATATGCATAACCATTTCCAAATACTCCACGGTTTGTTAATTTACAGTTGCATAGAGAGGGAAGAAGGGAAAAACACACACAATAATATAAAACACGACATCCTCGTCTTTGGGTAGTTCAAGTGTTTTCTTATTTGGAACAAGAATACACAGAGCTGAACAGCAGTTTACAAAGTCCCAAGTAGCCATGTGATAACTGAAACTTGTGATTGGCACTGGTTGAGCTGAAGTTGGGAAGAGCAGGTGATCTTCCAAAGAAGATGCTCACATCGCCTGAAGGCAAGAAACAGTAAGAGAAGAGCAAGTGAGGGTCATACTGTGCAGAGGCAACAGCTTCTTTCAATGTCAGCTAGCTGAGTTAAATTATCTAAGAGGCATCACATTTGCTAGGAAGACAACGATGACACATCTTACAAAGAATGCATGCCTAACCTTTGCCCTATGGAGACCATACTTAATCATGGCTTAGGGGTTTAGTTGTATCTTTTCTATTTAAAAAAAATCTGTCTCCTCGTAAGTTATCATTGGATAGGAATCCCAGGCTCAGGGCCAAGCCTGTTAAATCCATTTCACCAAATGGGGTTGTTTTCTCTATTAGGCAATAAATCATAATGCCTGTTTTGTTCCACCTTCCTCTCAGAAGCTCAAGGCAACCTATCCAAAGCTTCCTTCTCCTATTTTTCCCCCATAATAACCCTATAAGGTAGGTTAGATAGACAGAGAGTATAGAGTAGGGCTGTCAAATTCCTGGCCTGTGGGCCTGATGTGTCATGCACTGACCACACCCACGCCCGGTTTAGCGAAGGGAAAAAAAAGTTCCAATATGTCACATGATGCTGCCATGACGACAGGAGGTTGACACTCCTGGTATAGACAACATGCACTTTATATACTGTATGATAGAGAGTATACTCTCTATATATGATCGAGAGATATATGATAGACAGTATGTTTGGTCAAAATAGCTCTAGAGTTTCTGTAGGTTGACTAAAACCTGGGTTCCCTTGTTCAATGTCGAAGACATCCTTACCACTACAACATATTGTGGCACTAACCAAGTATGATGTAGCAACTCCTCTGGGTTGAATCAAGATGAGCAAGCTTAAAGCCTATGCTCAGGACATCCTACGCTGCAGAGCAGTGGATGAAATAGCTTCAGATAATAGATTTTTCCTCCCTATTGATTATGTCTGTGCACTTCTGCCTTGGCATTTTGACAAAAGCATAGCAAGAGATTCTTTTCTTGTTACAGAATTGTACAGTATTAATATGAACGGTGGTAATCAGTTAATAATAAACTGGTAACTTACCAGTAAGTATCACTTTATTATTAACTGATTACTACCATTCATGATAAATACCTAAAATGAAGGTTACACATGAAATATTACTATCAAATATTAATCCTCCCCCCGCTTTTTGTTTACAAGTCCCAGGTCAAAAGTGTCTTGAACACCTCTATAAAAGCCAACAAGGCACCCAGTCTTTGGGTGCAAAAGGGCCGACACAGAAGCCTTGGCCCTGAGGGATGACAGGATGAGTGAGCAGCAACTTTGTGGGCATCTCAGTGGTAAAATAGTTCCCTTGCAGCTGATCCTGGAAGCATTCCTGCACTGAAATGTGCACTGAAGTTCAAGTTTAGAAGAAGAGAAAATACCCAGACAGAATTTCTGAGATGGGTATACAATCTCAACATAGTTTTGGAGCTATTTACAACATGTTTCCTTCAATTATACCACAAATGCAGGGTTTTGTTGACAGAATATGAACAAGTGACAGCATTACTATCCTTGAATTGTTAATACCATTTTTTGTGTGTGTGTAGGGTGTCTCTCTCTGTGTTTAATCTTTATTTTTTCCCCTGTGAATATAAGAAAATTAAAACAGTGTTTCCTTTTCACCATCATGAAATGCAGAATCAGATCTATGCTCCATGGAAACCAAAGTAGCATGAAAGTAGATTTGGTTGTGGTTTTGTGCTACAGGTAAAATACTAAGGTAGGATGAGGTCACTCATTCCCACATGCTGCATTTTTCAGCCAGGTAACCCTTCATATGCATAAAATCCTACTCATCTCATACTCTGCAGGAGGTAGGGCCATTAGGAAAAAAAGATATTTTAAATCTGTGCCTTTGCCCTGAGAAAAAGTGAAACAAACATGCCTGTCCCATCAAAACCTACTTAAAAAGCATTCAAATGTTTCATACCTGTGATTTGTCAGCAAGATTTGCTGTAAATAAGAAAACACAGCAATTAGTTTGTCACATAATTCAGACTCAAAGATTAAGATATAGCTAGGCTGAATGCAGAAAACAATTTATACCCGATACATTCCATGCTTTTCTTTTGCAAATCTGTCAGAATTCCTTCCCATAAATCCTAAGCACTCTATAAACCATTTGATTATAACATAAAGTATTTGCACAGATCAAATATGTTAGCATATAAAATTTTAATAGCCATATTAATGAAATTAATTCAAATGGAGAGGTTTACATTATTGCTATAACAACACATGATGATGGCACAGGAAATATATGGATTATCATTCAAATAAATGACAGGTTTAAATTTAAATGTAGAGACTGGAGAACAGATAATTAGGCAACGGTAAAAAATAATGCCAACCTGGACATCAAAATGATAAAAGCAGAATCGTACTGCTACCACTTTCACATGGATATACAAAAGGAAAAGATTGCAATGGTGCAATACAGATAGTCCTCAACTTACAACAGTTCATTTAGTGACCATTCAAAGTTACAATGGTACTGAAACAAATGACTTATGACCATTTCTCAGTACTTATGACCATTGCAGTATTCCCATCACACGGTTTACATTTAGATGCTTGACAACCGACTCACATTTATGACCGTTGCAGTATTGCGGAGTCATGTGACTCCCCTTTTGTGACCTTCTGACAAGCAAAGTCAATGGGGAAGCCAGATTCACTTAACAACCGTGTTATTAAGAACTGCAGTGATTCACTTAACAAATGTGGCAAGAAAAGTTGTAAAATGGGGCAAAACTCACTTAACATATTTCTCACTTAACATAAATTTTGGGCTCAATTGTGGTCGTAAATTGAGGACTACCTGTATTACTTTCATTGGCCATCCTTTCCCTGCAGAATGGAATGAAATGGAAATAAACCTCACTTAAATATTTTGCTTGATGATAATCCCAAATTAAAAGACAGCATCTTATCGCCACTCCCACTTTGTGAAATTGGATGTAGGTACCCAGTTGTAACTTTCATATTTCCCCTTTATTTGGGGGGGGGGGGTTACAAAACCACACAATTAAAATATACAGAACTAATTTGATGTTAGTTCATAAAATAGAAGGTGATCTAGATGATCGTAGGGGCTTGTGTTCTGTAGGAAGGTGTGAAACTGGATTAAACAGGCATTCTGCTAGAAAGCTTCCCTTAACCTTCTTAAGGGCTCTCATATCTTCAGGCCTCTGACACAATAAATCCAGGACTACCATAAGATTTTATGAAATAGTCATAAAGGCAAACGTTTCCCCGGTCTGGTTGTGTCCAACTCTAGTGAACTATGTATTTCTTAGCCAAGGGAGCCAGCATTGTCCAAAGATATTTCCACAATCATGTGGCCAGCATTACTATATGCTGGGGCACAGGGAATGCTGTTACCTTCCCACCAAAGGTATTCATCTTGCATTTGCATGCTTTTGAGCTGCTAGCTGGGGCAAGGAACTCACCCTGTCATGCAGTGATTGATTGAGTGTCGAACCTGGGCTGTCAGCTTTCCAACTTTCCAACTGACAAGCGGAACACCTTTAACTGCTGAAGGTGATGTCAGAACTTTGAATTTGGGTCCTAAGTACCCTTCAAGTAGGTCCATCAGAACTTTGGACACTTATAAATTGAGGGCTACTATAATGTACATTGGCCCTAGGTGGCTATTGACATTCTATATACACATGCCTGGAAAACCTAAATGGACAATTTTCCAGAGACAGATATAGCAGTACTTAGTGATCTTATTATGAAACATGAGGACAAGACAATGGTACTCTTCTAACTCTATGCAGTTTCTTTGAAATGGATCTGTTATTGTTATAGCCTGTAAGAGGTTTTCTAAAAAAGAATCCATATTAGGCAAAGTCATTCAACAGACTAGAAGGAAGAAAGAGACCTTATTTTTCAAACCAGTGTTATTTTTAACAAACTGACAGGGTCTCTGATTCTAACAATCCATTTTCTCCAAGGTTGAAGAAATGGACGAGTTAGCATCATTAAAAATGTATTGCTAACTCAGTATTTCCAGGAAATTAAGAATAGATTTCACACACAGTCTCTCTCTTCTGGTTTGCCAAGAAGCACCACAGGACTGTTACTTTCCTGAATGATCTTATTGTAAAAGTGTTCATTTCATAAGATTTGGGGAGGAGGGTGTCTTTGACTCAGTGTTAACTCCTGGCAACTCCCTGAAGTTTACTTGGCAAGGTTTTTCAGAATTTGCCATTACCTCCTTCCTAAGACTGAGAGAGTAAGTGACTGGCCCAAGGTCATCCAGAAGCTTTGTTCCTCAGGTGAGAGTAGAACTCATATCCCTTGGTTTTTAGTCTGGTGTCTTAACCACTACACTAAAACTGGTTCTCTTGCCATTGCATAACATTATCTATTAATACATATATACTGTTAGATCAGAATATCACTATACAAAATGCTTTGAATGATCTTTCATGTTAGCTCAAATAAATGTTGCTACATCTACCAAGTGAAAACATGAGTCACTAAATTATTTAGCCTTGAATTTAATTGTTCTGTCATTTAAAGTAAGGGGTGTTTTCTTTAAAGGAGAAATTGTCCCTCTTGGTTATGTCAATTTCATCTTTCGTTTATACTAGGATACTGGAACAACTTTATTATATCTTCTAAATATAGATTTGTTTATAGTTAAGAGTTGAAATGTGAAGAAATCAGGTTTACATGTTCAATTAATGAGATTATTTCAGAACTTTTTGCTGACCCTTGGTTTGGAGAAGATGTTACTTATTGGATTTTCCTATAGTTAAGAGTGGGGTTATGGTATGAAAAGTTTTATATTTGTTCATTAAGGGGAAATGAAGAATTAGTGAAATTTCTTATACTTGTTGAAATAAAGCTTGGAAATGGCTTTCTTAGGGTCTTCTTTTTCTATTTTCTTCCTTTTTTCTTTTCTTGCAATTTTTTTCTATTTTTTCTTTACTTTTCAGTTTATATTATTTTACTATTGTAATTAAATCTTTTATTTATTTATTTTTAAAAGAAGGCTCTGAGATGCTCCAAGTCAAAACACGAGTACAAAACACGAATACTGAACATGCTTTATATTGTAGACTTACACTGTGGCATTTCAATGAAGGACACCATCTTCTCCCTCTTTTATCATCTTTTCTCAAGATAAAAAGTTTCCAGATCCCTAAATCCAATCCCCTTGATTATCATTAACTTTCTTTGCATCAGTTTGGTTGTATGAATCTTTCTCAAACTGTAATGCCCAGAACAGAACGAAGTGGGGACAGGTGTGTTAGAAAATAGAGTCCAGATTAAAATTATTTTTATGAGTTCTGTAAATAAAGAAAGCAAGAAAATCCCTATTTTCCTATTCTACTTCCCTGAATATGCCCAATTTTAAATGACTTGTTCTTTAATGTGTGTGTTTTATATGTATACCACAAAACCTTCAACAACAGGCTCAATTCTGCAGTGTGAACAGAACTTATTTTTTCCTAAAAATTATGAAATTATGAAAGAAGAGATGTTCTGAATAAATGTAATAAGGATCCCACTTGCTGGTTAACATTCATATATTACAGTATTTTGTTATGTGCATAAAGTAAATGTTCTAGAGAGATAGCAATAGCAACGGCACTTACCGCTTTATAGTGCTTTACAGCCCTCTCTAAGTGGTTTACAGAGTCAGCACATTGCCCCCAACAATCTACTTTCTTTTAAACAAAATACTTTTTTAAAAAACTTTTTTTAAAAACAAGATACTTTCAGTGATACCATTTTTTCCCTCAGTTGCCTGGGAGGCAAACAGAAGTTCAATTTCCATTCTGATCACAGTGGATTACTGAATGAAGATGCCTTCATTCTCCACACTCAATGATTAGAAGAGCAAATCCTATCATTTAAAGAATATCAAAGGCACGGTAGAACTATTTCTAAAGTGGAATTGATAATTTAGGCTTAATGCTGATACTTGAGAAGTTTGAAAGGAGCAGGAACTTCAAGGAAAAGCTTTAGGAGTCTTCCAAAGTGGGAAAAGGTTTTAGGTCCCCATATTTTTTTTTCCTCAGAGAGCCTTTTTAATTAAACTTCCTTTTTGTGGTTTGATTATTAAGAAATTATTGTAGGCTCTTAGTTGGAGTGGTGTGTTGGCCTAGAGGTGGAGTCCTCACCTTACAATCAGGAGACTGCAAGTTCAATCCTAGGTAGAGGCAAATATTTATCTCTCTGGGCACACTGAGAATATATCTGCTGAACAAAACTCTGCATTGGCAACAGGAAGGGCATCCGGCCACTAAAACACTCTGCTAGCTCCATTCAGTTGCCCAGACTACACCCCGCAAGGGATTATGGGGTCGTTAAATGAAGGTGATGATGACTGTAAGGTCTTAGTTCATTCTGAGTAAAGTACCAGTAGCATAGCTGGTTGGTGAGGAGGCTCTGCAACTTATTTGCTTGTGTTAATGAATACAAGTACTCCTCTACTTACGACTACAATTGAGCCTAAAATTACTGTTGCTAAGTCATACATTTGTTAAGTGAGTTTTGCCCCATGTTACAACCTTTCCTGTCATAGCTGTTTAAGTGAATCACTGCAGTTGTTAAGTTAGTAACATGGTTTTTAAGTGAATTGGCTTCTCCATTGACTTTGCTTGTCAGAAGATTGCAAAATGTGATCATATGACCTCAGGACCATCACAAATATGAATCAGTTGCCAAGCATCTGAATTTTGATCATGGAGATCCTACAATGGTCATAAGTGTAAAAAACTGTCATAAGTCACTTTTTTCAGTGCCGTTGTAATTTCAAACAGCCACTAAATGAACTGTTGTAAGTCGAGGGCTACCTGTATGTGAAGAACTCTTTCAGAATCTCACTTGTATGATATCTACTAACAAATACTGCAACGTACAACACAAAATCTCACCCAATGAAGCTAAATGATGGTGAATGATTTCATAAAGACAAAGATGAAATACTCTGATAGCTTAGAGAAAATCTATGAAATTCACTGCCATAACATCTAATGATTCCCCCCCTTTTTTTTAAAAAAAAAAGGAGTACTAGATGAATTCATGGAGGATATAACTATTGGAGTTGTGATAGCAACAGCAAAGAAAAGCCAGTGGCATTTTGTTATGTATCAAAATTAGTTGACCAATGTGATAAATAGGAGGCTGGCTAGATAGGCTTTTGGTATTTCTCCATTTCCCATGCATTCAAGAGAGGAAAATAATTGCCTTTCCTACTAAAGAAAAAAGTCAATGCCATGCCATCTACTGAGCATAATGGACCTTTATGTTATTCCTGTGGGTGCCAGTTAATGGTATTACAACACAGAGCATTTCAGCCCATTATATTTCAGAAAGTAACATTTGACTGTAGAGGGTCTTCCTGGAGGGACTCTGCCTTCATTAAATTTAATTTGTTAGGAGCTACAGTTATCACAGGCTGATTACTAGGAAATGCATGGTATTATTCTGAGGAAAATGCTGCCCATTAAAAACAGTTGTCTGTTGTCACTGTAATGTTTATTACAAACAAGGTTTGCCTTTAACGCAACTGGCAAGAGTTTTTCCATTGCACACAGGATACTGTAAAGCTTACTGACACCGCTATCATAGCTTGTCAACTGTGGGGTTATTGCTTTCTGCTCTTCATCGCTCCATCTTGATCTTCGTTGTGTCTTCTTTCTTTCTTCTTGATCCTTATTAAGGTAGCTTCATCCAGGCACCTCTTCCTAAACTAGCCTCTACATGACTAATCAAAGAATGAAATACTGGGGGTGCAACTATTAACATGCACACATTTGTGCTTGGAATACCAACCAACCAAATCTAATGTACTCTAATCCAGGGGTCCCCAACCCCCAGCCCATGGACTGGTCCATGGCCTGCCTGGAACCGGTCCGCGCAAGCAAGCGAAGCTCCATCCCCACACATACAAAACCACGTGCTCACCCATTCCACAGAAAAACTGCTCTCCATAGAACTGGTCCGTGGTGCCAAAAAGATTAGGGGTTGCTGCTCTAACCCACAGAAATACACATACAGAACATTTCTACTTTTTCTCCATAGGGAAAAAAAAATAGATATTTGCTCCTATTTTGTTCTGGCCTGTCTAAACATTGGGTTCTGACAAATAATAATGGTCAACATTTTGAGACTTTAATCTCATTTTGAGAGTCTCATTTTGAGACTCTCAAAATTTCCAAAATCCTATTTTAAAAAATGGTGAAATTGTATCAAATCCACCAGTCTGATAAGATTTTAAACTTTGCTGTGGGCATTATTTTAAATGGCATTCTACTTCAATGTATCTTTTTTCTCTGAGCAGATGGGCAGATTTAAAAGCAAAACACTGTTTGTAGCCATTAACTATTTTAAGGGATCCAAAACATAATTATAAATAAATATGTTATTGAAAGCTTGCACACAGAAAAAAAGGGGGGAATAGCATGAAAAGGCCATCCAAGTATTCTGCTAATTATCTTTAATATAATCTTTAATATTTTTTGAAGTTCAACATTTTGCTTTACAACATGTAATAACTCCCCCTTCATTGTATTTGTTAATTAAAAGAACTATACCAATGAACTGCTTAATTTGAAATATCCTGATGGACTGGGGGCAAGACTACTACATAAGATTGCCATTTCCTCTTTCAGTCCCGCTCCTTTCCCATGTAGACAGGAAGATACATCTATTTATCTAAAGTCTGAAAGCTCAAGTTTAAATTCTCTGATCTTGCTATTCAAACATTGTCTATTTATTTTTACATAACATAACCATCAGTATGTTTTCAGTGTTCAAACAGGCTTTAAAACCTGTTTTTAAGTTTCCTAAAGCACTTCAGGCACTATATGGGTAAAGGTTAAATTTCACTGTAGGTTCACAATTTCACAGCTTTTGCTACAACCCATGGTATTCTACAGTTCCTGACCAATTCCAACATCAGAAAACAATTTTCTTTAATTGATCCAGGACAGAATTGGAAACAAGAATTCAAACAAGATAATGATATGTTTCATGCAACCTATCATTTTCCACTTTAAACAATACAGAAAGCTGATTTCTTAAATTCTTAAAATTGCTTAGTCTGAAGGAAAGCATGTTTCTACCTTTCCTTGTTTTTAATGGTAATATTATGACTGTAAAATGTGAAATGAAGGTTACAGCTGAGAACAGAAAAGGACAGAGAAAGTACAAATCCTTTGGTTGATGTCAAGGCATGAGCTGTTCTGGTCAACGGAGAGCATCAGTCATATACTTTCAATTTCAGGAGTGGATATAATGGGACTGATTTAAGGATCTTTTCTGTTTTCACAATTTCAATTCAGCATAGGTTTGGGAAAAAAAGATGCACATGTATGAGAGAGGTGTTAAAACTACTAATTTCTAAGGGAAAATCCCTTAAGTATATGTGTTTTGACACACAAAAAGTGTGTTTTGACCTTATGCAAGCCTTTCCAATTAGCTTGTTCTAAAGACTACCTCCAAAGGGACAACAAGGAGTTTGAATCTGAGAAATATTTTTAACTGCAAGTACATTTCTATCTCATAGTACTTGTTTAGAATTGGTACTCCACATTCTAAATTAGAATAGAATTTGAATAATTATCAGAAAAAAAAACCCATGGAACCAATTCAAGTAGCTGGATTTTAATTTGCTTTCTAGCTAGGTTGTAAAGTGTATGATCTCCATCATATTTCTGCAAAAAGGAAGGAAATTTATATGAGAGATGGGAGATATTTAAGAGAGTTTAATACAGACTGGCTTAGAATTATGGTTAATAATACTGTAAATGGATCAGGTTATTATAATTGAGTATAGCAGAGCACCACTACAAGCAACATAATACATAATAGAATTTGATTTTATCTCAGTTATTTTGTATAGATTGTGCACCTTAAATGGTTTAATTTTATGAATATTAAATGCATTATTTGATTTTATAATTTCAAAGGAAGCAGTACAAATGGGTATTGAATTAGAAACAAACAGAAGTTCTCAATGAATGTCAGGTCAACTTAAGATAAAGATTGACAATGAAAGTTATGCAAAATAATTGCTATCTATATGTTCATGCACTCTATTAAGGATCAGAATAAACCACTCTAATGGAGCATTAAGTATTCACCTATTTAATGAAGAATGAAAAATTAGTAAAATATTATCAGGAATGCATAATTTAGTCATTATAGTCAAATTTATGCAGCAGATTTGTTTCTGTTGCTGTGCAGAATGAGGCTATTTTGCCTTCCATCTTCTGCAGATCTGCATCCTCTTAGTTGACTTAGCCAAATGTCTCTTGTGTATTTGTTGGAAAACATAATAAAAAATTCATACCCCAAGCAGCAAATATTACCACTTTAATAGGATGTCATAAAGAGAACACAATTCAAAAGTAGGTAAAAATTGAATTTGGTGCATCCAGATTTTTAAAAAATGTATTTGGAGGGAAAACAATGAATGACAAAAACATAACCAAGTTAAAAACCAAGATATTGGGCAACCTGGGGATGAAAATCTTCTCTACCTGGTCAACTTCCCCCAATGTAATACGTCCTATAGAGGCTCCAGGCCAAGCAACAGAGCCAAGGTTTTAGGTGCTTCCTGAAGGACAGAAGAGCAGAGATGGATCTCACCTCTGATGGATTTAGCCATGCGGTTTAGCCACATTTACATTTGTGCCAATGGCAATTGACAGATTTTGCATCATGTCATTTAGACAGCATTTTAAGGTATGTATGCAATAAGAAATTTGTTTCAATTTCATTGCATTTGCTTCAACAGCTTAACACAACTAAACTCTGGGAAATTATGAATTTTTATGAACTGTTTAGTTATATACCTTTCCTGTGTAAGGAAAATAAGGTTTTTTTTTTAAAGAAAGCTAGTTTCGGATCTTTATGGACCTGAATATATTATGGAGTAATATATTACCCTATGATATTTTTGGGAAAGTAACTGTTGCCCTTTGATTCCAGACTGGAGAGCCTCCAAAGTGTATTCAGTAAACAGTTTTACAAAACATTAAATGACTGCTTTTCAAATAGGCAATTGTATTCAAGTTCAGCTTCAGATTCTTGGCTGGGTATGTTGAATACTTACAGCGGCAAGCTGGAAATGTGCTATTGATTTGTTCCATGACCTCTGTTAAATCTGTGCTAGTATGATGAGGTGGGACTAGCAAGTCATCTATACCTAAGAAGAACAAAATGTGCAATGACTTTAGTAAAAAATGTAATAGTATTTAAAATCCCCCAAACTGCTTCTACCTACCCTTATTATCGTTATGGTTTTCAGAATAATTAAAAAAAAAAGAATTCCACTAATTGAAATCTTTGATTTGTTATGGCTCATTGATAATGGTTTGGATAGAGAGGGATAGAAATTAAAAGTATCAATTTATCCCTTTTCTCATATCTGAACTATAAAGCTTATCCATGATGCCTGCAATAATATGGGACAGAATTTTACCAAGGTAATTAGTTGTGGGAATTGCAGTTTTATCAAGTAGGTGATACAATGGCTCTGTATTTCAAGCCTATGTATTCAGTAGAAAGCCTCAATGCCAAAATGGCCAATGATCATTATATAACCAGAACCTCCATATTTTGAATAAAGAAGAGAAGAAAAAAAATGAAAAGCAGTAGTCCTGACTGCCAAATGACCCCATATAGATGATGCATGTTCCTTGTGTTCATGAGCACCAAAGTACTGGTCTTCAGTTGTATGCCTTAAAGCTGAGGTAGAAACAGTTGGTTTCTTGTTCTCTAGTTTCCCTAAGGCTCTATGATACTTTTGGGGTATTCATCTGCTTCTCTTTGACCCAGCACCCATGTCATAATCTGGACTATTTTGTGGCTAGTGGAAACTTATCTGTCCGTCCATCCATCCATGCATCCATGCATCCATCCATCCATCCATCCATATCCATCCATTTAGCTAACCATTTATCCACCCATCCATCTATCCAGCTATCTATGTATCAACTCATGTGTCCATCTGTACTCTCTCACCTACAAACTTATGAAGACTGCAAAAAAACATGCAAGTATTGGAAGGTTTGGCTTGGGCATTTAAAATTTTTGAGGGGCTGGGACATGAACATTAGTTGTTCGAATAATACAGAGAATCATCTTTAAAAAAAAGTTTAAAAGATTTAAAGTCACAAAACCAACATTTTTTTTCTCTTTTGCTACTGAATATTGGCAGCATAGTTTAGTGTAATTCTAGAACCTACAAAAAGGGAACTAAGGCCTCTATGCAGTACTAAACTGTGGAAACAACTGTAGTATATTTTCATCTTGACTGGAGAGAGATGCAAAAAGAACATGTCCTATTCATAGGCCTTTTTAATATCAATGTTTGTACTTAATTAAAAAGTTCAACCTCATCCTTTAAAATTTATTTTTAATCTCAACTATTACAATAAAGTCAAAGTCATCTATCACCACGAGGTAACAATAGCATAGTAATTGTTTTACTTGTCATGCCTCTGGCCTGACGTTAATGGGATCATTTCACAATTGTTGAACATTCAGTAATGACATATTCAGTTGATGGGTTTTGGATTCTTGGCCATTTTATCTACTTAGCTCTTACATTCTTCTTAATATTTCATTGTTTCATATTAAAGTTTTGTAAGATGCCCAAAGGGCTTTACAATGCTAAAAATGCTTTATAGTGGCTAAAAAGATAAATGAATGAATAATGTTCATTCATTTTTGCATTCTTTTTGCATCCAATTTCAGAAAAGTTTTGAATCTTTCAGGCAATGTATGAAGCTTTGTTGTTCTGAGTAACAAATTACATACAAGTAATTATACTTTTTCCTAAGAATAAATTGAACACCTGACCTGGATAACAATATATTACACTAAGCAGCTTCTGTAGGAAATTCTCAATTGGTTCTTTGTGCCTTAACTTTCTAATTCTAAAAAGAAATGCTCAGCAAGCAAACAAAAAAGTTTTATCTCTCTTATTGAATTAGGCAAATACATATACTGAATATTTATATAATGAACAAGACACCATACAACTGGTGAGGGGACAGAAAGGGGTAGCCCCATAACTCCAATTTCAACCTGAATATACAATCACAAGGTATCTCAGATCTCAGCATACATTTTGCATGGGGTTAATTTTATAACTCAATAGACTTTGGAAACTGACTCAAGGGAAATATAACACTACTAGCTGTGCACTGATTAGTAACTTACCTGTCTGATTAAACAGTGAACTAGCATCCTGATCAGATGAATACCCAAGGGTGGATTGCTTAGGTGAAGCATTAGAACAGCTTCCATTAACCCTGGAATCTGTTTCAGGCTGTAAATTAGAGGTGGAAAGAAGTTAATTTGAACATACCAGAGCATACATTAAATATTTGATCAAATCTGATAAAACGTACTTTGTGGTATTCAGTATCCAGAATTGAAGTGAATCAGACACCATAAAGAAGAGCAAGCTTTTGAGACAGTTAAGTGTCACTTGCTGAGCCTGCTGGTTTTCTCCATATCTCACAATTATGATGGCAAATAGTTCGTTCAGCTGGTGCTAAACACATATATCGGACTTTTAATAGACTTCATAATAGTTTTGATGTAAACTGAATCCTAAGTTGGCTTTTGCATTTTTGGAACAGTTCAAAGATGTGTAGAGACAAGAGTCAGAGCAGAGCAGAGCAGAATATCAGTACCAATGCAAGTGACATATCTTTCTAGCCGGGGATCCTCAACCACCAGTCTGCAGCCTGGGACTTGTCCGCAGCCCATTGGGAACTGGGCCATGCAAGCGGCAGACAGTGCAAAGCCCCATTTGCGAAACCATCCCTCTCCCCTGAGGCTGCCACCATTGTCACTCGTCTGCACAGCTGGAAAGATTGGGGACCACTGTCTCTAGCAGTATATTTCTCAACTTTGGCAATGTGAAGAGTTGTGGACTCCCAACTCCCAAAATTCCCCAGTCATTGAGAAACACTTATTTACAATACTGCAGGTAAACTTGGTTTTCTAGGATTAAACTAATTCTACAAAAGGATATTTTAAATAACCATTTTCATGTTTTATTTAGTACATGATACTTAAAAACTATGTTATAAAAAGGACACCCATAAAATACTGAGCATGAGTGAAATCTTCGGCTGGTACTGTTTTTGCTTTTGTCCATACTTTTCTAGAGTTGTTTTTCATTAGCTAACTTAAAGAGGAATTTTTATGAGTATTTTGATGGCTCTTCCTACTAGATTATAAAAGAGAGAAGCTAAATTCCATGTAATACTAAACAGTTGTTCCATATTACAAAGCAATTCTCAGCAAATTCTGGGTTTATGAATTCCATTAATCTCATTCTTTTTTCAGCTTGACATGAGTTCACAAAATATTTTGCTTTTATTTTTTGACAAACTCAACTGATTCCGATGCCATATAAACAATGGTTGATTTACTGATAGCCTATTGCTCTTATTCCTTGTCTATGAATTAATAAATGTGTTTGATCTGCAAGCTTCCCGATTTTCATAAGGATTTAGTTAAGACATTTATGATTTCGTTAGAATTTCTTTTTTTAACATGTCTTAATGAAGCTCCCACGAGCAGCTCCACTTCATCTCTAAATCTGACCTTGTTATTGCATATTTTACGCACAATGGAAAATTTCACAGCAACCATCAATCCTTGTTGAAATAAAAATAGTAAGTACACCTTCAAACCGTGACCTGAAATATCAAGTTTTAACATGATGAAATGCAGGAATTCAAAATAATCTTAATATTCTCCTTTGATACCACCAACTCAATTAGTTCCCCCCCCCCCCAATAGCTCTGAGAGACTACACTCTTGACAGGTTATTAATTTAATCAACACTCTTCAGTCAATATATCATAATCACAAAGATTTTTTTTTTTAAAAATGAGACTGATTTGCAAATAACATATTAGAAAAACAAACAGTACCACATGTCACAAGGTTATATAACACTTGTCACCACACAGTCCATTTTAAAACCAATTGAAAAGAAATGCAACTGAACTACCCCATGAAAAGACACTGTAAAGAACAATGCATATTATTAACGCTTCCAAAAGTTCCAGGCTGAAAGAAGGCTATTATAAAATGTTTCCTGTGCACTATGAAAAAAGTGAAATTTGTGATCTAGTTCAATGCCTCAAATACAGGAGACGAGTTAAAATGCAGCTGGACTTTCATATTTCAGAATGAATGTTTTTTTTATTAACAGTAGGAAAAGATAAGAAATCCACATCCCTTCTTACTTTTTTTCTCCATGAATTAAACAAAAGGGAGAATTAAAATACTTACAGCAGCCAACACATTTAGAATGGGTAGTTTAGTGGGTAGTTTGATCAGTTTTTTTGGCTTCAAACTACTTGAAGCTCTACCACCTTTCTATTTCTTTCACCCTCAAAATCCCAGTAGTGAAATAGCTCTATTACCAGATAATTTGAGGTTGACAATACTTGCAATCAGTAAGCATTAAGATATTCACTCAGATCAATCCCTTGGGGGCTTTTCTAAATTTTCCTAGTTGTTCTTTGTGGAAGAACATTTGGAAACCACTTTTTAAATTATCACTCGGGATTATAGGGAGAGTATGCTGCAGACCCTGTCAAAGAATTTTCCACATTATGGAACATCCTTCCCCCAGTGGTGAGGTAGGCCTTCACTCTTCTGGCCTTCTGTAAAGAGGTCAACACTTGGCTCTATGGCCTTGCATGGGGGGGGGGCACAAAGGTCCACACAATTGTGGGGCTGGCTGTTGCCACGGGTGCCTTATGAACCAATCTTAAATGACCAACTTGGAACTTTTATTTTGGCTATTGTTTCTTTGAAATTTTATGTTATTATCTTATAATTTTTTAAATTTTAAAACCTAAAGTAATCTTAATATTTTATTATTAATTTTATATGCTGCTTTATATGTCGATTATACTATACACTGCTCAAAGCCCCTCCCTTAAGCAGATAGGCAGTATGGAAACATGAAATATAAATTAATTAAATATATATATATATGGCTTTGCTCTTGGCAAAAAAATTAAAATCAGTTTGCAGAGAGAACCCAAATAGAGCACAAAACATTATGTCTGTAAAGAAATCAAATACAATTAACTAGTTTCACACTGTGAGTCTATAAATAACTGCTGTCCTAGGGAGAAAGTCACTGAATACAATACCTGTTCCAGCAGTTGTCGTAGCCGGTGAAGCTGAGATTCCAGTTGCTTGTTGTGGTCTTCCAAGATTTGCATTCTGGCTTCCAGACGCCCTTTGTGTTGCCGTAAAAGTTTGGCCTCTGCAATGAGTTCAGCATCTTCAGTAGTGTGTTGAGGTGACACAGCTGAGTCTGGAGGTGAATTTAGGGCATTGATTCCCCTTCGAAGATGCTGTTCCTTGAGTTGCTCATATTCCACTTGTAGCATCCTAAAGGGAATTTTTAAAAACAGCTGATTTTAATAGCAGAAGAACGACAGGAAACTCCACTTAAAAGTTTCTCCTTGTTATCTAATTGTAGAAAAGGTCAGAGCAACTCATAAGATAAATGTTTGACTAGTGATGGCGGAATATGATGCCAATAGAACACTTTTTTTCCTTTTTGCAGGTTATCTGCACAAAATAACTCCAAGAGCTGCAGGAAGAAGAAACCTCTCTATGCAACTCTTCCCCATGTGATTTGTGATTTAGGAAATGGCGGAAAATGGCTCTGAAAATTCTCCATCCATGGTTTTAAACATTGCCCTTCATACCACCTCAACACTCCTGGAAAAAGTTAGGGTTAGGGCTATTTTTTTTAATAACATACAGTATAGGACCGTGATGGCGAACCTATGGCACACGTGCCGGAAGTGGTATGCAGAGCCATTTCTGCCGGCATGCGAGAGGTCACCCAGGACAGCCCCACTGTGCATGCACGTGCACGCCCCTCACCAGCCAGCTGATTGTCAGCTATCTGCTGCACATGTATGGGGAGACACGCACGCATGTGCAAGGGCCAGGGGCCAGGCGGAGGGGCCGTGCATGCACAGAGGCGTGCAGGGGTCATGCACATGTGTGCAGAGGCGCATGGTGAATGCGCAGGGGGGGGTCACACACACATATGCAGGGGGAGTGGTGTCATATGTGGATTGCATTATGGGTGGAGGCACGCAACAAGGAAAAGATTAGCCATCACTGGTATAGGACATAATATATCGCCACTTTTTATTTTATACTGGCTGCTGAATTTAATAATGTTTTATTGCAAAATCCTATGCTGGAGTTCACACAGGACTATAGCAATTTGGCCAGTAACACATATTTGAACAGAGAAGTCATTTCTTGATGCTACTATTAATGAGTAGCAAATATGAACAAATGAGTCAATCTTTATGTCCAAATTAATTTAGAGAAAATCTCACCTCTGTCAGATTCTGCCCCATTAATCAAAAAAACAGTAAGCTGATTTCTTACAGAATTGATTCACCTCACTCAGGAAATATCTGCATTATATATTTAGGTACTATGAAATTTTGTGGCCTTGCGTGAAAGGATTCATGCAAGGCCACAAAACATTGCTTGTGATCCCAACACACTAAAAATTTCTGCCAAATTATAATTTTCATGGAAAATTAAAAAAAAATGCACGGAGAGTAATATTAATTATGCTTAATGGAATTTAGTTTTTTTTCTTCTGCTGGTCTAGTATGTCCTTCTAGGCTTATAGTTTGGACTGCAGGGAAAATTCTAACCTTGCTGTTTCAGACAAAAATGGCTAAGGAGGTCCTCAGGCTCATAAAAGTTGGCCACTTCTTGGGAATATAAACTAGACTTTGATTTTAGTCTGGAATCTTTCTAGCTCTATCTGGGGAAAACAGAGATTGAAGTTTTGATTTCTGGAGTGTAAATCCTGTCCTCAACCATGGACCAATAGAGTGTTTCTTGCCTTTATATTTGGTGTAAAAAAAAAAGGAAAAGGAGGAGGAGGGGCTTCTTCGATTCAGTTTTAAGAGAGAGAACTCTGAAAAATATCACTGGGACAGGAGGCGGTTGGCATGGAGAAACCTGAGCAGGTGCAATTACTTGCATTGGTTGAAATGTTGAGATACAAGAAGAGAAGCAAGGAATGGAATGGCCAACCAACCAAGGAATGGGACAATTCCCACCATTTCAGTTTTGAAAGACTATTTAGCATATTTGATTCCTATTTTCCTACTGACACACAGAAATAAACCTCTGACCCTTAATATTTTTTTTCATAGCCAATCTTCAAGACATGGTGAATGTAGAATAGGGTTATGGAACCTTTGCTCTTCCTCGAGGTCAGCAATGATTCGTTCAAGTTCTCCTCGTTCTTCTTTCTCCACTGACTTCAAGATCTGGGTTGGACTTTGTGGTTGACTCATTGGCGAATCACCTCCCAGCGTCTGGCAATACTGCTGGATAAGAGCATGTTCATCTTCCCTAGAGTATATACATGTTTGTAATATAAATGAATTGTTCATGAATACTCCATGCATAACTAATGCCATAGCTTTAAATATTATAAACTTGGCTGAAAAGGCAAATAAATAAGTGCAAGATATACTAACTGAAAAGAAGATAAACTTGCAATTTTATAAAGGATTAAACCAATTGCTGCTTTAAATAGTAAGCCTGTGGAATTTCTGTGGAATCTTTTGAGGAGGGTGAGCGACCCTAGAGTTATCTAGAATTGCACAATGGCAAAAAAAAATGGTAAAGCAGTTTCCTACCTGAAACAAAAACATACCAAATATGTAAGACCTAAACCTTCCTCCCCCCAAACAGAAAAAAGCATGGGTAATCTTGGCACTGCCATAAACACGCAGGGTTCCCCATTTTGGACCACTGTATTATGCATTATGGACTTCATCCTGCAAGCAATCGCTTCTTTGTTGAATTAACATCAGGTCAAATATTTTCTTGCTGTCTCCTCATTTTTCATCTGCTTTGCCACCTGACCGATCTAAAAGCCATCCCTGAAGAGACCAAACTGTTGAAGGCAGATCTATCGTGCACACGTCAATTTCAGGTGAACATTTCCATGATGACCTAGTGATTGTGAAGCAAACAGAAAGGCCCCTGATGTTAAGTGAATTTTGCCCCCTTTTATGACCTTTCTTACTACAGTTGTCAGTGAATCACTACAGTTCTTAAGTTAGTAACTTAGTTGTCAAGTGAATCTGACTTTGGTTGTCAGAAGGGCACAAAAGGTATCTGACTTCAGGACACTGCAACTGTCATAAATATTTCTCTTGTTTAATTGGGTCACCAGAAAACGGTAGTCCTTCCGTTGTTCGCTGACTCTTCTAGGGATTTGTTTCAATGCCATTATTTCTTTCCCTTTGTACATCACTGACTCTTCCCTTATGATCTTATATATAATGTCCTGACTTTTTTACGGGCATATCTTATGTGTACTGGGGAGTCTATGGCATCTGGCATAGCTTGTGTACACTCTGTAGACTTCATCTAATTCATTTAAAATTTCCTGCCTATCCCTCTGAAGGGCTTCTGCAATCAATTCTGCCATCAACATCTCCAGGTCCTCTTCCTTTGTCTCTGTTAAGTTCTGGAACCTCAGGAAAAATGAGGCCTGATCCATCTCTAAATGTATCAAAGATTCTTCCAGGTCTTTATTCAGCTCTGTCATCTTCTGGTCCACCATTTCTAGACTTTTCTGTTTGTCCTGTTCTATTTTCAATTGTTTTTATTCTTTCCTCGTTTTTCTGGATTGCTTCTTGGATTGAGCCCATCCTGTCATCAAGTTTATGTATCTCTGTTTTCATCTCTCCCATTTTCAATTTTATTTCTCCATGGGTTTTTTGTCATGTTTTCCTGGAGTTTAACCATCATTTCTTGCATTGTCAACAATGTGGATTGCATCATCTGCATACTGGGAGTGGTATTCACTTTTTCAGTGGTAAGCATGCCTTCGATTAATCATTGGCTTGATGTGGATGAGCTAGATATTGACACTGATTATGTGGTTATCTTTCCTGTTTTCAGGGTTGTGATGCTGGTCATCTCTTTTATAATTTATGCTGTTCTCCTAAGATTTTGTATATATTCTTCCAAATTACCATCCAGTTTAATTAATATGCTCTATACTATGGATTTCTATAGTTTATATTATTTTCTTTCTATTCTATACAATTCTATCTTTCAGGGTAGATATCAATAAATATTAATAAATGTTACTAACTAGTACTAGTAATTAATAATAAATACAATAAATATTAATATATAAATTACTAAGTGATAAACAATAAATACACTAGGTATTAATAAATACAGTAAATACAATAAATGCAGTTAATAGTTAATAATAAATATGTCAATACACCAAAATCACTAAATATTACTATATTATAAATAAAAATATATCTACAATTCTAATTTCTTATGAGATCTTAAATATATATATCTATCGCGAGTAGAGTGTAAGTTTATATAAATGTAATTTGTATAGTTAACACTAAAATATATATAGTCTAGTTACAAAGTTTCATATCAATTCTATTATTATCACTTTACTTCTATATTTAATTTTATCAAAATATTCCCTAGTCTTTTACATCTAAATATATTTATTTTTTAGTAATTGTACAATATAGATATCTACTTTCCTAAAGGCACCAGAAAATATAAGGGATTAAATGCTTAAATATCGTTCCTCCGGTTGGTCTCATTATTGCATCAGTTCTCAATTATTATCTCTTCTCACAATGGCAGTCTCACACAATCTGCACAGTCACTTTCCCACACTTTCTCCTCACAGCCGACAAATCTATCCTCTTTCTGTTTGATCTTCTGTTAGATCTTTGAAGAGCAATTCTGTAGATATTTCTCCCAAAAAGCAATACGCCTGTCTCTTTTCTTTTATCTGCTCTTTCACTGTTTTGCTGGCTAGTCTTTTCTTCTAGGTGTTATTCTGCTCCTAATACAAAATGCCACCTGTCTTCTGGGATAAACCCTTTCTATTTGGAGACTCACTTATCTTCTTGATTGCTCCTCCGGTTGTCTCTTCACCGATCTTCTAAATTCAGCTAAATCCACTGCTTGCCTGTCGCTGCTGTACTGTTTTCTCTCCTTGCTTCCTTCTTCTTCATATTGGCATGTCACGCCTCTGGGTCTGCCATAAAGGCCAGCTTTTTCCATTTTGGGCTGAAGAGCAGAGCTGGAAACCGCACCTCTCCTTGCTGTCTCTGAGAGTTCTCCTTTCCCTTGCTAGTCCCTCCAGGACCAAACTCTGATTCAGACGGCTACCGAACGTGAAAACTCCAGAACAGGGAATGGAGTGCTGTTTCTGTGCACTGCCATGGCACGGCATTACCACAGGAAGTCCTAACTCACTTTTTCAGTTCTGTTGTAACGTCAAACAGTTACTAAGTTGTTAAGTTGAGGACTGCTAGTATGCACTGTTCATGATTTTATCATGCATAATTTTTCTCTCTTTTTTTTAACTAAATCATTCAGTTTATTTAATCAAATGCTGTATCTTTCATGTAATTATGTTTATCTGTCATTAATGACCATTAGGAAATTCTAATTAATATCTGTTTGGTGGGAACCAACATAATACATATCAACGAATAAAAGATTTGTCAGAGACTTGTAATCAAATGAATGGCCATTATTTTTTACAACAATTCCAGTTTCTAAATCTACTTACACGCTTCCTGTGGTGGAGCTACCATCGGTGAAGAAGGAACCATTGCTCCGCTCCATTTGGGCCAGCCTAAAAGAAAATTGTAGTCATGAAAGATAAATTATGAATATATTTCATATAGATCAATTCTCAATTTAGAAACTGTAGTATTTATTGGCAGTTCAATATAGCTCCCATCTACTTGACCAACTAGAGTAGGGAGCACAAGAAATGTTGTGGTTCCTCTCAGGATATATATCTGGCAGGATCCAAAAGAACGGCCTTCTTTGTGGTGGCTCCTTCTGGAACATCATCTAATACCCTTTTGGAAGGCCCTGAAGACATAGTTCTGCCAGCAGGCCTGGGAAACTCGGAGCTGGATAGGGTCCATTAAATGGCTGGTATGAATGTGTGCTGTCAGTGGGGTGGGGAGATAAGGGGTTATTATTTTTATTTCTTTCATATTATGCTTTTATGTCCTGTAAGCCACCTTGAGTGGCCATGTGCGAGTAGGTGGTAATATATATTAAATTAACAAACAAACAAATAAATAGGAATAATCAAATAAGTTACTGTCTATTCCATAATAAATGTTCATTCTTATCACTTAAAAACCTGATGATTGCCTCAAACAGAACCTTTTTGTAAAATATACTATTGTGTTATTGTCCCATTTTTTTCCTTTCTCTTTTGAAGTAAAACCTTATTTCATAACTTTCACTCATAATTCATAATCTTCATATAGGAGTTCCAGTAAGAATTAATCAAAAAGGCCTTAAAGTAATAGTGAAACCCAACTGTGCCCTGCATTCACATAGAATATTTTCATTGGTCCTGCTGTCCCCCTCAGGCTCCCCAAGAGATATAGAAGGTGGGGTCACTCATCACATCTCTAACTCGATTTTAAAGGAAAATGGTCTTGCTTCCTCTTTATTAGTTTACATTTGTTAAATAAAATAAGCTTGGTATCAGACTGTTTGTATGTCTTAACTTTTTATCTTTTGAGCAAAGGATAAACCAATTTATAGAACCATTCAACTCCAAAAAGAGATTTTAAAATTCCCAAAACCCAAAGTGATAAATGAGGATGTGTTTCTGAGCACATCATATATTAACCATTAAATGTTCGTTCAACGATGTTCAGTGTTAGTTCTGCGACATCACACTCACACACACAAAATTTGCCTCTTACCTGTTAGCATATTGTTCTATCCTGGAATGGGTGTCATCATGAAATAGTTGTGGAGATTGGGAGGGGCTAGTGGAATTTAACAGAAAAGAAGTTGAATTTTCTAAATTATAAAAAAACTAAGAACTTTTTACGATATTAAACACAAAAGAATGGAATGCCTGTTAAGGTGATGGACTCATACATCGACTCATACAAATGTGGTCGCAAATATTCACCATTCAGAAATGTTCTTTTTTACGCCTGTTCTAGTCAAATAAATGGAAGACTCAGAGAAGCACAATTGTGCATGGTCTCATTCATTTCCACAATTTTGTAGAAGAAATATTTGATATATTAAACTCAGCTACCTTACCAAAGATGGAAGATACTTACTCATACTGCTCCGGCCACATACTAATAAGAGTGATAGGACTGAAAGAAAAGAAGTATAGAAAGAAAATAGGAGATTAAAACACTGATGCTATTTAGACAGGTACAGGATAATATATTTATTTATTGTTCTACCCCAATATTTTTAGAAGTAGTTTTAGAAGTAGTAGAGAAAAAATGAAATGACCCATGATCAAACCCACTTCAGAATATATTAGAAAGAAAATCATTTGATAATCAAATAGAAGAGCAGTAATCTTAAAAAACAGTATCTTTCCCCTGTCTTATACAAAAAACCCAAACTAATTAAAATCTTACATAATTCTTAATTGTTAGGAATTTGTTTAAGGTATCTGGCTAAAAATGAAGCTTATAGATTTTCAGATTATTACACCAATCTAAAGTGTTCATTCTATACAATTTGATTTGATTGCAATTTTTCAGTACTGTATATAAACCAATTTTTAAGATTTGGGGATGTATACCATTCAACAAACAGGTGTACAGAAAGTTTGAATGTATAGAAAACTAAATCTAATGGAAATTCTATTCATTAATGATATCATTACAATGCACATAAACTGGAGTGCAATTTAAAGAGACTTTCAGAATGAATATATTTGATTAGACCATCTTAAGTGACATGCTTCTTTTTCACTGTAATCACATTGAAAGTTATGTTCTTTTTGTTTAAAGAATAAAAACCTATTTCTGGGCACAGTTCAGTATGCAATTTTAAAACTGTCTTTAATTCATTCCCACTAAGTAAATGGAATTGCAAAGTAATTTTAGATGTATTGGACTCTTTCATGAAATGTACTTTAAAAATGTCTTAAATAAGTATAGCTTATTAAAGGACATTTTATTATGCCTGAATTTTTAATACTTCTGTGTTTTAGCTTTCTTCTTGTGTTAGAACATGTTTAGTCTTAAATGAAGCTGCAAAATATTCTCTCATTGTAGCTTCTACCCTTAGAAAATATGTTTGTGAGAAAAAATATTATATAGGAAAGACCCAATTTCTGTTCAAAACTGTGGGCTCTGCTCAAGACCCAATCTCTGTTCAAAACTTACGTCTCTAAATTGTCGCCTTCTAAAACTGTTTGTACTGGCAGATAACCAAGTCGTGGGTGTTTAGCAAAATACTTCTTAGATCGGAACTTGTTTTTCAGCACTTTGGTGAAATCACGCACATCTTCCCCTGATGTTGTCTAGCAGAAGAAGAAAAAGACAGAAAACACAAATTAAATGTTTACTTTCTGCTTGAAATGATGAAATGAATTACATTATATTGTCTTCCAATGCTTGTTACAATATGCAAATGACAATGATTTAAAATGACTGGAAACAAACTATTATAAGCCAAACCCAAAAACAAGAATAGAAAAAACTTGACTTAAAAAGAAAAAAAAATCCATTTAATAAAGTTGAGTTGAACAAAAGTTAGAACAGACAAAATCTAAAAACTCTTATATTATTCAAAATATGAATTAATATAATAAATTAATTACATTTAAATGTTTTCAATATGTTCCTAAAATAGAACTAAATAAAATGAAGCATTGCGGGACTCACTTACTACCTTGTCAAAGCTAAGTGGGCCAGCAGTGTTTTCTAACAATATACAGTATATGAGATTGAAACATAACAATATTATTTCTGTACCAAAATATTTGATTCTCCATTTGAAAGTTTTATGAGCATATGCATTGCTCAGTCAAACAAATACTTCTGCATAAAGAATAACAATATCAAACACCCATTCATTATTTTTAGTGATTTTCTTTTTGTAAAAGAAAAAGAAAACTAAGATATAAAAGTAGTTTCCCAGATTGGTAAAATTGGTAAGAAAGCCAACACAACTTTGAGTTTGTTTTTTTTCCAAGAAAACTTTATTGAAACAACTTTTCATGGTCAAATTAATGCTCCAGCAGATAATGTCACTATTGCAACATGAATTCTGACAGAAAGAATGAATGGCTAATAAAGAGATGGTATTTCAATCAGTTGTGCTCATAATTCTATTTTGTTTCTATGAGTACAAGAAAGAGTTTTGTATTAGAGAATTCATAACCATTACATGTATTCTTGTGTATCAAAAGCACCTAGGAAGCATCAAGAACAATGTCAAACTAACAGTTATTTGAGATATTTAGAAGCTCTGATCTGTGAAAAGTGAATTTTTAATAGAGGTTCATAGTTCCAGGTGAAGCTCCATTAAATATGAAATTTCGTAACTATGTATGAAACATGGGAATGTATTTCCAAACACATTAGTAGTTGCTGCTATCCTTAATAAGGTTTTCAAATAATTAAGGAAGGTTTGGGGGTTGATTTATTAGTTTTCAATAAAGGACAAAATTAATTTAACTTTGTTTGATGTGTTGCTCAATTTGTTCCTTGCTATAGATACCTGTTCTTTTTCAACCTATAATTTTCCTTTGAGTCTTAAAACTAGAAAAAGATTTTTAGTGAATCCGAAGAGCCTAGTCACTTTTGCTGAATTTGTCGTGTTGGAACAATGGAAGACTTCAATAAATTTAGAGACTTCATTTAGCCTAGCGCCTGAAACATCAGCAATTAAAATAGGTCAGTTCAATGTTTACAATTGCTTATGCATTGATTTCTTAAACTCACAAGCTATATAAGCACGAAAAATTGTCTACAACAGTTCACTGTCCCTTAAGACTGGTTTTTTCAATAAATGACTAATCTACTATAAATATATATATGGAACCCCTTTTCCAAAGCTGAAATGGGTCAAGTCATACAATACTGCACCTCATGTTTTCATTTAATTGTGATCTTCTTCTTCTGCTGTGTATATACATTCAAAGTACAAAGGAGAGAAGAGCTCCCATTTGCCTTCTCATACCTCTCAAATGTTAAAATCCAGGGCAAAAACCTTCAATACGATACCAGAAGGGCTGTACAAGAATTGTTGGCACCTCAAGCAAACTTTTTTGTTTGCATAATCCTTTGTTTGCAACAATTTGCATAATCAATATTGTGTAACTTTTATGTACAGGCTTTGAATGTGCTGGTAATGAAGACTGGCATTTTTTAAAAGAAGGATAGTGTTTAGCATTCTTCAGTGTGCTGGAGAATTGAATGGAGTTAAGGGGTCTCCTGATAACAATCAGATGATTATAAGTTAGGAAAGGTAAGCAGAGAAAGGGCAGTAGGAAAATGAATATGGAGGTGTGATGGGGGGCATCTAAATTGAGCAGAAAAGAAAATGAAAAATGGCACAGAACCTGGAACTTACTGGTTTACTTCAGAAACAAAGATAATTTAATGAAGACCTGATCTGAAATAAATGGATGAATGAATTAAGCAATCAATTACAAATTAAACATTTTATTATAGAACAAATACTTCCAATCATGTGGGTGTGATGATATATGATCTCTTTTCATTCTTAAGATTATGTATATAGTAAAATACACATTGATCTGGCACCAATGTCCTTTGTAGAATGTAGTGTTTATATGGAGTCTGCTTTGCATCTGTTTCCCCCAAGCATAATTATGATAAATTGAAGTTAGATTTGACTATAAAATGCTTTCATTACAGTGTAACACAGAGACAAGGTTACCACAACTTCAGTCCATAGCCTACCATGCCCTTTCATTTTGTGATCTTGAAAACATACACTGAAATTCAATGGCAAAACTACCATTTTTCAGTTGCCTAAAGTGTGGATATTGTTAAAATAAAAGTAAAATTGGTGTGTTAAATCACCACATGGCTTGATTGCTACTAAACATTATTGCAACACCACTCCAAAAAGTTTTTTTAAAAAGAGAGAGAGAGAAAGAGACAAAAAATATTTTTTTTAAAACACCAAGACCAAGACTTTAAGGGATTTAATATTAAGGATGAAAATATTGTACAGTGCTTTTAGAATTATGGAATTCTTTGTAGAGAAGATGAAAAGATCCCAAGATTTTTTTTTTAATGTTACATGTGGGAAAATACAAAATACAGTACAGACTTTTATCAAAGGATTTAAAATGCTTTTTATTTCTATAATTGTGTTAAATCCCACAATGCATTTAACCTAGTTTCTGAATTAAACTATTTTCTAAATTCACCCAAAACACTAAATCATATGCTTATGAAACAGTCTAAGTTAATGAAAGTTCAGACTAAGTTCATTCCAGGGGTGGGATTTCATCAGTTCGGCCTAGTTTGGCCAAACCAGTAGCTCCGAAGATCATCTGGGAGCAAACCAGTTCGCTCCGATGATCAGCTGCTGGGCCCAACTGTCCACCCTGGTTCCATACTGACCTTTATTTCCTGCTTTTGATGCTCAGCTGCATTGCGCAGCACAGCAGACTGCCGTGCGTCAGCTATTGAAGACACAGGGAAAGTGCGGGAGAAGGTCAGTAGGAAAGCCTCTGCACACACGCTAAGCGCATGTTTGCAAAGCACGCCCACCAGGCCACACCCACTGAACCAGTGGCAAAACAATTTGAATCCCATCACTGGTATTAAGCCACCCACAAAATTATAATGATGCATGGTTAACATATTGTAGGTATACAATGGCTAGATAGGTCTCGACTGGCTTGATTAAACTTATTGTAAGATTCAGCCATTTTTCATACACTCAGCTAAAGTGGTTATTGCTTTTTTCCTCAGAAGACCCTCATCTTTAAGAACTCTGTAGCAGCTGGAAATAGCTGTAAACACTGAATATTCTAGTAGAAATAAATGAGATTATCAATCGGTCCCTTTTGATAAACACTTAACAAATTTCATCACTGTCTTTCTAAATACAACTGAGAAAATTGAGATTTTTAAAAAGAATGAATGATGAAGAACATATGGACAGCTTTAAATATTCTAATTTCTCTTTTTTGCTATTTTTTGGAGCAGTTCAAACAAATCAACTACAAACAACACAAAAGAAAAATATGGGAAACTAAAATAATAACAGACAGTAATAAAGATATTTATTACTGTCAGCTACACATTTCATGATGAGTCAGCTATAAATTTAAAAAGCTCTTCAAAATCTTTAAAAAAAAAACCTACATCCTAATTATTAGTTTTGGAGAATAATAAGAGAGGTAATATTGAAGGAGTCATGAAACCCTGGGCTGACATATAGGATTCAGACAAGGTTGTTTGGTTCTCTTATAGAATAAATTTTAAGATTATATATATTATTGCCAATTTCTGGAAATTGATATCTCCAGAAGATAAACCAATGTGCAAGTGTTGAATACTACCTATAGTATTTTCTACTCCATTTGTAGAACATCTAGATTTACAAGACACACTGAGGCAATACAGGGTTTCCTTGGTGCTATGAATTGAGGAAACTCAACCAACATGAAGTAGAGCAGGGGTGTTATTTAAACTCAATTTCATTGAGGGCTACATCAGGATTGTGTTTGACCGTGGAGGGGTCTGTGGCCAGGGTGGACGTGGCCAGCTCGGCATCACTCATGTTGGGGGCATTGTTTTCGGCTCCTACAGCCTCCTACATCACTCTGCCAATGAAAATGGAGGTCCATTTTCTCTGGCAGAGGCACCACGGTCCTTTGCGGTTTCCAGGGTAGCCCTGCAGGCCAGATCTAAGCATCCTGTGGGCTGGATGCAGCCCACAGGCCTTGAGATTTGACATTCCTGGAGAAGAGCTTTCACACCCTCTCAGTGAGGTGCCAGCAAATTATTGCAGCCACTCAACACAACCTGCTTCATCTGCCACTCTGCACTACATGCTAGGCAAATGCCTAAATTACTGTAATGGTGCCCCAGCCCTGTGCATCAAGACCCTAGAAAGCATTCCATAAGCTCTCTAACAAATATTTAGGATGATCAAATCTTACCCATTTATGTGGAAATTTGGAACTTTCATGATTAATTACATGCTCCCAGGAATAGGCTGTATGAATAATTGATGCAGTTAGCACTTGAATGCATTACCAAACAGATGTTGACATTCCTGGTATTAATGTCCTAGTTCAGGTCTCCCAATTTTTGCTTGCTGCCATGCAAGTTTAAAATACTGTGTTTTATATAAATTCCTAATTTCAAGGGAGAAATCAGGGAGGAGGGAGGCTGTGAGATTACCAAGAACCTAGAATGGTGCTCTTCACTTACAAATAGAATTTATTATTAAAGTCAAAATAGTTTTCGTCAAAAGCATTTTCAGGTTTAAAAATGAGAAGCTGATAAAGGTGATGAAGATGATAATTTAAATTTAAATGTATTTTGTTAAGTATAATGTAATTCTTAATTTCTTCTGAGCAATCAGTGCAAAAGTCTTTTTTTAAAAAATTACAATGTCCTTGAAACAGGAATGTGTATCAATAGTCTATATACTTGTATATTTTGAGCTGTCTCCAATGTATAACTGGTGTCTACTGCAATAGATTGCCTGGGGGATTCAGTATCCATGGATTTTAGCCAAAGCATAAAAACCTTATGTTCAAAGTTTCAGGGTTTTTAAAAAAACATTTAAAATTATATTGCAAAGTGGAAGAAAACTTTATGTGAGATTTAAGACCATTCTGAAGTTAGGCCCTAATTCTAAAATAGTGTCTTATATATTCAATGGAAAATATATTGCTCTATCTTGCAATATATTTGCTTAAGCTGCAAAAAGCTTCTCCCATACAAGTTGACTTGATTTTAAATATTTTATTAAATATTTACTACTATGGACAGTCCTTATTTAACAACTGCCTCAGATAGAAATGTCTCACAAATAAATGGTAATAATATATATTACCATTTATATGTTTTCTTAAGTTTTCGCAGGTACTTACATGTATGGTATTCAGCTTTGTTCGAGTATTTTCCCACGTCATTATAGTTGTGCTTTTAAAGTTGTAGCAACGTTTTGGCAGAATCTCATCTGCCATCATCAGGCTTCTGTATTGTGTTCGTCTGTGAGTCAGACTTTCACAGCTGTTTCAGTTTTAAATTTGGGGCTAGCCTACGCTGTGCCAGAATGGTTTTTTCTTCATCCTGATTGGTTGGGAGTCTTGGTCTGTGTTTATTGGTCTTGGAGTTTGCTGTGTTCTTCTTGATTGGTGTTTCTAATATCTTCTGTCTGTTTTGTGGCTCTTTTTGTGTCTTGATTGGCTGGCAACATTGTGTTCGTATATTGGAGGCTTTTAGTGCAGCTTGGCTCTGAGTAAATGGACGGCTATCATTTGTTAGGAAGCTAGGTTTCATCTGGATGCCTTGTTGGGGTGTGTTTGAGCTGGAGGTATCAGGGGGGATCTGTTTGTGCCCAGGTGTTTGCCTGGCTTGTGGTGTGGAGATTTTTTTGTTTGTGAGTGCAGGCTTCCAAATGACTGACATTCTGGCACAGCAGTAGGCTAGCCCCAAATTTCAAACTGAAGCACAACTATAATGACGTGGGAAAATACCTGAACAAAGCTGAATACCATATATGTGTGTGTGTGTGTGTGTGTGTATTACGTATAGCATATATATATATATATATATATATATATATATATATATACACATACATACATACATACATACATACATACATATATATATATTTGTTTTCTGAGGTTCTCGCGGGTATTTGTATGTGGATCTTTGGTTGTTCGGGTTTTCTCCCGCGTAAGATTCGAAGTATCTAGGCAGCGTTTCGATGAAGTCTCATTCATCATCTTCAGGCTTCTGTCTCCGGCTCTGTGCTTCTCAGAGTAATGTGAGATTGCAGCTGCTTCCTCCTTTTAACTGCCAGTGGGGGTGGGACTTGATTGGGTGGGGACTTAGCTGTGTTCTGATTGGGTGGGGTGTGTTCTCATTGGTAGGGGTTTGGCTGTGTTCTGATTGGTTGGGGGTTAGCCGTGTTCTGATTGGTTGGAGGCGTGTTCTGTTCAGGTGGGGGCTTGGTTGTGCTCAGGTTAGTCTTAGTTGCTGGGGATTTGAGCTGGTGAGTTGTGATCTTGCTGTTTGGCTTCGAGTTCGTGGTCCTTCTGCATCTTCATAGTGGGTGTCGGTTTGCTTCATGTATGGCTCGGAGGGGTTTGAAGTGGGTAGTGATGCAGCTGCCGTGCAGCTTCTGGTCCATGGTCGTGTCTCATCTTCTGAGTGGGTGGGAGTCTGTTTTCTACATGGAAGTGTGGTGGTGGCATCTTGTGTGGCTCTCATGGGTGTGGGTCTGGTGTCCTTCTTCATGTTAGGTACTCGTCTGTTCATGAGGGCGGGTTTCCAAATGGCTGGAAGGCGGGAGGTGTCGTCTCGTTTGTTCATGCTGTGTGGGCGTTTTTCTATCTCTATGGCTTCTCTGATTATTCTGCTGTTGAAGTGTTCGGTTTTGGCGATAGTTCTGGTATTTTTAAAATCAATTTCATGTCCTGTGGCTTTGAGGTGTTGGACCAGGGAAGAGGTCGTTTCTTCTTTTTTGATTGAGTTCTTATGTTCTTCAATGCGTGCACTTATTCTTCTGTTAGTTTGTCCAATGTATGTGGTAGGGCAGGCAGTGCAGGGATTTCATATACTCCTTGGTTTTCTAATTCGATTTTGTCTTTGGGGTTTCTTAGGATGGTGGATATTTTTCTGTTTGTGCAGAATGCTGTTTTGATGTTGTGTTTTGGAGGATCTTGCTAATTTTGTCTGTAGTGCCTTTTATATATGGGAGGAGGGCTTTGCCGTTTTCTTGTTCTCTGTCTTGGATTTTGGTTGGGGTTTCTTTTTGGATTAGGTGGGTAATCTTCTTTCTTTGGAATCCATTGGCTGTTAGTACGTTGGTGAGAGTGTGTAGTTCGGTTTTTGGTGTTGTTCATCGGCTAAGCATTTTGTTCTGGAGATGAGTGTCTTGGCTCTGGAATTGATCTGTGCTGGGTGGTGGTGTGAGAGTGCATGTAGATAGCGGTTAGTATGTGTTTTCTTCTGGTAGATGGTGTGTCCTAGGGAGCCATTGGATCTTTTGTATACCAAGACATCTAGGAAGGAAGTTGGTTGTTGGCTTCTGTTTCCATGGTGAATTGTATTTTGGGGTGTAGGCTGTTGAGGTGTGTGAGGAAGTTGTTCAGTTTTTCTTTCCCATGTGGCCAGATTATGAAGGTGTCATCTACGTATCTGAGCCAGAGTTTGGTTTTGTGGTCGTATTTTTCTAGAGCTTGTGTTTCAAAGTGTTCCATGTAGAGGTTTGCGATGACAGGTGAGAGGGGTGATCCCATGGGTGCTCCTTCTATTTGTTTGTATTTTTGTCCATTGTAGGTGAAGTATGTATTGGATAGGCAGTGGTTGGTTAGATCTAGGATGTGCTTGGGGGGGTTGTATTTGTTTTGGATGGCTGTCAAGGCTTCTTTTATTGGCACTTGGGTGAAGAGGGATATGACATCGAAGCTTACTAGTAGGTCGCTAGGTTGTAAGTTTTGTTTCTTTATGATCTCGATGAATTGGAATGAGTTTCTTACATGTGAGTTGATGGATTCTGCATAAGGTTGTAGTTGTTTGGCGAGAAATTTGGCTAGGTTTTGTAGAGGTGAGCCTATGGAGCTGACTATTGGTCTGAGTGGGGTTCCTTCTTTGTGTATTTTGGGGAGACCATAAAGCTTGGGGCATCTGGATGATTTTTCTCTGGGTATGATTCGTTGCTGGATTTCTTCACTGATGGGGGAGGCTTTTATTTTGGAAGCTGAAACCAAGGTCCTTTCAAAAGGATTCAACTTTGCTGTCGCTCCCAAACACATCCCCACAGAAACCATCATATGTGGAGTTGAAACCAGCCTGACCAAAACCAACCCTGATGATGCTAACAAAATCAGACTTGAAATCACCAACATCCTCTGCACTAGCAAACCACCCAAAAGCAACTTATCCAAAGAAGAACAAACTGCACTACTTAACCTGAAAGAAGACACCAGCATAATAATTCTACCAGCAGACAAGGGCAATGCGACAGTGGTTATGAACACATCTGACTACCAAACCAAGTTAACCAACCTACTCCAAGACCCCGCATACAAACCCCTAAAGACAGACCCCACCACCTACCTAGAAAAAACCACCAAATCCAAAATAAAAGCCTCCCCCATCAGTGAACAACAACAACCAACTTCCCTTCCTAGATGTCTTGGTATACAAAAGATCCAATGGCTCCCTAGGACATACCATCTACCAGAAGAAAACACATACTAACCGCTATCTACATGCACTCTCACACCACCACCCACCACAGATCAATTCCGTAGCCAAGACACTCATCTCCAGAACAAAATGCTTAGCCGATGAACAACACCAAAAAACCGAACTACACACTCTCACCAACGTACTTGCAGCCAATGGATTCCAAAGAAAGAAGATTACCCACCTAATCCAAAAAGAAACCCCAACCAAAATCCAAGACAGAGAACAAGAAAACGGCAAAGCCCTCCTCCCATATATAAAAGGTACTACAGACAAAATTAGCAAGATCCTCCAAAAACACAACATCAAAACAGCATTCTGCACAAACAGAAAAATATCCACCATCCTAAGAAACCCCAAAGACAAAATCGAATTAGAAAACCAAGGAGTATATGAAATCCCCTGCACTGCCTGCCCTACCACATACATTGGACAAACTAACAGAAAAATAAGTGCACGCATTGAAGAACATAAGAACTCAATCAAAAAAGAAGAAACGACCTCTTCCCTGGTCCAACACCTCAAAGCCACAGGACATGAAATTGATTTTAAAAATACCAGAACTATCGCCAAAACCGAACACTTCAACAGCAGAATAATCAGAGAAGCCATAGAGATAGAAAAACGCCCACACAGCATGAACAAACGAGACGACACCTCCCGCCTTCCAGCCATTTGGAAACCCGCCCTCATGAACAGACGAGTACCTAACATGAAGAAGGACACCAGACCCACACCCATGAGAGCCACACAAGATGCCACCACCACACTTCCATGTAGAAAACAGACTCCCACCCACTCAGAAGATGAGACACGACCATGGACCAGAAGCTGCACGGCAGCTGCATCACTACCCACTTCAAACCCCTCCGAGCCATACATGAAGCAAACCGACACCCACTATGAAGATGCAGAAGGACCACGAACTCGAAGCCAAACAGCAAGATCACAACTCACCAGCTCAAATCCCCCAGCAACTAAGACTAACCTGAGCACAACCAAGCCCCCACCTGAACAGAACACGCCTCCAACCAATCAGAACACGGCTAACCCCCCAACCAATCAGAACACAGCCAAACCCCCTACCAATGAGAACACACCCCCACCCAATCAGAACACAGCTAAGTCCCCACCCAATCAAGTCCCACCCCCACTGGCAGTTAAAAGGAGGAAGCAGCTGCAATCTCACATTACTCTGAGAAGCACAGAGCCGGAGACAGAAGCCTGAAGATGATGAATGAGACTTCATCGAAACGTTGCCTAGATACTTCGAATCTTACGCGGGAGAAAACCCGAACAACCAAAGATCCATATATATATATATATATATATATATATATATATATATATATATATATATATATATATATTCCGACCAATGAAGGCATTTATCACAATAAAAGCCTTCAGTTAAGATTGGTCTGTTGATTAAAGTCTGGTCAATTTCAGGCAGCAACTGCCAGCCTGCCAGAGGATTCTAACCAATAAATTAAGGCCACAGAAATGAGCTTGTTAACTTGCAGTTAGCCCATTTTATGGATGTATTGTAGCTCAGATATACCAGAAGAGATAGATTGTTTAAGCAATTTGTTCACCCAGGGACGGGGCAAAAAAGAAAAGGACAACAAATGGGTCAGGCAAAAGAGCCTGTAAAGGAGAATACAATTCATTCATCTAAATGACATGGCAACAGCCAATGATCTTTGCAGTCTCTCATTCTCTCTTCCTCCCTTCCTCATGTGGTTCACTTAGCAATCATTTTGCTGCAACCAAATGCAGTCACTAAATGAGGACTAACCTGTATGGTTTTTATATCTTTTTAGTATGTCCTTGGCTGCCCAGAACTACATTTCCAAATTGGTTGGCCATACAAATCGAATTAATAAATAAATAAAGTAAGCTGACATCATTCTAAAGTGTTGAGCAACAACAAAAGCCATTCTAAACAAAAAAACGTATGAATTTATATGATGAATCAAAATGATAAGCAGGGGGTACAGACCGTAGTATTCCTAGAGGAAGGCAGAAGAATCTCAGCATACAAAATCATTTTCTCATCTTTCCTTTAGAAACATGTTAGGAATAGGAGGTAAATATGCAAGGGTTGCTCTGCCTAATCCTTTTTGACATTACAGATACATATTATGGGGTGGATATAACCATCACACTGAGGATATAATTAGTGGTGTCTTGAATTTTACCATAATCTAATTTTTGATGTTGAAGCCAGCATTTCAGCAGTGGGACAGTGAAAACAAATCTTGAAAAGGATGATTAAAAGATGAGCTATCACTATACCAAGTCTTCATGCTAACTATAAAAAATATTCCTAATGTTCCATAGTAATTCATGCTGTTGTGCACTACTGTGAAGACAACACTTCAATTAGTGATGCACAAAGAAAGGCATTTGCTTTCATCCCCTGGAAGTTGCACTCCATCCATTCAAATCCTGAAAGAATTAATTATGTTCATACAGAGACTCAAAAATTCACCGTGTGCCAGATTTCACATCAGGCACAGCAATGAATTTCAATTCTCTTGATGTTCAACCTTGGATGGAATGGGCTCCCCACTGAGAGCAGGCTACAGTTTTTAGAAGTTACTAAAAAGAATGGAGCTTTTTCAAAGACCCTTTCAGTAATATTAACTGCATCTCTTGTTGTTCTTTATTATTGTTCTTTCCTATATGGTTTCGTTTTTCCAATTTTGGATTGTATGCTTCTTTGATTCTGTATTTATTTTTACTTCGACATTAGAACTGATGAGACATTGCAATGGAATGAAAATCAAATAAATTGCAGCCAGTTGACCATGCATTGGGTCCAACCCAAAAGAAAGCTACAAGTGTCAGATTATATAGCCATCATGGGAATTCCAGAAACTTATAAACATGAATTCCAAAATAAATATTAAGAGCAGTCAATATTCATACTCTTTCCAAATTCCTATCTTTCAAACTGATTGTGTAAATATATATATCAATGGCAATAATAATAATAACAACAACAAATAGCAACAACAATAAAAGTAATAATAAAAATAATAAGTTGAATATATTGTAGAAAAAGAATATATTTTTTGTTCAATTCATTTATTTAGCATATGGCAAATACATGGACTAATAGTAGTTCAAATGTCCAGTCCACCCAGCCATTTAAGGACAGAGTGGTCTATGTTGTTTATGTTCAAATTTTCTTTTAAATAAGATTTTTTATTTTAAAAAAACCCAAAATGTTATCCTTAATGTCTGATAAACAAAGAATGTTTTGTAAGAAAGTGTAAACAATATTACTCCACAACAAACTTGGTCCATTCTCAAAAATGTAACTCTACCTTTGTTTTACCAGTTGTAATACTAACCACAGCTCCCTTTAATACATTAAGTTTAATCCAAGATAAAACAAGTTACCCTGGTAAAAAATAGAATGAATTTTAAACAGAAGAAATTTATACTAGCGAAAACACTAAAAGTATTCAATGAAGAAAATTTGTATACTCACCGGTATACAGTATTCCACCATTGGGTAGTGTAATTTATGACCCTTTGCTGTTCGACCTGAGAAAAAACAGCTCTGGCAAATATCATAATTGAAATGTTTCAGGCTCCGATATCTGTGAATGGAGTTTGGGGGGAGAAAAATTGAAGACCTTCAATTTTGTGAAAGAATCAAAAACTTAATGCCAAGCTCCACAGATTTTGTAACTCAAAATTTTAAAATACAAAGTGTAAAACACAACTTAATTAAAATAGATGAATAGATTGTAACACTATTTAGGGGGCTGTCCATCTCATGATTTGAGTAAAGACTGTGTGCAAACTATCCATATCTACTATTTATTCCATTAAAAATTATACTCATCTACCAATTGTATGAATTCTGTGTTTAGTTTAGTTCTTAGAAATATCAAATAAAATTGAATGTAACTACAACCAGAACCAGAAAAAAATGACTTTTTAAAGAAATCTAAGGAGAAATTCTAGTTAGTAACGCCCATTTTTAATTATTTACTGATTGGCACGAGAAAGATTGCATATCCATGCCATAGTATGCCATGGCTTTTATTACACAATTATAATTGGTATGAAAATCAATATCTATCACAGGTTTTCAATAGTTGGACTATTTTCTCACACACAGTGGGGGTGAAGAGAAACCATTGCAGAAGAATGCAGCATATTTTTATATAAATGCATTCCTGAAGGAAGAGATTGATGATTCAGTATAATTAAAAAGGATCACTATTTCAAAATGGTGATTGTCACTAGAAGCAATCAAAGAAGTAACCCGACGAAACTTAAGATTTTTTTAAAAAATTATAACTTATATCATGGTCTTCTTTGTATTGTGTACTCGTGTTCACAGCTAGTTTTTACATTATTTATTCAATTATTTTGATGGCAATTCAAAAGAAGGAGTTTGAAAAAAGGAAGGAGCAACCTTTAATTATTCTGTCCAGGTGTTTAAAATATTTCGATTTTACGCCAGGCCAGGCCACTTTGCTCTGTGACAAAATAAGTTAAGTTGAGAATGTTCATCCCATGGGTGTCAAGGCTGTTTCCTAGGACATTTCAGACTGATAAAAGGCATTTTTGATTAGCAGCTAACAAAAATATTGTGTTTTACTTAAATTTCCAGCACTGGCTTAGTGGAAGATTTAACTACAAAATAGGCAATTTCTGTTAGGCTGTCATAAACACTTAATGACAAAATCAACAGAAATATATGATAAGATTACTGGGCTCCCTTTTGTCAATGCCAGATGGCAAATTATTTTACATCTAAATGAATAAATCTGAGTTTCAATAAAGGAGAAAACGAATCCATTTTTAAATATATTCTGTGAAGAGACGATAGGTAAATAGCAACCAGCATTAGATGTATTATAACAGCATAAGCTGAATTTTAAATGTTTTAGAATCAGGAAAATATGCTGAAATAAGCTGTGGTGGCACAGTGGTTAGAATGCAGTATTGCAGGCTGATTCTACCCACTGCCAGGAGTTCAATCCTGACTGGCTCAAGGTTGACTCAGCCCTTCAGCCCTCTGAGGTCAGTAAAATGAGGACCCAGATTCTTGGGGGCAATATGCTGACTCTGTAAACCGCTGAGAAAAGGTTGTATGTCTAAGTGCTATTGCTATTGCTAACTGGGGTTTGTAATAGTCAGGGGCTAATGGTGTGGCCAAGCGACATAGAGAAGATAATGACCTAGTTTTCTTTTTACTACTGTCCCATTTAGAAATGTGGGGATTTCAGAATTCATGATTATTTTTAGCAGACAGCAAGCTTATATTATTTCGTGCAAAAAACTTTTAGAAACTCCAAACAACATCTGAATGATTGCTGACATTGATGTACCTTAGTCGTAACGCCAATGTTTGTAGGCTTGACTATGACTTTTGAATATATTGTATGGAGATATTCTAGGGGATTAGGCTGAGAAATGCTGAACCAGCTATAGCTACTCCAGTATGACATGAAATCTGATTTAAATAATATAATTTATTTAAATAATGTGATTTATTTTTATGATTAGATGCAATAGCCACACTGACTTCTTTTTCTGCCTTTGCTCTGTAATCATTCATTTTCTTTATTTTATATCCATTTTTATCATTTATACTAAGTAAATACATCTAACACACATCCCTAAAGCTAAATAGAAGCTGCAAAGGTATCAAACAGTGATGAGACTACCAAAGATGGACAGAGAGGATTTAATCTTGCAATCTTTCCCTTGTTAGTGATAAAAGGTGTCTCTCTGAAGTGGTTATTAGCATGGAGACTAGACAACCTGTGCCCTGGTGGGTCATAGTTTCAGTGATATTTCATTACCTAAACAGAAAATAGAATGACCACACGTGGGCAAAAAGGCAGCAGGAACAAGATTGATTTCCAATACACTGTCAGCTTCCCTACTGAATTTCCTTATGGGAAGATGGCAAGAAGCATCATCAATTTTTCTTTCTTTCTTTCTTTCTTTCCTTCCTTCCTTCCTTCCTTCCTCCCTCCCTCCCTCCCTCCCTCCCTCCCAAAATCCATGGATTTATCTGTGGAATGACTAGGAGTAAAGTTCAGTTCAAAGGAGAATATATTCCACAGTAAGATAGGTTCAAGGATCATGGACAGAATAAGTGTCTGTACAATGGAGATGAGACTATGGGACTCATATAAATCATATATGAGTTAAGAAGGCAGGAATTTATAGTATTGAAATAAGAAACACAAATATGCCAAGGAAGGAAGAAAGGAAGGAAGGAAGGAAGGAAGGAAGGAAGGAAGGAAGGAAGGAAGGAAGGAAGGAAGGAAGGAAGGAAGGAAGGAAGGAAGGAAGGAAATGCTAGACTAATAAATAATACGATAGCCACTTAGAGAGCTCTCCATCTGATATAATTAAACCTATACCTATGGAAGAGGGCACAGCATGTGTGACCATTCATACGGGGAGACCATTCTGAACTGCTACTATCTGCTGCCTCCCTTTGCTTTCTTTCATGGAGAAGAAACCTTCCTTCGAACAGGCAGCTCTGCAAACCTGCTACTGTTAAAACATTTTTGTTAGGAATTTCCATACAATTTGGGAACATTGGTAATAACACTTGTAATGAATTCAGATTCAGTTACTGAACTAACACCATAAATATTTGAGCACAAAAATCTTATACATAAGAACAAAACTATCACAAGGTCTGTGTTACTGAGTTGCAATTTCCCCAGCATAATGCAAATACTGCATCATTGTGATAATAAGCCCACATAAGGGTACAGTGCTGCTTGTAAAGCAGCTTCATGAGACTGGCTTCGACCCTATTTACATTCTAATCCATATTATCTATAGACGTTAATCTACATAATCTTCTCAAACGTTTTCTACATTTAATAATTTACTGTACTGTAAAGTTTTCTATAGTAAAATACTTTATAGTTTAGTTTCAAAAACCTGGTAAATTGTTTTAATCCAGAAGCAGGTGACAATCCATTCAATTGATGAGTATGAATTTCTGAAACAATACCGCCCAATGGATTTTCCACTTACTGAATTAAGCATACACATTGATTCACGTTTATTTTTCCCAAACCAAAAGACGGTGAGTTATCAAGATAACAAAAGGTCTAAAACCCAAACCACAAGACAAATGGTTAAAAGAAGTGCCCAACTTGGTGGCCAACTTCTTCTTTGCTACATATCTTCAGACAGAGGCTAGACGGTCATCACTACAGAAAAGTTGTAGTGCAGACTGTACTGATTAGAAGACCTCTTAAGGGCCCCTTCCCCTTCACTTTTTATGAGTCTCTAACTTAAAATATACCAGGTAATGAGTTACTAGCATAGCATGTACAATGAAGCTGGAATATAAGTCAGTTACATTACTGATGCAATTCATAAAAGGCTTTTGATTTCGCTTACCTAAAGCCAACAATTGGACATTCTTTACAGATGTTGCACTTGGCCTGATGTTTTGCTGTTTCTGAAGCTGCTACTCTGTGTAGAACTGGCAACCATACCATAGATTGTGGCTCCAGGCGCATCCAGTCTATGAACTGCTTTACATCAATTTCTGGCTTATTATTATGCTGATAAATGAGAATGAGATTAAAAATAATTTAATTCATATTAAAGCTTCCTGTTCAGTCTATTTTCTTTAAAAAAATTGTATTCCAAGTTTAATCTTCAAGGGAACAATACTCACCCCACCAACATTCAGTCAAAAAAGAAAAGACAATTACTTCCGCTGTAATAGGAGCGCCCCTTGTACAGGTAGTTGATTTACAATCATTCCTTTTAGTGACTGTCTGAAGTTATAACGGTACTGAAAAAAGTGACCTATGACCAATCTTCGCACTTATGACCACTGCACTATCCCCATGGTCAGATGATCAAAATTTGGGCACTTGCAACCGGCATGTACTTATGATTGCAGCATCCTTGGAGTCCTTTGATCACCACTGGCAACCTTCCAAGCCAGTTTTTGACATGCAAAGGCAATAAACCCAGATTTGCTTAACTGTGGGATTCACTTAACCATGGCAAAAAAAGGTCATAAAATCAGGTGTGAATCACTTAACTTCCTTACTTAGCTATGGAAATTCTGGCCCCAACTGTGTTCGTAAGTCGAGAACTCTCTGTATAAGCCTTTCCAATCAGTGCTACAAACTTATGAGACTAAAAGCCCATTCCAGGCACTTCAAATGATTAAAGGAAAGGATGGCAGTAATGGGTGTATAAACCTTGCCTCCAATGTCTAGGGTTTCCTGCCAGAGCAGGGGGTTAGACTAGAAGACTTCCAAGGTCCCTTCCAACTCTGTTAATTTGCTATTCTGTTATGTCCCTCTAGAAGTGAGTTTCAAATCTTCAGAAGGTCTGTAAGAGACTCCCTGTTGTGGTTTGTCGGCAACCTGTGCAGACGACAGTGGAATCAGACAGTTGGGAAGAATGGGGACCAGTCCGGGAGTCTGGGGAGGACTCGGACGAGGGTCCTGCATCCAATGCAGAGAGGGGGCCAGGATCATCTGGGAGTTGTGTGCTGACTCCAGACCCTCTGGAGCCTGGCAGCAGCGAGGAAGAGGAACAAGGGGAGCCTGTTCCCAGTGTGCATATGTGCAGAGCTGCTAGAAGGCAAGAGCAGCTGAGACAAAAGGGGCAACTTGGGAATAAGGCTTGGAGGTGATTGCCCGTCCCCTAAGGTATAAAGGAGGTGCAAGGCTCCTTTCCAGGAAGCAAAGTCATTCGCTGTGTTTGGATTAAACCTTGAAGCTCTGTGTGCACTTTGTACTTCGGTTGGTTTTTTTTTTCCAGTTAATTTGGCACTTTAGTTGTTGGCAGCAATTCAAAGGAGATAAAGATGGGTGCTTATCTCGAGGGACTGTTTGGGACTCATTACAGGCTGGAAATGAGCATTAATTCCCAGTGCTGAAATAAAACAAGAGTTATTTTCACTAAGAGTGTGCTTAATTATGGTCTCAGGAAGTCTTGGCCAGAACACTCCCACTGAACCCAACTAACATCTGAACATACCATTTTTAGAGCATTCAGAAATAGAAACAAACACAATTACCTGCTGGAAACAGCTGCGGACACTGGGCTCAATATTACTGCCTCCAAAAGCGGCTACTTCCCCAAGCTGTCGTGGGATTTGGATAGCATCGTGCAATAACAAGCCAAGCTGCCTCTGGTCACACATTTCGGTTGGTCCGGCCACTTCTCTAAAGAGATCTTCAGGGCAAAAAGGGAAGGGGCAGGAGTAAAAAGGACACTTGTTTGAGAAAGATTGAGAATTTCTCATTTCTTCCAATTTTACCTGTGAATTACTCTAAGCATCTCTTCCTTAGTGCACAGCATAGAAATGCAAAATGTTTTCCTTACAATTCCTGTAAATTTGTATTTCAGGCAGCGCTTTCATGTCTGCCATTCTCTACCACTTCTTATTTGTTAATAAAGAAAAATCACAGAAAAATCCATCTAAATTGAACAGAATGAGGAAGAAGTGATTTAGGGCGATTTTGGCTTCATTTTGCCCTTTAACTAATACTCTCTGCATTCCACAGTGATATGTTGGCTATTAAAGAAGGTGCTGTCATATATTTTTGCTGTTTCTTACAAATAGTGCATGGGAAAGGAAGTGAGGAATAAAGACCCATTGTCCACCAAAACTGGGGAGAAAATAAGTTTCATAGCAATCATAAATATTGTTTGTTATCAGAGTCAAGTTAAAAATTTTATTCTCTTGAAAATGTAAATAACTGTATTTTTAAAAAATTCCCTTTTTTGTACTTCTGTTTTATATAAACTTTTAGCTTAACACAGAACTATCCAACCCGTGGCCCATGGGCCACATTTGGCCCTGGACAGCTAGTAATGCGTACTCTTTACACAAGATTCTAAACTTTTAACATCATTATAGCATTTATATATCTTAACTGTATTATATACAGATAATCCTCAACTTGCAAAAATTTTAGTGTTAAGTGAGATATTTGTTAAGTGAGTTTTGCCCCATTTTATGACATTTCTTGCCACAGTTGTTAAGAGAATCTGATCTGCAGCTGATAAGTTAGCAACATGGTTGTTAAGTGAACCTGGCTCCCCCATTGACTTCTCTTGTCAGAAGACTGCAAAAGGAGATCACGTGACCCTGGGACCCTACAACAGTCATAAGTATGAACCAGTTGGCCAAACATATGAATTTTGATCACATGATCCTGGGGTGCTACAAAGATCGTAACTGTGAAAAATGGTCATAATTCACTTTTTTCAGTGCCATTGTAACTTTGAATAGTCACTAAATGAACTACTGTAAGTTGAGGACCTGTATTTTATATGTGGCCCAAGACAATTCATCTTCACTCAATGTGGCCCAGGAAAGCAAAAAGTTGGACACCCGTGGCTTAACAGTTCTTCAACATATTGAAGAGTTTTTGAAGTACAGCACCAATTACATTATACCATTCACTCTGGGAACCTAAGTCTCTTTCTGGGGTCTTAAGCACAAAGTATTTGTTTTTAAAATCACTCTCCAAATTGAAAGTTTTATTAAAACACCATTCTGTTATGGGTTAAAATAAAAGCTAATCATATAAAAAAAATTACAAAGTTACGATTACATTCAAACAATAAAATACCTAGCATGTTTCTCTATCAAGATTTGTACGCTGTTGCTTTAGCAGATCTACTTAAATACCACATGGAAGAGAGAAGAATGTGACAGACTTTTCCATTTCACTTATCTGAAATGACTTCAACACATTCTTCCTAGTCTAATATTTACTTAATCATTTATACTGCATGCTTAAGATATATTTATGAGCAGATAAGCTTGAATTAAACAATCATGAAGTATTCTCACATCAATCATCTTTTATCAATCCCGAGGTAGAGCTATTTCTGTAAATTCGTGTTCCCAATATGTGGCATATAACTTTTCATAAGTTTTTCAAATAATTTACGAAATGAACATTCCTTATTGTATGATATTTATGGCTCTGAGTTCCACTGATAAGCGACATAATATTTACATATTATATTTGGAGCTAAAAGAGTTTAAGTTTATTTATAATGTATTCCAAGAATCTGTTGTTTCATTAGCCAGTAACCAACTGTTCTTTTTTCATTTATTTGTATTTTGATTCAGTAATATTTTTATCCAAAATTAAACTGTACTTTTGTCACAGTAAACATTTCTTTAAACTTGAGGATTCCAAAATAATGTCTGGAGATTCCAGTGATCCTGAGGATTGTTCCTCACTCATATCATATGAGATTTTTTTTTAAAAAAAAGTATTTTAATTTAAAAAAAAGCTTGCATGTTTCCAACCATTTTTTTTTACTTCTGAGACTGATAAAAACAAATGGTTCTAGCTGAGCACTGAATGTATTTTGTTTGTTTGGAAGCACATTCATTTGCCCATAATAAAGATAAGCAGGCTCATTTAGATGACATGCAGAGGAAGATATCAACAAGATGGCATGTACATCATGTAAAGTGGTACTTTATCTGATTATAAACTATTTTGCAAGAACACCCACATGTTTTACAAATTCTAGTGTGTCCACCAAAAGAGCCCTGCTCTAAATAGTTACTTTCCCAAGAGTGGAAGATATATAGCAATAGCACTTAGATACCACTTCACAGTGCTTTACAGCCCCTCTCTAAGCAGTTTAGAGTCAGCATATTGCCCCAACAATCTGGGTCCTGATTTTACCCACCTCAGAAGGATGGAAGGCTGAGTCAACCTTTAGCCAGTGTGAACTGAATTGCCAAACTGCTGGCCATCAGGAGTCAGCAGAATTAGCCTGCAATACTGCATTCTAACCACTGTGCTACCATGGCTATTTGATTTCAGATCCAATAATTTTCAATGTAAGCAAGTTGGATTATTTTATCCTTTATTTTGATAGATTGAGTAGATTTTCAGAGCTAACCAACTCTGAAAAGACCTTGAGCGGCTTTCAATATTTAAAGCACAAAAACTTTAAAACATAGTTAAAAACGTAAGTGCTTGGATGAATGGACAATAATAATATTAACAAGGGACCCAAAAACACCCTTCCTCCAGGCCTGGGCAAAAAAGCCAAGGAACTCCCTAATTAATTAATTAATTAATGGAATTTGTGCACATCTCTTTTCCTCAAGAAAAGAGGACTGGGACATCAAAACAGGGCTTAAAAGAACTCCTTTCTTATTAAACAAATATGGCACAAAGGATCATTTGCTAGCAAAGAAACAAAAACGATGTTATGTCATTTTATTTTATTCTGCAAATCTGAATTACACAGAATGCCCACTGTTAGCATCTATTATTTACTAATTGTATTACAATAGAAATTTAGCTTAATACAATATAAAAGGCCAATGCTACTATGAACAGTAAACATCAAATCTCCTTTGTAAAACAGAACATATAATCCATTGCGATGAGATGGGTCATTACTAATTCAATCGTTTTATTTGCTTTACTTTATAGGACCAGTTGGTTAGGTAAAGAGAAATGGCAGTTTATAAATATTCTAAAAAATAGAAATCCCCCTCTGTTTTCTGGTAACTTAATTTCCTTTGATTTTTTTGGTGCTCAAATGTTTACTCAAAAGGCATTTTTTTTTAATTCATGAAATTTGTTAACAGATGACTTATATATAAAATTAGAAATTTTGCCCAAACTGTATTTTTCTTAATTCTATAAGAAGAAAAAAGTCAATCTTATCATGTGCTGCAGAACAGCAGGCAGTTGTATTCATTCTTCTCATATAGCAGTGTATTCCTGGATAATCAACCAGTGAGAGAAGTAATAGAAATAGCTAATAGGTATCTGTGTGCGTGCAGAAGGGGGAAATATAGAAAGTCTACACTAGAGCTAGACCTTTTGAGCTGACTATATATTTAGAATTATGTGAAGGCATGATGGGGCATTAAAAATGCTTCCCATAGGAGACTTACCTATTTATAAAATGGCTGCCATAGAAGTTATGTTTTGTTACAAAACATCCATTTATACTGATTGAACCAAACTGCCTCACTGGGTATTAGCTACTATCCCACTGGGTAGTTCTATACTATACAGAGGAATTGCTGCAAATACATATGATACTAAATGAAACTGCTCTCTGATCAGTTTTGTTTAACATTACCAGAATGTCTGGTATTGGTGCACACTGGTTTCTGAGGCAGAATATAGACTATCTGTGAAAGAAATTCTGAAGAATGTAGTGTAAGCCACTTGGAGCTACCCCATGGTCAAGATAGGTGGCCAATAAATTTAATTAATTAATTACTAATGATTCTACATTTTGATGGAACATTTTATTGGAATGTGGACTTCATTGAAACTGAAGTTGGAATATTGCCTTACTTCAAATATAGAATCAAAAGGAGATGTAAATTTATCAGTTTAGTAATATTCTGTGACAAGTGTGTATGTGTGTGCACACAAGCATGACTATGGGTTGGATAGACAGACAGAAAGGAGAGAGAAATGCACTTGTTCCAAACAACTCTACTTCATCTCTTGCCAAACCTTGGCAAAATTATGGATTTTCCAGAATTATATTTAAAGCATACTCACATCTGTATTTTTCTTCCAAGAGACCCTTAGAAAGAGATATCAAGCCAATCTTCAGGGATTGCACTCTGATTTTTCCAGTCCGGGCACTGTTATAGAAACAGCATTAAAATAGTTGGCAGGAGGTGGTATAATTTAATTCAAACACTGAAAAACACCTGGTGTACTTCAATTTCTAGACATTAGCTACTAATCATATCAATGAGTCTCTTTCACAAATGTTCAGTGCAAACTCTAAATATTTACATTCAGCTTAAACACATTAATTATAACGCGTTGTAGTTGAAGCATACAGCATCACAGCATGTCCTAGTAATGTGACACCCTGCATTGCAGGAAATAATGACAAGTGAATGCAAATTATAGTATCAACAGGTACATTAATATTTCTCAGAGCATGTTTTGACTAGCCTGAGCTTTAAAAACTTTGATATGTATGTACATTAGAGCAAAAATGTTGGGTGTATATATATGCCAATTAGAAAATGCACAGTACTGATTTCATCTAGCAGTATGACTTCAATCTTATGCAGTCTGGTATTTACAAAACCATCATTGGCAACAAATCCAGTGAAAGAAGAGCATCCAGGTGTGGCTTTAAATGGGTCAAGCAGTGCTTCTGCAAATGAGAAAGTTAATCAGAAAGACTTGCTAGGCATTGTCTTTTTTTTCTGGACAGTTCTCCAGTCTCTTCTCTCTACCCTCCCCCACTTTTTTTTTTTTGCCTTTGAGTCAGTCTTGACTCTTGACAATGACCTTGACAAGTCCTTGGATCTTTCTAGTTAAGGCATAAGGCTATAAACCAAAAGACTGGAAGTTCTAGTTTTGCCTTCCTTGGGGCAGTTATTGCCTTTTAGCCATAGGAAGAAGGCTAAATAACAAGCCACTTCTAAAAATACTGCCAAAAACACTAGATCACTTTAGGAATGCTCAACCCCCAGGCCCTGGATTACTACCAGGCCATGAGCCATTTGAAACTGGGCCATAGAAATGGCAGACAAGCACAGGTGAAAGAAAACTGAGACAGACATTTTGCAGAATTACATTTGTTTAAAGACTCCAATACCTGGACTCAAAGGAAATACTCAACTCAATATTACAATATTTAAGCCCGAGTCTGGATGTCTTTCAGTCTTTCAGCTGTCTTTGCCAGCAGCTGTCAGCTAATCCTGAGCTGCTTATAATTGTTTTTGACTGTGATTGTGTGCTTCAGCCTGGTTACTATGACCGTGGGTTGCCTTGGGATTTCTCTGAGCTAATATCTTCAAGTATTGACCCAGATCTACCCATTTCTGGGTATTGACAAAGCTTCTGTTGTGTGTTTTCTCTTTTTTCATTACTGAGCTTCTATATAAGAATGTTGATAGCCATTGAGATAACAAGATTCAGTACAAAGATACAATCTGAAAGCTCAATCCATTGTTTATGGCAATATTTATTAAGAGCCAGTAGGAAGAGAGAAGAAACAACTTCTTCAGTATTAATGTTCTACTTAAGTATTAATCTTAAGTAGTCTAGTTCTGCAATGAGCTCTGATCAATGCCAGCTAAATTGAGAAAGATGATACACATATATGTCTTTCTGTGACATCTCAACTGCATGCATTGACTCTTCATCTTGTTGAACCTCCTACAATCCTTTGTCTAGATCTGATGGTGTCTGGCTAACTAAACCTCTAACTTGCTACTGACAAATTCACATGAATTCCAGACCAAACTTTCACTGCTCAATGATCTATGGAAAGTGCCATGTTTTGTGTGTCAGCTTGGATTTTCTAACTGTGCTTATCATATGAACCTTGTACAAACTCACAGTCAATGCAAGAAATATTTTTTAATAAAATAATCTGTTTCTGAAGTTATTTAAAGATTGTCCTTGAAATGGAGACACATTTGTAAAATAGGTTGCTAATGTCCTCTATACAGAGGTGGTATTCAGCAGGTTCTGACCAGTTCCGGAGAACAGGGAGGGGAGATTTTGAATAGTTCAAAGAACTGGCAAATACCACCTCCGACTGGCCTGCCCCCATCTATTCTCTGCCTCCCGAGTCCCAGCTGATCAGCTGGGTCTTCTTTTGTTACCCTGCACAGGAGAACAGCTGGAAAGCAGGTTAGTGGGGTGGGGAGGGAATGGAGATTTTACAGTATCCTTCTCCTGCTATGCCCACCAAGCCACACCCACCGAATCAGTAGTAAAAAAAACCTGAATCCTGCCACAGCCTCTATCTATGCTCTTTCAGGCATTCTCAGCCCTTCAAAGTAGTTCAGGCAAGAACAACATATATACCTTTTGTGTGATGGTTGCCTAGTTTGCAGTTCATTTTGTCTCCCAAGGTCATTCATTTATACCATTTACAGGCAACCAGTTTTTAAACTCTCTATGAAACAATTCACCTCATTCAGAAAGTCCTTCACGTCTGGCACTGCTGGAAATTCTTCCACAAGAAAACCAGCAGTAAACATTCTAATTTCTCACGCTAGTCTTTCGTTCCAGTACATTACTGTGTTTTCAGTGTTACATACTTAAACCACATTTGCAATGCAAATGTTTATAGGCTTATGTTTAAAGCTGGAGCATTTTTACAGAGCAAATATTAATGGATTCTAAAATATATGAATCTTTGAAAAATAATATTCAGTGATATTAAATTTCACTTTTGTTCTCTCTACTGACTTAATGTGAGAAATAAATAATTCTTAATGTGACAGAAATACAAAAGACAATAGGTGTTGCTGTCAATTGTTTTCACTTAATGTCTTACAAAGACCATAAACATCAGTGAGCATGTCTTACAGATGCTAATTAAATTCCAGATGAAGAGCATGAGAGAAGCAGATGGCACCTGTAGGTGGGTAATTATTTAAAAATGGTGTACATCAATGATATAAACCATGAGCATGTTAAGTGATGAATTAGAAACAAACCAAGCCCATTTGTGAAAACGTTAAGATAAAGTTATGAACAATCATTTTACTGTTGGGGGATTTTACAGGAAAAGAGTTGGCTTTGGCTTGAACACATACTGTATAAAGTGGAAAATAACGGTCAGTTATGAAAAGGCTAGGCAAGGTTCCACATGAAGCAAAATATCAAGGACCTGTTGAATTCTGTAATTGCGTTCAAATCTCAATGGTCCCTTCCTCCCATAAAACTAGGCACCTAACAATCTTTAGATCTGCTTTCATTTGAGGTATTTAGCCTTCTGAAAATAGTAATCAAGGGCATCTATCAAGCAGAAGTTAGTAAACACATTTGAGTTTTTATTGGCATTAAAAAAAAAGCATTACAAATATGTGGATTCGTTTCATCTTTCGCACATATAACCGTAAAAGGAAACTGCTGCACTTACAAGATTTTCCTGAATATCTCACACTTACCTATCATAAACATTGAGCAGCCAGTTGAGACACATATCTACGCAGAGTGGAATGTTTACAAGATCTTCATGCTTGTCTTCCATTCCACTGTAAATCGTACTGAGGCATCCGATGATATCCTGAACGCAAAGGAGCTGATCATTCTGAATCAATTTGTGCTGTTTAAAAGCTTCGTTCGTTGAGTGTAAGTCCAAGAGGTCCACTGGAAATACATATACGTATATGTCAACTAAAAGATATTTCTTTTATCACAAGTATATGAGTTCTCTAAGTCCTAAAGCAAAGCAATATTACACCTCGAAAAGCATTTTCTCAGTTATCTTCCAACTCATGATGTTAAATAAAAGTGTTTGTATAAGCAGTCTGCATTTAACAGTCCAAAGCCAACTGCTTTATAGATGTAGATGGAGAAATCAGTTAGCATAAGCAGTCTGCATTTAACAGTCCAAAGCCATCTGCTTTATAGATGTAGATGGAGAAATCAGTTAGCATTTAATCTAGTTTGAAATTTTGTTTACTGCTATGAGAAATACCTCAGCTAGGATGCTGTGTCATTCAGATCCCTATTCAGCACAATTTCAGTCATATATGTTGTCTTCCTTTTATCTATTTATTGCTTTTCCAGATACTTCACAATATTATGTGTGCGTATAACATTACAGGGGGGCTAAACATTTGAAGGCACCCTAAATTATAATTCTCAAGAAGCAACGCATCAATGAACTTTCGTGTATGATAATATAACATGCATAAACAAGATTTATAAACATGTAGAAGCTTTAAGAAACACAAAAAATATTTTTATTTCAAGTGGCACCTCTACTGGGAACTCATCAAAATTAAGCATACAGGTTTGAAAGTGATATTCTTCCAAAAGAAGATTGATATCTTTGTGGCATGGAATCAAAATGTTGATCTTTTTGGCATGAGATCAAAATGCTTTCATCTTCCAGGCTTTTTAACTACATGAAAGCTCAGCTAAAACCTTTAAAATGCGGATAGTGATATCTTAAAAAGATAACTTTTGTGACAGGTGAAAAGCCCTCGATATTCTGTCCAAGTTCAAGACTTAATGTTTCTGACAAGAAGCACCATTTATTACCAAGAATTCTAAACTGGGAAGGCAGTGAGGGCTTCTGGCTACAACATGTAAACAAGCATTAATCATCTTGATTTCAAAGATATCTAAGCAGGATTCAGCAATTGCTTTGTATATTGGCATCCAACAGTGCTTAGCAGAGCATGCAAAATTATGTATCATTTAAAATCCCTTAATGATCTTGAAAAAAATGTGAAAATGGGGCTTTGCGCATATGTAGTGGCATTCATCCATTATGGAAGCTCCCATTTTTGTTACAGCTGATGACAACAATATGTGTTAATTTCAAAAGGACCTGTAGTTACAATAGTGATTATGGGAAACTAATTATCATCTGTTCAATGAGATAAGAGACAAAAAAAGCTCTTTATGAATTTTTCCCCAAGTAGTCTTAAATTATGGAGACAGGCATTTCATGGGGATAAAAAGGATTTAAGCTGGAAGCCAAATGGTTCCATAATCTTTAGAGACAACTTTTACTAGAAACGATTAAAAAAAATTGCAAGCAGTGTGTTATCTTCGCATTCTTTTCACCTGATATTTGGAATGTTAATATTTAGTTTCATTCAAACCTTTTTATATGATCAGCTTGCCAGTTCTAGGATGAGTGATAAATCGTTACATATCACTGACATGAAATTAAACAGAAAAGCTCTTTATAATAGTAGGGCAGAAAAGCATTGGCAAACATTTGCTATCTCTTATGGAGCACTAGCAATAAACAAAATACCAATGTATTTTGTATTTCTCTCACACAATTCTCATTCTCTTCTTTTACAGAAGTCTTGGGAGGCAATTTCAGTCCTTTTTCCACAATTCCCAATTATAGGTAACACTCCAAAAAGTGTTGCAGCTCTAGAGAGTTTTAAGTTATAAGCAAGGAGGATTATCATTTATTTGTGCTGAAAATTAGATAACAAAAATATTGCGAATCCTTCTACCTTTGTTATCTTTAACCAGTGAGACAAAAATTAGTCTAGAGTAGCCTTTCCCAACCTAGTACTCATCAAATGTATTGGGACTACACATATTCAAACTATTATAGACCAACACTGTAACTTTTTATTCATTTTTATTAAAGCATATTATTGTCAACACAGATTCCAACATTCTTCAGACATCTTCATAACTTCTACCCCAAAGCCTCTGAACTCTGCAATTGGTATGCTAAAACAGGCACCTCTAACCATCAGATGACGAGCCTCTGTTAAAAGGGGATTCAATCCAAAATTCTTTTTGCTTTAAAGTGTTATCACTATACAGGTAGCCTTCAATTTACAACCATTTTGGAGAGATCATTTAAAGTTACAATGGCACTGAAAAAAAGTGACTTATGACAGGTTTTTCACACTTAAAACCATTGCAGCATCCTCACAATCCTGAGATCAAAATTCGGCTGCTTGATAACTGGCATTTATTTATGACAGCTGCACTGTCCAGAGGTCATGCAATCATCATTTATAACCGTCCCACCTGTCTTCCGACAAAGACCATGGGGAAAGCCAGATTCATTTAACAAACACATGATTCAATTAACAATTCCAGTAATTTGCTTAGCAACCATGACAAAAAAAAAGTTGTAAAATGGGACACAACTCACTTAACAACTGTTTTTCTCAGCAATGGAAATGTTGAACTCCCTGTGGTTGCAAATTGAAGGCTACCTGTATATAGTCTGGCACTCTTACAGATTTAAATTATAGTAACTATTTCCCATTTCAACAGACTATACATGCATGACAGTTTGGTTTGGGTGACACCTAAAATGGGAGCATTGCAGAGTTGTTCATCCACATTTAACATGTTAAAAAATTATCGCCCCCAACTTAAGTTTTCCAACTTATTTTTGGTGCCTTCTGATAATAAAATATACAAGACTTGTTTTGCTTTACCTATCCCAAATAGAGGTTAGCTAACAAGCTTAAAAACCATGTCGAGAATAACTGTAAAGGTAGTGTTGTTTAAAGATCTGTCTACTGTTGAATTCAATTCACTTAATAACTAATATAGTGACTGCTTATTTCTGCACAGAGATTATAAAATGTTTTATTGTCAGAGCTGTTGGAAAGTAAAAAAAGGAAAAAAGAACACCTGTTAGCATTTCTGCTTCAGAGAGATTAGTTTAAAAGAACAAAATTGGATTTGGATTCAGTGAGGCCTGGCAGCCAAACAAGATTTTTGACCTCAGTCATTTATAGTCATTCTGCACATTCTTAGTGCTAAAGAGATTTCCAGTAATTTATCTGTGAACAGAGAAACCTTACATTGTTTTTTTCTGGGAAGACGAAACTAAAAATGAAAGTGTGATTAACCTAGTTCTCAATGCCAGACGTGTCTCACCACTATCTTTCCTTCATTACTGTCGACAAAACACTTGATGTTTCAACGAGTTCTAGTGCCATTTTATATCTCAAAAGAATGTCTCACTGAACAATCAGAGAAAAGTTTTGTTTAAAAGACCAGAAATCCCAGAACACATTGGTTTTTCAGTATTTTTATTTATTTATTTATTACTTATACCCTGACTATTATTTTTACAAATAACTCAGGGTGGCAGACATATCCAACACGCCTTTCTCCCCCTATTTCCCCCATAACAATAACCCTGTGAGATGAATTGGGCTAAGACAGATTTGGGTCACCCAGCTAGCTTTCATGGCTACGGCAGGACTGGAACTCATAGTCTTCTGTTTTCTAGCCTGGTACCTTAATCACTAGACCAAGCTAACTAACTGACTTGTCTGTCTATCCATCCATCCTTCCATCCATTCATCCGTATGCTTTTTATATATTTCAAAGGATGTTTCTTATTTTGAGAGCTGGGCATACACATTTCATTTTAATATCTGCCATTGTGCATACAGGTAAATGACAATAAAATTGTCTTATCCCTTTTGTTTACTTTACTGAACTATATATTATGGGAGGATTTGTGTAGTGGATTTACATTTAATTATCCCTATGACTGCATTTACACTATGCAATACAGAAACGAATATACTATTGCAGTTTCAGCTATCTTTATAAATACCAAGTTGATAGCTTTTGGAAACCTAATTTGCCTTTGTGAACATAAATTGTCAGTATAATCCATGATAGAAGAAAAGCAGAAGATTTGACTGTTGCTAAGCAAAATGGAATAAACAGCTGAGAGATTGAAAAAGACAGCTGTGGATTTCTAGGTATACCTGGATGTTTCAATAATGTTAACATTTGTCAAATGTTACCCGATTCTGTGTAATTCTCTTGAGAGCTTATGTTCTGCAGATGTAGGGATTACTTTTTAAAAGGGAAAAATGTGTTTATTTAAAAGTATAACCAACTACCATGAATCCAAAATGATTTAACTCATTAAAAGATGTACTTATATGTGTTTTAATCATTTTTTTCAGCAAACAGCATGCTGTTCCTCTACATTGTAGACAATATTTTCATCCCATAACATATATTTTGCTCCAAAAAGAACCAGGGACAGCTCTTTCTTGCTCTCTTCTTTTCATTTATCTATTACCTATCTTAATTGCTTGGAACTGTACCACCCATACATTTCCTGGGCACCATGTTTGTTATTTATTTACTAATTTACAGTTTGTATACCATGAAATTCAAAATGATTTATATCCTTTTTGGATATATGGATGGATTACATCCATAAAAACAAATTAGCCATGGCAACATAAATGATCATAAACTAATATAAAACTCAAATGAATAAAGCTAATGTCTCATCTTATCAGCAATGACGTGCAAGCACACCATTAAACTCTGGAGACTTTCCAAAATAAAATAATTTTAAAAGCCTCCCAAAATGACAGTACAAAAGGAGCCATTTTGGACCTCTGATGAAATATACTTTAAGGAATAGGGGCAATTATCAAGAAGACCTGCCTCTAAGTCCAGTTCAACAAATTTCATCAGAGGAAGAGCCCTAAAGCATTTTGCCTTCAGTAAAATGTAGAAGATAGATGGATTCCACAGCAGACGTTGTTAGGCCCCTAAAGCAGTTTACTCCCATCAGCAGCTGGGTTGTTGCATTTGGGAAAATCTGCAGTTTCTGAATCTTTGTAAAGCAGTCAGTCCATGACATGTGCCTTGCAGGCATCTAAACTCAAAGTGATAAGAGTATGAATCACTGTCATTCCAAAACAGTGACACAAGTAATGCAAATTAGGTGAAGAGTGATTCAGGCTAGGAGTGATTAGTATTACCATTTTGAATATCAAAATCTTCAGCTTAAGAAACTATCTCCAGATTCTTCAAGATAACTTTGATTTTTGAGACAATAAAGGAGGAATGAATTTTGAAAGGCATACTCACAACGCAAAGCTTTTTGTAGTCTCCGGATCTTGATGGCTGTACGATAAGCAGAAAAGCGCACGTTGTTCAAATCAGCTAAAAAAAAGCCAAAGAAGAGAAAGTTAATATATTCTAAGGAAGTATTAGCCCAATACCATCAAACATTTATTGTCAGTTTTAACAAAATGCATCAACAGTCCATCAATCAATAGTTGATTCTTTTAATTAATTAAGAGGAAAAAAAGAAAATAGGAATGCAACACTACAAATTAAATGAGAGGTTTAAAGTTAGTTCCTGTTCAGAAAAAATGAATAGGATAGAGAATAGGATAATCGCAGCTGTTTAACATTTTAGACAGTTTTACTTTGAACATCGTAGTAACATTTACATGAATGGAGTCAGATGAGAAAAAACAATTTAACTTACAATACAAAACAGGCTAGTTGCTGTAACATAGAGATGTGCAACAAACTATGGACAGGTATACTAAGGATTATGTTTCAAAAATTGATCAGAACAAAGCAATAGATGGACCCAGGGTAAAAGTGACTTGATCTGATTCAATGCAAATTAAGTCAAATATAATGAAAGTGTTTCTTTTTTAGTGAAAACCCTTAGAGATGCTCCAGTGGCCATTCCTAAGCCTTTCGGAAATGCACGAGACTTGATTTTTAGTATTATTCTGCCCTGCACCAGTCCTCTCTGTGGCATATTTTTTTTATAAGATCCTCAGAGGTTTTTAGTAGCAACTCTCACAGTTCCACGTCTTCAGAATCAAAACTTTGATAAACACCCACTGGAAGTAACTTCCTGTTAGAATTGAATTCTATGGAAATGGGCCACATGATCAATCTCTAACTGCATGAGTCTTAATTTCAATATATTCATAGCAAGATAAGAAGTGTTAATAATACATTTAATAGAAATCCTTGAGGGCAATGTCAACTCATAAAACATTTGTATGCCTGTTTTAGAGTTGCCATGAACAGAAGGGCGGGGGGCGTGGGTAGGATTTGAAAGAGCAGTGCAGCAGTTTGGAACCAAAAGTGCATTCCATTCTTCTCTTGCAAAGATTATAACTAAGTGACCAGAATTTCTGCCATGCAAATCTCTAATTAGAGAATGTGATTGATGACTCTTAGCTATGAATGTGTTTCGGCTGGAGAATATGAATTATGATACACCCAAAGGGGTGGGGGGAAACCAGGGTCAAGGGTGACAGTGAATTACGTGTCTCAGAATCAGCTTCAAGCAGGTCATGCCAACATGCTCGCTTCTTATAAATTCTTTGTAGTTTTTGAAGCTTGGCTCAAGACTCATGATTTAATTAGGGCAACTGCTGGAATCCTGACAGCATATTTATTTTCAGCTTTTTTTCCAGAAAATTAAAGAGGCATATATAATGTTCCTTCTTTCACTTTTTCACCCTTATAAACAAAAATGAAATAGGTTGGGCTAGGAGAAGATAAAGGGCCTAAAATTATCCTATGAACATCCATGACTGAGATTTAGAAGGAATCAAGTAGCACCTTTTCAAAACAATGATTTTATTAAAAGACATACGATTTTGTGAACTATAGTTCGTTTCCTCAGATACATGGAATGGTTAAACTGGATGTAGGATTTCAATTGGGATGATACAGGTCAGGAGGAGGAAAGAGTGTTATGTATGTGCATATGAGATAGGTTAAAGTACCCAATAAATTAGCAATTGTAATATTTTAAAACTCTTTGCAAAACGGACTATCTGGGATAGCTTATAACTTTTAAACATGAGTTCTGCAGTCCCTCACTTTAGTGTGCTGGCTTTGCTTTTTCAAAACATATACCTCGCAGCTGAGGCAAACTTGAAACCAAGTGTCTCTGGTGCTAAACTCAGCACCTTAACCATTCCACAACTCTGGATGCTAAAAGTCATGTACTGCTTTCATAAAAGAACCGTTGTGGTGCAATGGTTAGAATGCAGTATTGCAGGCAAATTCTGCTGACTGCCAGGAGTTCAATTCTGACCAGCTCAAGATTGACTCAGCCTTCCATCCTTCCAAGGTCAGTAAAATGAGGAGCCAGATTGTTGGGGGCAATATGCTAACCAGGTAAACTGCTTAGAGAGAACTGTAAAACACTGTGAAGCAGTACATAAACCTAAGTGCTATTGCTATAATGCAGTTCTTACACCTTGAATTTATTATTAAAGAAGCACTAGCCAAATTATATTCCTTAGAGTGTCATCAGGTATGTTTTGAAATATATTATATTCAAATACATGGGATCCTGTGGCATTTTTTTGAGGAATAAATATAATAATTGTACCAAACTTCCATTTAAACCAGAGGTAGTATTCAGCAGGTTCTGACCAGTTCTGGAGAAATGGTAGCGGAAATTTTGAGTAGTTTGGAGAACTAACAAATACCACCTCTGACTGAAGATTTTACAGTATCCTTCTTCTGCCACGCCCACGAAACTGGTAGTAAAAAAAATTGAATCCCATTACTGGTTTAAACTGCAACATACCTTTGCTTTAATTAGAAGGTGTACAATCAATAAACTGAACCTGGCAGTTATAAGGGAGAACATTGTTGTACATTGTATAATGAAAAAAAGTATAAGAATATAATATAGGCATTGGACATAGTTGACTTTAAGAAGAATGAACATGAATGACATTATGACAAAGTTATAGGGTAACTTGTATCCTGCTTATGTGGCATAAACTGCACTTTTGCACATGGAGAGGCTTTAGTTTTAAGGGCACTTACATAGTGATTGGAATAGTTCAATCATTTTAGGATGATCCCAGGATGTTGTTTGTGTGTGATGACTGCAAGAAAAAAACATGAATATTATTTTCAATCACCAGGAAACAAAAATGCAGTAAACAATCTGCCTAAAAATAACAGTTATATTGTTAATGTATCATGACCAAATTTCAGGAATCTGGGCAGTTATGTATCTACACTGAAACAAGTTTTAAACTTATGTATTGTATCATGTATCAATTACACAACATGAATTGATAAGTCACTGTTGAAACACGGGGATTTAGCAAGTAGTTTTTATTATAATGGCAGAATCTCTTATCTGAAGAGTATGTATTATATCAGGGGTCTTCAAATTTGATAGCTTTAAGACTTGTGGACTTCAACTCCCAGAATTCATCCTCCAACCATGTTAGCTCAGTAATTCTGGGAGTTGAAGTCTACAAGTCTTAAAGCTGTCAAGTTTGAAGACCCTTGTATTATATCTTTATGGAATATGATTAGTTCTTTGAATCCTGCCTCTATATTTCTCAGATTTTTACTGTTTTTAATATAGACGGTCACTGACTTACAACCATTCATTTAGTAACTATTCAAAATTATAACAGTACTGAAAAAGTAACTTATGATTGTTTTCCACACTTACGAATATTGTAGCACATGATCAAAATTGGGATGCTTGGCAACTGACTGGTATTTATGACAGTTGCAGTGTCCCAGGGTCATGTGATCACCTTTTGCAACCTTCTGACAAGCAGAGTCAATGAGGAAGTCAGATTCACTTAACAACCACATGTTTCATTTAACAACTGCAGTAATTCGCTGAACAAACATGGCATAAAAGGCTGTAAAATGGGGCACAATTCACTTAACAACTCTCTTGCTTAGCAACAGATAGGAATAAATACCAATAGGTTATTGGTTGATGACACTATGTTGATGACATTTGCCTGGTAGCAAAAACTGTAAAGGATCTGCAAGTCCTAGTAAAAAAGTGAAGCACCACAATAAAAAAAAAGGACTAAAATTAAATACTAACAAAAACACACTAATGAGTACAGGGTAGAAAAGTTAATCTCAGAATTATCAATGAAGCTATTGAAGAGCTGGATAGCTTCTACCTTTCAGGATCAACACTAAAGGAACAAGCAGTCAAGAAATAAGCCACAGACTAGCACTTGCTACAACAGCCAGAGAGACTTTGGAAAAGATATTCAGATTCAGTTATATGTGTACATCTATAAAGAAACGTGCATGCAATGCTAGTCCCTATGATACTTTATGGAAATGAAAGTTGGGGCTTTGAAGAAGCAGAATAAGAAGAGTATTGACCCTTTTGAATTTTCCTGTTGGAAAAAACTTCTGAAATGCTATGGACAGCAAAGAAAATAAACAAGTGGATCATCAAATTAATTGACCCAGAGCTCTTATTCAAGGCACAAGTGATCAGATTGAAATTATCCTACTTTGATCACATCTTGTAAAGACTGAGCTCTTTGGAGAAGGCTCTTGTGCTGGGGCTGTTATCCTGGGAAAGGTAGAAGGAACTAGAATAAGAGGCTGACCAGTAGCAAGGTAGATGGATTCAGTTTCAGTGGCAATGAATGCCACTGAAAGACCAGGTTAGGGACAAATCAACATGGGGTCAGCAATGACCTGATGACGTGCAACCTCCTTCAAATCATGCACAAGAATGTTATTTTATTTCAGCATTTCTGGAAAACTAATTTCATTAGATACAGTAAGTCATCTTTAAAAAAAGAACCTTTCAAACATCCAATATGATACAATGTTCATAAATTGAGTATATGTTAACAAATTAAGCATTATTTAATGAAGTAATGCATTATATTCTCCTCTTTAAACCTGCTTCAATAAGTGATGTACACTCAGTTAAATAATAATGTTGATGGCCAAAATCAATTAGAAAATAAATTTTCACTGCCTACTCAGCCATGGTTAGAAAGAAATTGTGATATATTTCTTACTGATGTCAAAATGGAGAACTGGGAAATATTTCTAGTTCCCGGAGAATAGAGTTTTGCTACCCTCCAGAGGGAGCAAATCCTCCAGAGGGTTTTTAGCCATCCCTGCTTCCACTTTTAACCGATCATTTACTCCCCAATCTTTACATCCATCTTCATTGCTCACTTCCACCCAAATAAAGTAATATGGCCCCAGTGCTGTTTTACTCGGCTGCTAATTCAGTTAATATGACCAGTTTGTCTAAAGAAAACAAATTGGCTGTGGATTCACTGATTCCCAAGCTGTCTCCCTAATGTCCTCTTGCACTAAACTGCTGATGGCTTGAAAAATTGCTCGGAAATTGTTATTTATTTCCTAGGACATAAGTTTTCTTCCCTTCATTTAGTGGAATTCTATTGCCCTGCCATTCTAATTTCTTTAGCCACTGACCTTGGAAGCTTAGGACTGCTTTCACGCATTACTTATAACATTTAAACTTAACGTAATTGTATATTATGATGTACCTATAAAGAGCAGTCCAAGTAACAAGATAATATAATCTCTGTATCAATCAATGTCAAGTCACTCACTCAAGGAAGATTAATTTTTATATCTATGTGTGACAATTTAGGTTTTGTGCTGTTGCTGTATGTTTCTCTGCATGCCTTTTTTGACTCTTTGTATGCTGCTAGTACAAGAGTGTCATCTTTGCTACGGCCCTACATTGATAAGCAGTGCAGAATTTTGCAGATACATTTTCTTCCCTAGTTTGGATTCAAAATTTTTTACTACTGGTTCTGTGGGCGTAGCTTGGTGGGCAAGGCAGGAGAAGGATACTGTAAAATCTCCAGTCAGAGGTGGTATTTGCTAGTTCTCCAAACTACTCAAAATTTCCACTACCAGTTCTCCAGAACTGGTCAGAACCTGATGAATACGACCCCTGGTCCTAACTAGAATACAGAATATCTTTGTTGACTATTATTTTTAATTTTAATTTTTGCCTGTAAATAAATGAATAGTTCTGTTTAAAAGAAATTTATTCCATTTCTACCTCTCCTGCTGCAATTCAAGTAACTCTCAGATAACTTAGCAACTGTTCCAGTCTAGCTGATCCTGCAAATACTCTTAAGATAATAAAACTATTATCTTATCTCAGATTTATATTTCATTTTTTAGCAATTTCTGATAAAAATGTAGCTTTAAATCTATTTACCGTGGCTTATAAATCAGTGGAGAGATTAATAGGAAATTCTGGATAAACAAAAGGAAGTGGAGAGTTAAATGTCTTTTTTCTAATAAGCTATTTTGTTTGCCACTAGTGAGGAAAAAATAAGAAATATGCTCTATTTAATGCTGAGTAATATTTATTCAATTCTTTCACACAAAATATTATTTGTTGATTGCAGGGTTAAATTTTAACAAACAAAAATTATTCAGTGGGTTGACTACCTTTACATGTGCTCTTGGCTAGTTCTGTGAATATCAGAAGAGAAAATGTAATAAAAACTGTTTACAAAATGAAACTTCTGTGTTAACTGCTGTAAGGTAGAAAGGAAAAATTTAGATTTATGTTGCCACTAACAGAAATATATTTCTCTTCTGAATTTTAAGGGGAACATCATAAAATTTATCTAAGATATAGATCAAGCATTTCATCAGCCTTGAAAAATTGTAGTGGAAAATGCTAGTAGCTTTACAACATCATAAAAACAGGCTTTTAAAGGCAGGCTTCTCGTGTCTCTAAAAATTTATTTTCCAAGCTTCCTACTGCAATAACTTTTCATAGCACCGAGACACCCCTGCCCTTTCTAAAACACCCAACATGAACTTTCATTCTCTTCATTCATTATTTTCATCCCTGTGTGTTATTTTAAAGAGATAACTGAAAGACTCAGGCTTTGCTCAACACCCTTATCCACACAATATTTTAAAGGATAAATATTTAAACCCAAACATACCCAATTCAAATCTCAGAGGAAAGGACTCTACCAAATATTGGAAATAAGGCTTAAGATGTTTGAAATGCACGGGCATGGAGAATCATAGAATCTCTGCAAGGTCACAGACTCTTGGAATGGACCTCTTAGTCCAACCACCCCACTTAGTTTAAGAATCCAAACAAAAGCATCCCTGACAGATGACTGTCTAGGCTTTGTTTAAACCAGGTGTCCCCAAACTTGGCAACTTTAAGACTTGTGGACTTCAACTCCCATGCTGGCTGGAGAATTCTGGGAGTTGAAGTCCACAAATCTTAAAGTTGCCAAATTTGGGGATCCCTGGTTTAAACTCAAGGGAAAGTTTACCATGGGTATGAAACTTGGTGGCACAGTAGTTAGAATGCAGTATTGCAGGAAAATTCAGTTCACTGCCAAGGGTTCGATCCTGACTGGCTCAAGGTTGACTCAGCCTTCCATCCTTCTGAGCTCGGCATTGCACTCATGTCAGAAGCAACAAAGCACTTCCAGGTTGAAAGGATTAAGCCAATGACATCATCATTGTCTGGAGGATGCCCAGTTGTGAGCAGGACCAAAGGACAGGAGCTCACTCCACTCCACAGTAGGTCTCAAACATGATCTTGCTAAACTCCAACCCAGCATCCAAACCATGAAAGCTGCAAGGCTTCATGGTTAATTAATTGGTTTATTGCTTAATGAATCTTACTGTTAGGAAATTTTTCCCAGCATTCATCTGGGATTTGTCTTCCTGAAACATAAATCCATGGCCTTGCCCCTAAGTATGGGCAACGAATTTGTATTTGTTTGGAAAGATAGAATAGCTACTACAATGTCATTTTTAGGCCGCTCCTGAAGAATTCTACTTAGCATGGGTTATGATAGGGGAAAGCATCGAACAATGCATAAAAGATAGAGTATCTGTCTGCCCTAACTATGAACCTGAACTTTGTCAGCAAATTCATCAGGTACGCTGCCTCCCTCATTGCATAATCATCCAAAATGAAAGCTCTTAAGCATGCTATCATACCTTCACTTCAGCCATTTTTGAGGGTCCATAAAGGAAGATTCCCTATCTGGAGCAGCTATGCCCCTACATCTCAGGACACATAGAAACAACAAAGCATATGAACTGTGGTGGCACAGTGGTTAGAATGCAGTATTGCAGGCAAATTCAGTTCACTGCCAAGGATTTGATCCTGACTGGCTCAAGGTTGACTCAGTCTTCCATCCTTCCGAAGTCGGTAAAATGAGGACCCAGACTGTTGGAGGCAATATGTTGACTCTATAAACCACTTAGGGAGGGCTGTAAAGAACTGTGAAGCAATATATAATTCTAAGTGCTATTGCTATATACTTCTCCAGTGCTGTACCATAAACAGTTGCAATAGTCTTATTGTATAATTATGTCAAAAATATCCAGGGTGCATGGGACATTCCCTGCAGTTTCTGAATACCAACCTTGCTACAACCTATAGCAATGCCAGTTCTGTCTACCCTAAAATCTGTGTGATGAAGATTTGAGGCTCATGTTTGGGACTCAATATTACAAATTAGACTCAGTAGTTACTCATATGCCATAATAGGGTACCCCCCCTCTAATATTCCCCTTTATCTTTTTAATAATCCCATGTTTTCTTTTAGATTCCCACTTTTTAAATATTTTTTATGTTATAATATACACTTATACTTTTTGGTTTATATATTTTACATGGCTTTTACATAATAAATTTAAAAATAAAACTGTAATAAGTTTTTCTGTAATCCAGATATGTTTACCATGAATATACAACATTCATTTAATATAGAATTGGCTTAGAGACATCAGTTTCTTATTCTGATAAGCATTTATCTAAACTGATCATGTCTGTTAAAAATAGCAGTAAATCGGTTGATTGTTTTCTGGCTGTATAAACACAGTGTTTTTATTTCTGCTTATTATGCTGGACCCCATGGGTCTATTTTTCATCAACTCATTTTCGACCTTCCTTAAAAGCATCCAAATTTGACAGTTGAAAAACTAGCCTCTGTCTCTTTGATCTCCTTGATGTCTGGTCAATAAATGGAGCACATAAATGACAAAAGCATAAAAACGATTATCACTGAACAGGAGAAAGAGATTAAAAATGGGGGAGGGGGAAAAGCAACAACTCTGAACTGAATCAAGTAAAGGCATATGATTACATATGCTTTCAAAAGGACCGTTCCCTTTCCTTGTATCTGAAGTATTTGGCAGAAGCTGAACTCCATTGTCCTGGTTCTGTGCACAGAATTGAAAAGGTGGCCAGAAAAATCCATGTTATGGACCCAGAATAAATTATAAAAACTTAGATAGCCTCAAGATTCAGATAAGATGTTCAAGAGACAGAACCTTGTCAAAAAATCAACTCTACATCATTGCAGGTGTGTCAAACTGGCAGCCCTCAGGCCGGATGTGTCACGCCCACCCCAGCTCTGCGGATGAGAAAAATGTCACGAAACATTACATGATGGCACCATGACACAGCGAGTTTGACACCTGTGGACTAGACAGTCTGTAAGATCCTTCATCTCTTCCATTCTATAATTACATGCAATGCACTACAGCTTTCCCCCATCAACTACAAAGCCCTGACAACTGTTGTAACCTTTGATCAGTTGTACAGAACCATGGATTTTTAGAATTGCTTAGTGCGTCCAAACTGGCGTTATCTTTCAATGCAAATTTAACAGTTGATACTGATCCATCTTGACTTCACTAATCTGGTCTTCTGCACAGATCTGCATTAGCTATTGCGAGTTCAGGAATCCTTGTCTTTGAAAATCAGATCCTCTGAGTGATCTTCAGAAATGCAGTTCATTGAAAATGAATACAGGTAATCCTCACGACTGAAATTGAGCCTGTAATTATGGTGATAACTTATGCTGGTCGTTAAGCAGACCATCCAATTTTCTGATCTTTTTTGCAGCAATCATAAAGCAAACAGCAAAATTATTAAGCAAATCCCCTGGTTATTAAGTGAACCCATTATCTGCAATGGTTGGTTTTTGCCAGGAGCCAGAAGTAAATGCCAATTTCTAACAAAAACATGATAAATTGTGGTCACATGACCATGGAATGCTGCAAATGACCATAAATGCAGACTGATTGTCAAGCATCCAAATGTGATCACATGACTGCAGAAGAAGGGGGCATCAGAACTTCACATCTGGGTCTAAGCAGCCCTAGGTGTTATGTCCCTGGAACTTGCCAAAGTCCCCACCCAGGTCCGTTCATGCTGCGGGGGCGTTTGCTGCCCCTCATTGGCTGGCCTCCCTCGACAGCCGGCTATAAAAGCCAGCTGCAGGGTCCGGCCAGCCGCTGATCGCTGGAAGCCTGCTCCAGGCAGGGCTAACACGTTCAGTCCTTTATTGTTCCAATAAAGTCTTGTTGCATCCAAGCCCTGGTCTAGCCTCTCATTGCTCAACTACAACACTGGCGACGAGGATGGGATGGCTACCAGAGGCAATTCGCAACAGCTGAAATCACTAAAATAACCGCTGAGCCGCAGCCGCGCCGCCGGAGAGCTCGGTCAGCAAGAGCGAAAGTAATAGCGTCTGTAGCCGCTTGTTAGCAAGCTACAGAGGAAAGTGAAGCGCTGCGAGCCGCAGCCGCTCAGCACAAAAAGAGCGCGAAATTCAAACGGCTGTCGTTTGGATTTCTAGCCGGAATACAGCGCGGTGCTGTTATTCCGAGCTACTGACACTCACGCAGGCGCGATTTTCAAAGCGCTATCAGAGGCGGCAAGCCAGCACCGCCTACGCTCTCCAGGAGCGCGAATTTCAAAACGCTGCCAACAGTCGTTGCAGCTAAGCCCAATTGTAGCCCAGAGAGAGAGCAGAGAGGTCTATGAAGCCTCTCCAGAGCTGAAGTCACTAGACAAACAAGAGCACAAGTGCCATTTGTGTCCCAGAGAGATTTCTCAACAGCATATCACACAGGAGTCCTCATCATGAACTCCAACCCAGCCTTCCCACCATTCAAACCGGAAGAAGAAAAATGGGAGTCATACAAGAATCGTTTTAACCACTACATCGACGCTATCGGTCTGGCTGACGCTGGGGAGCACAGAAAAAAGTCATTCTTCCTCAGCTATTGCGGAGCCATAGTTTTTGATACGGCCACAGCACTTGTCGCTCCACGTGAGTTAAAAAATGTCCCCTGGCCAGAGTTGCTAGAAATTCTCACCAACCATTACTCCCCCAGGCCCTCACAAATCGCGAGGCGTTTCACCTTCCGGATGAGGAAGCAAGCAGAAAAGGAAACCGTCAATCAGTATATGGCCGCCTTGAGGACTGCAGCCCTCCACTGCGGGTTCGGGAACTATCTTGATGACATGCTTCTCGACCAGCTCGTCTGCAGGGTCAAAGACCTTCACCTCCAGAGGCGACTACTCGCCAAGAAGGACCTCAACCTATCCCAGGCCGTCAAGGAAGCCTTGGCAGCAGAGCTGGCAACCCAGTCCGCCACTGAAATTCAAGGCCCCGTTCCCAAACAAAGCTACGCCACCGTTCATTCAGAAGAGGTAGTCAACGAAGACGACCCTAACGAGCAAACAGACATCCACCGCCTCACCCATGCCAAACAACCACCGGCAGGAACCAGGCTAGAAACTAACAGCGCACCCAAACACATCATCCTATGCCTATCCTGTGGAGGACCTCACTCGAGAGCCACGTGCAAATTCAAGGGTGCCATCTGTAACCAGTGCCAAAAAAAGGCCACATCGCTAGAGTCTGCCAGGCCGCGCACAACTCAGCTCAAAAGGTTCCTTCCTTTTCCCATTCTGGGTCTCAAAGGCAAGTACTCAATTGTCACACTTGCTACCATGCTAACCACACCTGTCAGTCTATTAGTAAAATAACACTTTCCGTTCTATTAGAAGGTAAACCTTGTCGTATGGAGGTTGACACGGGGTCAGCGCTCTCAATCATCTCTTGGAGCACCCTCAAGCAAATCCAGCCCAGACTATCCAGAAACCAGCTCCAGAAGTGCCAGATCTCCTTGAGGGATTACCAGGGAAAAGACATTCCAGTGCTCGGCAAAGGCAAGTTCCTTGTTAATTTTAAAGCTTTTAAAGGCCACCTGTCTCTAGTGGTAGTTAACGGCAACCTCCCCAGTCTTCTGGGGCTTGATTGGTTCCCCTACCTTGGCCTAGGGTTAACAGGAGTCCATGCTGTCTCAGCTTCCGACACTGACTCCTTATTCACTGACTACTCAGACGTATTCAGCAATGAGTTGGGGTGCTATAAGGGGACCCCCATCTCATTTGCAGTTGACCCCCAAGCGGTTCCAGTCCGGCTGAAACCGCGTAGAGTCCCATTCGCCATTCGGCCTAAACTGGACGCAGAGCTCGATAAATTATTAAAGCAAGGGGTCATCGAGCCGACAGACTTCGCCAAATGGGAGACGCCAATTGTCACACCCCTCAAAAAGGATGGCAGTCTGAGAATTTGTTCTGATTACAAAACAACAATCAACCGCTTTCTACAAGTTAGCGCGTACCCTGTCCCGGTCATTCAACATTTACTGCATACCTTTGAACCTGGCAACATTTTTGCCAAATTGGACATGTCACAAGCGTATCAGCAGTTCCCCGTTGACAACCAAACGGCCGAACTGCAGACCATTGTGACCCACAGGGGTGCCTTCTGATGCAAGCGTCTCCAGTTTGGCGTAAGTGTTGCCCCGGGCATTTTCCAATCCCTCATGGAGCGTATACTACAGGGCCTCCCTGGCGTAGTACCATACTTCGACGACATATTGGTCTCTGCCAGGGACAGACCCCAACTCTTCCAGAAAGTCAGAGCAGTGTTAGACAGGTTCAGACAGCATGGCCTCAAATTAAGTAAGGAAAAATGTGCCATTGCCACTAGACAGGTGGACTTTCTGGGCTATAAGATTGACGCCTCAGGCATCCACCCCCTAGAGTCCAAGGTCAAGGCAATTCATGAGGCACCCATGCCAACCACTAAAGCCGAGCTCGACCTCCCTGTCACCGCTCTCGACATCGCCACCAAATCCAAGACGGACAAAACCATCGCCCAGGTACTGGACTGGGTGAGGAGGGGGTGGCCGGGCTCAAACCCTTCAGCCGAATTCACACCTTTTAAGACCCGTCAACAGGAGCTGTCTAGCATACAGGGCTGCCTGCTGTGGGGCACCCGGGTGGTTATTCCGGCCTCACTTCGCACTCCAGTCTTAGAGGCACTGCACGAGGGTCACCTGGGCATCGTCCGGATGAAGGCGTTGGCACGAAGCTACGTCTGGTGGCCTGGCCTGGACGACGACATCGTCAAGTGGGTAAGCTCATGCCAACCCTGCCAGGAATCCAGACCATCCCCTCCAGTCACCACCCCCACAAAGTGGGAGAGCGCCAACGCACCTTGGTCAAGGCTACACATTGACTTAGCGGGTCCAATACACGGCAAGACCTTCTTGGTGGTCGTAGATTCATACTCAAAATGGATCGATGTGGCCCAACTATCCGCAACCACCACGCTAGCAGTTACCAAGGCTCTAACTCGCTTATTCGTAACACACGGGTTACCAGACACCATTTTTTCAGATAACGGCCCCCAGTTCGCCTCAACAGAATTTAGCCGTTTTGCCACAAATCTTGGCATCCGACATATCTTCACGGCTCCCTTCCATCCTGCCAGCAATGGATTGGCAGAACGAGCCGTTAGATCCACAAAAGAAGCATTAGCCAGATTCAGCAAAGAAGATTGGCATCACAGGCTCTCCCGTTTCTTGCTGAGCCAACACTCGACCCCTTGCATGGTCACCAACAAATCCCCTGCAGAACTTCTAATGGGTAGGCGCCTAAGAACTGTGTTGGATAGGCTCCACCCTCACTATTGTCCTGACACCCCTCTCGCTTCAATGACGGGGGTCAGAGATTTTGTCTTGCAGGAACATGTATTTGCGAGGAACTATGCCGGAGACCCGCTGTGGATTCCAGGAGTGATAGTAGCCATCACCGGCCCCCGGTCGTACCGAGTCCAGCTGGAAGACGGCCGCATCTGGAGAAGACACCTGGATCAGCTAAGGAAGCGACAGGGTACCTTTGCCAGTGTCGGATCGTGGGCTCAGGTCGACCCCCAGGTGCCACACCAAGCTCCCATCGGAGACCATGCCGAGGCCACCGCGCCACCTACACCCGGACCAGGAGAGTTGGCAGTAGACCGGGACTGCCCGATGGGTCCACCACCGGCACCAGTAGACGGGACCACAACATCGCCAACCAGAAGCGCAACACCGGTGCCAGTGCAAACCCCAGAGCGAGGCTGCACCCCATCACCAACCCTACCGGGTTCCTTGGACTCTGAGACACTTGGTAACTCACTGGAGTTATGACGCTCGGGGCGCCAGCACAGACCGCCCGCTTATTTAAATGACTATGCGTGTTCGCATCTGGGGGGAAGGGGTGTTATGTCCCTGGAACTTGCCAAAGTCCCCACCCAGGTCCGTTCATGCTGCGGGGGCGTTTGCTGCCCCTCATTGGCTGGCCTCCCTTGACAGCCGGCTATAAAAGCCAGCTGCAGGGTCCGGCCAGCCGCTGATCGCTGGAAGCCTGCTCCAGGCAGGGCTAACACGTTCAGTCCTTTATTGTTCCAATAAAGTCTTGTTGCATCCAAGCCCTGGTCTAGCCTCTCATTGCTCAACTACAACACTAGGGAAGTCTGTTGAAATTTTAAATAGTCACTGGTTATAAGTTGAGGACTACCTGTACTGAAAGCATTCTCTTGGTAGTAAACTATTGACTGCATACTATAATTCTCTGATCATCAGGTTATTAACTGCACTTCCTAATTGCTATCTCATACAAACTCAACTGGATAATTCTGATTATCAGGGCAGGTGAATGGTGCTAGAATGTAAAACCTGGGAAAAGTTATAAATATATTGCCAATTTTCAGCCCGACGTAATTTATCCACAACTATACATGGATTATGTAAATCTTGCACTTCATAACAAATTTCTAATTTTCATTGGAAAAGAGACTGCAGATGAGTGAAGAAACTTTTCCATAGAACTTGCTTGATTGGCTATGTAGGGGATGGGAGTTGAGATAATGGGACAAAAAAGTACAGCAGGTGTGAGTGGTATGTGACAACAGCAACTTAAGAAGGAATTTACACTGCTGTGTAAAACTTTTCTATATTTTTAGATGCAACTTTTAGTTCATCCTGCACGCAGTTTTGCCTATACTGAAAAAAAGTTCAGCCCATTAGGTTTAGTCAATAATAACCTTCTACTTTTACAACACTTGCTGCCAGAAGTAAGCAAGATTTCAACAGGTTTTGTTGCCTCAAATCAATTCTCTGCTTTCTAAATTATATGATTTTATATAGGCTTCCCTGGAAATAGGTCTCATTGATGTCAGAAGGATTTGCAGTAGTACACTTGAAGGGTTACATTTTATTGGCTGTTCTATTCTCCATCTACTCTTTTGGGCATATATAAGCTGGCTACTGCAAACATTGTTGACATGGTTAAAATTCCTAACTCCAAATTTAGGAATGAAAACATGAGAATATTCCAGTTGGATCAGACCTAAGCCTATCCATTTAGCACATCTAACACATTAGCAGAAGCATCTAGGAAAACTACAAATAGGAGCTCAAGGTAGCTCTTCTTTCACATTGTTGTCCCATATGTAGAGATGGACTATTCCATGCCTGCAGGGGTGGGATTCTACAGGTTCGCACCTGTTCGCTAGAACCGGTTGTTAACTTTCTAAGTTCGGGAAACCGGTTGTTAGAAGAAATTACTGGCCTAATCCTGTAAGGAAGGCAGGAAGGAAACATTCTGGTATTGCTTACAGAAACTGCCTCTCCATTAACTCTTATTACATTCTTGGCAGGATTAGACTTCCTGTCTCAGGGACGTCTCTGGAGTTTTTTTTTCCCCTCCTTTGCTGGTACTTTGCTTGTGTGGAGTGACCATTCAAAGTTACAATGGCACTGAAAAAAGTGACTTATGACCATTTTTCATACTTACAACTGTTGCAGCATCCCCACAGTCACAAGAGCCCAGGCAAGGAGAAGCGTGCCTTGATGCGAGTGATGTTGAGTTGGCCACGCCCAGCCAGTCACATGACCATCAAGCCACGCCTACCAACTAAGCCACACCCACAGAACTGGATGTTAAAAAATTTGAATCCCACCCCTGCATGCCTGGAAGATACATCTAGTAACCAAAGCTAGTAATAACCATTGGCTTGTCTTCCAGGAATGTGTCTAGCCCTTCTTAATTCCTTCTAAACTAGCAGCCATGTGATGGTATATTCCCCAAAGTAATTATATGGTGGATGAATAAATGCTGCTCTTATCAGTCTTAAATCTCCTACTCAGATTTATTGTCTGGCCTCCAGTTCTAATGTGGGGAATAGAATTCCCTATTTCTTTTTTGCTACCATCCAATTTCATAGAAGAAACTTTGATCAGCTTAATAGTGCTATCCCACCCCAGACAGCAAAGGTCTGTCACTTTACCATTCCCATTACAGATTTCTCAGAATGCAAATGATATGAGAATCACAATTAATCTCTATGTGTTGGCTGAGGAACAGGACATTATCCGTCCTTCTTAGTTCCGTACTTGCTCCAATCATCATTCCTTTAAATCCTCTTTTGTTTTGCCAAACTGTCCAGTTAAGAAATGGTCCTCACTGTCTCCAGCTATCCTGAGTTATACCTACCATTTGTTCTCCCAAATATCACACATTTATTTATGTAATTGTATTATTGCATTTATATTACTTCTTTTACTGAGAAATACACTGCAAACCAATCAATCAAGCGGCTTAGGCTGAGATATAGCAAACCGGCAATATGCACAGTTGTATCCTAACATCTAGGCCAACACTTTTAATCACTACATTATGCTTCTATTTTTCAGGCTGCATGTGAAATACATGGCCAAAACCAAAACAAACCAAAACAAAACATACGGTATCATTCCCTCTTGCCCTTAGAACTCACATCTAAAATTTTGCTTTCAGGAAAAATCTAGCTAAATCCAAACTGAAATGCCAAAACATGACCGAAAGGCAAGATGTAAGAAAGGGCAGATACTAATAGGTACAACTCTTGCTTCAAATAAGATTGGCTACTATATGGAATCAGGGTCACATTTTTAAAGCAAACTGAGTTTGAGAACAAAATAATGAAAAAGGTTTAAATAAATTAATTCCATGTTGCCTATTCTTCAGAAAGCACAAGGGCCATAGAGATAATAATTGGAGGACCCTCAAGATGCAAGGCTTTGGATGCCTTTGTCAATCTCTCCATTTGGGGAAAACGACTGGGAAACTGAAGTCTTTTCATTATTGTTGCCAATTATCCTGTGAGCTGATAAATCTCTGCAGCCATCAAAGGACCTTTTTGCCCCTGCTGCTGATTGTCTCACTGGCCCCAAGAGACTGAGAATATATAATAATGTAAATCTTACATCAAAATTGATTTCTTTTGTCTTTGCATAAAGGATTGTTACAGGCAAGAGCCAAGAAGCAAAGTATTATTTCTTTTGAAGAATGCCTGTAAATTATGATACATGTCCCACTTAATCCATAGCTAGCATTAACAATAATATTTCTTACACTCTCAAAAATGTACACAGTTAAAAATTGTGGAGCATCTATTTTATACTTTTTTGAAAGCATCTTAGTCTGTTATAACCGGAAAAATTGAAATAGCTAAATCCACGATCTTAGTTAATCTGCCATTTAGGAATTCTTCAATTTAATCAATGGCATTCATTGGACTCTACCAATCCATTCAACAGAGTAAGCCCAGGGTCATAATTAAAGATGCCTGAGTTAAGAGTAAATCCTGTTCAATCTTGAAATGGAAAAGCCTCTCTTGATTTAGAGGCCTTGGGAGTTTATATGGGGCTTTAATTGATCAGCTAAGGAGAAAATGAATCTTGTGCTTTGATAGAATGCCTGCCTTTTTTCTTTTTTCTTTTCCCAGTTCAAATACAATTCTGTCTGTACTGTATTGTGCTTCTGGGATAAATTGTCTGGCATTTATTGGTTTGGCCAGAATGACAACTTGGGATGTTTGGTTGAGTGCTGAACAAGGTTGTTTGTAGTCCAGCTTCTGGGATGTCAGAAAAATTCAATCTATTGACAGGAATTAAAATCTTATTCAGTGGATGGTTGACTATTTTTGAACACGCAAGGTAATAAACTAAGCAAGGGAGAAAGCAATACTGAGATGTCTTTAGAACTGGATCTCTTCCTACTTTCTCTTAAAATAGGCTGCCAAAACTCAGTTCCAAATCACTTTCTGACAAAAAAATACGGAACTCACATTGTGTTGAACACAAAGTTTAAAAGTAATAAAACCTTCTCTTTAACCTAGAAATTTAACTTCAGTTATTGTTTCCTGAGGTTTCTTAAACACCTTCTTAATTTAATGTAAAAGCAGTGTCATTAACTTAATAGAATTTCTGATACCATCAGACAGGATATAGACCCCTGCAGAACTGTTGTTCTATTCACTGAAACTACCAGTGTTGATTAGAAAATAAAGCTGAACAAAGCTGGTAGACAAATTCAATTACTGAAACTAATTATGGCAATATTTCTACTTTTAAAAAATCTTTAGCCACAATTATAGTCCCCCATGATAGCAAACAGCATTATATAGTAATCACTTACTACATCTTAGCTGGCTGGAGAACTCATTTAGGTAGAGAGAATAAAAATCAAGCCAACTAGCAAGCAAGGAAACAAAAACAATTCAACGTCAAATATTCATTCAATCACATTAAATATGAAAATTTTCAATCAGCCAGTTAACAATGAAATACTGTTTTGACATAAAATTGATCAATGGGTTTATCTTCAGATTCAAAGCAGATATAAACAAGACAAAAAAGAATTCGGAATTAATAACAAACTGCAACAGTTAGATAAAATTTTATTAGGATCAAATAAAAAAAACATAACAAAATTTTATAACTACTTATTAGAAACAGAACTAGAAGAAGAAATCGTAAAGGAAATATGATTGCTTGGAGTAAGAACGTGGGCGAGCATCACATTAGCGGAATGGGAGAAAGTTTGGGGCAGAAACAATAAGATTACCAAATCGGCAGCATACAAGGAAAATCTTTATAAAATGTTTTATAGATGGCATCTCCCCCTTCGAGGTTAGCGAAGATGCACCCCAACATGAGTCCGCATTGCTGGAAGTGTAGGAAAAAAGAAGGAACCTTTTTCCATATGTGGTGGTCCTGTGCAGAAACCCAAAAGTATTGGAAGAAAATCAAAACTTGGTTGGAAGAAATCACCAAAGAGCAGATCGAATACAAACCAGAGTCCTTCCTACTAGGGATTTTTGATAAGCAAATTTCCAAAAAAACCAAATACATAACAATACACATTTTAACAGCGGCCAGATTAGCCTTCGCTCAACATTGGAAACAACACCAAATTCCATCAGAAGAAATGATTATTGAAAAATCTCAAAATGCGCAGAAATGGATAAATTGACTTTGGCGTTAAAAAACAAAGACACTTCACTATACTATGACAGCTGGAATTGTTGGTATAATTGGATTGACCAAAGATAAATAATATATTATAAGGCATAAAAGAAAAGTATCAATACATAACAACGAGGTAGCGATATAAGTTAAAAACAGGTGTGGTTATATGACACAAGTTAAGGTGATGAAAACAAAAGAAGATCTTGCAAACTGTTAAAATAAGAATACTTTTAATCCTGTAACCTCTTTCTTTCTTTCTTTTCTTAAAATTCTTTCCCTCTCTTCCTCTTCTCTTTTCTTTCTTTTCTTTCCTTCTTTCTTTTGCTTATTTGTGTATGTATTGTGACTGGTTTTAATTGTAAAAATTAATAAACTATATTTAAAAAAACAACAACAATGAAATACTGTTTTATACTGCCTACCATCAGCAAGTACCATTAAAGCCGACAATTCAAAGCCATTGGTTTAAACTAGTTGTTTAAACTGATATGCTGTCCCAATCCAAAAGGACTCTGGCCTACTTATATTCCCCTCTTACACTAATAAGGTTAAAAAATCAAAATGAACAGCATGACCAAATACAAAAACATTGTCACTCAGGAACAATCAAGCATCCAAAAAGAAGCCCTCAAAGGACCTCATTAGTCACAGCCATTCCATTCCCAAGCCAAAGCTCTCTTCAAAATCATGCTTTAACAGTTATCCTAAGGCCAAACAAGAAGATAAAGGGAAGATTGAGATGGTTGATCTCTGGCCTCCAAAGATGACAATCCCTGATGAAAGAGACTTTGAGTCCTCTGCCCTCAAATTGTTGCATCTGCTCCAAGAGAAATCCAAGTCTAATATTTTAACTTCTAGCAGCGGGAGCCACAACGATGTGAAAAATGTCCAGGGTTGACAGGGTGGCCATGAACTACACATCCACTCCCAGAGATGGCACATAGAAACATGTAAGGTATGGGAAGCTTCAATACCATCCTGGTGATGAAAGAGGGATGCTATCATGCAACAAAGGTATGTACCAAACTTCAAGAATAATGCCTCACATTCAATGCCTCAGGTTATGTACCTTATGTACTTCTGGTCACTTGTAGAGCCTCGCAAATGAGAACTGTCATGCTGCCTCCCTGGGCTTGAACTCGCAGCTAGAATCTTATCCAAAACTCAGAAGGGCACATTGTAAAAAGGGGACACTCCCCTATTTCTCAATCGGGTTTGCTAATGTGCCCTCTAATCACAATTAGGTAATGGATGAAGACAGATACATAATGGGCAGACCCGGCATTAAGCAGCTGCAGTAGCAGCGCGATCCTACCTATTCCATTACCGGTTTTGTGGTTGCACGTGTATGCACACCTAACACGCGCGCACAGCTTTCCACACACCAGCAGAAGCCTGCAGCACCAATCAGCTGAGAGGATTAAGAAGAGGGGCAGGCGGGAGAGCTGATCCTGTGCCTTTCTCTTCTTTCTCCTCTCAGCTGATTGTCTGCTTTGTTCCATCCTCTCAGCTGATCATTGGAGGCTTTTTTTTTTACTACTTGTTCAGCTGAACCGGGCCGAACCGGTAGCATACCACCATTGAGCTGCAGCTGCTGTAAACGGCCTCTAAGAACCGGATAACCTGGGTCTTGAGCTGAGGTAAGCAGACAGAGATGGGAATTGTGGAAGCAGGCATAGTGAAATAAAACCCATATCTCTTGAGAGTAATTCCATAAGTGTTCTACTTGGTATTTGATAAAATTCTATCAAACATGATGACAGTAGTAATCTACATTATCACTGTCATCATCACATGTCCAGAACACACATTGCTAACTAGTACAAAGTATGCATAGATACTATTAGCTTGTTATATAGACATAACTAATACTCAAGTGGTGTTCTGACCCAGCCCCCAAATCAACAGTCCACACATGAGGAAAAATCCCTTTTTATTTAGAAAGGCAGGAATTCATGGCATTCACTGACAAAGCTCCAGGTCACACCTCCTGGAGAGGTGTGTGACCTCAAGCCAGGTCTGTGAGTTCCCTGCAGGGAGTCTCAATTAGCATTTCAATTCCAACACAAAGAGTCCTGACCAGCCTGGTTAGTGGCAAGGAAATCCTGGGAAGGAATCCACTGGAGGGAACTCTTCTGGAGCATGAATGGATGTCTCAACACCCACGCCTCCCACACCCCTCCTCCTTATATCTCTAGCCCCGGGAAGGGACTTGTTAACATCACCTTCTTTTCCTGAATAGCTGGCCCTCGGTCCTGCATTGCTTTCCTCTCTGCACCTCTCTGTGCATACGCACTTCTGGGCCCAGCAATTCCTTCCCCTTGCTCATCTCAGGCCCCAAAACAGCTGTCCCTTGGCCTGAGCTTGAATAGGTGGGCCCTGCTCTGCATCTGGCTTTGAGACCTCCTGTTCCTCAGAGCCTTCTGCTGTCTCTGATGGTAACCCAGGCACTCCCTTCAGGCTCCCCCTCTATCTCCTCTGACTCATCTGACTTGACTGCTGACAGTCAACGAACCACAACAAGTGGCTACATTTCATGTAAACTAAATGTTTCAGGAGTAACATCAGCTGCAGCACTTGTATAGTGGCCCAGGCTGGTTATAACTTTCTGTAAATGGGTTCAGTCTCAGAACTTTCCAAACCAAAGATAACAAGAGGTCTTCTTGGTTACTGCTTGCAACCCTTTGTTTCCACAGATAGCAATGAGTCTAGATAGATATTTTTTGGAGGAGTGCAACTCTACTCCATTTCTTTTATTTAGATGGATAGATACCTCCAACCAAAGCATTCCTGTCTTGTGTAATTACATGACCTCTCAAGGAAGGACCTCTGAAAATCAATGATGCTTTTAAAAATTCCATGCATTTTATTCTAATATAATTACTGCAAGAACAGATACCAACTTACTTAATGTAGTATGGAACACTGTTATGAGACACCGATCTCTGCCATGGTAGTTGTACAGAGGCTATAAAAATAATAAAAAATTGGAAGTAAATGAATCAAGAAATCAATAATTTTATAATTTACAACAGGCATACTTGTATAAAGATGCTGAATATAGAAATAAGAAGAAATATTTCAGACTCTGTAAGTAAACACTCCTGAACAATTTTTTAAGCATTTATCCTCAAAATCAACAGTACTCATTTCAAATGACCAATTTAAAACAATTGATGATGAAAAACCACTTATTTGGAAGATAACTTGGTCCAATCCAGTCCACTTAATAAACAGGCCCAGTGATCGCCTACCCTTTGACTTGGGAGTTTTCCTTTTCCTTTTTTGATTCTTTGCTTGCAAATTTGTGAGTGCATATATTGATTCAACTTTTAAAATACATCTTTCTAAATATTTTTCAGTTAGTATTTATTTTTTGAATCCCCCCCCCCCCCAAGTTCCCATAGTTGTTTCAGTTACTTGAGAACAAAACCATTCACATTTTGTAAAACTGTTAAAAAGTCATCTTAGGGTAATAAGATGAACTCCCTCTTTCATTGTGCCTTTTAATCAAAATTTAGTATTATGTTCAAAATCATATACTAACTCTGTATCCTCTTTTGTTTCCTATCCAGCGCTTGTAAACCTGCTCCTGACATTACCTAAGTACAATTTAATTGTAATTCTAAATTGTCATTCTCTGTGAATTGTCTTTCTGAAGATTTCTCTGAAAGCATCTTCCTTACGTGACAATCATTTTGTTCTATATTTTCTTCAATGCTACTTATTAGAACTTGAGCATATTTGGGATGAAAAGAAAATTAAGAACCTTTGAAGTACTTCATTGGTATACTATTAGAGTCTTCATTAACCCATTTCATTAACACTTACTGGAAAGAAAATCTTGAGATTCAGGTTCATAATCATGGTGTATTTCTTGTAGTAGTTTAATACGATCATCTACCGATATCTGCACGTAAAAATACAAACAAGAAAAAGCAAGTAGTAAGCTTTTAACTGATCATACCAAACCAACTGCATATAGCCAATAAGACAAATGATGGTTTAAAATTCGTTTGTGCAAATAGATTTAAAGAGAAAATATTCTGTCATCTTAAATCTGCTTCCCCGTTTATAATGTTTAAATAGAAGCTAGTAATGATTCTTCTGTAAGCAATGCAAATCAATATTAAATAAAGGCCTTCTTAGCGCTTAATACTGTCTACTGAGATGTTCACTTTTTCCCTTGTCTAAATGTCTGCCTTATTTTGATTTTATTGATCTTTACAAGAAACCATACTGGAACATGCTGCTTACTGATTGACCTTACGGGTCAACATTCTCCTGGTTTGCTAATTAAACTGGATGAATATATACAAAACGTCTCAGTCAAATCTTTGTAAGGCATGACAAGTGTTTCTAGTGCTTCAAATTAGATTGATATGGAAGAAAAAATGCGTTTTAGAACAACCTCAGAACAGGGGTTAATCATAATTCTTTGCAAACAGCTCTATCAGTTCTTTTCTTACTAAAGAGCTCCTGTGAGCTCAAATAAAACCCAAAATAGTCTTCCGAGATGGCTTTAAAGTCTAGTTTAATGAAATTTTAGCATAGCAGTAACACAATATTTCAGAAACAGTATGGTGTAATGCTCAAGATGCTGGAGTGACACTAGAAGCTCAGGTTTAAGTTCATCCTTAGCCTTAGCAGCTTACTGGGTGTCTTTGGGTCATTGACTTTCTTTCAGCCCAACCACAGGAGGTGGTGGTTGTTGTGGGGAAAATGGAGATGGAAGTGCCCTGAGAAGAAGGAAAGGTAGGATCTAAATTTAACAAATAAACAATGCAAAAGAAAAGACAAGCCTCAAGCATGATCTGCATTTTGAATAATGCCTCTGGGTCCCACATTGTTTAGCTACATTATTTATACCTAAAAGGTTGGAGACTCCCATATTAAAGAATGTGGTTCTTTAATATGGTAGTTCAGCCTATGAAATCAATTCTACAAGGAGGCTAAAACTACTTTTATTGAGATAGGCTATAATAGCAGATTGGAAAAGTCTGATTTTGGTGTATCTCCTCCTTTTTTATAGTTCAGTGAATGAAAAAAAATATCTGTCTAAGCTTCTTCTAAGCACTGTCTGGACATTCTGGACTTAGTATTTCGTCCTTATGGCCTTGACAACAGAATCTGTGTATTTCCATCAAACTAATATTCCTTACTGTCTACACAAATAATATGTTGAATCATTTTGATATTCAATGAAGATTCAATTAGCAGACATAATCTGAGAAAATTATCTTGTATTTACATCATTTTATGACATTTGTGTAATGACATGATTGTGGTAAGGCTGTAATTTATGGTCGTGTATCAATACTATTGCCAGAGGATTTTCTCCCTGATGTCAGGGATAATATGGAATCAGTGACAGATTCATGGTTCTCTCTAACTTTAAGCTATGCTAACTGAGGAATTCTGGGAGTTGAAGTCCACAAGTCTTAACGTTGCCAAGTTTGGAGACATCTGTCTTAGTCAATGAAAGCTACCTGTAGAAGTTTCCACCGCATGTTCAAATCATCTAGCTGTCGTGAAACTTTCAAGGATGGATGAAGATCAAGTGGAGAGAGTTGACTGGATAAGTCATTGATGCATTTGATTTTCAAGCTGATTGGTGAAATTTCTTCTCTAAAGGCCTAGAAGAGGGAATACACAACTGCTTTTAGTAAAAATCTTGAAGAGCAAAAGTATAATCTCTAAATGATATGTGTAAGTGTCCTTCATTTTCCTTCTTTCGCTATCTCTCCTGACTTTCCTTAAATATATTACATGTTACGGTGAATATTAAAAAGCAGTGAATCTACTAGTAATGTATTATATTGCCAAGGTTTACCAGGAAACAAAAAGCCACTAAATAAATAGAAATGAAAAAGAAAAGCAAAGATACTTAATAATTCAATAACAAATGTTAGAACTTCTTAATTTGGGTTTCATTATTTTTATATTGCATCCATAAAACATAAAAAGGAAATCTGCTGAAAGCCAAATAATTCTATGAAATTGATAACAATTTTCTAACTTCACACTGTTTTCCCCAAGAATTACTACTACATCATTTTTGATATCAATGTTGATGTTGTTAATAGATGAAATAATCCTCAACAGATGATACTATTGGAACAAATAGAAAACATAATAAGTTTCCCTTTGCAGCTCTTTATGCAAATACCATTAAGATGTGAACAATTACCTCTTGCTGGCAGAAAAAAGATATTCCCACTAGTATGCAAAAGCATTCTTTTATGTTTTTATTCAAACAAGAAAAAAAAGGAAAGACAGATATTTTATGCTTAAATCAACATATTTAAATCTGCTTTGATTTACTTCTAAGGCAACAGAAATTGTGTTTCATTGAATTTAGCTTACTCTTTATTTGAAAGCAAGAACAAACCTCAGGCAGAGTGTTCTGTATTTATGTATAATGTTCCATTACTCATAAATAGTCTAATTTGTTATTTTCTAGGCAATCCATGGACATACAGGCAAAAGGCTTCTCAGTCCAATGCTAAAATGCTAACTGACTTCAGAATGACATAAAGTCTTAGGGGCTCTACTATTAGTTGTTATAATCTGGAATTCCTAGACTTGTAGCAGAATGGCTTATAGTAGAAAGTCCCGAGAATTCAAAGGCATTTAAAGCGGGTAGGTTCATTTGGTTTCAGCTTATAACTGCACAACCTTTCTCCCAAAACACAGAGTGGTAAATATATTTTAAGAGAAATTTCAGCCATCCAATTAAAACAATGCAATCTTAGAACAGGGCTAAATAATTAAAATATCACCTCACTGCATAATTAAAATATCCCTTCACAAATAACACATCTGTAGTATCCTCATCTATATGGTGGACAGGTGGAGGTGGCAAGAGACTGCTCTCTGCAGTCCAGTTTGACAATGGCATTTAATTAATTAACCCTTAAGGTTAGGGTGCCTAATATTCAGGGCACAGAAAGAGAATTTCTGAATTCCTTGGATTTTCTCTATCTCCCTCTAGCTATGTTGCTCTCATTATATACATTACTGCAAACTTATGCCTTCTGCTGTCATTTTATTGCTATCTAAATAAAATAATGTTAATGAAATGTTACACATTTCCAATGGAAAAGCATGAAGTAGGAATAATACTATTTCACTGGTTTTTTTATTCTGGATCCAGCTGGACACTGGATTATGACTACCTGAGTACCACTGTACAGTTTCTATAGCCAAAATCTAAACATCATCTGGCAATGGAGTTAAACAACTCCTGGGATCTTACAGTTGTCTTATCAACTTCATCCTGCAATGAGGCCATCAGCCTGTCTCCAACAGGTTTCCAACCATTTCGCACATTCTCTGCCTCTCTCAAGTCTGCATCCAGGTCATCCATGGAACACTGCAGGTCCTTCAGTTTCTCTAGGGCTTGATCTATCTGTTTTTGCCAACCACTGGCACAGGTATTTAGGCTTTCCCACTTCTCCTTCACTTCCGCAGACTGTTTGCGCATAGCTTTAGCAATCTTCTGTGCTTTTTCTTCAGGGGTCAACTCTGAAAACAGGGGGAAAAAATGCTCAATGGAATGAACAGGGATTCATAGCGTGTGGACAAGAAATATTGTTGCTTTCAAAATACACTTGCTGCCAAGAATGACTAACTATGGACTTCCATGCCCATTTCTCTCCTTGCAGTAAGTGATGTGTTTTGAGGTGATCCTCAAAGCAAAGCCAAATTAATAGGGAAAGAGATTGAAACAAACAAAGTTCAAATGGAGGCAAACGCTGAATTTTATTCCTAACAATGTGCCAACAAAAACTGCGTTGTAAAAAGGGAAAGGCTAACTTTGGAGAACTTGATAAATAATTGCAACATTATTGTAATGTTATTGTAATGCTGACAACAAGTGACTCCCGATTAATAAAATACTATTTTTATACCATCAATGTGAAAATAGCTTTCAGGGCAAGAATATAATTAACTTACAAGATCTATTGAATAAGATACAAATACTACCTAGGATATTAACTTTTAAGAGCCTTTGGTAAAAAAACAGTTTTAAAAGGTTGATCTGTGGATGATTAATACTATGAATAGGAGGAAAAGCATCCTAGAATATAACAATTGTAGAGATGTTATCTAGGATCAAGTTTAGAAAAAAACATTGCAGACCTCTTAATATTGGCTATAAAAAGACAAGCAAACAGTAGAAAAGCATAATTTGTTTAAGACTTCGGCTTCAAATCAGACTCAGATCAGGTTCTCTGGGTTTTTTTTTTTTTCTTCTTTGAGGAATTGTCCCTGGAAAAATTAAATTAAATTGCCAATAGCACTGTAATCAACAGCTTGTGGATCTCCAAGTGCTTTCAAACTACAAATCCCAGAGTTTCACTATTTAGGGCCAAAGATAAAGGAATCTGGGAACTATAGTTTATTACTATTTGGAAGTCCACAGTTTCCCCACCTTTACTGTATTATCTTCTCAAAGTATGCATATGACAATACTAGATATTTGGGGACCCAAGCAATTAGATTATGAAATGAATTACAGAATTATATTCATTAAAATGTTCAGGCTATACACTTCCAACCTACGCAAATTGAACAAAGCAAGTTTTTCCATTTCAAATCAGTACCATTTTTAAAATTTTAAAACACAGTCATAACTCATAGTATATATACTCTATAGGCATAAACAACTTACAAATACCTGCTTTGAAAACAATTAAAAGCCACATAGATATAATAACATTTTTCATTTGCAGGAGAAGAAAAGGTTCATCAGGAAAACAGAATGCAATATGGTATTATTATTAATGTATTTTTGCTTTGGAATTTTGTCATACCGCAAAATAGTTGTAATTATAATTTACCTCCATCATCATCATCATCATCATTAATCATCTGTGTAGGCTGAACAGATTACTTGTTTATGGAATACTAAAAATGTGTTCTGAACTGATTTTTAGGGGTTGAATAAATGGGAACTCTGATTCCTCCTGTCTGTAGCAAATAATGCCAATGACACTTTTAATACTAAAGGAAGGAGGAGGAAGAACACTGTTGAAAGAAAAAATCCAAGCCTATTTCTCCAAAGTGGGCAAATTGTGACTTTATTGTTCCTGTACTGACCTATAACAATAGATGTGCTCTCCTGACGATTTCTAGGCCAGTGTTCCCCAATTTCTAGGCCAGTGCCTGGCTTCACGAACTGACAAGGAGGGGGAGGAGATGGTTCTGTGCAAGGGTAGGTAAGCACACAAGTGGGTAGATCCATTTGTGCAAGTAGCCACATACATCCCTGCTTGCCCAAATGGAGTTTTGCATGCATGCAAGCTGACCCGCTGCTCGTGCAAATGGGGGGTGCGCGCACCCATTTCTGCAGCCCGGTTCCAAACGGCTCATGCCCTGGTAGTGGGACATGGCCCAGGGGTTGTGGATCCGTGATCTAGTCTATTAGAAGTAATCTGTTGAGCTTTTCAACTTCCATTTTTTTTAAATTATGTATTTATTTTAGTTTTGGAAGTGCTTGATAGTCAGGATTTTATATCTCACTCTGAGGGTACCCAATGTTTAGTGACTGCCTACATCTGTTTTGATTCCCACCAGGTTCTTACTCGGTGGAGTTGTTTATTTCTAATGTTCTTAACAATGAGAAGCTAGAATGTTGCAAAGCAAAGTACCTAAAATAACCTAGGGTGGGTTGACAGATACAAAATGTTTGTGTCTATATTAGATGTATATACTGGCTTCCCTCTAGCAGCTCAAAATAGTGGATATTAGCTTTCTTACTTTTTTTTACCTGCAACAACAACCATATGAGGTTGAGTGGCCTGAAAAAGAGCAACTAGCCCTAAATTATCCAGTGAGCTTCCATGACTGCGGGTGGACCTGCCTAGGGAAGGCCCCACACTCTGATTCCTAGAAGCATTTTCTAGAAAACAAAACAATGGGTTCAGCCTGATGCTTGGAAGCATGTGCACCTACATAGAAGGTGCACACAGAAAGCATTTTGGGAAGACTGAGATGATAGAGAAAAATCTTATTAGTTTTCTCCTAGTAAATATTTTTACATTGATTACAGTATATCCATCATAATAACTATTTTTGCAGAGTGCGCATTATGTGCCATGAAGATTCCAGAGCCTTTTCTTTATGTGATAAGTAGACAGATAAGATTTTTGGAATCTGTACACTATTTCCAAATTCTACTTATTAAAGAGAAACAAAAAGAAAAATGTTATTGCTGTTATATCCTGCCCCTACTCTTCCCACAGGCATTACTTGAGATCAGACAGTACAATACGTGCCATATTTGAGAAAATTAAGATAAAAGCTAGGAGGGAACTGATAATCAAAGTGACTCCTACTGAACATAGCATAGCATAGAAACATTCTTCAATACTCAACCCTACCATAGATTGGCATGGTTCCCATTCATGAAGACCACTGTTCTTTGCTAATTAAATTCTTATTGGGGATGCCAGCACCTTAAGATGATTTATTAAGAAGATTAGATATCCATAGACCCACAAAACCTGGCACTGATCCTAAGCAAGATACTTCTTTAGATGTCTCTTAGGTGTGATCATAATGCTTGTGCATTATCATGTATTATTATAATACTTCAATGTGTACAAGCTAAACAATTATTAACATAATTTAACATGGCATGAACAGGCTGCCTTTTATTAATGCTGCCTTATGTGTAGATTGGAAAGATGAAGCCAGGCTTGGGTTCTAAGGAGCTGGGTGAAGATGGCAATAGGCATTATAATTTTTTCTTCGTTGTGAATTTCCACAGTATATTGATTAAAATCAGGAATTTTCAGATTGCTGGATTCAAAGGACAATTCAGTATTGCTGCATGGGTAAGCACCCTGATTTTTGTTTCAGGGTTGAGTTGTAGATTTGCTTTTATATTTGATATAAAAATGTCATTTAGAAGAGGATTGAAGGCAAACATATGTGCTATTATGAGTAATGAAGAAACTATTTACTTATGAGAAGGCATTTCTTGGCCATAAATATACCAGCCACTTTGATGTTCCAGCGCATTAATGTAAAATATACTACTTACATAAAAACTGAGGCCATCAGTGGTGGGATTCAAAAAATTTTACTACCGGTTCTGTGGGCATGGCTTGGTGGGCATGGCAGGGGAAGGATACTGCAAAATCTCCATTCTTTCCCCACTCCTGGGGGAAGGTTACTGCAAAATCCCATTCCTTCCCCACCCCACTAACCTGCTTTCCAGCTCTATTCTCCTGTGCAGGGCAACAAAAGACCAGCTGATCAGCTGGGACTTGGGTGGTAGAGAATAGATGGGGGCAGGGCCAGTCAGAAGTGGTATTTGCTGGTTCTCCAGAACTGGTCAGAACCTGCTGAATACCACCTCTGGAGACTGAGTAACTGTAGAAAGAAACTATGGCTGCAGAGACAAAGTTCTATTAAATAAGACATTTGTGAGAGTAGTTTGATTTTTTTGGATTAATTTTGTTGGGTAGAATCCAGTGAATCTCTTCTGTCAGCAAAAGTAGGCAATTTCACCTTTCTCTGAAGCCCTTCCTATTCTTCTTGGAGGAATCAGGGAATGAATATTTCTGCACAGATGTTGTGGGGGGAAGGCTTATGAGGTGGTGCATCTAATGGAAATTAATGCATTATCTTTATTTTCATAGAGCTCCATTTCATAAAATGATCCACCTTAGAGACCAAGAGAATACAAATGTGTGTGCGTGCTCTCTTTCTTTCTAATCATATAAGGCCCTTATGCAAATGCAGTGTAACTGACACAATTAAGAGCACTGCACAGCATCAAATACAGCTTAAGAAACACTATTATGATTATCACACAATAAAGTCTTATGGACCCTTGTCATATTCCCACACAACATTTTGTTTTAAAGCTTCTGATGATGACTTGAAGACATTGTAATCATAACAAATGCAGCCTCTTCACAGCAGTTGCAGTCGGTCTCCCTTAAACCTGCCCTATACAGCTACTCCAGATGGTACCTAACATAAATGAGGTGCACACATGTAAATCACTTGTAGCCAATATTTCTTTTATGGCTCAAGTATGATTTATTGCACCTTTTGCGTTTGTAATTAAGAGGCAGAACAGATGGTGAATCCTTAATTTAAAATGCTTTACTTATGAAAATAATCTTTGTCTCCGCATAATTATTGATGTGACCTGGGGAGTTCCTCAATATTTTCCTCCTTGATTCTAAAATCTTTCATTCTGTCTTTCTATGTTTTCTTTTACACTCTCAATTGTTCTTAATGTCCCTGTAGATTGCTTGAAGCCCTTGCCAAATAAAACCTTGGACAACTGATGTGATCTGCTACTGTTGGCTGAAGCAATAACATGACAAGCACGACTTTTAAAAGCTACCTTTATTATTTATTAACTGTATTCTGCCTTTTTCCAGGCATGCCAAGCAATGCATAGAGCACTCCAAACTCATGCTTTTCCCTAGAAACTACCCCCTCCCAATTTTTTAAAAAAGTAAGTCGGACTGAAAGCAAGAGACTGCCCTCATATCAAATAATGGGCTTCTATTACTAAAGGCGAAGGTAAACCTAAATTAGCTATGTTGCAAAAGAGCTCCACAGACTACACATCCCAAAGCAAGTCTTGAAAACACGTCCTATGTTACATCTCTTAATGTTAGGAAACTATACATAAGATTTTCCTTATGTATCTTGGGGTTCAAAGTGCATCATTCTAGAAGGACAAAGGTTTGGAAATAAGGGGTTCAATGCAATCCAGGACTCTCAAAATATAAATTTCAAAGCAAAAAGGTATGAATGAATACCTTAAATTGGGCCTTACACACACACACACACAATGTCAGTAAAATCACATTCTAAGGACCATCATCTTATACTGCTACTCTATTTTCAAGTTTTCCTTTAAAAATAGTGCTTCCTATAGAAACAATTAGAAAGGGTTCAAACTTATCCTGGTTCCCAACTTGCTCCCCCCCACCCAAAAGTAGGCTTAGTTCTATGGTAGAATACTGCATGTGCTACCCCATGAGGCTAGAAAAAAATCATGCATATGATAAAAACTCTTTAAATTCAGCTATTTAGTTTCACTTCTGTACTCTCTTACTAATCCCATACACAGGGGTGGGATTCTACCAGTTCGCACCTATTCGCTAGAACCGGTTAACGTTCTAAGCAGTTCGGAGAACCAGTTGTTAGAAGAAATTAATCTTGCCTAATCCTGTAAGGAAGGCAGGAAGGAAACATTCTGGTATTGCTTACAGAAACTGCCTCTTCGTTAACCCTTATTACATTCTTGGCAGGACTAGACTTCCTGTCTCAGGAACATCTCTGGAGTTTTTTTCCCCTCCTTTGCTGGTACTTTGCTTGTGTGGAGTGACCATTCAAAGTTACAATGGCACTGAAAAATGTGACTTATGACCATTTTTCACACTAAGGACTGTTGCAGCATCCCCATAGTCATGAGAGGCCTGGAGAGGAGATGCGTGCCTTGTTGTGAGTGATATTGAATTGGCCACGCCCAGCCAATAACATGACCATCAAGCCACGCCCACAGAACCAGTTGTTAAAAAATTTGAATCCCATCCCTGCCCATACACGAAGCTCTTCTATACTGTATTACAAGTATATGATTTTCACATACTGGCCATGGAAGGGGTGGGGGGACGACTTCTGATAAATTATATTTTCTTTTTAAACAGCTTTGAGCATTTTATTTTGCCTCCTGTCACTCCTCAACCATCAGCAATGGACACATGGAATTAAGTCAATCTTCTGCAATTTGATGGTTTCAGATATGCTGGAGCTATACAAATCTTAGGATTTGCAACTAATATAAATCTGGGAGTGCCTTTTCATCATAATTGACAGTATGAAGGGGAAGAGTATCATAAGTTATCAAAATCTTGCATATACTGGATTCTAGAATAAACTCTACAAAGTATTTATTTGGTAATTCAATAGTCCCTTGCTGATGCTCCAATATTATCAATATACTACCACTACTACTATTACTATTGCTACTGCTGCTACAGCTACTGTAGATAATTCCCAGGGCACTTATAGGGTAGTAAAAAGATTTTTAATTTTTTAATTTGTTAAATTGAATGGCAACATATTTATTAACTAATTTTAATAATAATTAAATGAAAAAATAGGTTTGTTAATAACTTTGAGGCAGAAAAGAAGGAATACTGTCAGGCACAAAGAACCAGGATCATTCATAGAGTTTAAGTACAAAGGATTTATGATTGCTGCCTACACACAATAATCTAGTCAACTACCGCTCAGCATTGTATTGGTGTTAGATAAGGGTCAGCAGAATTCACGGAGGGACTGGACTTGGGTATGTTGTGAGAACACAAGGACTCTAAACTGATGATGCATTTAACTCTTGCCTTCTAGTTCTGATTTAACTTCTACAAATACAAGACTGAAAACACTGGAAAGTCCTGAACTGATGATGTTGTAGAATACAAATCTGTTCAAAATAATGACCTTGTGCTCGTTATGATTATTGCACTAAAAATTAGCACTTAGAAGTCTAAATTGATGAAAAATCTTAATTAATGAAAAACCTTTCAGTTATCTATGTGATTTCCAAATAGTTGTCAAACACACAAAAATCCTAACATTGAAAGCAAACTACACCCAAGTGTCCGTCCATCCTGCCAGCAAAATATGCCAGGCTTTTTGACATTTTTTTTTCCTGAAAGCATTAAATTCTTTTGGGTCCTATCAGGAGCAAAGATTCTTTCTTCTTAGCACAAGATTTTTATGCGAAATGAGACAGAACTAAAATCAGCACCTGTTTCTGCTTGTGAGGTAATGCAGAAAATACCTGTTTGTGATGCTAAAATGTGTACTGAGACAATGTTCTGCACATTTTCTCTTGCACAGTGTCCCATTTTCTTTTGTCTAATTCTGGCTGTCACAATGCTGAATACAGCTCATTACTCTGTAGTCTTTCCCCTTGTCTTATATTATGTTGCATGCAAAGCTTCCATTCTTTCTGTAAAACTTTAACAAGCTATGGGCTGGGACAGACAGAAGACTATCTTTGCTCGCATTTGCTCAGTCTTCATAAATGGTGATGAAGAATGACTGCATTTCCACATGAGTAGTGACCTTTTTTAAGTTATACTGATAGGAAAGATCCAAATTACTGCAGTTCCCACCAAAATATATAACAAGGGATCTTAAATTCCATTTAAATTAAGTTACAGATATTACAGATGGAATAACATCTACATTCATGGATTTTGAAGTACATAATTTTTCTAGCTTCTTGCAGTTGGTCAGCCAATCAAGTAGGCAATTGCATACAACAGATGCCCTATTGTAATGTTAGAACATGGGTTTGTCTTTAAGATTTCTGTTTTCATTTCCTAAATAAAAGGAACTTCTAAGAACAACTAGAAGTACTTTTCTTAGGGTTACTGCCAAATTTATCTAAAAGGAAAACTGTTTGTTCACCATCTCTATCTGAATGTTAGAAACCTGTCCACCTTATTTATCATTTTCTCACTGAATCTCATTTAATTAAAATTAAATTATCTGTTAAAAAAAAAAAGAACCCTAGTATTTATTTAAAGTAAATCTCTAGTTTGCAAAGGAGAGGAGATACAAGATTCTAGACTGCAGTGGAATGGAGATTTAAATTTATCTGAATTCTTAAGCAATTACATCATTTGAACACTGAATGTTTACAAATTGGTATTTGTATAATTTTTATAAGTTTGATTAAGTTGAAAGATTTAAGATGTTAATTAACTAATCAAAATGCAACTAGATTTTTAAATGAAGCAATTTACCATATCATCATTCACAAACCTGATGGGCTCAAATGTTATTGATAACTATTTTCTCATGACACAAGGACCTTAACAAATTTGAATTTAGTAAATATATTTTCCTAACAAACCCATAATTTAGATTAAAGTTAGATTATGTGTGTAAAATTAGGATGGTGGATAAATTATGCAAGCAAATAAAACCATTTTTTTCATATATTTCAGAGGACCAATGCAAGGATATGAATGGATATGAATCCATTTTCTATGTTTAATAGATAATATAATATTATTGTACAAGACAAGAAGATAATAGAATAGTCTTGGGGGAGGCAAGGTGATATGAAGGAAGATATTGATTTAATTACAGGCATTATTATATGATATTTATTAACTAAACTAAATCCATTTCAATATGGATTGTATCCTAATTATGGGATTCAAAAAAAATTCATGTCTTCATGGACGATCTCATCAGAATAGAAAAAGAATTGATACTACTCTTATTTATGTTATTATTTTTATTTAATCTCTCAATTGGTTTTGAGACTACTGACCATAATATCCTAGACTGCTTCTATAGAGTTAAGTTGCAGAATCAGTGTTTCCATCAACTATGTGATTTCTCAAGATACTATTTTAAATTTATATAAAGCTGCCTTATATAGATATTAGAAAATTTACTTCAAGATATTATCATGTTGAAAACTACCAGTAGTATTTAATTTGGGAAAAACCACATATGATTTAAAACAGTACCTGAAGAAAATATTGTTTTTCACAAGGTTTAGTTAACGCAATGTGTATTTGAGAATTCACTGGGTAAATTGTTTCCTAAGGTAGATACTCAACAACTAGCTATGCTGGGGATTGTGTTATACTCCTGAAAAAAACAGGTCTGCAATTTGGAAGTGCTAGTACTCATCATTGTTGCTAGAGGTCAAAGGGATCCTCACAGCTAGAAATATTTACCATTAGGTTTGTCAGGTATGTCAGCTACATGCATTTTCTGGACAGCAACAGCTTGCCTATTGTGATTCATGCATCAGTATAGTTCTAATTGCTTCACTGCTTCATATGAAACTGCCCTTGGATGACTGTATTGTAATCCATGTAAATGTGACCTTGGAATGGGTTCAGAAATTACAATTATTACAAAACTTAATAGCTTCATTACTGATGGGGGTATGTACATAGTAAATTATGCTAAACAATCTGTAGTGCCCATTGAGCAAGGTTGAGACATTGATATTAATATAAAATCCTAAACAACCAGACACAAGGTTAAAATTAAGGCTGAGGTTAAGATTCCATCTTAATAATGAGACTTTATTTAAAAGCAACTATTTTACCATTTCTTGAATACAACTAGATATCTCCAGATTTTGGAGGGGTTGGGACCTAAATGTGCTTTGGTTAAGCAGAAACTAAAATAAATATTTTACCAAAACTTAAATTATTAACTTTATTTTTTTCTTTTTCAAATTCTTCCAGTTCATATTGAACATGAGGTATTAAATAATTGGCATGAACAAATAATGAACTTGTTTGACACAAGGATTAATATTCAACACTCTGCATGTTTTGAAAGAGTGATGTGAATCAGAAGCTACAAAGTTTAAAATGTATCACCAGGTTAGCTACTCAACATGGATTTTGTAGTGGCTTGTATCTTAGATCTAAGAAAATGGCAGGACTTTTAGATGGTTTGCATAAATATATCTGGCTTGAACAAACAACCATTAAGAGATTGTGCAACAGTAAGTTATACACTGAATATTTGTAATAAAACAGGAAAAGAATTCCTTCTAATAATGATTAAATATTTATTTTTATGACAGGGAAAATTTTAATGGAGGGGTAAAAATTAATTCTAATTACAAAATTTGCCATGCTTCCTCATGAAAAAGCCAATGGTTTTAGGTTCCATAATACATCTAAAAAAATGGGTTCAGCTTATTCATGGATGGGCTTACCCACAAATATATATAATTATCAACACAATCAAGTTTAAATTATTTGAAACCCATGACCTTCTTTCACTGTAAGAATGAAACGTTAAATTTACTCTGAATTTTAGATTCAAAGAAAATTGAGAAAGATGTAGTATTGTTGGTACACTAGCTTGGTTTCAATTGCTAAAATGGACATTTCATTTTTAAAAATATGCTGGAAGTACTATGAGTAGGTTGGATCAGGTATGTTGTTTGTGTGTCCATGCATGTGTGGGTGTTTGGTGGCAATGTTGTAAAGCTCAACAATTCTAAAAAATGATTCATACTACTATTAAACTAATATTAAAAGTTGAATTTCATTTCAACCTACAATATTTCTATTAAACTTCACTAGTCCATATATCTCTCAAAGGGTACTAAATTACTTGTGTGTATAAATATCAACAATGATACATGTCTTCTTTTGGTAAGATTATCTGATCCCTTTTATGAAAAAATAGCTAACCAAATTGCCTAAGCTAAACAATTGCAATGTCCAGAATAACTCCCCACCTTAAAAACAAATCTGACACAGATTTCAACTCAAACTGGAAATTGCTCTTAGACTAACCTAAAGAATGGATTGGTATTAGTGGTGGGATTCAAACATTTTTACTACCAGCTCTGTGGATGTGGCTTGGTGGGCGTGGCAGGGGAAAGATACTGCAAAATCCCATTTCCTCCCCACCCCACTAACCTGCTTTTAAGCTCCCTTCTCCTGTACAGGGCAACAAAAGAAGACCCAGCCAATCAGCTGAGACTCAGGAGGCAGAGAATAGATGTGGGCAGGGCCAGACAGAAGTAGTATTTGCCGGTTCTCTGAACTACTCAAAATTTCTGCTACCAGTTCTCCAGAACTGGTCAGAACCTGCTGAATACCACCTCGGATTGGTACTACATCAAAAATCTAGGTGTATCTAAACACAGAATCTATATTTTAATGATATGAAATATCTAACTGAGAACAGTTTTCTTTTTTAAGAAACATAGAATGAACCTTACTACAATGTACAATTCCATATGGTAATATATACGCAGACCAGTTTGTGATTAGGCTGGCCCATCATGGCAGCCATTTAATGAAGGTACTTATAATATGCTCTCATTATCTAAATAAGCTGTTTCCCCTAAATTTGCTAGGGGTCCCAAGTAAATCAATATGTTAACAGATCATGGAAGAAATTCATAGTCCAAGTAATTGATAATTCCAGGTACTTGTTTGCATCCTTAAATTCCTTTCCTATTTTTCACATTTCTCCAACAATGTTACACCACAGTTCATATTAACCATTAAGAGTGATAAGATTTTATATCCTTTAATTAAACTTATCTTTAATGAGATGTCTAGACTGCTAGAAATAAATGCTAGATAGTATGTCTCAATCTATCAAATTTGGCAGCTTCTTAACAAAAACGAGAATCAGAGTCAATTTCCAATTGTCCAGTTCCTTGGATAAGTATAAGTTCAACCGTGCTCTCAAACTACTGAGTTCTGCTTCCTGCAGCTTAAAATTTATTTGAACCATGCTTGAATCACAAATTCTCAATAATATGTCCGTGTTCATTTATTATATCAGTGCATATAACATTCATTAGACAGTCTTTGAAGAAGACAGAATATCAAAGCCATTATGCTCACATGTTCAATAAAATAATTATTTTAACTTAACTTGAGAGAGAAAGAGAGACTCTATTTTCAAATTCAGCAATGAAAAAAAAAACTGACCTGACTTTGAGTGTAAGTTTTTTCTTGGCTCTTCCGGCCCTTCAATTGGTTGGTCGGCAAGGAACATTCGTGCTTGATCAACAGCACTTAAAATCATTTGCTCTTTTTCCTTCAGCTCACGTCTGAGTGCCTTTCCAAAAAACAAAACAAGGATAATTTGTAAATTCATACTGCAGGCAATCTGCAGAACAGCAGCCCGCTCTTTTCATCCACTCGATCAAACTTATATCCACTTTACCAAACACAGAGATGGAATAAATAAATATAGCGTGAAAGAACATGCAAAACTGATCTGAAATATGGAGGCAAGGCAGGCATTTTAATAGACTAAATTCAAAAATATAAAAGCAAGAGAAAAATCCTATGTGGAATCAAAATATTATGCTCACGCAATTTCAGAAATAACCCATGAGGATTACGTTTAAAGGATAACACCATTAATGACAATACAGTCAGTCCTCGGTTTACAACCATTTAGTGACTGTTTGAAATTATGATGGCACTGAAAATAGTGGCTTATGACCAGTCCTGGCACTTGCAACCAATGCAGCGTCCCTGAAGTTACATGATCAAAATTTGGACCCTTGGCAACTGGCATCAATTTATGATGGTTACAGCATCCTAGGATCATCTAATGTCCATTTGTGACCTTCCCAGCCAGCCTACAACAAGCAAAATCAATGGGGGGCAAGCTGGATTTGCTTAAAGACCAAGGGTTCACTTAATGACCACAGTGATTCATTTAGAAACCATGGCAAAAAGATTGTAAAATCAGGCCTGACTCGCTTAATATGCAAATAATGCGTCTACATTATGAATTGCCCAGAGAGTGTTGTAAAGTGCTATGAGATGGTATATAAACCTAAATACTATTGCTATTGCTAAATGCTATTAACAACTGTTTCACTTAGCAATTGACATTCTGGTCCCACCTGGGGTTGTAAGTCAAGGACTAGCTGTATCATTATACTATCTAGTCTTGTGTTCTCCTCTGCAGTCTGGAAGTGATAAGTGATGAAATTATTAGTGTTGAGGAATCATGGCTATGTCTTGTCAACAGAATGTAGAAGAACACCTAGGAAAAAGCTATAGAACACCATATTGCCTTAAAAGACCACTGCAACTTTTTATGTCAAATGTTTTCAACCAAGTGATATTAATGTTAGTCCCATTCCAGTATACCTTACCTCAGCCAGGAGAAAGAGACCGAAAAAGAAAATCCCAAGTTAGCAAATAAATGAGAACGTTTGATTTATTCTAAAATATGGAAGTGGAGAAGCTTCCTTGTCTATGGAGACTCTCAGTCTTCCAGGTCAGAGTTGTCCCCAAAGGTGCTTTTTCCAAAGTGCAATTGGATTTTCTTTTTCTTTTTTCTTTGAAATGTTTCCTTTGATAATGTTTCACTTCTCATACAAGAACCTTCTCCATTTCAGAAATGCAAAATGTTTTCAAAGGAAAAAACCAAGAAAGTCCAGTTGCCTTTTGGAAAAACCACCTTAGGGATATCTAGTTTCCTTGGCTGGTGCAGGGAAAGGTTGTTTTTATTCTTCTATATTTATGTTTATCCTTTTGTCCATAGCACAAATGTCATTAATTTAAAAATATGGATCTAGTCTGATATCTTGGATTAAGGGAATAAATCTATTGATTTCTTTTGAAATGAAGAGATTTATACTCAACTGATCTTTGTAACTTTAATTAAACATAAAGGAAAATATGATATGTTTTAATTTTGTAAATGAACTTGCTTAGCAGTATCTCCTGCCCTTATATCGTTTCTGAATTAATTCTGTTAAGGCTTGCAAGGAGCCTTACACAAATATAAAAGGAAAATATTCTTTTACTCAGGTAATAGAAATGAAAACTTTCTTGCAGTTAGAAGATGCTCCTTACTAAGAATACTGTACTTTACTTATTAGACAAGCAACACATGAATACATGTGGAAACCTAGTATACTATAGATCCCAGAGAACAAAAGTACAGTTTTTATGCAGTTAATGGCCAGAGGACTAGGTGTCCATTAGAATCCAAAATATTCTATACAGTGCACTAAGATACTTTTGTTTCTATTTATTTATGTATACCCCATCTTTATTGTTTTTACAAATAACTCAAGGCAGTGAACATATCCAACACACCTTCCTCTTTCTCCTATTTTCCACACAAAAACCACTCTCTGAGGTGAGTTGTGCTGATAAGAATGACTGGCCTAAGGTCACCCAATTGGTTTTCATGGCTAAATTAGAACTTGAGCTCACAATCTCCCACTTTCTAGCTTTATGTCTTAACCACTAGATCAAATTGGTTCTCTATCTCTAACACAGCAACTCACACTGACAAAGACTTTATTGCTATTGAAATTATAGTCCCATTGTCTTTTTTTTTAAAAAAACAACAAATGGCTAAAATTTAAAGCTTAATAACAGCAGAGAGTGGTGCTGTTCCCACACACACACACACACACACACAGATTGCCATCTTGAGAAAACTTTTGAGAAAATGTTTAAAGTAGTTTGCAACATAGTAGAACTATTTCTTTGGATGATAATATGTTTCTCAAATGCAATATCTAGATCTCTGCTACAGTCCAAACTATGATTAAGTAGTCAAAACTTATTCTAACAGCGTTTGTTTCAATAGGTTATATTTATCAATATTTACCATATTAAAAATTAAAATAGATGCATTTGCTGCCACTATTACTTCTGACAATTGTTTGATGAGGTTTTCATATTATGTCTTTTTCAGCATAGACTGGCAAATAATTTTGATTTTGTGGACCCTCCCAGAGACTCTAGGACCATAGTTTAGGAAATAATGATTTAGAGTTTTGGTCATAAAAAAAAAACCAGAAATGTACTGCTATCGTGCCATATAATACCTATATTAGCACCTATTAATTAGTGGAAGATGTTTACATAATTTACGGACTAAAAAATCAGATATTATTGCCCTACAGTATTCATTTTAGAGAACACTCTTATAATACAAAATGTTGATGTTAATGTGGATTTTCTTTGCACCACAACAAATAAGGCAACCAGAAATAACTTTATTTCACATAGAGAGAGCAACTTTTCTGTTACAAATTTCAGCAGTAAAGTTCAAGTGAGTCTATTAAACTCCCTAAGCCTTACAGATATTTGCATCATTCATAATATTCTTCCTAAGCATGCATATTATTATAAAACAAACTCCTTCAAAGATTATATGTCACATATATTTTTGAAGGCCCTTAAACATGAGTAGTAGTTGTGGTTATTCCCCTCAAACATGTCTGGAACCCATATGAGCCACTCTTATGCTTGGACAAAGGTGTCAGGTCAATGATAGCTCACCTCTAAGTAATATAGCATTACTGGCTTCACTCTGGCTCAGCTCTTTATAGGGCAATTGTATGAGGAGGAAACTTAATACTACTGTCAATGTTCTAAGTTTATCTTCCATAATAAACTTTGGCTGCTACTAAAAATCAAATTTTAACTTGTTATTCCACACTAAAAATTCACTCTGCAGCATGTCTGAAATCCAAAATGAAATGGACACTAGGTTTCTATTACCTTAAAAACATTGATTGCTGATTAATTTTTTAAAAATAAAAATGCTTATTATTGTTTCAAATTGTTTTATTTATATATAAGCATGAAAAAAAATAGACTTAGAGTAACCCATTCTATTGGTTACTGGGATAAATTTAAGCCAGATTGATTTTATTGACTTCAGGCTAAGCATAGCTAATGGTAAAATTCAAGATTCTATGGTCCAATGGCTGAATTTCTTTATTCAGCAAAACTCAGGAATTGATCCTGTTCTGTAACTCTTTTAGAAAGCCACTTTTAGAAATTCAGGAATTTCTTTAGCAAGTTTGATGAGGACTCAGGGAGACAACTTTAGGAAAGAATTAAAAGTTCCATTATGTGATTGACTTCTATTCAAATAATATTGACTGTCCTCAGAATTGCTAAATTATAAACATGCAGGCTATTCAAAATAATTACTTCATCAGCCAATCCACTAAAATATGCACAATTGATCAAATTAGTTTCAAACCCAGAGGTAAACCTGACTTAATATAATGGGCTTTAGTTTCTCATAATGCACAAATAATTATCCTAAAATATTTCTTTTAACAGTTAAATTATTTTTTCTATGGCAGGAGAATATATTAATGTTTAATCCATAGCACATGAATACATAATTTGCAACTCAGTAAACATTTATTCAATTATTGTTAGCATGTTTATTTTAATATATTCAATGCAAAGTTCATGAAAATGCTAAAAATATCATGATTCAGAAAAGGATATGAATGCAAAGAGAATGTTAACCTTAAACCTGGTGTACATAGAAAAGCTTAAAAGTTTGTGAAATCTTAATAATAGTTCATAATAAGGAAATATTTTGTTCACTTTTATTTTTAATGTGCAACTCCCAACTCACCATTAATTTGGTGTACACTCAATCCTAAAAAAAAGGTCAAAACTCATTTTCCTGTAAGCCAGTAAATGCATCAATATCTGAATAAATATAGCAAAGACATCCTTCCCTTCCTTATACTTGAAGGAATAATATATAACTAGAAAGGTTCCAAAAACCCCAGCAAAATGTGGCTAATCCATTCTTCTGTTCTGGTCAGACATGTTTCAGAAGATTGTAAACTACAAGAGAGTTACTTAAGTAATGAAAAAAAATTACACAATCAAAGAAAATTAATTTCAAACCAAAAGAATACAGAAATAACTGTTCAATCTTTCTTTCGGGAAAAAATAGTAATTTACATATCACACAGAATACCTTAAATTTGAATGTGATGGAAACAACATGAATTATTAAAAGATAACTTGAGTGAAATTACATTGCTCATAAATCCCTGTAATAATTTAATTTCACTGTAAATTTTGAGTAAAAACAACCTAATAGAAACGAATAGTAAAATCATGTTTCCATTAGTTTTAATCATGTACCTAACAGTCACATACAATTACAGGCTTCGCAAGAAGAAGGAACAATCACGGGGCTGAAATCTTTGTTCTAAATTACTTTGCTATGCCTGTTTATTCACAATTACTCAAAACATATTGATTAAATTTCCAAAATAGAGCTACCACACTTGGAGCTTGGTTAACAAAAATGATGAAGAAAAAAAAGACTCAGCCTGGGTTGCTAGCTGCCATTTTATAATTTGGTTGTTCTTCTGCAACATATTAATGAAAGATTTGAAGAGCTCAGTAATTCACATTAACGACAGGCCTCAAATTATAGTCCAATATTTGCATGTAGCTTTTAAGAAAAGGGACAAAAAAGCCAGGGACCATCTTGGGTAGATAATAGAGGTGGCAAGAACAAATTACGATGATGACTGTCTCTTTTTCATAGTAATTCTGTTAGGATGTTCACCACTCAAAATTTTAGATTGTCTTCCCGTCTCAAAAATTTGGAAACCCATAAGAACATGTTTTGTGTGTGTGTGTGTGTGTGTCGGTGTGTCGGTGTGTGTGTGTCGGTATGTGTGTGTATGTATATAGGTATATGTGTGTGTGTGTGTGTGTGTGTGTGTGTGTATGTATATGTATGTATGCATATATATATATGGTTACAACACAGATTTTGTTTTCCTTCTGTCTGTTTTTGTGTATAGCAAAAAAGATCATGTTATACAATCAGCAATGTAATGCCTCCTATAGATGTCTATACTTACAAAGATCAGAACTGTGCAAGCTGTCAACTCATAAAGCATTCTTATGTCTGTTTTAGAGTTGCCATAAACAGTGGGGGGGAGGAAATCTAGAAGATCAGTGCAGTAGTTTGAAATAGAAAGTACATTCCAACACTTATTTTAAAAAGATTGTAACTAAGCTACCAGAGCTTTTGGACGTGAATATATTTAATTGGAGAACATGATTGATGACACCCAGCCCATGAATGTGCTTAATTGGAGAATCTGATTTATGAGACACTCGGGGGCGGAGAACAGGATCATAGGTGACTGCAAATTACAGATGCCGGAGTTGGTTTCATACAGGTAATGCCAGTATGTCACCTTTAATAAATCCTTTGAAGTTTTTTGAAGTTTGGCTCAAAACTCATGATTTAATTAGGGTGATTGCTGGAATCCTGACACAAGCAATGATATTGCCTGTGACATTCTATGGAAGCCAAAGTTGGACTTTAAAGAAGCAGGATTAGAAGAGTATTGTAACCTTTAAACTTTAGTGTTAGAGAACATTCCTGCAAATACTATGGACAACAAAGAAAACAAACTGATGGATTATCAAACAAATCAACACAAGGCTCAAATTATCCAACATTGTGTGAAGACCTGGTTCTCTGGAGAAGGCTTTTATGCTGGGAAAGGTAAAGAAAAAAGAAGTGGGTGACCAGCAGCTAATCCATTCCATTCCGTTCCGTTCCGTTCCAGTCCCTTCTGTTCCATTCTACTCAACTCTACTCTACTCTACTCATATTATATTAATATATTATATTGTATTGTATTGTATTGTATTGTATTGTATTGTATTGTATTGTATTGTATTGTATTATATTCACAATACACTGAGAAGTGAAGTTAATTGACTGCACAATGATATTTTTGGCATCAGTGAGATTGAATATTTTCAGTTAGAAGTTCATATTAATTGCTCTGGATATGAAAAACAAGGATGGAATGCTTTTGCTTTCACAGTTAGGAAGGAGATAGCAACAACTGTACTTGGGTCCAGTACAATTAGTAACTGAATAATTTCAGACTTTGTGGACAATCTTTTAACATAATGATTATCCAAATCTATGCTCCATAGATGAAGAAGAAAAGGAGGTTGAGAGGTTTTATGGCTAAGTTCAATTTGAAACTGATAGTTGTGCTGCTTGTAGTTTGGGAGTAGAACATCAAGAGTTGGAACTGGTAAGGGAAATAATGTAATATATGATGCAGGACATAGAAATGACAGAATGATTTATCAGTTCTGCCATTTCTGTGATTTCTTCATTTCTTCATTTGAACAGGATTCAAACAACCAAAATAACACATATGTACATCACTAGATAGAGTATAGAGAAATCAAATTAACTATATTATTAGCACCAGGAAGTAAAAGAATTCTAAGTTAAAGTAGAAGAACAAACACAACCAACTTCCGGTACATGATCTTAAACTTATACCCACTTTTCAAATGGAACATCAGGGATTGTTTTGAAGTCCTGAAACTGGAACTATGGAATGAAATCAAAGACGTTGTTAAGGAAGAACATGAAAAGAGACTGCCAAAGATGAAAAAACATAAGACAGGAAACTGGATGTCAGAACAAAGCTGGGGAAATTGTCAAGATGAGAAGAGAATCCTAAGCAAAGAATGACAAACTTCTCAGAAAGGAACTTCACAAAGAATTTCAACGCATTCTTAGAAGCGACATGAAGAAATTTATTACAACAACATCAATAAAGATACTGAGGATGAACATAAACATGGAAAAACAAGTAAATATCTCCAAACTCAGAAGGAGGTTCCGACCTCAAATTGGTTATACTAATATGCTAATGAAAAGACACTAACTGATTTAGTGACAATCAAATAAAGATGGAAGCAGCATACAATGAAAATCAGTAGAGATATTTACATCCAACATACATTATAAGACAGTCCCAATTTACAATATCTTCTTTACTAGAACATTAAGTTAGACCAGCACTCCAATCATTACCAAGTCAGAAGACTACAGGAATGAAATATCTACATCTGAGTGTGACAAGCAACTGAAGAATAAACAGTAAAAGTTCTAGCCAAACTATGCCAGCAAATATGTAGAATGACATGAGAGTCAACAGATTGAAAGATGTCACCATTAGAACGCCTGACAGGTCAGGTTGTGGACATATCATAATGGAGAAAATCTATGTATTGGAATACTGAGACAATATTGTCTTGATAGCATATATAATGCATGAATCACTAATTATTATATAATCAAATCTAAGAAGGAAGGGGACATATTTGGTTTATAGTGGATTTCAGTGAAAATAGAGTTCATCAAAAATAGTTCCACTATGGTTTCTCTACCCAACTTTTTCGGTACATCAATCAACATCATGTGACTCTGTTTTGTCCCTTACCTGTACATTTTCTATTTTAAAACTATCCTTAATTGTACCCCATCTTTTTCTATTCAAATATATCTTGACAAGATATATTTACATATTGCATAGTTTTGCTCTTTTTCTTTTCATTCTCTTCTCTATCTACAAATTTTGAATCCTACCGTGTTCATTACTTTTATTACATTATACCCCTGCTTGTAGCCCAATTTCAGTATTTTTCACCTCTCTTAAGCTTTTGTAACATCTAAGGATCCTCTCTGTTCTGACAATTTTAAAGTTTTATTCTGTACTTCAACATAATCCCAGTCTTTTCATTCTCTTTTAGAGCAAGCTTTATAATAAGCAGTCTAACTTTCACTTTCCTCCTGTTTGTCTCAGCCCACTGTTCTGCTAACTGTTTAAGAATTAAGTTACAGGCTCGCATTCTAATAAAATGTCGTCTTCCACTAGTGGCAATGCTTGAATCAAGGACTCTGCCAGCAGAAGAAAGAATTTCTCTTGCTCCCTAGCAGTCTGCTTCAGAGAATCTCCTCAGCTTCTAAGTAAATATTTAGGATGAGATATTTAAAAGGGTTGTGAGGGTGGAGGTTATCTAAGTTACATTCCTCCTATCCCTACCAATGTTTGTATTCTCGACCTCTTTATTAACCTCTGGAGATAATATTTACATAAAATAATTCATAAGTCAGGCCAGCAAAATATGCAAAGAAAACTAATAACTCTGATGTCAATGTTCTATTATGATTTTCCTGATACGATCCTCTACAGTTCTAATTTTGTAAGTCATGCCTCCTTTGCCCTTCCCATAACAGTACTTCATTTCTAGCAATAAAACATGTTTATTTCCTTCATTCTGGGGAAAAAAGTTTAATACTCAACGCCAGACACATCCTGATGGAGCTAGAGCAGGAGTGTCAAGGCCCGGATCCAGCTTGTGGGGTGCTTAGATCTGGTCTGTGGGGCCAGCCTGGAAATAGCAAAGGACTGGCTCACATGCCTCTACCAGCAAAAATGGAGCTTGGGGTGTGTGTGTACCCCCAGGCTCCATTTTTGCTGGCAGAGGGTTAGAAAAACAAACTAAAAACAAACAAAAGGAGAAATGTTTCCCTTTTGCATTTGAGCATGCAAGAAAGAGCAGGAAAGGAGAAAGGGAAAGAGGACAGACAAAGAAAAAGAAGGGAAGATGGGAAGAGAGCAAGGAAGGAAAAATAAGGAAAGGGGGAAGGAAAAAGAAAGGAGAATGAAGAGGGAAGGAAAAAGAAGGGAGGGAGGGAGGGAGGGAGGGAGGGAGGGAGGGAGGAAGGAAGGATGGAAGGAAGGAAGGAAGGAAGGAAGGAAGGAAGGAAGGAAGGAAGGAAGGAAGGAAGGAGGGAGATTATGAGAGTGAACGAGGGTCTCAGGGAAGTCCTGTCTTAGCACTTGGCCACCACAGGTACCCCTGACATGAGTGATATCAAGCTGGTCACGCCCATTCTGGCCAAACACTCCCAGCCCTCCAATGTCAAACACAACCCTGATGCAGCCCTCAATATAATCGAGTTTGACAACCCTGAGCTAGAGCAAGAAATTTACCAATTTGGCAACTGAAAATATTTGCAGAAATTTCTATTGCTTTATCCTTTGTATTGCACTATAAATTTTGTGGCTGTGGAAATCAAATATGAAATGGGGTACTGAACATAGAATTTCAGAGTTTTGTTTTAATTTGAATGGAGGTTTCTAGTCCATAATGCTATTGATCAAATATAAATACAATTGATAGTACCTAATGAAATTTCCAAAAGCTTCAAATAGAATAGAATAGAATAGAATAGAATAGAATAGAATAGAATAGAATAGAATAGAATAGAATAGAATAGAATAGAATTCTTTATTGGCCAAGTGTGATTGGACACACAAGGAATTTGTCTTGGTGCAAATACTCTCAGTACACATAAAAGAAAAGATACATTTATCAAGAGTCCAGAATCATAAGTTATGACACTTAATGATAGTCATCTCATAGTCATATCAAAGATAGTCATCAATCAATCTTGACTGATCAGAAACAGTTGAGTAATATTTTCAGTATTTGAAGAATGCAGGTTTACAGAGCTCACCAGTTCTTTGCTTCTTATAAAGATTAAGGTCATGTTATGTAATACAGTGGAACTGCAGATAAATAGCTTAAAACGTATCATTTCCTAGTAGCAAATTCGGTTTATCTAAAAACAAATTTCTTCCCCTTTGGATTACACAAACCCTAATGAACAGCTTTAAAAGAAATCTTTGTAGATCTGGGGGAGTACTCCAACAGAAACAACCAGAATCATGAAATGGGCATTTTGGTTTTCCTTTCTTCACCGCATACAGCGCATAAATCAATATGATTTATCTTATTAATCCAAGATAACACTATCTTCCCAAAAATACTTGGATTTGGCACAAACTGCAGCAGCCTCCAAAGATGAGCTTTTACGTGGAAAACAACTCATAGCCATTCATTATTTACTTGTTATATTCTGTCTTTCTCTTTGTTGAACCCTCAAGTGTAGCGTGTTTTCTACAAATCATAAAATTCTTATAAAGATTTAACTCACAAGTCTCCTCTCATGTACGTGTATCTCTTAATGATTCTGCTTTCTTAGGGCACGAAGTAGCTATCATTCACTTTATCAATCATCAGTATAGGATGTGACACATCCAAATACTCTTTTCACTAATAATCAGAAACACCAATGAAAACTAGCCCCTTTTTAAGAAAAAAAAATGCCCACTCTATAATTCAGTAAGAGTTTTCTTATTATACCAGAAGGAATCGGGGAAATGCCAAAAGTACTATGGACTCTTTCACAGGAATATTTGTGCACAGCATAAAAGCACAGTATCTCTTTTAAATTTAATGATAATCTTGACTGTTATTTCTTCAGCCTATCCATACTTCAACTCAAATACTTGGGCCACCTAATGACTACCGGTTCTATGTCTGCTGCTGTTTGGGCCCACCGACATGCCTGGGCTCTTACCTAACCTTTATTTCCTGCTTTTTCAACCACAGCTGCTTTGCGCGACACAGCTGCGGTTGAAAAAGCAGGGAAAAAAGGTCTTTTCCAACTGCTGCACACTTGCACGCAGCGCTGCGCAGCTGTCTGGGCAGCTCAGCAGATCATAAATTGCACTCGCGTGATGCGCGCGACACAGAGCAACAGAACCGGTAGTTATACTGGTCGGATCCCATCCCTGATCATAAGTCACAAAAAACAGGAATCTATAAAATAGGAACCTATAATGCTACAGAATTTCCATTGTATTGCAACTTAGTACTGTACATCTTAAATGCTCTGTTGGTGAACAGGTGAATCCCTCTCCTTTCTCAAAATATTTTACCAAAACAACCCCCAAACTTTCTTAATGAGAGAAGGGGAAAAACATACTGATGTTGTATCATATGACAATTTTCCTTGTCTATCATTTTCTTCTTCCAACTTACCTTCTCAAGCAAAACACTCAAGTAATGTTTTAAATACAGGCTTATAAAGCCAAAGCAGAACCACATATTTTCTTTTATATAGACTTGGGAAATCCATAAACCCAAATCCTTAACTTTATCTTTTCAAAGACCTGCCTTCCTCTCCATTTCCCATCAGTCCTTCCTGAAACTAAGAAATCAATGAATTAAGTTCTTCAAGCCCTGCAGGTGGTTCTCATGTAATGATATTCATTCATTCATTCAGTGACTATTATGAACTCACAGTAGTGCTGAACAAGTGGTAGCTACGATCAGTCCTCATACTTGTGTCAGTCATAGCATCCCCACAGCCATGGGTTCACCATTTACAAGTTTAATTTTCCTACAAGCAAAATCAGTGGGAAAGCAGGAGGAGATTGCAAATGGTGACCACATGATGTCCTCACCTAATGAGCCACAGTGATTCATTTAATCGTGGAAGTACCAACACTTCCATCGGTAAGCAGTGCAATCATGTGATGGGCCACTGGGATTGGCCTATGCCACTGGGACCAGTAGAGGAGGCATATTGAGGGTCCTGTCAGCCTGATTATTCCTGCTGGTGGAATTCAGGAGGAGGGCCTTCTCTGTTGTTGCTCCTGCCCTATGGAACACCTTGCCCCCTCCCCCAATGTGAAGTAGGCCCCAGCCCTCCTATATTTTCATAAGGGCCTAAAGATCTATAAGCTTCAGGCCGCAGTGGAGGTGGAGGTGGAGCAATGGAGGTGGCCAATTGAGTAATAACAGATCCAACCCACTCCCACTCCGCCCCCACCTTCCCCACATGACCTTGGTTTTAATGTCTGATTTTAACTTTTTATGTTTTATGTATATGTAATTGTAAAATACCAAGATTTACCCTATGGTAAGATGGGCAGCCAACTAATTTTATAAATAAACAAACGAATAAATGTTGCACATTACAACTGTGTTGCTTAGTGATGGAAATTCCAGTCCCAATTATGTTGTAAACTCTCCGACTGCAATTTATTAAAAATATTAACCAAGTCAATTGATTGAAAAAAAAATCAGTGTAATTACAGCAGTTAACCATATTTCTGATAAGGAAAACTTGGCTTTTAAGGTTTATTATTGAAGATTTTCTGGCAATTTCAATATCTGTAGCTAATTATTCTTTTTCTAAATTCTTTCTTGTTTTTTTAAATTTTGGCTCTTTTCTTGCTCTTTTTGCCCAGTAACAGTTTCCCAGGGAAAAGCCAGGTCATTTTCTTCATAGGTCTAAATTGATTGCAATATCCTTAGTGTTGCCTAGTCACCTCGTTTGTTCCTTTTATACTCCTTGTTGAATTCTGCATTAGCTATTCTTGTGGGAGCTTCTGTTCTTCTTTCAAAGTTCAAAGTCTTAAACATACAGCAAATTGCTTCCAGCTTCCACTTATACTACTACCATGCTAATTTTATGCATGAATAAATAAATTCTTTGCAGTCACCTCAAGAAGCTCAAGTATTTGCTGGACTTCCAGTTTGAAGGGCTTCAGCGACAGACAGAAATCCGCGATCGTGAGCGGTTTCTGTCTGGGCTTGCCACTGGAGTGCCCTGAGCCAGTTGGTTTCGGGGCTAAGCCACCCCGTAGAGGTGGTGAAGAGGGGGGAGACCGCCAGCAGGGTTGAGGAGAGCCGCATCTCTCCTCCTCAGCTGGCCATTACTCCCTTTCCCGAAGGCGTTTTTAGCGGTGGTCAGAAATGGCCACCACAAAGAAGAACTCGACCGGAAAAGATGTGCAGGAGGAAGATAAGAAGTGAAAGTTTTGGCTGACCGGGTTAAATTGTAAAAGCAACAACAAAGGTACCCTGGAATTTAAACTTACAAAAAATAACATCGCTCCCAAAGAAGAGTTGGAAGCAGCAAAGGAAGGTGAAAAGGGAAAGGGTTTTTTTTTCCTTCTCTCCCCTTCCCTATACTGACAACTAAGAGGGTCTGGAAGAGGGAGGAGACTGCCTGGCATTAAAAAGAATCTACAGTAAAACTTCAACAAGACTTCTAAAAGATACATTTTAACTGAAACTTTGCAACTAAATAGTAACCCCAGGAAGAGAAAGTGAAAAAAAAGAGCAATAAAGAAACAGCTTGCATGTATTTGGATTATTTGGTGAACTTTGGATTCTTGGTTATTATATTTGAATGACTAAAATCAATCGGGTGGTTGTTTAAAAATTTATACAATGGCACCACTTCTGGATGAATTGAAAATGGAACTTAAAAAGTACAAAGAAGATGCAAAAGAAGGGAAGGGTTCTTTTGGCTTCGTTTTTCAATTCTTAGAAATGGAGATTTGGAACTATAAGAAACAGCAAGAAAAGACTGCAAAACAAGAAGACTGGGGCAAAGAAGAAGCCATCTTTAATGAACAAGCAATTTTATGTAGGGAAGAAAAAGGAAAGGGGGGAAAGAGAATGGAGAATTTAAGACTTAAAAAACAACCAAAGAAAAGAAAAATAATTCGAAAAAATAAGTATAATACTGGAAAGCAACAGAAAAGGGGAATACAGAAGAGAGAAATAGAGGTAGAGAGATAAGGGGGTAAAAAGGGGAGAGAGAAGAAGAGAGGGAAGAAGGAAAGGAAAAGAAGTTACAAAGGACCGGAGCAAGATATAGAGAAACAGGACCTATTTAGAGATAATGGGTGAAAATCTAACTGAAAAAGGGATTCTGTAAAGGTACATAAGATTGTATTGTTATATTAGTAATAGAAATAACTTTAGAAAATTGGAAACAACGTATGATTAAAATGAGGGATAAAATAGTGTAATTTAGTGAAATGTTTGTGAATAAAATAAGTGAAATAAAATAAATGAGAAAACTGAATTAGGAAGGAACGGGAACTTTTTAATTAGTTAAATAAAATATAAGTGAAGGCGGGGAAGTAACTATGGAAAGCTTATAATTGTTCCCATAGAAGTATGATATTTAATTGAAAAGTAATGTTAAAGTTGTCAAGACTTTAATGAATATTAATATTAATGATAGAATTGAATTGGAATGGAATGTTGTTTTAATTATATACATTTATAATTTTTTTTCTTTTTTTAAGAATACAGTGTGTATTTTAAGAATGTACCAAGTAGAATCCGAATGGAAGTTATGTATTATATTGAATGTTACAACTTTAGGGAAAAGATATAAAGGCGTCATACTCCAGTCAGTAACTACAGGAGAAATTTTGTTTAATGAGAAAAGATAATAGATAATTGAAACAGGACAGACAAAAAATATAAATACAATGATTTGAATTGAGATGAGATAATTAAAATAAAATTGAGAAAATTAAAAGAGGAGAGAAGCTATGCAGAAAATGTAAAATAGTAACAAGATATGAAATAGAATATAAAAATGAGCATGAACCTGAATTTGTGTCTGTACAAAGAAATGTAAGTAGATTATGCTACTTTCAAAAAAGATCTTTTATTTGTATTTTTTTTTTCTCTTTGTGAAAACTCTTTTGCTCACAACAGTTCTGATAATGGAGAACAGACAAATATTTTTTTAAATGTGTTCACTAGCTTGAGAGCATGGCAGTTATAATAAAACCTCAGAGATGGAAATGTAATTAAACAGTAGGAGATAGAAATATTTTACATGTAGGAATATTTATTAAAGGCTATTTTTTGTTTGTTTGACTCTATCCCTCTTCAGTTCTTATATCTACACAGCTGTTTCTTGTATAAATTTCTCTACGCCAAATATAACTGTTAGTAATATACACTTCAGGCAAACTCATTAAAAAGAGCACATCACTTTTTTGGAGTCCAAGCACATTTTTGTAACATTTAAATAAATGAAGCAAGGAAATTTGAATCTAGATTGTAGGCTGCTTATTGTTTACTTCTCTAAAGCAAGGTATTGGGGAAAGGGAAGAGGAGAGAGAGCTATTAAATTAATAATTTTGAACAAAAAATGAGCCACAACTTATTCGGAAATGAGAACAACACATTAAAAATGTTAAGAATAGGGATTTCAATAAAGAAGAGATTGACAAAGGGGTATATAAGCTGGTTATTAAGAATTAGGAATGAATGGCAGATATAACCACAGAATAAATGTACAATAAATAAATAACTAAATAACTGCCAAGCAGCTAAAATGATGCAAATTCATGAGCCAGCAATGTTGCAGGAGGTTCACAAAGATAGTACATGCTGTTTTAGGGACAAAGGAAGCATTAAATACTCTGCAGGTATCTCAATTAGGCCCTGTTTTTCCTTTTTATTTCTTTTTGTTTCATTCCACTATCCTACCCTCCCACTTTATTGTTGCAGAAAGTGTTTTTTTTTAATTACAGATAACAATTTTTGTTTTGTTAACAAGCAGGGTTTAATAATCTTTGGGAATCAAACATTTTCAGACTGGGTTATATATAGCCAAATAAACACAGTGCTTTTAGGATAAGCCATGAAAGAGCTGTTCTCTAAGTTTTAAAGGTTAGTATGATGAAAAAAGGAACAAAATACACAAAAGGCTATTTACACAGAAAAGGATACTGTAATTAATAAAATTACTGCACTGTGAACAAAAAAGGGATAGCAATGATATAACTAATTTTCCATTTAGGTTCTAAGGTGTGCACAACTCTTGCTATTTCATTGATTAATTTAGTCTCTAGCTGTAAATTTATAAAATAAATAACACTAAATGATTATCAATTTGTTCTCTTCTTGGGCAAAGCAGACCCATGGCTATTTTGAAAGAAAAATAAGATTAATGTTGGAGAAATTATTTAAAGTACCTTATTTAAGGTAATAAAATCTTAATGTAATAAAACTCGGTTTTGTGCAATCATTTATACAAAAAGAGAGGTGGGGAAAGCAGATCTCTTATTAGAGTCCCTATGTTCTTCATCTCACTTAATTAAAAGAATAATAGTGTGATTAAAAAAAACAAAACAGATTTCTTCCTCCACACTGTAATCAAACTTCCTTCAGTTGAAATTAACAGTTCAATAAAAATGGGGGGAGGGGGAGATAGACGTGGAAGATCTTTTTTGCAGCACCAAATTAGATCCAGTACTTTCCATGAAAAAAAATGTGTCAAAATAGTAGAATTTATCAGAGTAACAGTAATTACCAAAGCGCCACTGTTAAAATAATCATGTGTTATTATCAGTTTTGAACTTATGTGCAAAGGCAAAGGTAAATTTAATGGAGACCATTAAATTATAATGAAGAAATCTATTTAGTAATATCACTCAGGAGTTCTCATAGGGAGTAGAATCCACACCAACTTTGGAGTGAGATCTATCCCAGGCTATAAATATTAGACAGGGGCAACAGCAAATATTTTCATGTCCTCATCCTCATCCTCATCCTCATCCATATGTTTATAAATGTATTTCATAAGTTCCTTCCTTCCTTCCTTCCTTCCTTTCTCTTTCTACTGTTTGGGTGTAGTTCCCGTAATTCATTATGCTCATTTGCAGAAAACATGATTCTCCACTAATTTGCTTTCCAGCTCCATTCTCCTATGCAGGGCAAAAAAGACCCAGATGATCAGCTGGGACTCGGGAGTCAGAGAATAGATGGGGGCCCGGCCAGTCAGAGGTGGTATTTGCCAGTTCTCTGAACTACTCAAAATTTCCAATACCGGTTCTCCAGAACTGATCTGTGATGACCCGTAGTCTCTCAAAATAACCCAAAACAGTCCGGTAAAGCCTTCAACTTAACTTCACTGTTTTATTAGGCACAGTTTAAAGTCACAAAAGTAAATAAGGAGGCAAACAGAAAAACCAAAACAAACCGCATTGATGAGAGTTCTGAAGCAAGCCAAGATAACTAACTATAAACTCCAGGAAAATAACCAAGAAAAGTCCATGGGAAGAACGCCAGCAAAGATAAGCCTCTTTCAAGGTGAACACTAATTGACTTCAGCAATTCTAACTGCGCAATTGCAAACTTATATACATAGCTCCCACCTGCAAGCCACGAGGAGGATCATGGCAATCTCCTCTTGAGTAGACTTCGCTTTTCCCTGATCCTCTCCTCCCTGCGTGACCTAAGATGGATAGGGGATGGGCCTGGATCCTCCTCTGACTGCTCAGCTGGCCTCTGCCCTTCCCCAGCCTCCTCCACCACCTCTGGAGCCACACTCCCACTCCTTGTTGGCTGTTCCTCCTCTTCCTCAGAGTCAGTCTCCACCAGGGGCATGACATGGTCAGAACCTGCTGAATACCACCTCTGCTCAAGGCGTAAGTGCCTACTTGGTTCTCAGTTATATAGACTTGAAGTCAGTATAGAAACTAGTGCAAGTAGGAGAGTAGATTGTAGGTTCAAACCAATCTTTTTTTTTAATGAAGTTTTATTTGGGTTTTCACACATACAAAACACAAGTAAAACATCTTTTTTGAAAATAGCATGGTCCCGGGTTGAACTTCTTTATACAGACACAAAACTCAATTTCATGCTCCTATCCTATTCCATATCTTATACTATTTTACATTTTCTATATAGTTTTTCCCCTCTTTTGATTTTCTCAATTAAATTTGATTATCTCATCTCAATTCAAATCATTATATTTATACTTTTGTTTGTCCTGTTTCAATTTCATATTATCTTTTCTCATTAAACAAGTTTTCTCCTGTAGTTACTAATTGGAGTATGACACCTTTACATTTTTTAATTACATGCATTAAACTCTCATTTAAACTTCAATATATACCTTAAGGTTATGACCTTCAATATAATACATAATACATAACTTCCAATCGAATTCTGCTTGGTACATTCCTCTAATACACACTATTTTTTTTAAAAAAAAGATTGTAAATATATGTAATTATAAACCCTCATTGCGTTTCAGTTCAGTTCTACCATTAATAATCATTAACATCTTAACATCTTTAACACTTCTTTTCAATTAAATATCATACTTTCTTAAAAACACATATAATTTCCATAATTAATTTTTCCCTTATTTCTCTTCACATATGTTTTATAATTCATTAAATATACCTTTTATTACATTTATTTATTGACAAGCATTCCGCTGAATTACGATAGCTAGTTTATCAGACATTTTAATCATACATTGTTTCATATTTTCTAAAATTATTTTTGTTTCTAATATAACAATACTATCTTATGTACCTTTGCAGAATCCCTTCTTCCATTAAATTTTCACCCATTATCTCTAAATAGGCCCTGTTTCTCTGTATTTTGTTTCTGTCCTTTATGACTTCTTTTCCTTTCTTTCTTCCTTTTCATCTTCTCCCTCCCCTTTTTACCCCCTTGTCTCTCTATTTCTAATTCTCTCTTCTGCATTTCCCTCTTCTGTTGCTTTCTGATTTTATACTTATTTTTCACTCTATTTTTTGGGTGGGGGAGTTGTTTTTCCCAATCTTAAACTTTCCATTCTCTTTCCCCTCTTTCATTTTTTCCCCCATCTAAGATTACTTGTTCATTAAAGATAACTTCTTCTTTGTTGCAATCTTCTTGTTCTGCAGGCATTTCTTGTTGTTTCTCATAATTCCAAATCTCCATTTCTAAAAACTGAAATACAAAGCCAAAAGAACCTCCCCCTTCTTGTGCATCTTCTTTGTACTTTTTAAGTTCCATTTTCAGTTCTTCTAAAAGTGGAGCCATTTTAAACAGTTTTAAACAACCACCCGATTGATTTTAGTCATTCAAATACAATAACCAAAAATACAGAAATCATCAAGCAATCCAGATAGTCCCGAGTTATATCTTCTTATTTCTTTTTCGACTTTCTCTTCCTGGGGTTTTTTGTTGCGATATTTCAGTTAGAATGTATCTTTTGGAAGTCTTGTTGAGATTTTGCTATAGGTTCTTTTTTAATTCCAGGCAGTTTCCTTCCTTCCAGATCCTGCCCTTTTATTCTTCCTCTCTCCTTTCCTGTTTTCAAAAGCTTTTAATTATCCAGAAATCTTTATTATCCTTTTGACTTTTTATTTTCACCATTAAATGCCTATTGATGTCGAAGTGGATTTTTTTCCAATTTCTTGCTTAAGTCTCTTAGCTGTCAGTATAGGAAAAGGAGAAAAAAAAACCAAATCTTTTCCCTTTTCTCTCTCCTTCGCAGCTTAAAATCTTCTTAGGGAACAATGTTATTGTTTTTTAATAGTTTCAATTCCAGGGTACCTTATTTGTTCCTTTTGCTGTTTGACCCGGTCAACCAAAAGTTTCTCCTCTTATCTTCCTCCTGCACATTCTTTTCCAGTTGAGTTCTTTGTAGTGGCCATTTCTGACCACCACTGCAACCGCCTTCGGGAAAGGGAGTAATGGCCAGGTGGGGAGGAGAGATGCGGCTCTCCTCAACCCTGCAGGCAGTCTCCCCGCTCTTCACCACCTCTATGGGGTGGCTTAGCCCCGAAGCCAGCCAGCTCGGGGCACTCCAGCGGCGAGCATGGATCGAAGCCTCGCAGAGACGAAGTTTCGGTCTGTCGCTGAAGAAGCTCAAACCGGAAGCCCAAACCAATCTTATGATATTCAGCTCCTATGCATTTTTATTGTTGCATCTGGTAGTTTATCGAGTTTAATGAAAGCTGTCTAGAGTCATGTATGTAGATGGGAGAGCACGAAGGGAGGGAGGGAGGGAGGGAGGGAGGGAGGGAAATCACCTTAAAATATAGAAATGTAGAAACAGTTTATCCAACACTTAAATGAATAATATTATTCTGAAGAGCTTAAATGAGTAGTTAAAACATGTGCCTGATATTTAAATGACAACAGAATCAAATGTCTCCTTCTGAAGGAATTCAAAACTAAGGAGTCATGATTAAAAAGGATCCATCAGGCTTTATCCCAAACCACAAAATTCACAGTTTTAGTCCAAGTAGAAATACTCCATGTTCACTTTGACAGCACATATTCTAAAGTACCAATGCTGGACGATAAAAAAGATGAGTACTACATTTTTGTTGTTTCTTTAAATTCTTTAAATGTAATGTTAAATATATTACATTCTCTAATTCTCTCTAAAGTTCAATTCACATTTTCTTTTAAAACACAGAGAAGTTGAATGACTCTGCATCTATTTAAACACTCCATGAGCCAAGAAATGCTTTTTTGAAATGAATAATTAAAATATGGTATCAAACATGTACTGAATTCTGCTTTAAAAAATACTGGCAACATTGATCATATTTGTCTATCGACCAAAAGCTATGAATATTTTTCATTTCCTCATTACTTAACTTTTTATACCTGGCTTCTGGACCCAGTTGGCAAGGTACCCATGGCCTCTTAGGTTTAATGATGTCTAAAGATGTATTCATAAAGCTATATCTAAGATCAGCAGTTACTGAGTTCTTCAGAAACATTGCTTTATTCCCAGAATAGAACCCTCCAAAACAAAACTGTGTTTTTTCTTTTTCTGTGTTGCTAGTTATGGAAAGAACTCAGTGGTTTGCAGCCAGGTATCCAACGTTTTAATTGGAGGGCAATTCTATCTGTTACCTCTTGTTTAAATAAAACAAGGATTTACTGAAACATGCTCATGATGAAATAACAATGTCAAATTAAGGAACTTACTTTACAGTGGTCATGTTGCTGCTGTAAAGTTGGAACATCTCCACCAACAGGCATCTGCTTCTTTAATTCATCATCTTTCAAATTTAGCCACTTGATAAGTTCTTCCAGTGACATCAGTAATTTACTCCATTTCTCTGCACTTGCCTCCAAATGAGCCCTACAATAAGATTCAACATATTTTTCAGGAGTTTTGTGCTGCATTAAAACATACCAGATTTCAGCTGTCAAATACTGTACTGTGAATAGAACAGGCTAGAATATGGAAGGGAAGGGAACAGAACAGAAAGGAATTCTTCATTGGCCAACTGTGATTGGACACACAAGGAATTTGTCTCCTGTGCATAAGCTCTCAGTGTACATAAAAGATATAAGTGATAATGCAATTTTCTTTATTGCATTATATGCAAAGGATAGAACAAACAATGCCTTCCATATATTTGAAAAGTATTTATAAAGGAATGAATCTAGTAAAAAAAACAAAACAAATAATACCATGATACTAAAGTGCAGTTTAAAATCTTATTTAATGGATTTCTAAATGTGTTAAAAATAAATAAAAACACCAAAAGCTTGTCTTTCTTCTGCACTGCCTGCAAATCCAAGCTCTGGCCAACATATAAATGGATCTCAAACTTCCCATACTCTCCAATTTTTTGAAGGCAATTGTTTTAATTTCCATTTAAGTTATCACATTTCCAGAAAAGCATAAGCTTTTGAGAGTTAACCAGATAGATAAACACTGTTGATACTGATTATATTTTGCATTTTGCTAAATCAATAAATCACTAGAGCACTGTGCAGTATTTTAGTTAAAATGACATGCTGTTAGTGTAACTATACTGATCTGATGTCAGATCTCTTTTATTTAGTCCCTTGTTTATGTCAACATATGGCATAAACACTGTAAGGAAATTGTTACAATCTTCTACAGCCATATTTTTCCTAGAATGATGGTAAAAGTATCCCATATCTCACCTTCAAATCTATCTGTTCAATAATATTACTATTGAGAGCATTACAACTGATAAACAATTTTAATGCCTATATGTCACCTAGGCTCCAAGACTCCAATTAAAAGTTCTCACTTTAATTTTCTGATAAAAGTTTTTAGTTTTCAGAATGAAATTCTAGCAGCAGAAAAAGAGTTGTTTTAATCTTAATGCAATAGGTGCATCCAATTCTCAACCTAGTTAGCAAATAACAATTTGTTTTAGTTCATACATTGCACTGAACAATAAACTAACTATACAAGGGAAGTAAACACAGCATTATAAAACAGAAAACACTTAACCAAAATTTAACCAAACAAATTTAGCATGATAGAAACATACTAAACCAGTCCAGTTAAGTTGGTTGTAGGAAGATAGATTTCATATTTTCTAGTAGATTATAGATAAAAGTAAAGGTTCCCCTCGCACATACATGCTACTTGTTTCCGGCTCTAGGGGTGGTGCTCATCTCCATTACAAAGCCAAAGAGCCAGCGCTGTCCGAAGACATCTCTGCGGTCATATAGCTGGCATGACTAAACGCCGAAGGCACATGGAACACTGTTACCTTCCCACTAAAGTGGTCTGTATTTTTTTTTACTTGCATTTTTACATGCTTTTGAACTGCTAGGTTGGCAGAAGCTGGGATAAGTAACAGGAGCTCAGTCCGTTACACGGCATTAGGGATTCGAACTGCCGACCTTTCTGATTGACAAGCTCAGCATCTTAGCCACTGAGCCACCGTGTCCCTTGTGGATTATAGAGACAGTCATAAATTCTTTTTGTGGGAAGGTGAAAAGGAGTGTTCCCATGCTACAATGAAAACCATCTGAACACAGAATTCATTCATCATAAGCTCTAGCAAAAAAAAGTAGTACAAAGGTAAGTGGTCAGCTGACAGCAAGGCTTTGTTGAATTTTCTCTCCCTTCAGCCAATGGAGAACTCCAAAAAGAGAAGGCTTCCAGTGCCCAACTCCCATTCTTGCTCCTCCTCCTGTCACAGTAACATTTCACAGCAAAGTAAAACAATGCATATATATATATATATATATATATATATATATATATATATATATATATATATATATATATATATATATATATATATATATATATATATATATATATATATTGCCCTTTGGGATAAATTATATACGAAGATTTATGGGTTAATAAAATAAATAGATCAAAAGGCATGAGATGTGAAAAGATAGCTGAATGTAGTTTACAGCTCTTTCATCTACTTCACTTTTCCATGTCTTTTCCCCCCTTGAAAATGTTCTTGTTCTGCTATGTCCACATACCATTCATTGATTTTCACTCTTTAAATTTCCAGTCTCTCTAGGGATTTCATTCTCACCTTTCAGTCCTGACTTTCTTAGTCTTCCTCTTGACCCATTCATTCTTACTTTATACATTTACTTGGCAATTCAATCCTCATTCATTCTATTGACCAAACCATAAATTAAACACCTTTGTATTCAACTCACACTTGCTCACTACTTAATCATTAATTTAATCAGCTGATTCCTCTGTAGTCTTTGCATTCATTCTTGCTATTTTTCCTTTATATACTGGAAAATAATTACATTTTTCTCTTAACATGCATCATAAACAAGTCATATAAATATTCTATAAGAAAATTGCAAAGTACTTTTAATACATTTCTAGTTATAATATTTACATCCACAACTTTACCATTTTTCAATATTGCAAGAGAATAGCATCCTTTTCATTATCTTTTTCCCTTGGACTCTAACCTCTATAGCATTTGCCTCAATTCCATTCTTTGACATATTGCTATTATTTCCATAAAAAATATCTACAATATTTCTTTCAGTATTCCTTTAATTTATCCCATGTCCACTTAATCCTATAGAAAAGGGATCCTCAACCCGCTGAAGCTTGTAACTTCAAACTGTCGCTAAATGAATGTTGTATGTCAAGGACTAGTTGTATTTGCCCAGGAGAAAGAACAATATGTTTATTTTATATTGAAAGCGATAGTGAAACATAATGTAACAAAATCCCTAATCATTTTAAACAATAAACCTAATATCAATAAAGATAGCTTGAAACAAACAAAATGCCCTTGCAAACAAATCTAAAGGTAAAACAAATTATAACAATCTATTAGCAGGGAGTATCCATCTAAACATTAACATTCTTTTTTCTAATTTTGCTCTAGAGCATTTCTGAATATTTACTAGGATGCTTCTGACTGCCTCTGAAGCTGATGTGAAAATCTCTTAATTTTATTGCTAATTATGTTGTTATCTGTTTAGCTTCCTACAACTTCTTATAGCAAAAGCATGACCTGTCAACGTCCCCTATTGGCTAATTAATCACACTCATTTATTAAGTATTGAGACACCAATGTATACATGTTATTTATTTATATATTTATTTATATACATCAATTCTTTTACCTAATTTTCTCTTTTGTCACAATACTTCAAAAAACATATTAATTAAAAGTACTTCATAGGATAATATTCCCTATTTATTTATAAAAAGCTGTGGCTCAAATATTTAGATGGCATAACCTCAAGAAAAAAGTGGGTCATGCACAAAGATAGTGACTTAAAACACAAGTTGTATAGTCAAAGAAACAAAAGGAAGAACAAAAGGAAGTTTATGGTGATGTTTGTTCTTAAGACTTGGTCTTGTGCAAGCCAGAAGTAACCCATTGTCTCTTTTTTCAACTCTTCTTCAGTTAACCATAACCATTGATGTTATCTGCTTTGGCTGTTATTTTTTAATAAGCTGCTCATGTAACATTTTGCCTTGTCATATCTCTTTCCTATTCTTTATTTGATATTTCTTGTTGGCCTGTTTAGTCTCTCTAGTACTTTCCAGATATTCAGGTTTTCAGATACTCTGATGCCCCTTTTCTTCTTTAACTATTTGGTGGACTTGCAACATTCCACACCCACCTATTTTCCTTACTAAAGTTTGTCACCATCACTGCATAGAAGAACAGCATGATTCAATGTCATTTCTTTGATCTTCCTATCCAAGGCTTTTAGTGCTGCCTGAGTCAGCCCACTATTCCAACTCTGTATCTAATGACTGGAATTGTCCAAGTGTTAATTCCTTGATGGTATTTCATGGACTTCTTCAGTCCCACAATGTCTTCATTTTTAACCTTCTTCTTGACTTCAGCATGCTTGATTTTGTCAGCTTGAAGGACACCCAGCTATTTGTAATGATGGTCTTCATCCAGACTCTTGATGTTATTTCCATAAGGCATTTTGATTCCTTCAGTTCTTACTATTTTTCCTGTTTTGATAGTGAGGGTGGCATGTTTGTCCAAACTCCACTGCAATATCTTGGCTGCATATACCAACAATGCTGAGCAGCAATTCTATTTCAGATGGTGTTTTTCCATATAAATTCAGATTGTCTAAGTAAAGGAAGTGGGATAGCCTGACAGATGCTTTTAATGTTTGATAGCCATGGCCGGTCTTATTCAGTATTGTTGACAGAGGAATCAGTGCAATGACAAAGAGTAATCATGATAGTGAACCTTCTTGAAAGAGTCATCTCTTGATATTAACCTCTAATGGTTTATCATTGAATGGTGCCTTTTATTGTGCCACTGATCTTTGTGCAAAGCTTCTAACTTCTGATGTTATTCCTAGGCTCTTGATTATCCAATCATGTGGCAGGGAGTTGAATAATTTCTTATAATCAATTGAAACTACTTTCAGGTTGGTCTTCCTTCCACTGCAGTTTTCCAAAAATCAACTTGTCAATTAGGAGTTGACCTTTTGTTCTTCTGCTGTTTCAAGAGGAAAGAGCTTGTTTTCAACTAGATGCTGTTGAACTGCATTTGTCACCACATCAGTTAGCAAACTGAAATTGTTGGTAAGCAGGTAATTGGCCTATAGTGCTGGTGCTGCAGCTTTGGTTGGAACTTTCATAATCAAATGAGTTTTGCCAGATGTTTAGCAATTTTCAATTTTACTTCCTTGCAATATGTTGTTAAACTGCTTGGTAATGAGCAGGTATGTGGAACAGATGTTTCAACCAAAAACCAATCAATTCATCTTCATCTGATACTGACCAAATCTTGATCTTCCTTGCCTTTTCTCTACCATTTCTGCTGTTATTACAATTTTCTTTTCATTTCAACTTCTTTTTTATCCTTACTCAACTCCTTTATCCAAGTTGCATTATTGTTGTATTTCTATGGGTTGTCCCATAACTACCTCAGTACTACACTTCTTCTTTGTCAAGTGTTGACTTGTTCAGTGTGTCTCTCCATTGATGCATTGGTAGAAATGTTTCTATTTGACTAAAATTGAGGTTCTGCACATAGAATGCAATTCAAACTTAGTATCTGCTGATGTTATTATATGGAGTATCTATGAGGGCTATCCACAAAATAGATTACGTTTTTGTCTGTAGCAAGAAGGGGCGGAGCTAGCGTGGCCATCTTTGGTCTGTGCATCCGCTGCTCAGTCTGCATCTAGTCGTGCTAGTGGGAGGTTCGTATTGTTGCCCGTTATTTCACAGCAAACATTTGAAAGGTGTGCTGCAATTGAAAATCCCTCGAGTTGTGAGGTGCGATCAGTGATAAGGTTTTTGTTGGCAAAAACCATAAACTGATTGAAATTTTTTGGCAACTGTGTGAAGTGTACGGGGACAACATCATCACTAAAGGTGGAGTGCACCAATGGTGCATTAAATTTAAAAATGGCCAAACTATGGCACTCGAGAGTCCTGAATGCTTTCAAGTGGGAGATTTTTCCTCATCCGCCTTACAGCCCTGATCTTGCACCAAGTGACTACCACTTGTTTCCGAGGATGAAGACTTGGCTTGGAACACAGCGCTTTGATGCCTGAGATTTGAGCCAGTCAGTCATGCCCGCCCGAAGTTCCGCGTAGTTGTCAAAGCGCTGTGTTCCAAGCCAGGTCTTCATCCTCGGAAACAAGTGGTAGTCGCTTGGTGCAAGATCGGGGCGCAAGGTTTCAGAAGTAGTTTGCCATTGTCTCCTTTCTGAGGCCAAGAGAGAGTGACTGGCCCAAGGGGACACAGCTGGCTTCGTGGCCAACTTGGAACTAGAACTTACAGACTCCCAGTTTGTAGCTTGGTGTCTTAATCACTATACCAGCCTGGTTCTCCTATTGCAAGGGTCTTCAAACTTAGCAAGTTTAAGACTTGTGGACTTCAACTCCCAGAATTCCTGACCTAACATGACTGGAGGAGGAATTCTGGGAGATGAAGTCCACAAGTCTTAAAGCAGCCAAGTTTGAAGACCCCTGTCTTATTGCCTGAAAAAGTATCAATGTTATGGACCCTAGTCTGAGAGCCACTACTAATTTCACACAACCCAAAAATACAACACAGACTCACAGCTTCCTTCATTATATACTTTGATGATCAAGATCACCTACAGATTTGAGTCCCACAAGGCATCACTCAGCCTAGGTTTCATTTTTGGGGACACAGATCAGCTATCAATCAGTAAATAAGTAAATAAACTGGCATCATCCATTCTAATGTTGGCAGGCTGCATACACAATGAATGAGCTCCTTTAAGATTGTTTTTTTCTTATCATTAGACAGGGAAGTATGCAGGTCATTTCATTTATGTATAGTAACTCTTTTTAAAAGAAGCTTGTCTGACTTAATAAATAGGCAGTTAGCAGCAGCAACATGCTCTTCTGGGATCCATGGTAGCTATTTGCCATGAAAGCCGTATGCAGTGCCATGCAAAAGAACAATTTAATATTCTGGAGTTACTTTTACAATCATTCTATGCAGTGTTTTGTTTATGGATCCCTTTTACCTGTATACATGTAGTCCACGACTTACAACAGCTCATTTAGGGATCATTTGAAGTAACAACAGCACTAAAAAAAACAACTTATGACCATTTTTCACACTTATGACCATTGCATCATCTCCATGGTCATATGATTTACATTCGGATGCTGCTATATGGCAATTGATTCATAATTATGACGGTTGCAGTGTCCTGGGGGGGGGGGTCATGCAATCATCTTTTGCATCCTTCTTACAAGCAAATTCAATGGGGAAGCCAGATTCACTTAACAACTATGTCACTGATTTAACAACTGCAATGATTCACTTAACAAACATTCAAAGAAAAGTCGTAAAATGGGGCAAAACGCAACACATTTCTCACTTGGTAACATAAATTCTGGGCTCAATTATGGTCGTAAGTTGAGAACTACTTAATTATTCATTTATCAAGATTATATTTAAGGTTATATATGCTGATAGAAGTGAATGAGGCCTTATAATCTCTATATCTATGTACGGGATTTGTCCAACTCAACTGCTATTAATCTATAGAGCAGGATTTTAATATTACCTTTCTGGATCACATGATTGTCTATGTTAATGAAACTAAATGTTTCTTCTCTTTTCTATAGATTGCCTTATGAGAACATGCTAAACAACTGTTCTCAGCTTGATGTTCCTAATTGAGCTGAAATTAAAATGCCACAGTAATTGAAGGCCTGTACCTGCGGGACATTGCTCTGGGAAAACATCTCCTAAATTACGGTCCACAAATAATTTTAAAAATAACTTGTAATTGCTGTAACACACTGCATTTTTATGCAGATGCATAAAATATTGGAATGCTAAAAAGTAGCATCTATTTTATTAAATGTTCCCCAGGCTTGAGTGACATAACCACCACAGGCCACACACGGCCACCAAGGAGACTTGTGCAGCTTGCCAGTGGGGTTTGTTTGGTTTTTTGTTTTGAAAGCTTAACAAATTCAGTGCCAACAAATGGCTCTGCAACCTGGAAGGATATACCACTGCCTAGTTTTTCAGTCACTTCCAACCCAAAAGAAAAATTGTTAAATGACTCCAACACCTCCAGGTGTCACTAAGACTGCCAGCTTTAGCATTGCCGATGCACCACTAGCTGCCAAACAGATGATTGGCACGTCAGCAATTCTGACATGCAGTTATTGTTAGTGTATTAATGTGGTCCTTTTGCCTTGAACACCTTGCCCTCAGAAGTTGTGGGAGCACCATCACTTGAGACTTTCAACAAGAGATTGGACTGCCATTTGTCAGAAATGGTGTAGGGTCTCCCGCTTGGGTGGGGGGGTGGACTAGATGACCTACAAGGTCCCTTCTAACTCTGATTATCTGTTATCTGCCTGTATGAGTTGTGCAGGTTTGATCTTACCTGATATTGGCTGATTTTGCTTTTAGATCATTCCAGCGTTGGTTCATGTCATCAATACGATGTTGTAATAGTGCAGCCTCTTCAGAATTGCCCAAGGCTTTTACCATCTTCTGCCGGTTTCCATCAATGCTCTTGAAGATATCATTGTGAGCATCAATTTCAGCCTGGATGTCCTAAGGGGAGAAAAAAGGCCAGCTAATAAATCCAGAGACAACTGATATTAGTTCTGTGTCCAGAAGAAGGAAATGAACCATTCAAAATCCTCACTGTCTATATAAAAATGAGTATATCAAATTTACTACATTGGAATTATTTTTAAAAATGCATTTTTCCATTGTGTTATGCTTCAGAAAATAAGTTATGCTGATTGTTAACTGTGGATAACTAAGGCTTTGTTCTGAAGCTTTCCTGTACTAAAAATAACATACATGCCAAGATGCCACTATCATTATTGCAATTTATATCAAGGACTACAATGAAAATCAGTAAAGACAAATCCTAGGTGATTGCAATCCTCCACAAAGCATAGTGAGCTTCTAGAATTTTCCAATGTCTTAAAAAAAAAGATGAACTCCTCCTCTACTCCTACTTACGAAACAAATAACTTGTTTAAACTGAACCCAGAGGTGTGGACTTCAGATCTGCATCCAACATACAATGAGTGAAAAATACAGTGCTGACATTGTTCTGTTATTTGGACTAAACAACTGGAAATGGTTGAAAGAATAAATCCGTGTTCTAAAAATACAAAACTGCTATCTTCAGAGATATTTCAGGAAGATATATGTTTATAATGCTGCTGAATGCTATGTGAAGCATGTCTACATTTATATTTCAGTCTTAATAACTAGGTGGAACTCCCAAAGTCTCATTTTCATCTAGCTTGCTTTTATATGTGTTAGAAAATGAGAAAGGGAAATCATTGTTTGTTCTTTTATCTTTCATCTCACCAATCCATTAGCACACCTATAGAAGCTAAGAGTATTTTCCTTTACTTTCTATTTTAAGACTACAATTTCTTGAACCCATAGCTTCCTGAGAACTCCTTTTTTCCCCTAGAATCCTATATGTTGAAGAGCTTAAATGCTTGGACATGATTTCATGATTTGAGTTGACTTAAATGAAGACATGGCCTTTACATGTATTCCAGAAATCTAATGGAAGCTTTCAAGCTACAACCCTGATCCAGTATAGTATTCAAAATTAAATAGCATAATTTAATTGCTTTTCTGTGTTTTGGTTTATCATGCTATATTGTCTATATTTGCTCATATTTGCATAACACTGTGATGCATACAAACATAACAATTATCTTTGAAGCTTTATTGTTAAACAATGGAAATTATATTCATTTACCAATTATATCCTGCAAAAGTTCAAGCAGCTCACATAGAGTTCAGCCTTATTCATATCATCCTAAGAACAACCTTATCAGGGTTGGGATGAGAGCGAGTGACTAACCAAAACTCACTTGGCAAGCTTCTGACTAAGGATACAGTAAATTTAAATCTTCTCCAGTTTCTAGTTTAGCATTCTAACTACAGTAGTCACGACTGCAGTTTTGAAATCAGAAATGTATTTAATCTTCCAATGACACCCAAGGTATTACATTTTCAACAATAGGTTAGGATAATTCTAAATTTAATCTCATGTACAACACTGAATAAAATCAATATCCAAGTATTTAATAATTCTGTCCTTAATATTAAAAAAATGCAATCCAAATCCTGGTGGAGATCTGAGAGCTGCACTCAGAGCTTTGAGATGCTACACGATGTGCAGCTCTCATCTCTAGAATGAGGAACTTCTGACTTTCAAAATAGTGTTTAACTATAGTTCCTAAAAATCTATGCCAGCATAACCAGTGATGAAGAAGGCTGGTAGTTGTAGATCAAGAACAATATGCCACCATTGTTATTGGGGAAGTCTTTCAATGTTTAGGAAAAGATGTTTAAAGAGAAACATACAAACCCATAAGAGTTCCTGTATGTCTCCAAGGGATTACTTAGCATAATTTACTACAGAAATGCTTATAATATTACAAACATGGTATTTTTTCTTCAGAGAAATCAATCTGACAATCTTGACTTCCCTAAAGACCTGATTCTTCCCTCTTTCTACTCGGCATGTTTGGCTTTCCAAGCTTTTACATAGGAGCCCAGAGAGTAGCATTGCATCAAAAAATTATTATTATTATACACCCAACAGGCATTTAAAAATTCAATGACTATTCCTGTTAATTTTGGATATTATGAAATACATCATTATCCTCAATGAGGAAAACAAAATAAATGAAATATGAGATAACTGAGAAACATCGAATGCTAAATCAACATTATGACTAAAATAAAATTTGGATTATTAATTTTTAGAGCAATTTTAGTCTTCAAGAAAGACAACTGGCAGTGGCCAAATCGGGAAAAGAATTCTGGTCTCACTTGAACAACCCAAGATATTTCTGCTGCAGAAAAATAAACTTTGTAATTGGAAGGGAATAAGTTACTTTCTATATTAAAATACCCTGTAGATCATGTATGGAATACTGCATATACTTCTGATTACCACATCTAAAAAGGATATTATAGAATTATAAAAGAACAACTAAAATGATAAGTTAGACCACAATAGTTTCCTTTTACGAAAGATAATTGATCTTTTTAAAAGTGAAAATAGGTAAGGGAAGATCAAAAAAAAAGTACATAAAATCATGGATAGTACGCAATGTGTCACTAGAGAAAAGGTTTTATTTCATACAATATTAAAATTCAGGATAATCTATTAAATCTCAGTGTGAAGAGACTGAAGAACAATAAAGGGAAGTATTTCTTTGTACAATGCATAGTTTATCTGTGAAATTTGGTGCCATTAGGTGTGATGATGGACATCAATTTATGATTAATGAAGAGGACATATCATATCTATAGAGATCAGGTGACATTTCAGAATTTTTGACAAATATTCAGAACAGTTTGAAATGACTCATGTATCAGTCATATAAATGCAGCTGTTTAAAAAGTTGTTTCTTGTTATCCTTTGAAAAATGAGGCAGAAACAGGTACACTTAATACTGTTCCAACATTTCCTATTGAAAGGGAAATAATATGCATTTTTGCTTCTCACCCCAAGGTAGGTAGGAAAGCAGTAATATTACATAACTATTTTTGTTTTATTTTTTCAATGCCTAGTTATCTAGGAGATATTCTGTTTATATGAGTGTATGCTCTACAGCAGTGGCCCCCAAACTTTTTCGAACCAGGGACCGGTTTCACAATTATTTATTCTTCCACGGACTGGTACCTGAGTAACATGAGACTCCACCGCCATCGGGACAGCTCTTCGTTCGAAGCTGCCCCCCCCCCTTCGACGAAACTAAGGTGCGAGCACCCAAACGCTGCTTTCCAACTGAAAAACCAGAAGCACTTTCCAACCCAAAACCCAGAAGCAACCGAAAACCCGGAAGCGCTGTCGAAACAAGATGGCGGTGCCCAAGCTTTGCGATCCGGTAAAAAATGATCCACGGACCGGTAACGGTCTGGGGACCGGTGGTTGGGGACCCCTGCTCTACAGCATGGAATAAACTTTAAAAAATACCTAATTCTATCATAAACATTGATTTTATACAGCTATTACTATTTATACTGCGGCCATCTCTTTCATAATGCCTAATGGAAAAATAAAACAATTTCAGAAAACAAGCAGTCTTTTATTCTCATAGTAGGACAGGAAGAGGCTTCAAATCTCAGTGGGACCATAATTTATAAATACATTGTGGTGTTCACTCAACAAGACTTTTTTTCAAAAACAAAAATGGAGAGAAACTTAGAAATAATTTAGTGAACATATGGGAAAGGCTGTAAATGGGAAGAACTCTCATACTGTATTTGCAAAGTATAATAGGATTTTTTTTATTGGAGTGCAATTTATAAAATCTGCATAAAACAAAGACACTCTATAGATTATAACAGAATATAGCTTAAGTCATAGAGTTTTTGAAAAACTGGAGGCAGAAGCTGATAGGGGAACAGGACAGGAATGTAACCAACTCTAATACTCCTCAAAAAAAAATTTGCTATTTTTTTTTTAATTAAAATAACTACGGTATTGAAAAGTTGCAGTTATGTCACATTTTTTCTGCTTTGTTTTATTTTGTATCTAAGACACCATACATACAATGTACCCAATAATCATAAGAATTCTTTTTTAAAAACCAAAACAGAATATAGTTACAAAATAAAACAATGCCAACCACTGTTATCAGCTAAAAATTCCATTCCATTCCATTTCATTAGATTGTAAAGAATTAAAGGAAAGCCTGACTTTCAACGGTTATCTGGTTTTTGGATTTTTTTTTTCGGGGGGGGAGGGGAGGCTTTAATGTTTTGCCTTTTCTGCTATCAAAACTGTCCTGTACATAAAACTAGCTTGAAGATCAAGGAATTACACAGCAAGCTACTGAGTGTCAGAAACAATACATAATTTATTTTCTTTAATGCACTGTGATCAGAGTTGCATGACTTTGTTTTGTGAACATCTCTGCAGGAGATCCTAGGCAGAAGAAATGACTTCAAAATAATTATTCATTTTATCTTCTTTTCTCTTTTCTCCTTTCTCCTTTTGTACCTTTTTATTTCCATCTGTTCTTTGGCCTTGATAGATATAATAAAAACTTGAAATTTAATAAATAAATAAATAATGAAATAGAATACTCACTCTGAGAAAGGGGCCAGCCTTTTATACCTAACTTCCAATTCAGTCAAGTTTTGAAGGAAGGCCACTTGCCTTTTCCTCATAAGCTGGTCTCACAGAGGGCTGTCAAACGTAATCACGTCACGACCCAAATTGTGACTTATCGCAACATTTTTTGCCTTTGCAGAGCCAGGGTGGGTGTGGCCTATGCAGGCCATATTCAGCCCACAGGCCGCCAGTTTGACAGGCTTGCTTTAGAACTGGACAGTGACAGCATTTGTTCAGTTGGCTCTTCAGATGGAGGGTAGACCACTCAGTGGCAGCCAGTAGGGTCCAATCCACTCCATCCTAGGTCATGTGCATATTGCTATGGAAAATAGCCAACTATCCTCAAATCACAATAAATTGTGATAATATTTTAACTCCCCAAATAGTGTTTTATCTTTTCTCTCTCTTTCCAGATAGTCTTTGACTTACAACAATGGTTCAAATTTACAATGGTTTTGGAATAAACATGATTTACAGCCTGTTCTTGCTTACTACAATTGTACTATCCCTGAAGTCATGTGGTTAAAATTTGGGTGCTTGGCAATCAACTTGCACTTATGACCATCTGTAGCATCCTGCAAGTTATATGACTGTAATTTGCAACCTTGTCAGCTGATGAAAATTGGGGAAAGTCGATTCACTTAATTACCATATGATTTGCTTAATAGACATGATTAAAAAATGTTTGTAAAATTGGGTCTGGTCAACTGATAACTTGGCACTAACTTGTGATGAGAATTCTGGTCGTAACTGTGGTCATAAGTTGAAGAGTTTCTTCTCTCTCTCAAATCCTTAAAATATCTTAGAACTAAACCAGTTTCATTTGCCATTTGATTTTAACTAGAAAACACACGGGGAATCTATGAAAATTATGCCTGTAACATCCAGCCATCCGGCTAGTGTCTAACCTTATATAAAGCCACATGCATAGAATTCAAAGACAAATCAGATCATTAAAATACCAGCAAGCTAGAGTTCATTATTTTTGTCAGGATGGTGAAGCTACGTCTGAAGTCTTCTATAGCTAAGTCTGAAAATATAAACAGCACCCTGACAAGAGCAGAGGGACTATAGACAGAATTGCATCAGTAACCAGGTGTAAGCCTTTTATCATCTGAGACAGCAAACAACGTTTCATAATACATGCTAGTCTTTTATGTTCCCTGAGCTATGCTACATTTTCGTTTTGCCCTCGACATTAGCGCTTCAATGCTTCTTTTGAGTTCTGCATAGGTACTTTGCTTCGTTGGGGAAAAGAACATGCAGACCACGGATACAACTATGTTGACATTTTCTATGGAATTCCTGCTCTGTTTTGGAATATAAAACACAATTCTGTTCCTTTCTGTCAATTTTTCAGATTATTTCTTGCAAGTATTTTAATCCAAACATAAGTCTGCATTTTGTCAGGACATGTACCAGTTAAATTTTCCAGTTGATCTCAACCACAGATAGTGCTTACAACCCCAATTCTAAGGAAGTAACATGAAAAGAATTCCTCTGAAGAACCAACAGAATAAGCAGGAACAGAATTCCAATTATTTTTTGAAAATTGTCTGTCAGAGCAAATACCTTATTGGCTAAAGTAATACCAAAGCAAACCTTTGAACAGAGAAACTATCCAAATAGTTGCTTTTTCTTTTATTTCCTTCTTCTATGTTTTGTCTTCTATAATGTGAGCTTTATACAAGTTTTTAGTTATTGGAAATAAATGCACAAATTTACCATTATTTTCACAGAGCCGAACACAGTCGGAAAACTTTCAAACAGAAATTTTTGAAATCTTAAGTACACCACCCAGATACTGATGAGATAGCTAAAGCTATAACACACTGATTAGAAAGTAATAGCAAGCTGAAAGGGGAAAAGAAAACTTCAAGTTGAACTTTTATATAATAAAGGATGAATATAAAAGGCTTGCAGTTTGCACAGCTTTATTCTTACTTATTCATATATTTGTTTTAAATACTTTGGCTGTAGTGAATACTCCCCCCCCCAAAAAAAAACCAGAATATAACATTGGACATATAAGTCAACATTCATATTAAGTTGTAAATTTTAATACATATTAAAAGCATGGTATAAGAGATGCTTTTTACAGATTTTCTAGAGGAAAATAAAAGGCACGTAGAAATTCCAAAAGCAAATAACTGAGAAACAACATAGGAGACAACCTTTGCATTTCAGCTGATAAACAACCTACTTTTTGCTTTTAGCTTCTCAGTAAACCAAGGGGATAATTTGGCTCTTCTAGAAAGAAAAAGATTCTTAAGAACCAGAATGTCAACCATTCTTCACTTAGACTATTTTAATCATTTCTCCATCCCTACCAAGGCTTATACCAGCTGTCAGTTTAAAACTAATGATGGAATTATCTATTTTTGACAACAGAACCATACAGGACTCTTCTGCTTTCAGAACTCCATCTTACTTGAACAGAATATTAAATCCAATCTATGTATGTATAGGGCCAGATACCAGTTGAGAACTCCATGATCTTCATAATGGATGCAAAATATACTAAGCCATTCCTGATTAGGCTACCTCACTGTGGACAATGAAATACCCCAAGGCAAGAACTTAATCCAGTAAAATAATCCAATGTCATATTTGGATCACTCTGACTAGCTCAGGAAGTTAAATATAAAGCCCAAGTGTGCTTTTTCTAAATGGCAACTAGACTTTTTCGATTTTTTTTCCTTTGAAAATGTTTCACTTCTCATCCAAGAAGCTTCTTCAGTTCTAGTTCTTGAGAACTAGAATTCAAAACTAGAATTCATTTTGGTTCTTCAGAACCGAACAAACTTCTTTGATGAGAAACAAAACATTTTCAAAGGAAAAAAAAACAAGTAAGTAGCCTTAAAAAAAAAAGCAATTTTGGGATAACCTGGAGGATTGAGAATCTCCATAGATATTTAAGCATTTACATATTTAAACATTTAAATATTTAAATGTTTAATAAACATTAATTTAATTAAGTGTTTTAAATGAAATGTTAAACATTTAAATATTTAAACACAGACATTTAAATATAAAGCTGCATAAATGACATTAGTATTATACTAATAGTATTCCCTCACTATCATGATATGCATATCATGATGGTATGCAACATATGCATACACTTCTGGATGGAATACTGATCTGATCAAAAAGATGAAACGCCTATAGAATACAACTGTCCCCTCCACATGAACAGTTAGGAGAGATTGTTTTGGGCTGATTAACTATATACCACTGAATTATTTTTGACTCTTAGCAATCACATAGTTTTTCTTCATGATAACTTGTTCTTTCAAGTCTCCCAGCAGTGCACTGCTGTAAATGAGTCCATCCATTTTGTCGGTGGCTCTCTGCTTCCTTTTCCTTCTGCCTTTCCCAGCATTAGAGCCTTTTCCAGAGAATTGGGCCTCTATAATGTGTCTGACGTAGGATAATTTCAGGCTCACTATTTGTGCCTTGAATAAAAACTCTGGGACTTATTAATGTTTGTCCTCCAGAACTGGATAGTAGATGTCTTACCAGTAGCTGATCTCATATTAAAGAGCAAGAATTTAAGGTTGGAAGAATCATTAGTGGTTGTTGCCTAAAAGGAGAAAGTCAACCATTGCTCTATGCTCCCTTCCCTATAACACAACCAAAGCAGATCTTTCTCATCCTTTACTTCTTCAGTGATCATCCCGGGCTATTTTTCATTCTCCAATTCCTTCTTTTTGTGTTGTATCTAGGCTACAATCAATCACTATCCCAAATCCTATTCTGCTACAGTCGACTGCTACCCAAATTAAAAGTGGGGTAGGCACCCCTAGCCCAAGGCTTCTCAAACCCTTTTCCATTTTGTCCTTTGGGAGTCATCCAACATTGGCATTCCTTTTAAGGCCCTGTCCAAGGAAGCTAATACAATACAAGGCATATGACCTCTGTGAAAAGACAAAACCTAAAGCCCGATCTTGCAAGGAAGCTGTTCTTTACTAGTAGCAAAGAAGGAGGAAAGGGAACTAAACAACATAGAGAACTTTCGCCATTACGGTTCATCTGTCTGATACTGAGTGGTACCCGTGTGACAAATATAAATACATCAGAATGACTTATTTATGGAAATGGACTTAATCTAGTTTTGTATTTCTAAAAGATCGTTACTGTTATGTACATTAGTTAAATGACTGGAAGAAAATAAATACTGAGACCTGCACAATTGCATCAACTGCGCTTTACTTGTATACTCATTTAATCAATGCCCCGGTACATAAAACATGCGCCAAAGGGGATATAATTTTTCAATTAAGAGAAAATATGAAACAAAAACTGCAGGAAATGGCGCATACACCAATTCAAAAATTAATTTTAATTAAATCCAAAGTTCTGTGGAGAAGAATGCCTATAGAATGATAAAGAGAAGGCAACCAAACAAATTCAGTTACCGAAATTTAACAAGATACCTTTAACAGACAAATAAACTCACATAGAAAGCAGATAAAAATAAAGAAATAAAATAGTTGATCATTTTTAGCATAACTTTGTATGTGTGGCACTTGGCAACAATCCATTTTACCTTTTTGCTTGCAAGTGATTTTTTTTTTTAAAAAGTGGGGATGCTGTTTTCAAAGAAGCTAAAAGAACAATCTCCAGAAAACAATCACAATCAAATGGAACTGCTTTCTTCCAGACATCTGTAATCAGGAGAATCTACATTTGGTCACTGCTAAGAGGGACTTGCTGTCAGTGATTTAAAAAAAAAACCTTTCGCTTTTGTAGGGCAGGCCAGACCACTTGCTGCACTTTGAATTGAATACTTTAGTTATAGTTCCTGCTATAAATCAACTCCAATTTCACCTCACAATGTCAAATTATCCAGCTTCCAGTGTAGCAGGAGGAAGAACTATGAGTTTGCTAGTTTGCACTCAAAAGGGAGTAAGGGAGAAATGAATTATAATAGAACAGAGGATCCAGATCAAAACACAGCTATGACTTTCAAATTGCTCATGCATCTCTGTCTTATGTTTCTATATGGGTAGCTCTGTAAACTCCTCTGGGGATGTGTTCAGTAGTAATGCATTTATTTCCATGTAACTTTTTTGTGAATCACAAACTAAGATAATATGGAGGACTTTTTTCAGTTTTTTTTAATCTCACACCTTTATAATTCCTTTTATCACCAACTCAAGGCAGTGAACATATCTAATACTCTTTCTTCACCCCATTTTCCCATAACAACAATAATCCTGTGAAGTGAATTGGGCTGAGAGAGAAAGATATTACACATACCTACTGAAATTCATACACACATATACACACATGTGTATAAGAAATAAATAAATATGTAGAACATTCAGCAGTTGAAAATTACAAATAAATTATTGCCTTTAAAAAAATGGACACTGAGTGTGACAAAGTCTTGCAATAATCTGCCGAAATAACTCATTCCCATGTGATAAAATACTTAGTCAAAGTTTAATCCACAATCAAAATATTACTAAGAGAAGCACCCAAATGATGTACAGATTAGTGAATCTGAGGAGCTAGTTTTCTTTTTTTTTTAAAGGTTCCAATAATCTCATAAAAGTGTAACAAAAAGTTACCTTCCCTAAGGATAGCTATATTTGCCGAATACAACTGGATCTAAGAAGTTGTAAGGGTCTCATTGAGAAGGAATGGCTCCAGGCCCTTTAAATAGGCAGTGATCAGGATGTCCCTAAATAAAGCAAACATGGATTCAGAGGATGAAAACAGCTAAAGATAATAGTCAATACTCCATATCTATAAGGAAAAGAGACTTTTCTTGACTGTACCCCATTTATGCAATGCCTCAGAGTAGGGTAGGGTAGTGTAGGGTAGGGTAGGGTAGAGTAGAGTAGAGTAGAGTAGAACAGAACAGAAACTTTATTATCACTTTGAATGTATACTAATCAGCATGTATTAAAATACAATTTTGTTGCATACAGCTCTCAAAGGGTCACAACTTCCAATATATACTACATAAACATAATAAATAAATAAATAAATAAATAAATACATACATACATACATACATAATTATGCATATATCCACATATACTATATGACACAGAGAAACAACATAGTCTAGTTTGGATGTATACATGTGCATGGCAAGAAAAACGAATCTTGCGAGTTTACCAGACGGATGGCATAGGGAACAAAGCTGTTACAGAATCTGGGAGTCCTGCTAGAATTACTACAAAACCTCCTCCCAGAGGGGAGCAACAGAAACCGATTGGCACATACATTAGCATTTTACCTCCAGATGAAGATGTTTTTATTTTTCCCAGTTTTTAATCCTATTTTCATGGTACTTGGATTTAATTAGTATTGTTTTTAAAATAATGTGATAATATTAAGGTGCTTCATGACAACTACTTTCTTAATTTTAGTGTCTAGGATAATCTATTCTGAACAATATTTATCACATTTCATATAGGTAATGAAGACTATTTACTATACTTGTAAAACACTAATATTAAAAGCTCAACATATTTTAATCCCACATTTGAATATATATGTGTGTATTTGAAGTGTTCAGAAGTTGTTTACCTCAATTCAAGCCAAACCATCAAACAATATTTTCAGGTCATATTTCTGATATGCCGGCAGCATCTTAGTCATAATCTTTTATTGATCCAGCTTCAAAGACTGAAAAACAATGCCTCTCCTCTCAAACTAAAGAGACAATTCTTCCAGAGCAGCTTTGCTAACATTTTTACACCTATACAATATTTTTTTAATGAAATGGAATATTTCATGAAAATTTTAAACTACCTGATAAGATTTATATTCAAGCTTTTGCAGTGGTAGAAGCTTAAATGATTGTGGATGCCCTTATCATAATTGATAAACAAGTCTGTCCAAATCCAGATCAATATTTAAACTGATGGACTAAATGGCTGAAACAGTCTCCTCTAAGCATATTCTCTCATTGCCTGTAGCTCATGCTATTCCTTCAGGCAATGAGGGATCAATAAATCAAATATATATGGAACCAGTTCAGGCCAGCAGCCGTAATTGCCTCTATAATTTATGACGGATGCTTCTTCAAAAATGTTACAGCTTTTATCAAAATAAATAACATAAGAGTGAAATGCTTGACATGAAGTTAATGTAGAACTGACATTTTCTCATAAAAATAGAAGCTGCTATTAGACATATGTAAGAGGGTAATATTTCTGGTCTCTATACACACTTCAGTGATATATAGGAGTACCTCACTATATATCCTATGCCTGCTGATTCCAATGTAGAGGTCTCAGTCAGTTTCAAGCTCATCAGTAAAAGTTGATAGAAATGAGATTTTAAAATTGCATTTGAAAAGGGGGGAGGGGACGAAAGATTGACTTAGTCATGCTGAAAATTTCTAGGTCTCTTGTGGTCATGGATTTGATGGTCCCTAACAATCAAAGCAATGAAGCAGGAATGCAGAAAATGGCAAGAGCACTTAGACGTATATATTGCTTCATAGTGCTTTACAGCCCTCTCTAAGCGGTTTACAGAGTCAGCATATTGTCCCCAACAATTTGGGTCCAAATTTTACCCACCTCAGTAGGATGGAAGGCTAAATTAACCTTGAGTGCTGTAAATAATCTGATCCCAAACTGCTGAAGACTTTAAGATAAAAACCATCACTTTTGATTGGCCATAAGAACGCACTGGGAACCTGTACAGTTTATACAAATCAAAAATATATGAGGGGATATGAATCAGGACGATAATGATGGGAAAGTTAAGGGCAATTCTCAGTCCAGATTATTTGGGAGGGATGGGATGGAAGGTGAGTGACTTGCTATCTTTGTATCTAAAATAACAGTTCAATTTTCAGGTATAACTAAAAAAAAGATATTCCTGTCTCAAAGTAATATACCCTTCGATTGATATCAGAAACCAGGAAATATTCCCATCTGCATATCTCACTTTCCAAGGATAATGGAACTGTATCTTTTAGCCAATTTGGTCTAGTAGTTAAGGCAAGGGTTTTCAAACTTGGCAAGTTTAAGACTTGTGGATTTCAACTCCCAGAATTCCTGAGCTAACATGACTGGAGGAAGAATTCTGGGAGTTCTGGGACTCCACAAGTCTTAAAGCTGTCAAGTTTGAAGACCCCTGAGTTAAGGCATCGGGCTAGAATTCAGAAGACTGTGAGTTCAAGTCTTTAGCCATGAAAGCTGGCTGGGGGACTTTGGGCTAGTTGCTCTCTCTCTCAGTCCAACTCACTTTACAGTGTTGTTGTTGTAGGGTAAATAGGAAGGAAGGTGTTTGGGATATATTTGCCACCTTGAGATATTTGTAAAAAATAATAAAAGAGAGATACAAATAACTAAATAAATAGTCATGGTCATTTTCTTCTATTCATTTTTTTTTGCACAAAACACAGGGTAAAAGGTTCAGATCTTTAGTCCTCATTTAACTTATTACAATGAGGTAACCAAGAACTAAACCAAGACAGCTCTAGGCTACATAAACAGAGGGATAGAATCAAGAGCAGGTGAAGTGTTAATACCACTTTAGAAAGAGTGCAGAGAACAGCAACAAAGATGACTGGAGGCTAAAACATATAAAGAACAGTTTCTGGAACTGGGTACATCTAGTCTGATGAAAAGAAGGACTAGGGGTGACATGATAGCAGTGTTCCAATATATCAGCAGCTGCCATAAAAAAAGAGGGAGTCCAGCCATTCTTCAAAGCTCCTGAGGGCAGAAGAAGCAATGGGTCAACACTAATCAAGGAGAAAAGCAACTTAGAACTAAGGAGAAATTTCCTGACAGTTAAAGCAATTAATCAGTGGAACAACTTGTCTCCAGAAGTTGTAAACACTCCAACACTGAAAGTTTTAAAGGAAAGATTGGATAACCATTTGAAGAGGTATAGGGTTTCCTGCCTAAGCAGGGGTTGGGCTAGAAGACCTCCAAGGTCCCTTCCAACTCTGTTATTCTATTCTAAATAATAAATTATACTGAAACCTGCATAGAATTGTAAGAGATTTAGGCAATAGTGCATATTCTGCTCTATTTTTCAATGTAAACCACCCAGCAGATTAACTAAAATTAGCTGAGAAACCAAAGGAGAAAAGTCTATGGTAGCACAAAAACAAATCGGAAAACTGTAGTTCACAAACACTTATGACTTTAAATAAAAATTTGTTAGTCATAAAAGGTACTACTAGACTCTGATTTTTTTTGAGAAACTGAAATAGATTTAAATGATCAGAAATAAATGGATAATTAAAAACAATTACTATAGCAAGCAGTTATTTTTTCCCATATATTACTTGAGAATGGTATATATTATGTTGGGCAATAATTATCCAACAGCAAAAAATCTTAATAAGAAATGTGACCTTTGGTGAATATGTTTATGCACCCAGGGGTGGGATTCTACAGGTTCACACCTATTTGCTAGAACCGGTTGTTAACATTCTAAGCAGTTCAGAGAATCAGTTGTTATAAGAAATTACTGGCCTAATCCTGTAAGGAAGGCAGGAAGGAAACATTCTGGTGTTGCTTACAGAAACTGCCTCTCCGTTAACCCTTATTACATTTCTTGGCAGGACTAGACTTCCTGTCTCAGGAACGTCTCTGGGGTTTTTTTTTCCTTCCTTTGCTAGTACTTTGCTTGTGTGGAGTGACCATTCAAAGTTACAATGGCACTGAAAAAAGGGACTTATAACCATTTTTCACACTTACAACTGTTGCAGCATCCCCATAGTCATGAGAGGCTAGGTGAGAAGATGTGTGCTTTGATGTGAATGATATTGAGTTGGCCACACTCAGCCAATAACGTGACCACCAAGCCATGTCCACCCAGTCACATGACCACCAAGCCACGCCCATCACCTAAGCCACACCCATAGAACCAGTTGTTAAAAATTTTGAATCCCACCCCTATATGCACCTATAAGTTGTACATGCTAGTTTCTCAGAAGCTATCAGTATTAAAATCTCCTTCAAAGACATGTTGAAAGCTACAGAAGTTCTGAATATTAAGATGTGTGCCTAATTAGGAAAACACAGGTCAAAGTTTAAATGGCAAGATAGAGGCTCAATCTTAGAGCCACCCCTTTTCATTTTGTGCATATTATGATTAGTGGCTGCAAATACTATTCTATTCCAGAGTGTCAAATGAGAATATCCAAATCAGAGCGAATAAAAGTTATTTCTCACATAAACTATAGCACAAATTAGCTACTCTAAGTCCATGAAGGACTTATTTTTTAACTCTCTTCCCTTTTTCCTTCACTGAAAAAAGGCTTTTCACCTCCTGAAATAGTTAAAATTGTCATTTTATAGATACAAGGTTGATGGCAGAACATCGTGAAAGGCTCCCATTAAAATTCCTAATCACCAAAATAAAGTTGCCAAGACTCTATCTCCTGAACATTTACTGAAAACAAAGTAGGGCACCACATTTTAAAAGAGAAAGGCTAGCTTTATGTGAATAGCAGTACTGACGTAAAACTCAAAGAGTAATTTTGTTGATACTACTCTAGTTGCCATTAGAGTTAAATGCAATGAGAACTGGGAGCATTAGCATCCAGAGGCTGAAATCTGCAGATACCAAATCACCGAAGGAGAGACAGAGAAAAGAGATTAGACAAAAGTTTCTTTCTATACTCATCCTGAAATGGTCTTAAATTGGCACATTTGAAACTACAATGCTTGCTCTCCCATCACTATCTAAACTTTTAAAATTAATAGCTGCAAACATACCAGTTATGGCTAATAATGATTAGGTTTCAAAGGGTGTGAAATAGAATTTAATAGGCAGAATGGAGTTAGATCAATAAAAATAAACCCTTAAATTCCTTATTAGTTTGGCATACTGCTTGTGCCAGAAATCTGTTTATTCTCTGTAGACAGTTTGAAACACAATTTTGTTTTAAGCAATTTTCATTACTTAGTTAGCTAAATTTATAAAGAGATTAAAACTATTTAAATGTAGTATCTTTTATGCCCAAACAATCCCACTCCATAATCTTCATTCTTTACCTCATTTGTACCTCAGATTTCACCCAGAATACTTAGTACAGAAGTACTAATAACCAGGACAAGACTGTAGAAAGATTACCCCATAGAGCTTCAAATACACTGCTCTAAAAACCAAAAGCATGCATAACTCATACAAATATTTATAAATTAATGATAAGCCAGTATAACATTGAACTCTCATTATATTCAAGAAAATTGCTCCTGATAAGGTATCCTGCTTTTCATACAAAAAGTAGGTCAGGTTTTAAGAGTTACACTTTTCAGAGAATACAGTAAATACATTTCTGGTATCTAGGAAAAAGGATGCAAAATAACATCAGATCAAAACTGAAAATATCCACATTTTCTTAATTCTATTCATATTTGGTTATTTGGTAGGAGAATACCTGAGGTGAGGAAAGAGAAGAAAATAATGTTCTCATCAGATGAAGCCAGGACATTCTTTATGAATATATTTCCTTCTCCCCCTCAAATTGCCACAATTACTGTCAGCAAAAAAAAAAAAAAGTTATGAAGTGCTGTGCTTTCTGCTGTGGGCAAGCATGAGATGACATCACTCCCTGAAAAGATCTCTTATTCTCATAGCTGGGCACTTCTGTTAGTTATTAAGAAATTCAGAAGGAGGAGTTTTGATGAATTGTTATACCCTACACCAGCACTGCCCAGCAGTGGACGAGAGGGGGAGAAGAGGGGAGTGCCATTGCAAAACACTTAAAGGTTCATATCTGGGAATCTCCAAGAAATGAAAAAAACAGAACTTTGTTCTTCTTTCTAAAGAAAAAAAAATACTTGAAATTTGCTTTTTTTTTTTCATACCTTTTCAAATCTTGTCAGCACTTCCCGTAAGTTGAAGTTCAGGCCAATCATTCTTCACTGTCCCTTTTGTGCCCTACATCTTCCTAATAAAGGTTTCCAAATCAACAGTCTGTTGCCTTGAAATGTATGTTTACATTTTTTTTCCCCCAACTCTGTTTCTTAAAAGCTGCTTAGAAAATCCTGATCATGCATCTTTCTCACACACACACTGCACTCTTTCAATGGTACAATAAAGGCCACAACCCTTCAGTGACACATTGTGCCCCCAAAGTTTCAGGCTGGACAAGTCAGAGTCAGCAGACTTAATTTTGCTTGGTCTGTTAACCAGGTTCCAGGATGCTGGCACATGATCCCTTACCTTACTAGATTGCCAAGGACTACTTGCTAATGACCCGCAAGATTCTCTCTCCTGAATCCTGAGCTCAGTGATGTGTCTCAATTACACTTTGCAAAGGAGAGCTCTCCTTGTAGGCAATATAAGAAATAAGAAACATATACATATCGCGGCAGTGTTTCTCAATTTACTTGTGATTTACACTGATAAAATGCATCTAAAAAGAATACCACAAGCCACTAACCATCTTGTAACAAATCTTAAATCGGGAAGAATTTCACTTCAGTTTCTGTAACTCTGGATGTAGAATAAGAAGCACCCTCAATTAATTTCTCTCTCTCTCTCTCTCTCTCTCTCTCTCACACACACACACACACACACACACACAAATCAAATTCACACAGAGTAACCAGCAGACTTGTGTTGCTATGGAAATAACCAAGCCAGTTTCACTCCATTTCCTTCTGCTCGAGTAGCCTAAGGGATGCTGCTCTACTATTTTCCACTGAAACAACAACAAAAAAGAAACCTCCACTTCATTTCTGTTTCGATAACAGCCCTGAGCAAGAGCGCAGACTAGACTCTCTAACCTTCACAGGGGGGTGGATCTTGTCCTTGAAATCCCCCTTCCAGACCTGGACAACTCTGCACAGTTGTCCAGCCTTTCCCCACCCTTTCTGCCTAAAGAAGAGCAGCCCACTCCCACTTCCTAGAGCCCTCCCTTCCTCCCTAGCTGAAAAGGGAGGGGGGAAAAAAAGTTTTGGTACCTATAGAGAAATGGAAAATCCTGGGCCATCCACACGCCTGCTGTTTTTTACAACTTCTCTCCTGCTCTGCTTCCAAAAGAAACCCAGATATTCAGCCTCATTAAATATGACTTGGAAAAGAAAAAAAACAGCCCAGACTAAATCAAAACAAAAAGGCCACTCGAAAACCTAGATAAAGAAACAGGAAAATCTTACAACAAAGCCTGCTGCTTCTCAACTACCATGATTTTAGTCATAACACACATGCAGATGGTTCTCATGTGGGGCCTTTTGCTCTCATTTCAGTAGGAAATTTGACACCTAAAGGGATCACTTCTGATTTAGTTAAAAAAAGACATTCCATTTGGAAAAAAAAAAGAGGAAGAACACACATTGCAATCATCACTCATGTTTTCTTTTACATCTGGGAGACCCTACAGAGGGCTTCAAACTGCTTCCCCAGCCCAAAACCAGTCAGCATGATGGGTCTTACTCTTACTTTCATAGCAGTTCTACCAAAGTTTGTGGTTTCTAACTAAGCTTTCTGGAATAAGCTTATAGCCTTTGTCAGAGGAAGATGATGCTGAAAATGGCACGGAGTCCTTGACTTATGATCACAAAATTTCCATTACTAAGCAAGACAGTTGTTGAGTTTTGGCCCATTTTACGGCCTTTCTTGCCACAGTTGTTAAATCACTGCAGTTGTTAAATTGGGTGATCACATGACCCTGGCACACTGAAACATGCCAGTTGCCAAGCATCCAAATTTTAATCATGAATGACCATGGGAATGCTGCAACAGTTGCAAATGTCAAAAATGGTCATAAGTCACTTTTTCCAGTATTGTAACTTCAGACAGTCACTAAATGCATGGTTGTAAGTCAAGGACTATATGAATAGTTCAAAATATATTAAATACTGGGTGGAAGGGGACAAAAAAATTCCTCCTTTTGTCACTGTTGGTAAGTACTCAGAAGAAAATAACAGACACTGTTGAAAGACAGTATGTGACCAGAATTAGTAGTATCACAGAGATGCCCTTATGATCCCAAGTAATATCTCAGTATGCAGTGACTGGATACTAGTGATCACAGGAATTACCACCTGAAAGCAAAGTAGAGTAGAGTAGAGTAGAGTAGAGTAGAGTAGAGTAGAGTAGAGTAGAGTAGAGTAGAGTAGAGTAGAGTAGAACAGAACAGGACCTTGAAGGTTTTTTAGTCCAGCCCACTGCTCAAGCAGGAGAACCTATACTATTCTTTTACTATTCTTATGTTGTGTACAAAGATAATGTTTGTATCCTATTACTAAAAAAGTAATGCTGTTGGACAACCTTATTGCTACATTCTAATTTGACACATTCTAATTAAATATCAAACAGATGAAGATACTAATGATGGGTCTGTGTTGCACAGGTGCTAATAGCTGTTATTTTCCTTGTTATTCTATACAGGTAGTCCACAGCTTACAACTGTAACGGATCCCGGACTTTCTGTCATAAGTCACGACGGTCATAAGCTGAGTAACCCAAACGATCAGACCTGATCTTATGACTTTTTTTTGCAATGGTCATTAAGTTAATCCATGGTTATTAAGTGAATATGATGGCTGTTAGGTACATGACAGCGGCTTCACGTGACATATCAGGACTTTTTTCCCTTTCACTAAAGCAGGCATGGACATGGGCATTGCCAGCGTGTGATGCATCTGGACCAAGGGCTGGGAGTTTGACAGCCCTGGTCTATTGTAACTTCCAACAGTTGCTAGGTGACCAGACATTAAGCAAGGACTATTTGTAGTTTACTTGGAACTGATTTTAACTCTTAATGCATATCTAAAGCTAGACTTTTATCCATTTATGCAACGGTAGGGAGTTTGGCTTTTTCACCACCCCTCTGAAAGGGCATCAACCAGCACTGTGCTGTTGCACAATTACTCATGTGCCTTGCTTACTTATTTTGGCCACATCAAGTGATCAAACTCACTGGAAAAAGCTGTTATGCTCAGATGGTTCAGTGGTATAAGGAAACAAAGCTGCCAAAAAATATGGTGGCTAAATAACAATTAAAGCCAATATTAGCCAGAGCGTTAAACACTTAAACAACTGAAAGAAGACCTACAAGAGTGGAAAATGTGGAGAGAGATGGTCCACAGAACTGCCAAGAATCAGACATAGTTAAACATCTTTCTTGTGCTACACTACACTAATCCCTTCTCTAGTCTTGTCACAGAAACAAAGGGTAAAAATAAAACAGGGTAATTTAGAGAACTAAGGTAGGGCGTGTGTCAGAAAGTCAGTTGTTACTGAGGACCATTATCTATTCCCTTAGAACACATGTTCCACATATCATTTTGTGTAGAATTCTATAATACAGTATCTTTTATAATGAGTACCTTCAACTAACAATTACTGAATTTTCTTGGAACTGTAACTAAACTCACGTAAATGAAAGTTTCAGAACCTCATATTTGAGACAAAACAATAGATTTGTGGGTATTCTGACTTGTGAACATAGACCACTTTCATTTGTATGAGAACAGGAAGCCTGGCTATTCCTATAAAATAACAAAAGTATAATTTGGTTTTCCTGCATGGACACAACATCCAATCTTGCCAGCGAAATAACAAAAGCACCGTAGAAAAAAAATACACTTTACAAAGATTAAAGGCAGCAAAAGCAAGGAAGCTGGCATTCTGACAGTTTAAGCACTTGTGCAAATATGTTTCAGTTAATCTTCTAAGGATAAAATTGGCTTCCCACTGAAAGCAGTCTTGTATCAGAGCTTACGTAGGCAAAAACATTTTTTGCTCAATGAATTTTGCAGCCTACTTTATACAAAAGATATGCTAAAAATTCTAAGGAAATTAGCATTTTCTTCTTACATCACTAAAAAAGATTTAACAGTAATTTATATTGTTGGGGCTGGGTCTATGTACCAGTGGGCAGGGCAGCAAAATACTAAAGAATAAACTTCAAGTCAACAAAATATTTAATGATACGGACTACAGTTCTAAAATGACCTATTCTGTGAATTCAAGAATTCAGCAACACTGACAGTGATATTTGCAGTGAAAAATGATTTCAGGATAACATTGTAAAGAGCAACAAAACAAGAACAGGTTTACACTGTGCAAGCATTAAGAATCCAGTTTCATCAGAAATGTATTTCCTGAACTGAAACCTAGCCAGTTTACAATGCCATAAGGAAAACAGATAAAATATAGATTATGCCATAAATAAGAATTATTCATGCAAGGTAATGATTTTGCTGCAAATAATTTTGTAGCCACTAAAGACTCCATGTGAAGACTTACTGTACCATGGAAACACATCCAGATACTGTACTGATTGCTACATGCTACACAAACATGTTGATGCAAATTGATACAATAGAAACTATTTCTATGAAATTTGTCTTATCATTACAGGAAAATGCTGCACATTAGTGCCAACAACAAAGAACAAATTAGGAACCTCAAATAAAAGAGGTATTTATACCACTACGGAATTTTAATAAGATTCTACAAAATATAACTATTTTTATAATAATACAATATTTACTTACTCACCGGGTTCATATTCTAAATCAAAAAATTATATGATTTTTAACAAACCATAATGTAATATCCTGGATGCTAAGCATTAATATCCAGAATGCAAAGCATTATAGCTTAGTGATATGTGTGAATCTGGTCATTAAAACAACAGTACACACATCACCATAACAGAGCAAAACATCAGTTTCTACTGAAAAATAATTCTGACAAGCATAAAATATATAGAGCACCTAACAAAAACATTAACGTAAAGTATTTTTTTATTAGAGAAAAGTGAGTGCAAGTCAACCCCAAAGAAACTATAAAAGTAAAAAAATATTTTGAAAAAGCAAAGTATTTCATTGCCTACAAAAAAACAAAAAAAGGAGACACTCCTATTTTGAATCTGACATGACTGAAATCAAATTAAACTGTAGAAATGACTGTATCTCACCAAGTTTTTTTTTAAATGTATTTTCCGGGGTTCTTGACATGCAGCTTTGGGGTTTCTTTAATAGCAAATACATATTGCCGATATATGTTGAAGCCATAGGGAGAATCTCTGAAACATCTCTTGGCATGGGTGACTATGAAAAAGTAGGCTATTTGGTGGTGGGACATTTTGAAAGCAAGTTCTCTAATCACTAAGTGTTTTCTATTTCTTAACATATTTAGGCTGCAAAATCTTATCAAAACTGAGTCATTACATTTTGTCAATTATACGGTCCTACACGTTGGAGTGATTGTCACAGTCAACACTGGCACACAAAATATCATTTTTATCTTAAAGAAGAAGACATGTTCATTCGTTAAATATTCCTACAAAATCAAACCACACATTGGCACATTTACATACATTTAAGGATGCCACTATTGCTACCAAATACATGCACGGATATGCAGTATTTTTTTCTGTAAAATTTATGAAATAGTAAAAGAACTCTCTTGAACCAGCTATCTATGGACCCTAACCAGCCAACTTAATGACCATTAATTGTTGTTGATCAAAAGGTTACCAATTAAAGATAAGATCTACATCTATATGCTTTGCTTAGCCAACAAAGTCACTCTCTGCTTGACTATAAATGGACTAGCTGAATTTTTCTCCATTTGGCTCAGTTATCCGCCTCCTCAAAAAAAAAAGGGGGGGGGAGGGGCAATAATCTTTAATATTTTATAAACTAATCCAAAGTTCAGAAATACTTTCCTGTCTGTTAGCACTGGGGTATATTTTTTGTTTACTTCTGTGCCATGACAGGGAACAGCAGCTAGAGAATAGATACCTTTCTTTATGAATTTTATGAAATAACAGTAAAATGGTATGTGTGGGTGTTTCCTAATAATTTATACTGAAGTAGTTTGAAAAGATTCAATTTCACTCTGATTACCTTAGAGGATCGTAGTGAAATAGCTTACCTTATATTAGTCTGTTCTCCCAGTCACCCCTAGATCAATGTCAGTCATTGCCTTAAGCAATATGGCATATGACAGATACCACAGGAATTGTTTGGGCAATTTAAAAGAAAATAGGGGTGATCCATGAGGATCACAAAAGAAAGAAAAGCTGGAGAACCAGGACATACTGCATCTTCAAATTAAGTACTTGCAAGACAATAAGCAAAGGAAAGGAGTAATATTACAATATTACTATTATTATTACTAGTAATAGTAATATAGTAATCCATCAAAATAAGAAAGGGAGCCCTGACAATATTTGCTGTTTTTTAAATACAGTTTAAAAGTAATTTTCTCTGTGCAAAGGCAGATAATAACAGAAAAACATTTTTCATTCTCTTTTACAATGCTTATAATTACTAATAAACAATGGTGATAATAATTTTAGGTATATTTATTTGTATCCCCCCTTTATTAGTTTTACAAATAATTCAAGGTGGACAACATATCCAATACATCTTCCTCCTGTTTTTTCCACAATAATCCTTGGGCGAGAGTTCTTTGTGAGAAAAACTCACAGTGTCTAGCTATCTAGTCTGGTGTCTTAGCCACTATACCAAACTGGCTCACCAAACCTCATTTTTAACAATGAGAAAACTGATTTTGAGTTGGATTTATGTACTAATGACAAACATGTGTTTGCTAAGATATATAAATTGTGTACTGTTGAGGTAATCCCCGATTAGGAGAATGAGCGCATACAGGGAGACGTATTTGAGAGTAGTGTTTAATTAATACACACACAGCACACAGATACACTGTACAGTAAATGTAGGTTTTTTACTTCCAGAAAGGTTTAAGCAAAGTTCAAAATAGGCAGTCCAAAGTCATTCACAGGTAAGATCAGTCAGTTTTCAATCCAGGGATAATCCAATAACAAAGTCCAGTGTCAAAAACAGTTCAGTATCAGACTTACATCAAATCCAAGAATAACAGTCAATTAGGAGGAACAGCAATTCTCTCCAACAGAAGGAAACAGAGTCTGACTCACACTCTCTTCTGAGACTAAGATTAAGACAAAACAATCCAGGTTTCTGGCTCCATCTTATGGCCATTTGAGAAACCATACCCAATTACAATTTTATGATTCTCTTAAAGAGACAGTATTAAAATGTCTATCCTGGTTTATATATTTCCAACCCAAATAGCTGTTAGGTGACTTACATTCCTAACATGTACCATTGAAAATAAATTTGGAGGATGAACATGGTAGAAAGGCAAGACATTTTGGCTATAATATAATGCTTAATCAGTGGAAAATATGTAACTAAAGGACTAAAATTTACATTTTACAATTTACAATTACAATTTGAAAGAGATTTTTTATAAGAGAATGTACCATTGGAATTAAGCACCTGATAAATTGTCATGTTTAAGGGTGTATCAATCTATGTTGAAAATGCAAGGAATCTGAAGCATTTTTTATCACCTCTGTGGATGTATAAAAAAGCTAAGACTTATTGACCTCAATGCTTTTTAACTCAGAGAATTCTTAAATTGAATATAAATTGATGCCATAGGCTTTTCTTTTACGTTTGGTGAACAAACAGATTGAAAAAAAAACCCACACAACTTTGTCTTTATATATGTCAATAACAACAAGGCTCCAGGAAAGCTTCATGGGTACCCACAAAGGAAGAATTGATGGTAAAATTCGTGGAGTTGGCAGAGATGGTGAAATTGACTGCTTTGATTAAAGAAAATATTTTGTTTAGCTTATTTCTAGTTGGAACCCATTTTGGGATTTTTTGCTTGAAACTGAAAAAAAATTAAAATTTAACCTCAATTTTTGATGACTAGACATGTTTATGATAATAGAAGTACTGTTTTTATGACTTAATCTAGTTCAAAGGGTTATTGATTCTTAGTTTTTTTTAATCTGCGCTGAAAAAAATCAGAAGTTCCTTTTTTCTATAGTTTTCTGAAGTTTTCCGCCCCTTTTGGGCCCTAATTTTGCAATTTCCCTTTCCCTCACCTCATTCTTTTTAATTCTTTCCTTTTTGCTTTTCTGTATTTTATACTTTTTTGAAATTTAATAAAGTGTTGGAAAAAATTAATAAACAGTGGTTATGGAAAACACATTAATTTGATCCAAATATGTACTTTCCTATTGGGCAACTGTATTAGTATATTGCAGGAAAAAATGCAGATTTGAAGCACCTTAAACCCAACAGATTCATTATGCCACAATGTTTTGTAGACTACAATCAACTTCATTAATTATGTGATTACTGTCCAAAACAAAGAAATGAATGCTGCCAAAATTAACAGCAAGATAGATTTTGCTTTAGTAAATTATTCTATAAATGGCAAACAAAAAGGAGAGAACAGTATAGCAGATTTGAAATTGTGTTCTATTCCCTGCTAAGCAGTGTCTTGTTGATTATCTCGAATGCCATATACAGAAAAGGAAATATCAAGTTATTTTAAGGCTTGGGCCTAATTTTAATTGAGCCTTGACTGCTTTGAGGTACAATTATTTTTCCTATACTTTTAGAACAAGACTGTTGACAAGTTCATAAAAACCCAGAATACTATTAAGTGTTTCCACATTATCGACTATATGGTTAGTATTAAAGAACTAGACTGATTGCCATTTTCCTCTGTTGTGAAGAATCCAGGCCTCTTTCTTCAAACATGAAGGAAATTCTTAAATCTGGATACTCTTTGCCACTGGAAGCTGGTTTGGGATCCTGGCAGGCTTGTTATCCATATTGGAATCAGTGTCCCACTTTGAATTTTGACTGTAATTCTTGGACTGGGAAATAGCAGCAAGGATTGAATATGGTGGGACTACCCTTAGGCACAGAGCGTATATCTCACAGTTGAGTGCCTTAAAACAACAGCAGATGAGAACAATGTTGGGATCTGAGGTGAAAAATCTGCTGTGGCTCGTGAGGGATTGATGAAGTGGTAGGGAGTGAGGGAATATAAGTTCCTTGCTGTATAGGACAGGCAGTAATAATGATTCATGATAGGCAGAGAAAGGTATTGTAAGAAACTGAAAGCAAGCTATATTTGAGGGTGACAAGATATCTGGCTAAAGGCTGTCCCACCACCACTATTCTCCCGAGACCAGATTATGAGACTCTCAATGGTTCTAAGTGTGGGCTCTTGCTTCTGAATGCCAGGTCAGTTTATAACAAATTTACCCTGATATATTATTTGGGATAAAACAGTTAAGCTGGTTTCTTCCCCAGCTTGGTGAAAAGGTAGGAGTCACAATTATGCTTGGGATGGCTCTGTTCCTCTACTAAGCATCTGATTCAGGGGCTGAAGCTGGGTTCTGGGGAACTATAGGTTTTGATGCTGAAGTAGACCCTGCATCATTCTTTGCTGCATTGCATCATTCCTGCCTCATCTTGCTAGATTCCATTGCTAGGTTAGTGGTGGAAACCTCTACATTGATACTTCATTCTTGGGGGTTTCAACTTGTCCCTTGCAGCAAGCTGAAAAGTTCGTGGCTGTTAGGGCCCTAACTCAAGTCACTGAACACTCAACATGTACAAGGGTTGCATGCAAGCTCTAGTTTTTGTCTCAGTGCAGTTGCAACCTGATCTTGTAGCAAGAGCACATTACTGTCAGATATTATTATAGTCAGATCATGGCCCTTCAGATAAGTTATTCATGCCAACTGTTCCAATGAAAAAAATATCTGAAAACCAGGCTTTTCCCCAAGGCCTTGGGTTATGGCGGATAGTAAACTACTTGTAAGGTGTTTTTGTGTGTGTGTGAGTTTGAATGTTTCTTCTTCTTAATGTACATGATCATTTTCTTTGTTTTATTGATTCTTACTGGTTTTAATGTTATATTATGTACAAAGTCATTATGGATTTAGATGATTTGATAAAAATAAAATAAATAAATGTGACTAGCACACATTTTTTTTCTCTGCATACAGAAAAACATATATTTTTCTTGAAATGAGTTAAATTTATTTTAAAAATTACAAAATGTAAATCCAACAAATTTCAATTATTTCAATTTCTCAATTTTAATGAGGCCTATCATCTTGACAAATGATAGAATAATTCACTTTAATTCACTCATTTAATAGCAACCTGTGTTTCTGCATCAACCATCTCTTTCATGTAGATGTCAGCAAGCTGAAATAAATACTAGACAAAAACTAATTCACTGCATCAAGAAAATGTGGTTAATGAAGGTTGAATAATTACTGCTTCCTAGTAACCATTCAGATGTTTAGATGGCTTGTCAGGTTTATATGGAAAATGTAGATGTATGAAATTCCTATTGAAACTGTGAATCTTATCATGAAACTGTTGTACAATTTTCACTGGTCATTGCAGCAAGTATCGTCTCTTTGTTAGTTATTCCTGGAACAGTTTTGCCTCAAGGGCAGAAGTCTAGAAACCTTAACATAATTAAATCTAGCTATATTTATGCAACTTAACTAACGTTAACCTGTTTAAGCATTGGAATGGGGCTTAAAATAAGCACCATCTGTATTAGGCAGAAAGCCTGTGAACATCATCTTGACATTTATCAACCTTCTAGAAAATGCAAAAATTATATAATGCATGTAACTGCCCTGCGGTGAGTTTAATCCTGTAACATATCCCTCCGTTAACCTTTACTCAGTGTCCGCATTGACAAGTAAGAGGCCACAGGTGAATTTAGATTGTTTGAAACAGTACACAAAAGATGGTTCTCTGTGCCATCTACCATTCTTCCATAATCAAAATAATGGTCCTTGTGGGTCCATTATTTGACAGATCCCCACTTTAAAACTTGCCAATAAGTACTCTATTTGCACTCTCCTGTACTTTTTATGTATTATTCCTGAATTGCTGCAGTCTTGTTTTCTATATGCATTTCCTTAGTAATTGAACTGTAGTTCTGCTTTAAAAAAAAAAAAAGACCATAAGAAAATGTTTGTTGTTTACTAAAACAATCCCAGATTGCAGAACCGCTATTCCTTAACATGATGGTAGCAATATGTTATGCTCACATGCTGCTACACTGAAGAATTATCTTGCTCAAGAGTTCTGACTGCTCATTTTTAAATACTATTATTAATTCTCCCAAATAAAAGTTGGAACATATGGTTTGTTGTTTTCATTAATGTTCTCATTTGCTAACAAATTTTAACAGCTAATTAAGAGCTGGCAAAAACGATAAGCTCTCCAATGTTTTACATTTCAGTCTTTGAAAATAATATAAAACACAAATGGAGGTGTTTGGTTTCATGCCTTTCATTCTTTCCTGGGGTGGATTTCCTTGATAACAATGATCACATCATATAGTACAACAGAATTGTGGTTCGTGTCTCAGTGAGCATGGCAGAAAGCAAGAGAAAAAAGAAAACATAAAGCACAGACTCTAGAGGAAAGAAGTTACTGATGTGAAAATGTTCGGCTGCGTCTCTTAGCAGGAGTGGAGTTTTAGAAACAAAGAAGAGAGGCACCACTTTGTACTTTGATGTCTTTCTTTGAAATTAACCATCTCTGTATAGACCAACTCGCACTTTTGGTTTAAAGAAAGAGAAGTTTACCATTAAAATATTCTTATTTTTGATAAAGGCTTAAAGAGAACTGCATCATCTGGAAGAGCAGGTGGCAGCCATGGTTAGGGATCCTTTTCATCTTATGCACCAATTAGGACCATTGCTGGATTGGGAGGCCTTGCTCACAATCATTTATGCTTTAGTCATCTCCTCTTTAGATTACCAACACTCTCTACATGGGGCTGCTCTTGAAGATCATCTAGAAGCTGCAACTGGTCTTAAATGCAGTGAAACATAGTTTACCCAAATTATACCACAGTGTGTGAGCTATACTGATTCCCAGTTGTAGCTCAAGGTATTATCACTCTGAAAATCCCATATGGCACAAGGCTAGATTATTTGAAGGATCATCTGAGAGTATACATCTGCCATCCTACGAGATCAGATAGGGTGGGCACATTTCAGTGTTATCACCTGATAGGACCTTGGAGATCTGTCTTCTAAGTGGTTGCTTCATCCCTTTCAACCTTTTCTCAGGCTCAGCCTTCTACCTGAGATCTGAGACCTGGCTCTTCCCCCAAGCATTGGAGAAGGCTGGCCTGGAGCTTGAGGGGGAAAGCTAATTTTGTTTTTGTACTTGCTTTTATTGAGAGTTGTCTAGAATCATTATATGATGTGATAGGTAGATATATAACTTCAGTAAATAAATAATAAAAGCCTTTATTTGACTAAGGAAAAATATGGTATTTAGCATATTTTGACTTCAACAATTGTTCATTATACTGGATGACAATGCTGGAGTGGCAGACAGCTCGAGAAATTTTCAACCTGTATTTTGAAGCTAGAAGTAAAAGAAAGATTAGGGCAAGCTAGTGCAATCATTAATAAAGTGTCCCACTTTAGACACAGAAAAAACTAGTCATTTTGGTCCCTTTCATCTAAAATCAAGAGTTGGGTCCAAAAGATGCTTTCTTTTGGTTGTCTGAATAACAGCAGAAGTGAAGAGTTTGATATTTTTGTAGTATTATTTTAATGGACTCTGTATGTCAACATATTACTTGCTATATTCCCTTTCTGATGTCTCCTATTATAGAAAACAATTTCCTTTTCATGTAGCCATTATAACCAATGTCTCTCTCCTTAATACATGGGCAAGCTACTGAGCAACTTTTATGGTTTTAAGCCATGTTCAAAGACAAAATTGTACTTTATAATACAGTTTAAAATAGCCACTATTTGTTCTTCATGATTATACTTCAATTTCCCATAATTTATTTCTGGAAAAAATAATGAATTCAAAATGTAATTCACCAGCAACAAAGATGTATGCTCATTTTAATAAAAAAAAATGTCAAATTTTATTTATAATAGTTTTGTTCTGCTTAGGCTGGCCTCAAGGTAATTCACAGTAAGGTAATCCTTCAGACAATATGCTATTTTCTTTCAGCGGAAAATAAGAATTTCAAAATTATATGACAAATTGATTTGCTGTAGCAGAACTTTGGATTCTGTCATTAAGTAACGCTATCATCACTGAAATTGAAATGTAGGGATAAGGATTCCAAATACCTTCTGAGTTATTGTAAAACAAACAAAAAACAAAAAACGGAGAGGGACTAAATGGCTTTGAACTTTTAAAAAATTGAGTTTTTACTATGTATTTTTAAAGAGTATGCCTGAACCACTTTAAAAAACGTTTTAGAATGCTTTTTAAAAATAAGCTAAAGCTTGAAGCAAGATAAAACTCTTGCCACCAAAGCTACTTAGATGCAAACATGTTAACTTGCTTATATATGAGCTTAATTGCCTTAATTTCTTTAATTAATTTCTTTCCCTACTGTTTTATCACCAGAAACTCCCTCTGAAGATTATTTTACAGGTAGTCCTCAACTTACAACCACAATTGAGCCCAAAATTACTGTTGCTCAGTGAAAGGGTTGTTAAGTGAATTTTGTCCCATTTTACAACCTTTCTTGACACAGTTGCTAAGTGAATCACTGCAGTTATTCAATTAATAATATGGTTGTTAAATTAATCTGGCTTCCCCATTGACTTTGCTTATCAGAATTTCATGAAAATTGATCCCGGGATACTGTAATAGTCATAAATATGAGTCAATTGTCAAACGTTTGAATTTTGATCATATAACCATGGGGATGCCATAGCGGTCATGAGTTTGAAAAACTGTCATAAGTCACTTTTTTCAGTGCTGTTCTAACTTCAAATGGTCATGAAACAAACTGTTGTAAGGGCTGTTGGTCTCAGCTCCGAGCTTGGAACTGGAGGCAGCCATATTTTTTTCCTTCCATTCAATTGTGTCCAATTTTCAGAGACAGCCTAAATGAGTCCTTGCAGCTCTTTTGCCTCCTTCCTAGAGCTGAGAGAAGTTGACAGGCCCAAAGTCACTCAGTTGGCTTTGTGCCTAAAGCAGAACTAGAACTCATGGTCACCCCATTTCTTGTATTCAGTATAAGAATTCAAATTAAAACAACCCCAGCACATGGCTCTCCTCTCCCTCTCTAATTCAGATATTCCACCAACTATCCTAAAGATTCATTGTGCAATATAGTCCATGAAAACAAAGTAAAACAATAAACCCAATAGAAAAAATATTAAAGTAGTAAAATACAGAATTAATGGCATAGTCAGGCCATGGACACGACACCTCAAGTATAAGAATAGAGTACAGGTCGTCTGTGATGACCCAGAGTGTAACACAAACATAACAAAATCCAAAACATAAATAAATGTCCTTTAATGCCTCCAACTTGGCCCCACTGTTCAATAATTCTCAGTTGGAGATAAAACGTACTCAAAAATAGTCTTCAAAAGAAAGCAATACAGTCCAAATTTAATGAGCAGATAGAGGTGAAATAAAAAACTAAACAAACTATAATGATGAAATTTCCACAACGGACCAGGATATGTAATTACCAAATTCAAGGAGATAACAAGGCACAGTCTACTGGAAGAACGCCAACCAAGATAACTTCAGCCCAAAATAAAACGTGCTTTGCTTCTGGCAATGCTGCGTTGCAATCGTCTCTCTTATATACTAGTCTCCCCAGCTGCAACCAATGAGGAGGATCATGGCCGCTTCCTCTCTCGTAAGCCAAGCTGTTGCCTTCTCCGTTCCTCCCTGCGTGTCCTAGGATGCAGAGGGGATGTGCCTGGTTCTTGCTTTGACTGCCCAGACGGCCTCTGCCCTTCCCCAGCCTCCTCCACAACCTCCGGAGCCACATCTCCATTCCCTGTAGGCTGTTCTTCCTGTGCCTCAGAGTTTGACTCTACCAAGGGGATAACATCATCCTTGATTTACAACAGTTTGTTTAGTGACCATTCTAAGTTACAACAGACTGAAAAATGTAACTTATGACCGTTTGTCAAAGTTATGACCCTTGCAGCATCCCCCTGAACATGCGATCAGAATTCAGGTGCTTGATAACTGGTTCATACTTCATGACTGTTACTGTGTCCCAAGTCATGGGATCCCCTTTTGCGACCTTCTAACAAGCAAAGTCAATGAGAAAGCCAGATTCACTTAACAACCATGTTATTAACTTAACAAGTGCAATGATTCATTTAAAAACTGTGGCAAGAAAATTCATAAAATGGGGTAAACCCGGTTAACAAATGTTTCACTTAGCAACATAAATGTTGGGCTCAATTGTGGTTGTAACTCGAGGGCTACCTGTATATTATTTTCACCAGTGATAAAATGGAGATGTCAGCACTAATTGGAATCCTCAGACTGAGCCTTCAGATTTGGAAGCCAAACAATTTGACCACTTGAACGTAAGCTTAAACTACTGAGATTGATAAAAGGACACTGCCCACCCCAAGATAGATGGGTACGGGCTAATTTAGGTAATCCAGAACCTGAACTAGACAAGGTCCAAACACAGAAACCTGGCAAAAATTAAGAAGAGCAAAGGCAGGCCATTTAACCCAAAGAAAGAAGCAGGATTCAGCTTTTAGACAAGCCAATAATAACCAAGGCTAAACATGGCTTTTATCATTAGTTCTCTGTATCAAACAATGTTCAGATTTCCTCCCTGTGACTCTGTATGCTGTTACTTTAAGATTGCCTGAATCTTTTGAATAGAAATAGATTATAGTTAGATCTTCCTGAACTTGAAATTGCAGAAAGCTTTGAGTTTGCAACAAGCTTTGTGATATTTTAGTGACAGATACACCAATATCCTGAGTTTGTTTGGGCAGCTTTACTAAAAGGAAGTTCACACCTTCCATCTTTTACTGACTAGCTCCAGTTATTATTTCTGTTAGAACATTTTCTGCAGGATTCAATCAGAATCTGCTTTCCTGTAACTTAAAATTTATGCTTTGCAATAATAGAGAACAATTTTGATATCCCTTATATACTATTTTTCACTCCCTTTTAAATATATGTAAAGAATATACTTTGAATTATATTGGCTACTTCAGTTGTTTCTCTTTGTTGAAAACAAAGTTTTCAACCTTTAGTGCCTTTCCTATTACTGTAATTTGCCTATCTTATTTATCACTATTCTCTGCGTTTATTACAATGCTTTTGTTCCAAAGTCTAAGTAATTTATTTTACTACATTCAGTTTTAGTTTCCCTTAATATAAGGAATTCCAACATAATATGGTCAATTTCCCCCAGAGTTGTCATTATTTCTACTTAGTCCATTAAGTTTTTATTACTGGTTAACATCAATTCAATGATAGGAGATTCCTTTATGTATTTTTCCACCTCGAGGTAGAACATGAACAGTAAGACAGGTCAAAAAATTCCTGGAAGTACAATTCTTGGCAGAGTTTGCTTCCATTTATATGTTGAGGACTATTAAGTAAGTACTATTTCATGTACCATGACAAATCTGCGATTTTCATTTGGATAATATCATCTATATCTTCTCCTTAGATGGGTAGCTATTTAGTGGACACAAGAAATCATACAGCTTTTATTCCTTCTTTTGCTCATTTTAGCTCTCATGCTCTCAACGGTCTACCAAACTGCAAACATTTCCACTGCATTTTTGTGTTGAGGCAAATGTTTTCAAGATTTAGTGGAGCTCCTTTCTTTTAATTCTTGTGGTTCTTTAAAATATCCTTTTGCTATTCCAAATATCTCATAACTCAGTTATACCTATTCAATTGTATTGGTCTCCTCTAATGAAAGTTCAGACTCATTTTTATTAACCATGCTCTAAACATTAATTTTGTGAACTAATATATTTGATTTTTCAGTAGGTAGTTTAATGATCCCTCTTAAAGCAATAATTATTGTTATTTGGTGTAAGTCTAAGCCCTTAGTTAACTTTTGGTTTGGTGAACGTGATCTGTAAGATTTTAAACTTCATGGTTTGGAGATGAAATTGAGCCAACTTTAAATTTCTTCTCCTTTCTCTTAACAATCTTGGTTTTTACTCTCTTGAAATAATATTCTAGCACATAGGTTTCTTTTCATTTTCTCTTTATTTCTTCTCACAAAGTTGCTAGTAACATTAATAAATCCCTCTGGTACACTCTTCAAATAATGTCCTAGAGCTTGATATTTTTTCTTCATCAAATCTATCAAAACTTTAACATGTTCCTCTTTGTAAATCCAAGATAGGAAAATTATCCAAAGCACTATCCAGATGCTTGTTGGTTGCTCCTTTTAATTATTAAAATGCCAGCCATTTTGTGTGTGTGTGTGTGTGTGTGTGTGTGTGTGTGGTTCAAATAAAGTATTTCATCTTTTTGTAGATCATTCTTGTAACCTGTCATTAAATCCATATTAAATCTATTTCAGTCCTATCCAACATACCTTGTTCTCTTTCCATAATATCATTTCCATATCAATGATGGCAGACATTCTTACAATAAACTTATGAATGCGTTATTCACAAATATCCTTCAGTATATTTAGCTGAAATGGTAGTCCTTGGTTAACAATGTAATTCCTATTACTAAGAGATACAGTTGTATGGTTGTATCATTTACCAATAGCAATCCTGGCAGTTTGGCCCAAGTCCAAAGTTAATACAGTAAGATACAATCAAACCCAATTCTTTATTTGCTTATGCCTAATAGACAGAATGCATCCAGACTACAGTTACAACCTTCTAAATTAACCTATAGAAGTTGCAGAATATGGCTTTTCCTCTCACATTCAGTTCAGGACTCTGTAGTCTCTTGTTTTGGGCTCTTGTTTGAAATGTGCTGCCTCCTCCCTGGGAAGCTGCAGGGAGATCCCCTCCACTTCTTCTCCGGCTGCACATTCTATCATACTCTTGCTATTGCTAATGGAAACCCACTTTCATTAAGGACCCACCCCAACTCAAAGCCACTTTGGTCTCTCTGAGTCTTGATAAGGTAATGCGACTGACCCCTCTGCTTTGCTTCAAACCCTCTCCACCTGCCTATCTCTTTGGTTGCCCACCAACATGTTGCCCTTGCCACCCAGCCCTGTCCACTACTGCCATGCCCGCTGCACCATACACTATTGCTGTACCATCTTGAGCCTTCTTTTATGCCACCATTTTTTGTGCTGGTGTAATTGGAGAGTCTATCACACTCTTCCCATCTGAAGTAACTTCCAATGGTCATTGAACAAATGGACATCAAGCAAGAACTGTCTGCAAATATTGTCCACACTGATAAAACATCAAGGAATAGGATTATCTTTTAAAAAAAACATAGTAGAATAGCATCACACTCATTTCAGAAGTACCGAGGCACTTCCATGTGGAAAGGATAAGACGGTGACATCACTGTTGCCTGAGAGATGCCCAGTTGAAGGGTTCCTTTCATGGTCCCAGCAGAAGTGGAGCAAAGGATGGGAACTCACCCTCAGTATTCAGGTCTCAAACACAGATCTGCTGGTTATCAACCCAACATCCTAACCACGCAAGCCACCATGCTCCGCCATAGGTAGAATAAAATCATATCTTAGCAACCATATTTGAATAGGTTCTTTCTGGCCTGAACTGTTTGCCCTTGATTCAAAAGCTAATCGTAATTTTAATATATCTGATTTTTCACTTTCAAATAAACTCACAGAAGCACATGTAACTTCCATATTATAATCTACAGTGATGTAAGCATTCCTTTCCTGCAAGTGTATTATGATGCTATTAGGTAACATCTATTTATGGTAATATCTCATGTTAGCTCTTACTGAATATGAAATCCATTTCAAAGGCTCAGTGGATGATGCTTCATGCTCCAATCCTTTGGAAACACAACTTCAAAGCTGGCCTCTCTTGGCTGGGGTAGAAATTCAGAAATGGATCATCAGCTCACAACACATCGAGATCTTATACTGTCCCCTTAATTTCTTTTCTTTAACTAAATGTAACAGGGAGGGAATGTGTATGAAGTTCAGTTACCAAATCTACTCAATCTATCTTTATTCCATTGTTCTTAAGCATTACTTCAGGATTATGCTTCATTGCCAGACAAAATCAAAAAGCAGCAGAAAAGGTACTTACGACTCTAAAAATACAAGCAAAGAAATAATTGAGCTGTCCTACTGTGCTATTATAACTCTTTGTCATTTTCTGCATAATGAAATGGCAGTCTAAACATTTGTACCAAGGCATATTTTAATTTGAGTAATTTTCTTTGATCTCAGTAGGAATAACATCTAACATTTCAGTTTGGTTTTGTCCTGCTCACATTACAAAGATCTTGAATTCACATGAAAATGTTAATCTAGCATTTAAATAAGATGTAGTTACATTTTTGGATTTGCATTTAATGTAGCCAACATTATTATTTGGATTTGAATTTCTTCCACCCTTGTATTTTTCTGCTCTTACCAAAGTTAAAACACCCATTTGCAAAATATGAAGTCACGCTCCTGAGACAGATATCAGATAATTGTGTGGGCATGAATGTGACCACATGCTGATATACAATACATATGCATACACATAGAGATAGTGGAAAGAATTATTGCAAATACAATCAAAGATATGATTCATTGAAATCACAGAATAAACCGCACAGGGATATATAATTTTATTACAAATACGTTTACTTTTCCTGCTTATATAATTCAATATGTAATTTAAACGTAATCTCCCAAGTATTGCTTATAGTTACAATTTTAGATTAATAAGCATATAATCTCGGTAAATATGACTTATCCTTTTCATTTCATTTTGATAAAAATGGGGGCGGGGGAAAATATTGTTGTGTTGGAAGAAATATCCATCTGGTTCAATTCCAAGTGGGGAGAAAGACCCTAGAAACATGGAGGCTGATTGGAAAGATGGTTTATTGATGGGCAGGACCACATGGGTTTGACCACATGTTTATACCCTATAAAAATAAGAAGCTCAAAGTTATAGTTATCTGTGTACTCTTCATTAAAAGACACACTATGAAAAAAGCTGAGCAGGGTATAGTCATCCCAATAGTAAAAGCGTATAATAGCTATAGTAATAGCACTTAGACTTATATACTGCTTCACAGTGCTTTACAGCCCTCTTTAAGCGGTTTACAGAGTCAGCATATTGCCTCTAACAATCTGGGTCCTCATTTTACCCACCTCGGAAGGATGGAAGGATGAGTCCACCTTGGTATATATATAATGATATTGCAGTATTTAAACCAAAAAGATCCTTATAACAAGACCCGATGTGCTTCCAAGTCACAGTACTGCAACACTTTAGTGAAAGAGAAACACAGATGGGGTTTTCCATTCATGACCAGTGCCCAAACTAAAGCAAAAGTGATCTCAGCATTACACACAAAGAATCACAGGATCATCCAGTTTTGCCTGAGGTGCCAAGAAGAAAAGGAGATGTGCAGGTTGTGTAACAGAGAGATTTTATAGAAAGTTCTGCTAAAGGAGGCACAAAACAAGAATTTAGAAAAATAACTAATCTCTGCAGTGCTCCATAATAGACATGTTAATAGGAAAACTTATTCTAGCTGTTTGCTTTTTCCCCCCTTTTTTTTCCTCTTCAGCTACTGCCTCAGAAGCAGCCATTTTCAATTTCATAACTGAAGAGTACGTTCTGATAAAGTCAAACTTTTAGTGAACTCTTTTTTTAACTCATTGCATTTTAATTGGGGAGGGCCTCAGAGGGAAGAAGTTGCCTACAGATGAGTCCCGTTAACCTTTCATTGAAAATTTCCCCCACCCCCACCCCATGGCCCAGGTGATCTTTTGGAGTTTAAGCAATGGTAAACAACTGTATGTTCAGTCTTGGGTATTTACATTCAGAGATAAATGTGATGGAATGTGCATATGCAGGAGCAAGTGGGGGAGACTTTTGGCAACACAGAGCTTTCTCAGAAAGAAGCTCAGATTAAGATAATGTGCAGTCCTGAGCTGGAGAGCAACGAGGTGAAGAGGGTCAGAGGGTCTAGCATCTCTCAGATTATAACTAGTAGATAAGAAAATTATAGCATTAGTTTGGCAAGATTCTGTCCATTAGGTTTAAGCAAATAAAAAAAGGAAACCAAAGTTAGTCTTTTTTTTTCTTTCCAACTGCAGTATCTTAATAACAGAAGTTCAAAAGTAGCTCCTTAAAGAAGCTCTTGCTACAAAGTGCCTCAGATCCAAGACTAACAGTTCATTTTCTTTTACTCTTTGGTTAAGACTGGATTACAATAAGTCTGGGTTTTCTGAAGAGATACTCTCTATAGCACATTCAAGTTTTAGCTAGACCAGGCAAAAAGTAAAACCCAAATGATAGGACTAGGTTAGCCTACGGCACTAGGTACAATGTATGCAACCATCAAGGAACAGAGCAACTATTCCTAGCTGCACTGAAAAGGCACCTCAAACCTGGGGCATCAAACCTGGCATGTGAAAAGGAAAAGGGACTAGTCAATGAATGCATGATGCCCTGTGATGCCAGGACTCATGGTTTGGGAGGTCATTAAAACTCCAGTGTTTCTTGTTTCCTTCAGAGAAAGAAAGATTATAAAACAAAAAGTGAAAAGTTTGATTTCATATAGATAGTGAGTGGCAGAGACTTTGACTTTCATACAAACAATTTAATAGTGGGAGGTGGGGTTGTTTTCACTTAAACTTTGCGAGAGGCAGTTTGGTATAGAGCATGGCTGGGTAAAGATTTGGATTTGAAAAACAAAATGGATTTGGAACACATATCCAAATCATCGCCGCCCAGAGTCACTTGTTGAAATGGATAGTTATAGAAACAAATAAATAAATAACAAACAAATAAATAAATATAGAACCAGGATACATCTTTACAAGTGATAAATTGCAATAACAGTTGGAGAGAATGGGTTTGCAAATACATCTTTTCTCAACTCTGCAGTAGGCAGCAGTTGTTCAATGTCGGGAAAAGGCACTGCTGCTCCAAGGTTTTTCCCAGCATGTGCTATGTGAATAAACATTTTGCCCATTGAATCTGGAACTCTACCCAGCTTTAATACGGAAAGCTAGCACATACATCTCCATTGCAAATAAAGGCACAACTGATTTAGTTTCGTGTGACCATGGAAAAGCACAAGAAAAACAGTTCAAGGAGGACACCCATCAGGAAAATTGACAGATTCTTTTAACACATCAAGAATGCAGTTATTACAACAGAGGATGTTTTCGTACTTCAAATTGAAAAAGATAATCTGAAGTTGCCCCAACATTCTTCAACCACTGTAGAAGCAATTGCTCACTCTGCTTGTCCCACATTTTGTTGACGGTGCTCTAAAATCATACTGCTCACTGTGGAGTTTCTACAGATGGAAGCAATCATGTTTCAATGAAACTCTTTCCAGGGAATACTTCAGTCTACAGACAAGACTAACTGAAGTTCAGAACACCTATCAGAAATCACTGATATGTCTGGTGAATTCACAAAGAAACTCAAGAGGGATTTGTTTGAGATGTGGATCACCTTTACAAGTGATAAATGCAATAACAGTGTTTGGAGGAAACAATGAGTTTGCAAACTTAGAATAGTTACAAAAGAAGATGTTGGGGTTCTGGATGGCCAACCACCCATTTCAAATAATTGTATTGAGCACACAATAGAAATGGTAGATGCAAATAACAATGTTATTTTTATAATGGCTTCCATTTCTATACTACCTGAAATGATAGCTAAAAGACTCTGTTTACTGCTACTAATACAGAAAGCTTCTTTCTCACTGTAAGATCTGAAGCTGTATCTATTTTCAGACAACACATGACAAATCTAGATGTTTCTAACTATGAAGTAATTATTTCATGTCATAGCGTAAACCTCCTACTGTAAGGTGTTTGGCAAGATTATATACACATGGCACATACACTGACTTATAAATATACAGTATTTTAATCACACCTTAAATATATTAAAAAGTGAAATAATCATGAGTAATTAGAATATTGTTTTTATTTAATTCTGTTAAAAATTAATTATTAATAATTATTAATAATATGGTGTACTATATCTACTGTAGAAGCAAATCTCATATGTAATCTTACTGGAACTGGAACTGCATAGGAAACAATAATTATGCTTTTGTTGAGCATAATTAATAAGTTTAAACCAGGTGAAGTAAAAAAAAATTCTTTATAATAATATCTACACTTTGGGCTGGGAGGGGGGAGATTTTTCCATTCGAATAATTTTCCAGAGTTTGTGCTGCCATCCATTATAATAAATATTCAAATTATTTTATGCATTTTAGAGTTTTGCTACTGGCTACAACCAACAAGAAAACTATCAATTCTTTCTTTTCAAAATGTTTGGATTATCAAAAGAACTTAATAAAGGCAACTTAGGAACTAATATAAGGACTTGGGTTGTGATTTGTTGCATTATAACAAGAATTTCTGTCTAAAAAGATTGCATGAGAAAACCAACGCATATAATACAAGCACAAACAGGTAGCCCTCAGGTTATAGCAGCAACCGAAAGAGGGACTGCCACAGCTAAGCAATATGGTCATAAAATGTAACATTGTAGGATGACATTTGTTAGTGATGGCAATCTCAGGCAGACCCATTCTCCATTGGAACCCCTAAATGTGTGGGTTGTTAAACAGGAAGAAGTGAGAATCCCAGGTAAAGAGCACGGACATGCCATAAGGAGGTATCACAGGGAAGTCACTGGAGGCTGGGGGTGGGGAGGTCTCATGCAGATGTATTGTGGGAAGCCAGGGGAGGCTAGAGTAGGTTGCAAATGGGTGGGACGGGTGGGATGCTGCATGCAGGAGAAAAAGTGGGAGTGACTTACCAGAGTATTTTCCCTGCTAGCTTCCCCACTGACTTTACTTGTGGGAAGCCAGCAGGGAAGGACGCAAATGGTAATCAAGTGACCATGGGAATGCTTTGATGGTTGGTACTTGAGTATCAGTTGTATGTCCATTTTTTCAGCACTGCTACAACTTTCAATGGTTGCTGAACGAATGAATGTAAACCAAAGACTATCTATGAAAAGCTATTTCTTTACATTTTCTCTGACATATGAGTCTCACACTAAAGTGTTATATATCCTCAATGAATGTTCCCTAAACTTGGAGGAGAATCCTTCCATTTTTTTAATGCTAGTTGGATAACCACAGAATCAAAGGTAAATGAGATTTTATGAATGATTGTGCCAACCCCCCCCCCCCACACACACACACATACACATCTTTCTCCCAACTAGAAGTCTGGATAGGACTTGTCATGCTTTATCTTGATTTACTTATTCTAGACTTATTTGCTGCAACTCTTCCAGTGTATAGATTTGTTTTTGTTCTCATGTGAATCATACACTACAATGAAGGAGATTATCTAAGGATAAGTTTTCCCAGCCAAGTTTATAAAATGATGTTTTCACTGAAGTTCTGAGACTCATTCTCAATCAAGTTCATAAGATTATTTCTACTCTGAAGTTTCACCTCATGTATCTTGAACTATTTGGACCCAAACTTCACCACAATGCAACTAAATTTATAATCCTTCTTGAATATACTGTAAATCTCACAACTCCTTGCCCTTGTAAGTAAATAGGCTACTGGCACAAAAGTATAGAGACATGTTCAAAACTTGACAAATTAAGTCAAACACTCAAGAGGGAGTGGGTACCAACTGTTGATCTGACATATTTTGATTATTTCAGCAATCTGAGAAATTCACAGAAACTTGTATAAGTGATGGGGAGTTAATTTGCAAACATACCAAAAGTGGTTGGAATATTTTGAGAATTCCAAAAATATTGTCATTCAGAATACTTCTCCTTCTCACAATACAAATATACAGTGAGTTTTTCAATAAAAATCAGTGCCGAAGAAAAAGAAAAGTTGAAGTTTGAGTCATTGAAAAGAATTTTAGACAGTACAGTTTTAGACCAATTGCTTGCAAATGTTATTCGATCTCCTGAAAAGTGATCAACTACTGGTAAGTACGACGTTATGAAAAGTATGCATGGACACATCAGGCTAAAATTGGCATAATTTTTCAAATGTTTATTTTGAAACATACCTTGAGTCCAAGATATGGCTTCTTCTTGTTATTTGGATGCAATTTTTAGCACACATTTCACAGTAGCAAAATAGGTACTGCTGATTTACAATCAATTCATGAACCATTTACAGTTACAACACAATAGCCAGTAAAACTTAAGTATACTGTACATGATTTATTCTTCATCCTTGAGATTAAGGCAGAACTAAGTAAGGAGAAGACTCATTCCTCAGAACTGGCACATACTGTTCATCTTTGTGACAAATAAAGATGCCAGATAGCTCTAGTTGCTTTTCATCACTAGGATTTCATTTGTTTGATTGTTTGGATGTAGAAGAAAAGTAACTGCTCCCAGGGTAGCAAACACCACATCAGAATCAGTCACTTATGATTGTAGTAGCCAAATAAACCATAACTGGTTTAATGAACCATTCTGCGTTTCATTATGTGTGCTTGCACAGCATTGCTTAATCTCTGAGTAAGCATATGCTACATTACAGTTACTAATGTTTCATTCTGCTTCTTCCACCTCTTTAGAACAGTATACGTTTTGGAAGTAAGGGGAAGAGACACATAAATAAGAAATTGTGCACAGCAACTGCAGAAAATAATTTCCTCTCTAGATAGTACTCAAGCTGAAATGTAAGGCCTCTAAAAATATACAGCTCTTCGGAGAAGCACTAAAAATTATGGAAAGATTTGGGCTGCAATATCCATCAACTGCTAGGTTTTATATAGAAAGAATTGAATCCAATCTATTTCTGCCTATTTAAGTGGGAAACACCTTTATATTCACAACCATCAATTTGACTGTCTTTTAAATGTAAGGTCAGATTAGGACCATTATGTGCTGATGGGAAAAATCTAAAACTTTCTCCCCTTAAGGTTTTACTTTAAAGGAAATATATATCATTCAGGGCGGGGGAGATGCTTAAACATTCTCATTCAGATTTATACATTTGAGAAGGGGGCAAAAATATTTTCATAATGTTGCATGGATTTTTCCTTAATAAATGGTTGGGAAGAAAAACTAGCTTTATTCCACTTTGTGCAGAATAGTCTGTAATAGAGAACCATATGTACAGCAACACTTAGCAAATGTTAGACAAGACAATATTAATTCTACAGATAGCTCAATCTAGCTCTCATTCATTAATGAAATCAACCCCATTAAAAATCTTTTCTACTGGCAAATATAAATCTTAAAAGTCTGGTGGGATTATGAAGACGTGACTGCTTTTGGTCACAAGACATATGGAAAAACATAATGTAAAAATAGTACTTTACTCACCTACTTTTCTTCTGAAGGGCCACACTTTGTTTACAGATTCTGAGGATTCCAGAGGGCCATGTTAATGCTGTTATGGGAATGGGGCAAAAATGCCTAGCTTTTTTATTGCTAGTTCCACTTCCCAGAAAATTGATACATTAAACTTATCAGAGGTTCAATGACTCTATTTTACTGAATATTAAAATAGGGAACACATGCTGCCTCAAAGCAATATTTTCTGGACAAATTTCAATGGTGTGCTTAATTTGCTTGCACCGGTTTAAAAGCACACTCCAAATTTATCTTATGTAAATAGTAATGCCCAATGCAACTTTTTTTTTTCATCAAATGTCATTTGGAGATATTAACTGCCCTCTTTGACTGAAGAGGTGACATATTTTTGTACTGTTTTGTTTTGTTATCTCTTTTTTGAGGGCAGTGAAGTAAGTGCCTCATGAAGCAGAGATGTAGAGAGTTCCCAATACAATTTCAAAAAGTGAATTGGAGTGAATGGTGGTGCAAAGGCACCATTCAGCTCCATGGGAGCTGTTGTGTGATTCCCCACCACCAAATGGAACAATTTTAAAGACCTGCAGACAAGAATTATGTCTTTATCCTGGCATGCTCAAAAGTATCATTTTGGAATCAAAATCCAAAGCATCACACAGTTCTTTTATTAACAAGTTTTACTTAGGATTTGTCCATTGTAATGATGTGATGTCGGTAAAGCTCTTTGAAAGATGAAAATAAAGAATATATGTATCCTGTCAAATGGTTCTAGAATTTGTTGAATACATTTAAAAGAAATAATCTTGAAATAACATCCCCAAGAGGGAGGGGAAGGTAAGTGACATCACTGGATGATTATATTTCTTGAGATGGGTTGTTAAGGTAAATAAACTGAATTTCACTGAATGTATCCAAGTTCTTATATTTCTCTTTTAGCTATCTTTATTTCACAAAAACTGATGAGCAGTGCTTTCATGGGGAAATACTTGACCAGTAATGGGATCCACATCTAAGACAAATTACAGATTTTAGAAATGATGTAGAACTACTTCAGCAGTCTTGACAAAACAATATGCAACTTTTCTTTATGGCAAAAGACATGAAGAAAATAGCATTTTTCCTTTAATGATCTGGAAGATATGTAAACCGTCATAAAATACTAGCCCACAAATAGCTTTCAAAATAAATGATTTTGTTGGGCACAGTATAAGAATGAATAACCAAAATCATTAGAAACACCTAGACAAAATACATTACCACTTTTCTTTGTTGTACAATTTGATGAAAAGCACAATTTCACTTTCAAAGGAACTGTGTAGAAAATTATAAAATCTCATGGCAATAGTAAAAAAGGCTCAAAGGGAGACAATACTGCTAACCTTATGATTAGTTGATAAACTATAGGATACATTTATGTTTTCCACAGATAGTTTGAAAAGAAAAAGAACACTTCCAAACTTTACTGAAAATGTTAAGCCTTTTTTGTCAACAAACCTGTAGTTTTTGCTTCCTGTATTTAACAAATCACTGAACCAGATGGTCTTCTTTCCCAACAGATATTCAAAATTAGGTTGAAACTCATGTAAGTAATGACTGAAAAGTGATGTCCACGACTGAAAAGTGATGTCAAGATAAAATGGCATAGTAGAACTGTAATGAAAGTATTAATGGGAGAAGGTCATTCTTCTCTCAGAATGGCATGATAACCAGTAATACTTACTACTTCAATTTTAACAATGTACAAGTATTCCTTGTTTAGTTACCACAACTGAGACCATCACTAAGTGACACTTACTACTTCAATTTTAACAATGTACAAGTATTCCTTGTTTAGTTACCACAACTGAGACCATCACTAAGTGACACTAAGTGGAAAAATCATGTGACCATACTTTGAAAACATATACTTCACATGAAAATATATTCCTGAAACTTGATTTCCCTCCTCCAACTAATCTACCATTTTTAACTAGGGAAGCACTGGTTTGTTTGTTGTTTATTTTTTTACACAAATCTTGTTTGGAAAAGTACTTACAACCAGTGAAATGTTATGTGTTTATCTTCTAATTATACACTGAACCCAGCCATCAGCACACTGTTTAAAACCTAGTGCAATACTCTAGGTGATGGAAGTTGTATATTCCTGTTCTAAATCAGTGTTCCTATCAGTGCTGATCTTTGTGATCATCATACCTAATACAAAATGGCCTACTAGTTAGAGATGGTAGAAATCATATATTTACAGAAGTTTTCTAAAGCAGGGGTCACTAACCTTTTGGACCTCAGGGACCACCAAACTCATAAGTTTAGATCCCATGGACCACTAACCGGTTCTGTGGGCGTGGCCTAATTTGTGGGTGTGGCTTGGTGGTCATGTGACTGGCTAGGCATGGATTGTATGTAAATATTATATACTGCTCAAAAAAATAAAGGGAACACAAAAATAAGACATCCTAGATCTGAATGAATGAAATATTCTTAAATACTTCGTTCATTACATAGTTGAATGTGCTGACAACAAGATCACACAAAAATTATAAATGGAAATCAAATTTAGCAATCCATGGAGGTCTGGATTTGGAGTTATACTCAAAATTAAAGTGGAAAAAAACACTACAGGCTGATCCAACTTTGATGTAATGTCCTTAAAACAAGTCAAAATGAGGCTCAGTAGTGTGTGTGGCCTCCAGGTGCCTGTATGACCTCCGTACAATGCCTGGGCGTGCTCCTGATGAGTTGGCGGATGGTCTCCTGAGGGATCTTCTCCCACACCTGGACTAAAGCATCCCCCAACTCCTGGACAGTCTGTGGTGCAACGTGGTGTTGCTGGATGGAGCAAGACATGATGTCCCAGATGTACTCAATTGGATTCAGGTCTGCGGAACAGGCGCACCAGTCCATAGCATCAATGCCTTTGTCTTGCAGGAACTGATGACACATTCCAGCCACATTGTCATGCATTAGGAGGAACCCAGGGCCAATCTCACCAGCATATGGTCCCACAAGGGGTCTGAGGATCTCATCTCAGTACCTAATGGCAGTCAGGCTGCCTCTGGCAAGCACATGGAGGGCTGTGCGGCCCCCTAAAGAAATGCCACCCCACACCATTACTGACCCACTGCCAAACCGGTCATGCTGGAGGATGTTGCAGGCAGCACAACATTCTCCACGGCGTCTCCAGACCCTGTCACGTCTGTCACATGCGCTCAGTGTGAATCTGCTTTCATCTGTGAAGAGCACAGGGCACCAGTGGCAAATTTGCCAATCTTGGTGTTCTCTGGAAAATGCCAAACATACTGCACGGTGTTGGGCTGCAAGCACAACCCCCACCTGTGGACGTTGGGCCCTCATACCACCCTCATGGAGTCTGTTTCTGACCATTTGAGCAGCCACATGCACATTTTGTGGCCCGCTGGAGGTCATTTTGCAGGGCTCTGTAGTGCTCCTCCTGTCCCTCCTTGCACAAAGGCAGAGGTAGCGGTCCTGATGCTGGGTTGTTGCCCTCCTACGGCCTTCTCCATGTCTCCTGATATACTGGCCTGTATCCTGGTAGCACCTCCATGCTCTGGACACTACGCTGACAGACACAGCAAATTTTCTTGCCACAGCTCTCATTGATGTGCCATCCTGGATGAGCTGCACTATTTGAGCCACTTGTGTGGGTTGTAGACTCCGTCTCATGCTACCACTAGAGTGAAAGCACCGCCAGCATTCAAAAGTGACCAAGCCATCAGCCAGAAAGCATAGGAACTGAGAAGTGGTCTGTGGTCACCACCTGCAGAACCACTCCTTTATTGGGGATGTCTTGCTAACTGCCTATGCTTTCCACCTGTTGTCTATTCCATTTGCACAACAGCATGTGAAATTGATTATCAATCAGTGTTGCTACCTAAGAGGACAGTTTGATTTCACAGAAGTGTGATTGACTTGGAGTTACATTGTGTTGTTTAACTGTTCCCTTTATTTTTTTGAGCAGTGTATTTATATAAATATTGATTTTTTTATAAAAAAAAAGAACAACTTTTACCCAAAATCAGGCAAAGCAGGCAGATTAAGTTGCTCACAGAATCACAGATTCATTCAGAGATCTATCTATCTGCCATTGGCTAGCTCAGTCTGTCACATAAAATTTGCTAGCAGGCAAACTCACAAAATTAACTCACAACACACCATGCATGTAAACATTGATTTTTTTATTTTAAAAAAGAGCAACTTTTACCCAAAATCAGGCAAAGCAGGCAGACAGATTGAGTTGCTCCCAGAATGATTCAGTGATCTATCTCAGGGGTCCCCAACCACCGGGCCGCGGACCGGTACCGGTCCATGGATCATTTGGTACCGGGCCACAAAGAAAATAAAAATAAAATAAAAATGGCGGCTTTCTTCACCTTCGGTGAATGCTGCTGGGATCAGGGATCAAGGACACAAGTGAAAGAAGGGGAGGGAGGAAGCAACCAAAGCCTGTCCTGATCTCCAGCTCAGCGGCTTCGGTTTCCTCCCGCCTCGTTCCTCTCTCAGTCGCTCTCTTGCTCCTCCACCAGCCCAGGAAGAAACTGCTTCAAAGAAGCTGACAGGGTGGCTTTTCCTGTCGGCGCAGCTCCTCCGAAGCGCCCGTTCACCCCCACCCCGCCACCCGCGGTTCAGTCCAGTGCTCTGTTCTGCCTGCCTGCCTGCCTTCATTTCTGGTTGTTTCAGAGTAGCTTTGGCTGAGAATAATAACTATTCGCCTCTTTTACTCAGCCGAAGCTGCTCCAAAACAACCAGACACGAAGGCAGGCAGGCAGGCAGGCAGAATGGAGCACTGGACTGAACCACGGGCGGCGGGGTGGGGGTGAACAGGCACTTTGGAGGAGCTGCGCCGACAGGAAAAGCCACCCTGCCAGCTTCTTTGAAGCAGTTTCTCCCTGGGCTGGTGGAAGAGCAAGAGAGCGACTGAGAGAGGAACGAGGCAGACACCTGAGGGATGAGGCTGAGGGAGGCAGGGCTGAGAGGCGGGGCTTCTCAGCCTTCTGCAAGGACTTGTCCTGAGCCTCCCTGAACTTGGTGGTTTGCTGGCAGACGTTTTATTACCCGACTAGGTAACAACATCAGATGTTATCTAGTCAGGTAATGAAACGTCTGCAAGCAAACCAGCAAACTCGGACTCCTCCCCTCCCCCTCCTTGAAAAAGTGTCTTCCCCCCCCCCGGTCCTTGAAAAAGTGTTTCTGGGTGAAACTGGTCCCTGGTACAAAAAAGGTTGGGGACCACTGATCTATCTATCTGCCATTGGCTAGCTCGGTCTCTCAAATTTGCTTGCCGTGAGTCTGCACTGAATTTGCTTGCAAGCAAACCTTCAGTCCTAAGGGAGGTTTGGCTATGCTGAGCCAAAGATCTAAAGACTAGCTAGAAAGCAAGAAATCCAACCATTTCCTGCTTCCTAGCTAATCTAAATCTCCCGGCACAGCAGAACAGATGATGGTCAGAAAAAGGAAAAATAGCAATTTAGCAGGCAAGTTTACCAGGTAAAGAGTGAGTGGGCAGGAAGGGTTCCTGCAGACCATGTGGGCGGCGCAGCCTTGTGTTTCTGTGCAACCTGGATTAATTGCTTTGTGGGGGTGCTCTGGGGGTGAGATTTCTCTGCGGCCCACCGGTTGGCGACCGCTGTTCTAAAGGACAACCAATGCCCACCAACAGTAAAGTCGATTTTTTCTGAAAACCAGCCTAAGTTGAAGAGTTATAAGAAGAGCAATTAAGATTTATGCAGCTGTAGCAAAAATTCAATCAGCCAATCAGTCAGACCACACATATAACACTGTTATATATCATTTTTCTATCTCCAGATCTAAATGTATATATGATTTGACCAACTGAAGAGAATTAAGATCAAGCTGCTCAGGAGAAGACCTTAATTACCTTGATGGATATACCTAAATCTCTTCAGTATTTGTTTTAAAAAAATAAAATTAAAATAAAGTACAGAAGGAAGAAAAAAATATGCAGACATACCCACCCATTCTTGTTTATTAGTTTCCAGTAATGCCACCCTAGTTTCTAATATATACTGCCTTCTCCTATATAAGGTTAGAAAGAGTGCTTACATCTGGTCAGAGGCTATGCAGGTTAGCAGTAGCAACAGCAAGAGCACTTAGACTTTTATACTGCTTTACAGCCATCTCTAAGTGGTTTACAGAGTCAGCATATTGCCCCCAGTCTGGGTCCTTGTTTTACTGACCTTGGAAAAATAGAAGGCGAAGTCAACCTTGAGCCAGTCAGGATCGAATTCCTGGTAGTGAGCTGAATTAAATTGCAATATTGCATTCTAACCACTGCGCCACAAAGATGCAAAATACAGGCTGACATTAAAGGTCCTTAAATAGTTGGTACAGCCAAGTACCAGAATTTCCAACTCTTTAAGCTAAAGTGCTCAAAGGTGAATTCTCTGAGAAATTAAATACCTTGTTTCAGCTACAGCTGCCTAAGGACAAGTTTGAAGTTGTACAGGGCATAGAAGAAATGGGGAAATGAAATCCCATGAGGTTTAAAATACCATATCACAAGGAATCTATGCCCACAAGATGCTGCTGAAGAATACATTTCCAAGCATCCTTCACTAACTGTAATTGCTATGAGTTGTGGTTCCCAGCACTATTAGATTTTCCATCACTGATCTAGACCAGTGTTTTTCAACCTTGGTAACTTTAAGATGTGGAGACTTCAACTGCCAGAATTCCCCAGCCAGCATGTTGAAATTGCAACAAATTAAGTCATATGCAACTTTAGAAGATAGGTTGCAAAGCCTTTGGCCAGTTTCTCCAGTCCTACTGCACAGTTCTTTGACTTGAAACCAATTCTATTTCTATCACCTTGGAAGAAATCTTACTGCCTTCCATGGGGTTTGCTCTCAGGTGCGTGCCTGATGGCAGGCTCTTATTTGAGTGCTGATACACTAATCACACAATAATCCAACTACCCAAGAAGAATGTGAGGAAATAAATATAACTGTCCATCAGATCTGCCCTCAGAGAATTGGCAATTAACACTTCATCTCGGGAAGACATCTGCTCTACTCTACATTGACTGAATGCCAGATTAGCCAAGCAATAATTATCTATAGATAGACACATTTACAACATTTATCTACTGAAAACGTTCCATACAATAAAACCCTTCCTGAGCCAGGTGGCCTTTAACTTTGTGCAAAACTTAAGTTAAATGTAGAAAATGAAGAGAATGCAAGATTCATAGAAAAAAAAAAAACTCTGCTCCTTTTCCATGCTCTATATTATTTTAAAAAAAAATTAATCGTCCCTTTATTACTTTATAAGTAACTCAGGGCGGCAAACATACCTTAATATTCCTTCCCCTTCCTATTTCCCTCAAAACAACTCTGAAAGGTTGGTTAGGTTGAAAGAGTAGACTGGCCCAGTCATCCAACATGCTTTCACGCCTAAGGTGGGATTGATTTTATATATATATATTGGGGGGGACTTTGTCCCTTACAACATACATAGCTCCTACAGTAGAATGCTCCCTGTGGAATAGTTTTATTTGTTAGTATGTGACTGATCAAACATTACCCAGTGAGATGGATTTGAACCAGCTGTTGCCCAACCCTACAACCATTATTACACACCACATGGCACAGGTGGGATTCAAAATAATTTACTACCAGTTCTATGGGCATGGCTTGGTGGGCGTGGCAGGGGAAGGATACTGTAAAATCTCCAGTCAGAAGTGGTATTTGCCAGTTCTCTGAACTACTCAAAAATATTCACTACCGGTTTTCCAGAACTAGTCAGAACATGCTGAATACCACCTCTGGCACTAACCCAGTTTGAAACAAAAAATATACCTCTAAAAATGGTGAGATGGCGTGCCATTTTTTTTTTAAATCCAAACAATGAAATCCATTGCAGAATTCTCTACAAATGCAGAGCATCCTATGAGAATGCATCTCATCCATCTTGATAAGAACAAACATAAAAAAGAGATGCTTATAGTGTCATTTGAAAGATTTAACTGCATGGTTTTGCTTTTCTATTTCCTTCCTGAATCAAATGCAAAAAACTACCATAGTATCATTTAACTTAGGGAAGGAGAATCACTTCTAGCAGGCATGAAACAGTTCTATTTCCTTCCACTTGGACAGGAATAAATAGCTTCCTTCAAGCAGCAAATGTGGAAAAAGCAAATTCTCAATTATTTTCTTTACAGTTACATAATGATTTTGAGAAATAGTGACGCTCCAAAAAGTTGTAGATGCAATAGGGACAATTTTTTAATTTCATGTTTAGATTTAATTAGGTACAGTATAGTCAGCATTTCTATACTCTAAAGTTTCATTTAGTTATGTTTCATTTTTATCACATTACAAAGGACAATTTGTATGATATAAAAAGTCAGCGAGATGTGATAATTAAGGTATTGGATTAGGATGAGGGAATACAGGGCATGGATTTTGGAATATAGAATGTCCTCATTTTATGTCCAGTCACTTAGGCACCAACAGACACCCTCCAGGGGTACTTACACCCTGGTTCAACATTCCATTGGTCGCCCCTCACCCCACAATCACATGACTGCTTTGGGGCACTTGGCAACTAGCTTGCATTTACAGTCATTTACAGCATCCTGCAATCATGCAACCATTCTTTACAATGTTTTTGCCAAAACCCACCTGGGATTTTGGTAAATTGTTCACTTAAAAGGTCATAAAATTAAGTTGGTCCATTTTAGGAGCCCTGACAGTGCAATGGTTAGAATGCAGTATTGCAGACTAACTCTGCCCAGTCTGGAGTTCGATCCTGGCAGGGAGCTCAAGGTTGACTCAGCCTTCCATCTTTCCGAGGTTGATAAAATGAGGACCCAGATTGTGGGGGGCAATATGCTGACTCTGTAAATCACTTAAAGAGGGCTGTAAAGCATGTGAAGCTGTAGATAGGTGCTATTTCTATTGCTATTGGTCACATCTTTTGATGGCTAATAGGAAAATTCCATTACAGTCACAAATAAAGGACAACCAGTACATTTTCTCTGTCTCAGCCTTGTTTACTACACAGCAGGATTCCTCCAAGGCATGACTCTCAATAAAGAAGTGGGAATCAAGAACAGTAACAATACAGTCATAATTCAACAATAAACCATCTAGCGGTTTCTGAAGAAGGCATCCAAAGGTTGGTTGGTTTGTTTCATGTAGTCATGAGACCTCAGACCATGCATCTTCAATTACAACCATTTACAAAAAATATAATTTCCATGTTTCCAGGAGAGATAACACCTGATTGGAGGGGTCCTGATTGGAGGCTAGGAGCATCTCTTTCCATTTTAGAAACAGGCTGACAATAAAATTTGAGCTTTCTTCACCACCAATGACATCCTCCTATTTCACATTCCTGATAAGAGGATTTTGAGTCTCCTTCACCCATGAATTTTATCAGATACTGATGTCCTGTTCATTTTCAATCTAAGACTTATCTTTTTAACAATGATGGCTAACTTTTTTGTCGTTGCGTGCTGAAAGGGCGCATGAGTATGTGCCTGCGCACATGCCTGCACCCATAATGCAATGCACCCACAACTCCTCCATGCCCCTGCACATGCACGTGCGACCCCCTTGCGTGCGCCCTGCCTCCCTGCACATGCGTGCGCATCTCCCACATGCACCCTGCCCCCCCGTGCATGCACGGCAGATACCCGACAATCAGCTAGCTGGCAGGAGGCACGCGTGTATGTGCAGTGGACCTGAGCTGGGATGACAGTTCACATGCCGGCAGAGATGGCTCTGCGTGCCACTTCCGGCATGAATGCCATAGGTTCGCCATCACGGAAAAAACATACATATGATCAAGCATAAGATACAGGTAGTCCTCAACTTACAACCACAATAGGGACTTTGTCATTAGTCATTAAGCAGTAACGTTGTTAAGTGCCATTAAGCAAAACACCATTAAGCGATACATCATGTGGCAGCAACTTGCAACTTTCCCTGTGGGTTTCCCTATTGAGTTTGCTCAACGGAAGCCAACTGAAAAGGTCACAAATAGTATTATGTGATCATGAATTGCTGCAACCATTATAAATATGCGATGGTTGTCAAGCACCCATATCATGATCACCTGACCATAGGAACATTGCAACGATTGTAGTTGCGTGAGGATCAGTCATTAGTCACTTTTTTCAGCAATGTCAGAGCTTCAAACAGTTGCTAAACACATTTTCATAAATCAACATACAGAAAGATTTCTGTTGTCCTTATTACAGACAAAGGCATGGTGCTCTCTTGCACTGTACTAGCCTGCAGTACCTATAATGAGGCAGAAAAAAGTGGGGTTTGTATTGGTGAAAATATTAACAAGCAGCTTAGGTTTTCTCTCACAGATGGAGCTTTTACTAAAGGGCAGAAGCCAGGGTGTGAGCACCAGTGAATCAATCACAGATTGCCAATGTACACCACTAGCAAAGCATTAAACATCTCAAGGAAGGCAAAACATGTGTAAAAGTAAAGGTTACACTTCAGAGGGAGCTATAAAGAGAGAGAGCCCCCATCCTGCAAAACTCAAGCTATACAGAAAGTACTTAGTCATTTGATTTCCTCCCTTCCCCGCTGATGCATTCTAGAGTAGGCATTTTCAAGCTTTTCATGCTGGGAAAGTTAGTGGTTTTTTTTTAAAAAAAAGATCCTGGAACCCTTAATCAAGAGGGTTGGAATAGAAAATGGTAGTAAATTGGCTATCTATCCCCATAGCTATACATAGATTCTCACCAAGCCTCACATTTTGAAAAACCATGTTTGGGAGGAAAGGTACTTCTGAAGCTGCTCGGTCACAACAATTATTGGCAACTACCCATTTTGCAATGAAAGGGATAGAAGGTAAAATGGACCAAGGAAGTTCTATCTATCCCAATATCCCTGGTCTGTAATTATACAACTATAATAGAAATCTGTTGGAAATATTCATTGTTCCAAAATTTCTATTAGGATTCTTTTAGATTAGGAAGCTTTTATTAGGAATAATCTTTTATTCCTAATCTAACCTAGATTGCAAGTTCCTTTGCTGAGGGATCTATTTGAAATTCTCCTTGCATGATGCCACAAACGGAGCATCTACAACTCCAAGTAAGTATGAAATAAATATCTACCCGCTATCCAATAAGAATTTTATTTTAGCGTTTCCCAGTGACAAGGTAAAAATATTTAAACAGTCATGAAATGTGTATTTCCTTAAAATGTCATCTCTAGCACACTATAGGCAATATTGTGATTATAACAGTCTGAAAACTTTGATTATTTGAATAAATCTGATAAGTTTGAACACGACTGAAAAAAAATCTGTATCTATGTTCTACAAATTTGACTAACCCTGTATCACATTTTCTTCACATGTTCTTGTGAAATCCTTAAAACCTGGAGACCCACAAAGCAATGGCAATCTGGTTTATTTCCTGTTGCAACAGAATCAAACAATTCAGATTGAAATAATAAAATATTAAAGAAAGAGGCAAACTGCATTGAGGTTGGGATTTATCTCTTAATTTTTTTTATACATTTACCTTTTTTGTAATATAAACAAAGGTTTAAAAACTGCAAAAAATCACGTTCCATCAATTCATCAATTTCAACAATTCCTTTCTTCTATTTAACTGGGGTATCAGTAAAATGTTTAAAAGGCATCAAAGACCTTTATAACTACTTATATGAACAATGACAAAGCAATATAGAATTTCACACTATATTTGAAAAAAACAGACTTTGCTCTAGGTCTTAAATAATACTCATGTTTTATAACTTTATTATTAGAATCTTTGTTGCCCAAAGACTGTAGTGTTTAAGGCAGCCAGGCTAGGAACTGGAAGACTGTGAATTCTAATTCTGTTTTAGGCATAAAGGCCAACCAGGTTTATTCTGCCACTCACTCTTAGCCCTAAAAAGAAGGCAAATTACTTTAGCAAATCTTACCATGAAAACTGCAAGGACTAGGTCAGGTGTCACGATGAGTCATGACTGACACAAAGACAGACAGATAGAGACAGGCAGACAGACACATACATGCACATCTTGTATTCTAACTGTATGTAGAAATACTGATACTATTGGCTTTTTAGAAGTACAGTTTTGCATTCATGTTAATATATTAATGAAGGACAAATTACTTGGAAATGCTGGCTCCTATCATCTCACTTCAAAAAGTGTCTGTAAAGGAAGGAGACCTTTTCATATTTTACTCCCCTAGTCATTGCTGCCTATAGAGGACAGCACTCTTCTCCATTTCAAGTCCGTTGAGCCAGCGTTTGTTGAAGAAGTTTCCATGGTTATGCGGCCAGCAGTATCACAGAACACTGTTTCTTTCCCACCAAAGTGGTGTACCTATTTTTCTACTCACATTTGCATGTTTTCAAACTGCTAGGTGGGCAGGAGCTAGGCAAAGATGGGCGCTCACCCAATTGTGCAACATTTAGGTCTTGAAACTTGGCTGCTATCTTCCCAGCTAACAAGCCCAGTGCATACCCAAAGCCACTGCATACCCAAAAAGTATCTGCAGGGCACAAGTAATTCCTGAGATCATCTTTGGAAATAAAACTTGTGGGTAATTATTTTGGAATATGTCAGCCTGTCGGAACCAGGATTAAGGCATGTCCTGAGGATCCATAGAAGTTACTTTTACCTACACTTTCTATTTTTGCCTCTCCTTTTTTGAAGACTGAAGCATTACAGGTGGTGTGCTTTGCTGAGGTATGTCCTTTGCCTAGGCTCTTCAGTATTTTGATTAATGACTTGGATGAAGAGGTAGAGGACATGCTTATCAAATCTGGAGACAGTACATAAATCATTCAGATAGCTAATACTTTGAAAGATAGAAATAAAATTCAAAATTATCTTGATAGATTACACAAAGGAGTTGAAAGTAACTGATTGAAATTTAACAGAGTCAAATGCTAATTTCTCCACTAAGGGTACAAGAATATATTGCATTGTTGTAGAATGGAGGATAGCTATTGAAAATAGTAATTCTGAAACATGCTACAAACAGAGTATGAGCTAACAATATGAAATGGCTGCAAAAAGATAAGTGCAGCTTTAGGTTGCATCAACAAAATCCAATTTCCATCACAATGAGTTCTGTAATTGTTACACTCTTCTTTGGTGAAACCCATTTCTTTGGGCTCTCACTTCTGGGCATCCCACTTTAAGTTTCAGTATAGGATAAGGATGATCAAAGGGTTAAAAACGAAAACTAAAATTGAAGATGATTAGTGTATTTAGCCTTCAGAAAATATGACTACTTTATACAAATAACAAGTTTCCATTCCTACAATGCGCAACATTTGCCAAATAAGCTATTTGCAGACCATGACTTTAAGATATACAAATTTGAAATATATTTCAATATTTATAATTGATTATTTCTTTATAGCTTGTGGTTACCATGGAAGAAGACTCATGAAAAATGAAGAAATTATCAGATACCAATTAGAGTTAACACATTAAATGATATATACAACAAAATTTGTCTAAAATTGCTTGCTTGATCTTACTGTGAAGACTTATCCTCAAGGCAAAAATGAAAAAGAAAAAGAAAAGATTGCTTCCTAAATAGTACATTACATCTCAGATAAAGTCCCTTCATGCTGCCATTAAATGCTTCAGGCTAGAATTAAAACAGGATCTAAGAATGTATTTAGAAATGTTTGATTCCTAATATTTAGGGGATATTTAAAGATACAGAAGGAAAATTAATATTGTAATCACCCAAAGAGCAGAGCAAGGATTTTATCTGTAGTTATTCATTTATTCCAAAGGACATATCATATTTACCCCAAATCATGAAATACACTTACTGTTTAAACTTGCCATAATATGTCCTAAGAAATAGGACTGCTTTTACTTAAAGGTATCCCCATAGACACAAAAAGAATAAAGATTGTGTGATATATACTGTACAATATACTGTATATTTGAGATATACACAGAGACACTTGATCCGTATTTTACACACCATATTTATCGGTATGTATGATCTCTACTCCAGAGATAGTCTTGTGTGCTCATAACCTTAAAGGAGGCAGAGAATGCTAAATAGTTTTTTGAACAAAAGATCTTGAAAAGGATTATTATTATCCTGGAAAAGATAACATAGAAAGCAACCAAATAAACAGCAGCTGAAACAACTTCCTACAAGAAAAAAAAAGGAAATATTGTGCTTTGGGATGTTTCGTTTAGAAAAAAAATGACAAGGTGAAATAAAATCGTAGATATGTATATGTTTATATAGAGATAGATAGGCAGGCAGGCAGATAGATGCATGCATACATGCTATGTAGAAATTGAACAGGAAGGGTATTTTTCCCCTTTCCCTCTCATATACCATAATATATAACTATGGGCATTGGATTAAACTGAATTCGGAAGAGATGAAAGGAAATATTTTTCACACTGCATTACTTAATACTATGTAATTTGCTATCACTGATACTCATCAACAGAGATGGCTTTAAAAGACCAGTTCACAAAAACTAAGGCTCTAATTGGTGTATCACCTACAAGAGGCTAGGCAATATGATTTTCAATACAAATGTCTAGTGAATAGCTGGATGCCATTGATGCCATATTCAAGAGCAATCTGACTGGCCACTGAAAGACAGAAAGGCTGGGTCTCTAAAATGTCTAAAATACTGTTTAATAAAAGTGTGTGTGTGTGTGTGTGTGTGTGTGTTTTATAAATTTGGTGCTAGCCTACTGCTGTGTTAGAATGGTTTTTTTCTTCATCCTGATTGGTTGGGAGTCTATGTCTGTGTTTATTGGTCTTGGAGTTTGCTGTGTTCTGCTTGATTGGTGTTTCTAATACCTTCTGTCTGTTTTGTAGCTTTTTTGTCTTGATTGGCTGGCAACATTGTGTTTCCTGTATTGGAGGCTTTTAATGCGGCTCGGCTTCTGGTAAACGGACAGCTATCGTTTATTAGGAAGCTAGGTTTCATCTGGGTGCCTGGTTGGGGTTTGTTTGAGCTGGAGGTATCAGGGGGGTCTGTTTGTGCCCAGGTGTTTGCTTGGCTTGTGGTGTGGAGATTTTTTGTGTGTGTGTGAGTGCAGGTTTCCAGATAATTGACAGTCTGGGGGAGTCATCTCTTCTATTCATGCTTTCAGGTCTTTTTTCAATCTCTATGGCTTCTCTGATAATTCTGTAGCTGGGGTTTTCCCTAGTGGCTAGGGTTTTGGTGCCATTGAAGTCGATGCTATGACCTGTGGCTTTCATGTGTTGGCCTAGTGAGGAAGTGTATTCCAGCTTTTTTACTGAATTTTTGTGTTCATCCAGGTGGGTACTTATTCTTCTATTGGTCTGTCCGATGTATGTGGCAGGGCATGATGCGCAGGGGACTTCATATATGTCTTGGCTTTCCAGGTCAATTTTATCTTTGGGGTTTCTTAGGATGGCTGCTATTTTTCTGTCTGCTTTGAAGGCAGTCTTGATGTAATACCTGTGTAGTATCTTACTGATTTTGTCTGTAGTACCTCTTATGTAGGTCAGGACAGCTATTCCATAGGTCTGTTCATCTTCTAGGTCTCCATTATGTCTCAGTGTGTTTTTGTGGATCAGGCCTGTGATTTTGCTTTTGTGGAAGCCAATGGTTGTCAGTACTTTAGTCAGGGTGCATAGTTCAGTCTTTATGTGTGTCTTGTCTGCCAGGTATTTGGTTTTGGCAATTAAGTCTTTTGGCCATGGAGTTTATCTGTGCTGGGTGGTGGTGGGATTGGGCGTTAAGGTAGCGGATGGTGTGTGTTTTCTTTTGGTATATGGGGTGTCCTAGTGTGCCATCTGGTTTTTTTTTTTTTTGTAAATTTTATTTGAGTTTTCACAAAGAGAAAAAAAATACAAATAAAACTGATTGGAGTATGACGCCTTTATATCTTTTAAGTTTATCCATTTAACTCTTATTTAGGCTTCAATATATACCCTAAAGTTATAACATTCAATATAATACATAACTTCCATTCAGATTCTGCTTGGTACATTCTTAAAATACATACTATATTCTTAAAAAAAGAAAAAATTATAAATGTATGTAATTAAAACAACACACTCCATTCCAATTCAATTCTATCATTAATATTAATATTCATTAAAGTCTTAACTTCTTTAACATTACTTTTCAATTAAATATCATGCTTCTATGGGAACAATTATAAGCTTTCCATAATTAATTCCCCCCCTTCACTTATATTTTATAAAAAATTAACTAATTAAAATGTTCCCGTTCCTTCCTAATTCCATTTTCTCATTTATTTTATTTCACTTATTTTATTCACAAACATTTCACTAAATTACACTAACTATTTTATCCCTCATTTTAATCATACATTGTTTCCAATTTTCTAAAGTTATTTCTATTACTAATATAACAATACAATCTTGTGTACCTTTACAGAATCCCTTTTTCAGTTAGATTTTCACCCATTATCTCTAAATAGGTCCTGTTTCTCTATATCTTGCTCCGGTCCTTTGTAACTTCTTTTCCTTTCCTTCTTCCCTCTCCCCTTTTTACCCCCTTGTCTCTCTACCTATATTTCTCTCTTCTGTATTCCCCTTTTCTGTTACTTTCCAGTATTATACTTATTTTTTGAATTATTTTTCTTTTCTTTGGTTGTTTTTTTAAGTCTTAAATTCTCCATTCTCTTTCCCCCCTTTCCTTTTTCTTCCCCACATAAAATTGCTTGTTCATTAAAGATGGCTTCTTCTTTGTCCCAGTCTTCTTGTTTTGCAGACGTTTCTTGTTGTTTCTCATAGTTCCAAATCTCCATTTCTAAGAACTGAAGAACAAAGCCAAAAGAACCCTTCCCTTCTTGTGCATCTTCTTTGTACTTTTTAAGTTCCATTTTCAATTCATCCAGAAGTGGTGCCATTGTATAAATTTTTAAACAACCACCCAATTAATTTTAGTCATTCAAATGTAATAACCAAGAATCCAAAGATCACCAAATAATCCAAATATACGCAAGCTGTTACTTTTTGCTCTCTCTTTTTTTCACTTTCTCTTCCTGGGGTTACTGTTTAGTTACAAACTTTCAGTTAAAATGTATCTTTTAGAAGTCTTGTCGAAGTTTTACTGTAGATTCTTTTTAATTCCAGGCAGTCTCCTCCCTCTTCCAGATCCTGCCCTTATTCTTTTTCTCTCCCTTCCTAATTATGAAAAAAAAATATTTTAGTGTCCAGAAATCTTTATTTTGGGGGGTGCTATAGCATAATTGAAACCTTTGGTTAGGACATCTGTTTCTGTTTTGGTGAATTCTCTGTTGGAAACATATACTAATTGTTTTAGGTGTTGTTGTGAGTTGTTGGGGGCTTTCTTGTCATGTTCTAATTTCTTTAGTTTCTTCAGGAGTTTGTCATTTCTGTAAGTGGTTTCAGTTTCAGCTGGAGAAGTTGTAAGTTGTTTTATCTTGTCCCAAAGTAGAGGGTGGATTTTGTTGCTCAATTCCCAGTGTAGGGTTAGGAGGTCTTTGTTTAGCTGGTCAAGTTGGAATCTCTTTCTGTGGAGCTTGTTCCTGAGTAGAACCATTTCAGTTCTTTTCAGGATACGTTTGGTAGCTGCTGTGTTGTGATTAAATGTTAATTTGAAGCAGGTCGGTGTTGAATTGTCGTCTCTGCAGCTGCGTAGGAATTTGAGGTCTCCAAGACCAATAAACACAGACCAAGACTCCCAACCAATCAGGATGAAGAAAAAAACCATTCTAACACAGCAGTAGGCTGGCACCAAGTTTAAAACAGAAAGAGCTGTGAAAGCCTGACTCACAGATGAACAAATACACAAGCCTGATGATGGCAGATGAGATTCTGCCGAAATGTCGCTACAACTTTAAAAGCACAACTATCATGACGTGGGAAAATACCTGAACAAAGCTGAATAACGTACATATAAATACCCACGAAAACTTAAGAATATGTGTGTGTGTGTGAGTCATACCATGGCAGGTTCCATATGGAACTCATTTGCCTAGATGCCTTCTTGCTCAATTAAAATGGTACAATTTTTTGTTGATGTATAGCACCATTTTGACTATGCATGTCTAGATTTCAGGCAACAAATATGCATCAACAACTCATTCTTTCCCGTTGGGTCTTATCCCCACACATTAACAATAAATAGGAAACAGGTGTATAATTTTTGAGAGAACTGGCTGTTCTCTGACACTATAAAGCTCCTCTTACATCTAAAAGAAAATGGGATTGTTCTAATTTTATTGTTACATGCTTTCCTTGCAGAAGGAAAAGATTTATTTATTTATTTAGTATATGGCAATGGTACATAAGCCTGGAGACAACAGTGTTAATGCAAATTCATTTCTGGGGGTGCTCAAGACTGCTAGTCCATTCGGTGCACTCACAACCTATCCAGAAGTGCATCATAAAGGGTGAACTAACGCCACACTCAGAATGGTTAACAGCATTCTGCAGTGCCGTCAGAGACTTTTTCCCTCCACCAATGTTGTCTCGCATTTGGGCATCACATTTGGGAAGCTCCAGCACAAAGTGGCATTATTTTCCCACTGAAGTGGTACCTATTAATCTATTTGCACGTAGCATGTTTTCTGCTATGGAGGCAGAAGCTGAGCGCAAGTGATGGGAGCTCACCCCCTCACATGGTGGTAGAAGTCCCTAGAGTACAGACCTTCTGCAATATCTTTAAGCCACTGAGCCATCATACCTCTCGGGAGGAAGAGAAAATAAACTTCCTTCCTTTACACTATTGCACATTCTCACGGCACTAAGGCTTGGTCATTAAATAAAAAGGCCAGCAAAAATAAACCACGATCTACTTTCTCTGCAGCCAAACCTTAATATAGGAAACTAGAGCCAAAACATGAATCCCCTTTTATTTTATTTTTTTAAATAGAGGAAGAAAAATAGATGTTTAATAAATATAAGTAAGATATCTAAATTCTAAAAACTGCATACCCAACTTTGAAAATGCTATTACAATGAAAATGCCTGTAACAAGTTTTCCAAAAGTTTGTTATCTTGGATAAACAGTAATACAAATTTAGCAGTATGGTAATCGAAAGCAGTCAGAAAAAAAGAAAAGCAGGAATAAAAATACCCTAAAGATTCTTGCATCAGTGTGAGCATAATAGACACCTGCAGAAGGCAGCTTGATCCTTAGATGTGCTGGGCATCTGCACAACTCACCTGGCTTCAATCTCTTTGATTCTGACCCTGGCAACTCTGGTCTTCAAACTAAGAATTCTGTTTCCTCTCTTAGGAGCATCCATACTGGAACAATCAGAAATTAACCAAGGTCCAAACCTATGGACTACATATCTATAGTTGGTCTTTTTTTCTGTAGTTATCCTGCAGACCCAGTTTGGCGATGGAATATATCCGCAAGCCTTGGCAGATTTTTGCAGCGTGATAATTTTATGAAGTCATGCTTTGCACATAAGTATATTCTTAATATTCTCTCCCTGTAAGGGTTGAGACTATTTGTAGTTCACTCTTACACTCTGGGGTCATGACAAAGTACATAGAATTTCTACAAATCACCATTTGCCACCCATATAAGTTTCTGCATGATTTACCATTCTCATTACATTATCCAGTATCTGTGAATAGTTTAGCTCCATACTCATAATCCCATATTCTTTCAGATCATAATGAGATCACATTTTGGCTCCCTGGGAGGCAAGGTTTACATACTTCAAGGTTCTCCCTTGCACCATACCTGCTACTTCCCACCAAGTAAGCCCTCCTACCAATTCAATTTCTTAACACATTTTGTCTGTGAGACTTTAATTGAGACTTAGTATAGAAACAGATATTTGCTATGTAAAACTTAGAAGTCTGTGATTTACTATTAAGTCATGACTAAGAAGTTGGACACGAACTGGCATCAAAACGAGACAAAACTAAATATAATCTCTGGCAACATCCAGTCCGAAACGTTTTTATGGATATGTATGACATGTAGCCTTATTAATCAGATTAATTAAGGGACAGGAATATGAAAGGAAACTGGATTTACTCCAGCATCCAGTTTACTGGTAAATTTGTTAGAAGGGTATGAATTCCTGAGTCTTCTACCTCAGTATTCCTCAACCTAAGCAACTTTAAGATGTGGGGACTTCAATTCCCAGAATTTCCCAACCAGCAAAGCTGAGAAACACTGCTTTAACTAGTGTTGATGCAGTAAATAAAGCTACCCGTTTTCCTGCCAAACAATGAATATGCAGCTGTTCTGGATTATACTATTCTTGTAAACTGCTAACTCATGCCAGATTTTCAGAGGTTTATTACTATTTATTAGTCTGGTATTACATTTAAATTACTACAGGAAATGACACTGAATTTTCTATCTCATCAGTTTTAAAACTATTAAAAATTTAGGGAAACTAGTAGAATTATAGCTTACGTTTTGTTCAAGATAATTAAATTGCATTCTTGTGCACATTTAGAATTAAAAGTATTGATTGCTTAACAAGTGATATGAAAGGGTGACCTGTATTTTAAAGTCTGAGCTAACGATTAGAAGCCGAACAAATATATTGTTTTATATATATCAGGAACACATATTTTTATTTTTCAATTAGGTTTACGTAAAGATAAACACTAAAACTATTAAACCAATCTGAAATCAAATACTACTACCGAATTTTATTCTTTAAAAAATGCAAACCAAGAAAGGCAAACTACAAAATGTAAGAATTAGATTTTTGAGGAGCAAAATTCTTAGAAGAGGAATATACCTTTTTCAGTCAAAAGACAAAGTACACAGTGGAATTGCTACAATTGTTTTTTAATAGGTCTCCTTTTCCTTTTTCTCTAGATTTTTTTTCGGGGGGGGGATTCACCATGTGATCAATAATTTTTGTTGTATGTCTGAAGGAACTTCTGTTGTACTACATAGTAGAATCTGTACCATGCAGAATTTAAATGAGACTCAGATCTTCAAAACAGGATTCTCTCTCTTGATTTGGGGAAATGGTAAATATTTCTATATTATTTACAGATACTACACCAGTGGACCACCAATAGCTTGTTTTCCTATCTCTGAGTAACCTGATTATATCTTTTCAAAAGCCATGTGTGTGTCTGTGTCTGTGTCTGTGTCTACCAAAATAATGTATTTAAAGTATTGTGTTTACATGGTTAAGACAATATAGGAATCAATATATAGATTTGATTAATCTCCAATCTTTAAAAACAAATGTTGCCTTTTATTGAAGATTTGTTTAAATAGAAGTATATATATATACTGTTGGTCTATAGACTGGATTGGGTAGATTCATTCAATGAGTGTTTCAACTAGATTAAAAAGGGGCATCTATCCTTATCATCAACTTTTAGGTTCAACATTCTATAACAGATAAGAATGGACTTTTTAAATTAAAATATAATTTTAATTAAGGTCTTGGATATAATTGTTATAATTAATATTTATGGATTTAATTTTGACTTCCCCACCAAGTTTCATGAGTGCTTTTATTATTTAGATATTTCCTCCCATTCTATTATTATGGGGCAGACTTTAGTGAGATATTGGATCCTGAACTGGATAGCAATAATCCCACTCATAAAAAAACAATCATGAGTGAAAATTGAACATATACACATCCTATAAGAAGGAATATAACATATGCATGAGACTAATTTGAAAAATAACTTCAGATGGCTAGATATCCTACTACCAACCTATGTAGGGAGTTACAATGGACTGAGTACAATGTAATGATACTTTATCACAATGAACTGAAATTGTTTTAACATGCTTACTTTAGAGGTGTTGGAAAAATGATAAAAGAGTGGCTGGATCAGAGCAAGTTTGGTGTTGGTTTGTCCTTCTTCACAACAAAAAAGGTATTTTGCATAAATCAGCATATACCATATTGGACTAGGATTTCAGATATGCCCTTATACATATGTTCTAAATATATTTTCCATTCTTTCCATTCCATGTATGTTTTGTAACTTCCTTTCTTAATACTGTTATATGTTATTACATTTGCAGTTTTGGATCACAGAATAGTCTTTATATTCTAAAACTAGTTCAGGGTAAAAAAGAATTTGGAAAAGCTGCGGAATTTTGATTTATAAAGGGAACCCCTCCACACTTGTTGGAAAGTTGTTAAAGAGAAAGAACTAAAGTAAAGAAAGCTTTTTTATCCTGAGAGCTTCTGATATCTATAGTCAGCTGTTAAAAGGAAATTGTTTCTTGCCTACACATCCTGTTCATCTGGGCTCCATCCAGCAAGCGAGAATTGTCTGGTCCTTGCAAAATTGTCAGATTGCCACAGAAAGTGGCAAACTAGTATTTGGAGAAGAATATTATACTTCCTCTGAAGAGATCTCATACATTCATATAAAAAAAGCTGATGGGAACACCATAGCCAAAGAAATGTGGTTCCCCTTCTTCATTGTCTAGAAAGTTTTTTCATGTCAATATTGATGATGGTTTATATCCAACCCTCTACATATTGAATAACCTTCTAGAAGAGCATGGAAAGTAATGGGTTGGAATGTCACAAAGTAGAATATTCTGTAAAGATGTTCTTTCTATTCCTTAGAAGAAAAGAATTCACTCGTGAAAGCTTATTTTCTGTGTAGGCTCACTTTTAGTGTCATTCTAGATCTAATCTAGAAAATATATTTATCAGATCAATTTTATTCAACCATTAAACCACATAAGAGACAATTTTTTAAAACTTACTTATGAACTATATTAGACTTCTAATATTTTATATTTTATATGCCAAATTTATAAGCAGTTTCTTTCAATCTTATTTCTAAAGGTTGCATTACAGTTTAAATATACAATTTAAAAAATAAATAAATCCCAAACCCTCTCTTGTTTTGCATGCCAACCCATTAAAAGTCTTACTACTTACTAATGAAGATAGTGTTAAAACAAAACAATACTCAAAATACACTGAAATACAGCTGAAAATAAGGACTATAATAAAGAGCATTTTTGATGCACATGTTCATGGACAGCATTTCAGGTTTTCATTTTGTTTCATTTTGATTTTTACAATCTAGTAATAATAAAATAAGCACAAGGATAGTTTCAGTTCATTACTTCTTTGATGGTAGTTTTTACATTTGCAATCCACACTGCATTCTTTTGTTAGACCATTAAGTGATGAATATAATTATCTATTATTGCCTTACACTGACACCTGCTGGAGGATTGTAACCTATTTATTCAATGGCACTAGAGTGAAATTTACAAGCAACTTAAAATACTTTAAAGGCCAAATGAAAACAACCCTATGCAATTTAAAGTACTACTCTTTCTCCCTTAGAAACTAATAATTTCAAAGAAGATTTATATTTCCAATTAACTGTTCCATGTTGTATACATTTCTATGTGACAAACACAAGTGGAATTCCATTTCCAATGTACAACCTTTAATATTCCATTAGCAAGTGATATATTTCACTGTAAGCTTCCATAGCATTCCATTCCAAAAATAAAATATTTTGAATTAACTTTCCTCCTTAGGATGAAAGATTCATGTCTTTCTTTATATAAGGAAAAACTATAATAAATTTATACATGTTCACAGCAACAACTTTTTACTCAATTCGTACGATTTAACGAAGCTATATATTACACATTATTTCTGTCCAAATAAGATCTGATCTTTACTCAAGAGAGTTGGCAGTTTCAAATTATAATGGTTTTTGTAATTGAAATATGCAAAAATGCCAAACCACCATTTGAAAAGTTGCATCTGTAATAGAATAGTCTGATTTACTACATGACTTCTGAATCTTTTTCTGTTTCCGCCATATGTCCCAGAAGTAATGAAAATAAAAGTGGGCTATCATCCAAAATTCTAACACATTTCCATTCTGTTTATACAAATGTAATGATAGAAAATCATTTTTCACAATAAATCATTGTTTCACACTGAAGACACTAGTAAAGATTAAATCCAAAAATAAGAATTTCACAAGTTCTTCCCACAGAATCAAATGTTTTTCTACTCTGACATTTATAATTGATTCATGTTTATTGCAATAATGGTCCAAAGTTTTCTTTTGTTTAGTTTTTAAAAAGACTACTTTAATTTTCCAATAACTTTCCAGAAGCACCATGTTGATCTGCTCTCACCCATTCCAATTCTGGTTTAAACATGACTTTTAGTACACAATTTAAATTTTGAAGTTAATGAACTTAATAATATAGTTGAAGATCACTAAATTAATTTTCCATATTCCAAAAACCACTTCTACAAAATCAAAGTCCCACAATAGTGGAGTTTGTGAAGCAGCAATTTTAACACTCCAAAAAGGAAAAGGAAAATTCTGTTAAGAGCAATAAAAGTTACTGTCAAAAGCTCTGGGTCACCATTGGTTTCTTTGGCATGAGAAGTCATGCCTTATTTGTAACTTTTTAATAAAGAATTCAAACAGGAAAAAGGTAAAATCATTAAAATCCTAAAAAATCTGCAAATGGCAGATACTCCTTTCTAAGGCATTAACTTCCACAACATATTACTTTATTGTGAAAAAGAATGGTTAGACTACATTGTTTAAGTTAACTTTGCACATCAGAGAACTTCCAACAATACCTACCTGCTTATGACTTAAAAAGCAAGAAAAGAAACCAGCTATGCAGCTCTATAATTGGAGTAAGTATATACAAAAACATATTTCTAATGACTGGTATTAGACTTTTTGGAAAAATATATTTCTATCAAAATTCTCAAACAATGTGTTATTGTAATGGAATTAGCAGTCCTACTTTTTAGTTTTGACTCACCTTGCAAAGCTTTTGGTAACGTGGTGATGAAACTGCCATTCTCTGCAAGCGATGTAGCAACACCACAACTTTCTGCAGTGATGTTCTCACCACCGCCATCATTTTAAGTTTGCCACACTTCCGAAGGCACCTCAGAATTTGCATTATAAATGAAGAGCACCCAGCATTTTCTCTTGGTCGCTGGACAATGATTTGCCAGCTTTCTGAGCATGCTCGCTTCCAAAACAGCTTTTCCAAGGGACAGACTCAAAGGCATAGGCAATAAGCATCATGCTAGAAGTATTCCTTTTTCTAGAGAGCCAAATACATACAAAAAGCAAAGCCTGCCTGCATCCTCAAAGGCTGGGTTTGTTTAGCAGTTCCAGAAAGAGAGAAGTTGTTGATCAGAGAGAGAGAGAGACGCCTGCTTCGAAGTGGAGAACTACATACCAGCAAATGTTGATTAATTGACGAGGTAAAGCTGCAGAGATGAAGCACAATTCCTCCGGGAAGCCTGCTCTGACATCATCTAATAGTTCTCCTCCTGGATAGGCTTCATAGAAAAACAGGGAATGGCATTCCTTCCTTCACTCCGGAGGAAGATGCTGTCACCCTCACACTGAAAGCAGCTCTGCACAGAGCTGCGGAGCAAGTGAATCACACAGCCTGCTCTAAATTTTATAAGAACAGAGGGATACCTGCCCTAATTATAGCAGCCATACATTAAAAGACAATAAATCACATAGTGGCTGCTCTCCAAAAGCTAGATTATTGTCCACAAAAGGTAGATCTACAGGGGCAAAACCCAATCTTGTAAAAACTCTCCTAAGCTAATTTGCCTCGAGAGCTCCCAGAAGAAGAATGCTACATGCAGAAGTATGACCGTAGAATAGTTCGAGTGAAATCTCCCACTAAAGCTTCTCCAATGAGAAAGATACAGAAATATTTGGTTTTTGTTTTGGTTTTTTTTAAAAAATTGTTTTATATATTTTATTACTCTACCTTCTTGTCTGCTCCGTGGTCAGGAACTTCACAGTTTTAAATCTTGGCAACAAACTCTGACAAGTAGCATCATTAAACCTTTCTTGCTGCGAGAGATAATGTGAGTTTAGCAGCAAGAACATGCTCCCATTGTGGCAAGTGCTATCACATGTTACATCATGTTTTTAAAAAGGCAGAGGATGCTGTAAGGTAGCTTAAACACCATCAATCTAAGTGTAATCAGGCCAGTACCCAGGAGAATAATGCCTAGGAACCCTAATATGTTACCTTGACTTAAGAAAGATGAGATAGATCATCAAAACACACAGAACTTCAATAGGAATTTTGGCTTATAACAATCGGGCAGCAAGTTTCATCTTATTTCATCTTTGTGCTTTACCCAGAACTAGATCGCCAAAGCAAACAACTCATCTAGACCAACATCTTGTTGAACATATCACCTACTTATTACCCATTCAAAATCAGTAAGCAAATATGTTCCATAGAGGACTATGATGAGCAAAACTGGCCTGTGTGATATTCAAGAAAGGGAGAGCCATACCAGACAATATAAATTAGGTGAGAATTCAACCATAAATAGAATTGATTATTATGTGCAAAGAACCTAATTTTAGTCAGTAATTCTGGAACCTCAGTTATACTTGAAACAATTCCTAATAAGCCCAACTTACAAAGCCATCTGATGTGAAACAGCAGCAAAATTGCATGGCATAGTCTACTCTATAACATACAATATTAGCATGAAAAAAAGCTGAAACCAGAAGAGAGAGACAAGCAGGGATCACGTGAACTTTTCAAGGATCAGAAGCCACTCATGGTTCTTCCTATCTGCTGCTACCCTTCCTATGTTTTATGTGTTTGTGTCTGTGTGGTGTGTCTACTTTGTTGAATGTATGTTCCTTTCTTATTGGAAAATCGTGAATGCAAGTAATTGGGAGAAGCCAAAATAATGACAACTTTTCAATGCTTCAAATATCAAATGGTTTAGATATTTAGAGGGGGAAACTATTTTATATTTAACATTGGTTTTTGCTTTTCTGAATTCCATGTGATAATTCCAACTGTATTTTTTTTTTAAAAAAGCAATCAATTTATGAATCTGGATGCTGAGTAGATTGATACTTCACTCCAGCAACTGCTCAAAAATTCAGGGAAGTTAAATGGTTCACCCAAGCCAGCAACCCAAACTTAGGTGCATGGTTTTTTGCATGTGATTAGTGTTGTAGTTTGAAGGAATTAGAGCCTCCATATATTCATTAGCCGAGACATCAGAATAGAAAAGTCACAAACTATAAATATAGACAATTGTAGTTGCTTGACAGTAATGATTTAATTGGATCCATTTCCAAAGAAAGATGAGATTTATGCCTCCACCAGCTAGAACTTCAAAGATTCTTGCACATCTAACCAATTTATAGCCATTAGCAAAATCAATGACTGCTTTGATATACAATGAATATTTAGAACCTAGTTTCTTGATTCTATGTGTATAGGTTTCAGTGTATGTTAGAGTATAAAAAATTAATTTGTAATTTTCTTTAGGAATATAAAGCAATGTTATACTATACATTTAAGAATGTATGAATCATTTTTCTACAAAAGTATCCAAGCCAATAATAAAAACCTTATAATATCAGAAAATCACACAATTAAAAAACAACAAAATTATCGGACATCAGGAAAAAAACAACAAAGCAATCAATATGCATCAAGCAACACCAAATGAATACAAACAGATCAATTTTAAGTGTTACCAGTTAAAATATTGACATATTTGAAAAAGCCATTCCCAAAACAGAATATTGCAAGTAAAGAAAAAAATTACTCCTGATAGTGACCTATGGTGAACTATGAAAAGGCCAGAAAAATAATTTGGTGGGCTTCTGTATACTGTATCATGAACAAATAAAAATATATGTCGGTAATTAGAATGTGCTAGTTAGCCATTTCATGGAATGACTGGCCCATGAATTACTTTTTTATTCTAAACCTAGTCTTATTCAAATTAAAATCATGTATGTTAAGAAGTAATATTTTCATGCATGCATACATAAATGTCTCTATAATGCTGTCCTCGCTTCCAACTACTTAGTGCATTAAAATTACCAAATTTTTCCAAGGTCTTGTAAACATGACCTTGTTCAGAGCACAAAAAATGCCTGACAATGAAAAGACATAAATCAGCTTGTTCATGTTATCTATAAATACTGAACTTAAAAAGTTAGAATACATTGTGTATTATTTTAACAGTGTGATTCTATTGTTCCCTACAAAGCAAAGATGCTGAAAGATATAAAGTTATTGATTAGCTCATGTGGAAAAAAAAAGAATAGAGACAGATTGTATTGGTAAATAATTTGATATCAATTAATAATAACATACCAAATACTGGGATATTCAAAATGGAGACACAGAATGATGGCTAGAATAAAAAAGTGGAAGGGAAAAACTGGCAAAGTTCAAAGTAAAGCAAGTCCTTAACTATCCATTATTCTAGTTGCTACTTTCAACACAATTTCATAATGAGCACTTTTAAATTAAATTCTACATCTTTCCCTTTATTCTGACAGCATTCAAACTTAAAACTAAATTCCTTGAAGCCCTATGGAAGATGTCAGAACTGTTTGTATCTATTCTCAATGAGGTATTGTTAAAGTGAACTGGAACTATAGCTTACAAAAATAAGCTAATATTAGAAAGCAATATTAAATTGGTTTGCTTCCCAAACCACTAAAATCACTGTTTTTTTAACCAACCACATAGTTAAATAAGCTGTTGAAAGTAAACATTTTTTACAATCTTCTTATATCCATGCTGGAAGCAAAGAGGGCTTGTAGGGGATTTTCAAACCTTAAGCTGTGCAGGTAACAATCGACAATGATTTACCATTGTATCCAATGAAGCCTCAATGTGGCCAGAACCAATTAAATTTCAAAGCCAAATAAGTATTTTTACTTCCTCTTTCTCTTTCTTCAATTAATATACTAATGTTGTTCCTATTTTCCATCAAATAACAAATATGATACTAAATGGTTCTCTCACTGACTCATGGACAGCTTTTAGATACTATGGTTTCTTTTGTTAAATTGATAAATTTTGGATTTAGTCAATATTTAAATGTTTATTTAAATATGAGCCAGCAGTATACAGCAGCAGCCAAAAAAGCTAATGCAATCCTAAATTGTATTAACAGAGGGATACAATCAAGATCAAGGGAAGTACTAATATCACTCTATAAAGCCTTAGTAAGACCACACCTAGAGTACTGCATCCAGTTTTGGTCATCACATTATAAAAAAGATGTTGAGACTCTAGAAAAAGTACAGAGAAGGGCAACCAGGATGATTAGGGGACTGGAGGCTAAAACATACAATGAACGGTTGTAGGAACTGGGCTTGGCTAGTTTAGTAAAGGGAAGGACCAGGGGAAACATGATAGTGGTCTTCCAATATTTGAGGGGCTGCCACAGGGAGGAAGGGGTCAATCTATTTTCTAAAGTGCCTGTAGGCCAGACAATGAATAATGGATGGAAACTGAACAAGGAGAAATTTAACCAGGAAATAAGGTGAAACTTTCTGACAGTGAGAACGATCGATCAATGGAACAGCTTTCCCTTGGAAGTTGTGGGAGCGCCATCACTTGAGAAGAGATTGGACTGCCATTTGTCAGAAATAGTGTAGGGTCTCCTGCTTGGGTGGGGGTTAGACTAGATGACCTACAAGGTCCCTTCCAACTCTGATTATCTGTTATCTGTTTACAGCAATTTCCAATGCTTCTAACTAATACATTAGTTAAACTTTTTGTTAGTTTTCTAATTTTGCAGTATGTGTTTAAACTTCCTCATATTCATGCAGTATGGAATGCATGAATGTGAGGAAGTTTATTTCTTATTTCTCAATTTAGAGAAAATGCAGCCTTATTTTCTTCACTTAAAATTTCTTATCCTTTTCTGAGCTATCCATAACAATGCTTACCTCCTAAGGGAATATTGTAAAGATAAACATACAAAGGTAATATGCAAGTATTGTCTTTCTGTGTATCTTCCCACAGGATACTGTTTAAGATTATAGATTAAACAAAGGTGTCAGCAACACTGACTATTTTACTGACACACATATGGATTACAGTTGTAGTAGAGTTGGTTTTTTTCAGAAATAATTAGCCAACCTAACAATTTTTTCCAGGCCTCTAATTAACTTAGAAAAAGAATTTGCTTCTTAAGCTTTCTTAGCATAAGAATCTGCTTGCTTACACTTTGTCCAGGTAGTTTATTTGTTTTCTGATGCTATGAATCAATGTTCCTTACCGCATCACCAATCTCCTTAAAATAGAATGTTTTCTCTCTAACATGTGGCAAGAACATTTTTGACAATATACAATAACTCTTTACTAATTTTAGTTTAGTTCTATTTTAATAGTACATGAATATTTTACTTCATTCTGCCATCCTCAGCAGTGGTGGGATTCACATTTTTTTTACTAGCGGTTCTGTGGGCTCTGCTTGGTGGGCATGGCAGGGAAAGGATACTATAAAATCTGCAGTCAGAGGTGGTATTTGTTGGTTCTCCGAACTACTCAAAATTTCCGCTACTGGTTCTTCAGAACTGGTCAGAACCTGCTGTATACCACCTCTGATCCTCAGCATTGCTATATCTCAATCTCATTAGCTTTTTAAAAAAATTATAATGCTATTAACATGCAATCCAAATAGTCATTTTGACACTACCACTTTGGGTTTAAATAAACATTTCAGTAAGATCCAGTTTAAATTTATGCAACCAAAATTGTGCATGCAACCAAAAATACAATTTCAATGCCATCTTAGGAATTTTTAGTCAGCATTATTTTCTTTGATAGATGGATAGAAACTTGGATTCAGCTGGGCACAGCTCCCTTATTCTAATTTCATCTAGGACACACAGATGAAAGCATTAGTCCTATCTCCTAAATTGACCCCTAGCAAAGCAGTTACAATGGTTTGCTTTCAAGTTCTCTAAGCAACTGGATGGAAATAACCAGGAAATAACATCAGTGAAAGATTTTAAGCTTTCCGCTCAAATGTTTTAATCGTGCTTTTTCTGTTTGCTAAGGACACTACAGTGCAGTAACATCAAGAAAAGCCTATTCTCTGGAGAAAGGGACATACTGCCTGCCACTTCGCCTTCCTGTCAAAAAGCAAAATATAACTCTAATAATCGCAAAGAGGCATGTGTGTTCATCCTTTCAGTGCTTTGAAATGTCATTCATAATACACGGATCTGGGACTTATGAAGTGTTCTTTCACAATACAAAGTTAAACAGGCTGAAAGATTTTACCATTTATATTTAATGAAGGTATAACCAACTAAAGTAGCCATATCATAGGTAGTGGAACAAAAAATCTTCCTTGAAAAATGCATGACAAAGTTAAAAATCCCATCAATCAAGTACTTTTCTTAAGGACAGAACATAATGAGCAGTGTGATGCTTATTCTTTTACATGTATAATTCATTATAAACACACTGGAGCCTCTTCAGACAAAATTATCTGATTACATGCAGTTCATTGTATAACACAAACAGATTGCTTAAACAACTAAAAATAATTCATATGAAATGAAAGACTAGATAGAGTGATAACTGACAGAAAATAACTCCATATCAGTTCAAACATCTCATTCATATTTCAGAAGCATTCTAGACTAAAATTAAATGTCTCTATAACATAAAAAGAAAATGTGAAACATACAGAATTAGTAACCCAATTCAGGAAAATAGCTATTCTTCTATATAATTCTGACATTTAATTTATATTGAAATTTTTTTATTATTATTATTATTCACTTAGGAAAAAATATAAAACAGACTTCAATGTTTAACAGAAACCCCCCTACCAACCAAATGCATGCCAATGATATAATGCATCAAGGAATAAATCTCACTCATTCACTCACAGACACATACACACACGCTTCTAAAGTTTTTTGTCAGAAGAGAATAATTTGGTTATACATCTAGTCCAAAGCTCAAACCCATCTCAGATTGTATTTACTCAACGAGAGAGACTTCAAATGTACTCTCTCTGTTGGGTGATCTCAGTTACATTAAATAGAGACTGTCCTTTATTCTTTGAAGTATGAACTCATTCATCCTCAACAGCAGTTAGTCAGCAATGCCTGGTAAATAGCTATATAATGTATATTGGCTCAAAATGTGCAGAACTGAAGAAGGAACACAACAAACTAATAAAAATGACAGAAATGATATTTTCCAGGGATGACAGAATGTCAAGCTATTAAGCTTTACTTTGATTACATATTGATTGCATTGTCTCAATCAATCCCATTTTTAAGGAACTATTGTTCACTGAGCTATTCGTATATTTTTGTATGCCTTTTTAAAAAAAAAATATAAAAAACTCCTGAAGGAGCACCTCCTTTCCTCCACTTCTGATTCAGGCAATGTGAGAAGCGTGCTTGAGAATTTTTGCTAATGGAATTGTGGACCCTGACATCCATGATCAGCCAACTGAAAAAAATAGTATTCAAAGAGACAGTCCAAACCAACCGAGAAGGCTGTGCATTTAAAAAGCCCTACAAAAGAGAAAGTATAATTGTAACCAAAGAGAAAAATTTATGTGAGCAACAACAAAAATATAACTATTGTATGTGAAACCACTAGGAAGAACGGCCTCCAGAATGTTTCTAAAAAATGTCTTTTCCAAACAATAGACATTGTCTAAAAATTAGCAATCATGTATCTAACCCTATGCGCCATATCTTAGCCATAACCCCATGAAGGAATGTTTTCACAATGAGTTCTGCATATTTACAGTATCACTCGCAAATTTTCACTAGCTGAAACCAAATGTAATTTTGCTGGCCATCAAAGGCCTGTTTTTTCACTGTTTACAGGCATGACTATGAAATATGCACTTTGTCCAATTTATTTGCAATGTTACATTATAGTAGATGATTCTGAAAGCAAATGATTCATAGAGAAAGCATACATGTATTTGTCTTCAGGATGAAAACAACTATTAAATGTTTACATGATATAATACAGAACCTTCATATGTTTTCTCCAATGTAAGAACAGCTCCAGGAAAATTGTGCCTGCTTAAATTACATTACTCAACTAACAGAGCTTGAAAGCCAATATGGATTTCTCCAGACAGAACGTACATTGATAGCAAGATGAATATGGTTATATCTTTGTCCTCATCTTCCCAAATGCATCACGAAGCAATCATGAAACTCATCAGATAGAGTGACAGATTTTTATAGAATTACAATAATTTGTCCTACTATTGCCAATACTTTATAGTGGTGAAATCACAATGAACTGTGATTAAAAGTTACCATATGTTGAGATAGAGCCATTCATTTTCCAAACGGTCTTCAAAATACATTTGTCCTTGAATTATTTTAAGGCTGCTTTAACATAAAAAACCATCTTGTAATTACTTTAACACAAAAGCTGTCTTGTAATTATTTTCAACATAAAAACATTCAGAACCAACATTGAGCACATTCTAAATTACTCATTCATCTAAGGCCATCTAGGAATGTGAAATTCAGATTTGTTGTAGCATTTGAATGAATTTCAGCAACTGTAACTTTAAACTTCATCCAGTTGGGGGTAAAAGGAAGCAATGAACTGAGTAATCTATAGAAGTTAATTGATAAAGAGGTAACTGCATTATAATCACGCATCTTCAAAATAAATGATTTGCTCAGAAACAAATATAAAAGAAACTGACTGAATAAAAATGAACCAGATGAAGGTTTTTAAAGCTATTCTTTTAGTTTCATTAGTGTGGATTTACCCATACTTATTTATATAGAACAAGAAAGGTCATTATTTATTTTTTCTTTCTTTTTCTTTTGCAAGCATGCCCCATCATTGGTCAATCTTCCCATAAAGCTGATGCAGAACAAGGGGTTTTTTTTCCAACTAGAGTGAACAGCAATGTGTGTGTGAGACAGAGAAAAGTGGAAGACCCAAATCTGTTGAGAAAAAGTAAGACACCTCTGCACAGTTTCCTTTCTACTGCCAAACAAACATACTGCAATCATTCTTTCCTCATATACATATATAAGGAGGTAACTCATAGCAACACACTGGGCAAAAACTGTCTCTTATTTCCTTCTGATCAGACAAGAAGAAAAGGAGGGCAACTTGGTTGCTTAGGAAGTTGCCATTCAGGGAGATCTCAATTTATGATTGTTCTGGTAGATATGTAAGGCACTAACACTGGATTTGTTGCGTGGCTAATCAAGACACATAAACCTTTTCTCCAATAGGCAAAGAAAATGGTAGGTGCTTCTCTGAAGGAACTATAAACTTTATTATCAATCCAATAATAAAACATTTGCTCTCTGTTCATTTTCAGGAGACAGGTACTCAATTTCAACAAGTCACTTGCTTTTCTTTCAGCAGACATTTAATGACCACCCTTTAAATATTTATCCTGTGCTGACAAGTTTTATCTTCTGCATTAATCTTATAGTTATCCTTTAGTAAGATTATTTAGCAGCCGAAAATGGATTTTACCATTTTAAGGTCTAGAAAAACATAGAAAATATTCTCACATATAGAATTAGTCATCCTCTTACCTCAATCTGCTTCTTCAGTTCCCTTCCAGGACCCCTTCCCGAAGTAGTGGGTTCCCGTTGCAATGCATCTGCAAGGACATTAACTGTCGCTTCTGCTTCTTGTATCCACTTGAGGAACTTTTCAAGGTCTCTGAGCAAGGCATGTACTGTCTTCAGGTCAGCCTCCAAACAATTCTGCCTATTGCAAGTTCTATAGAAGGGAAGGAGGGAAAAAATCAGTGATTACAGGAAAGTGAGAAGACATTACTCTTTGGGTGACTCAGCACATTTAGCATGCATTTGTTATATGCTATGTACAGCTTTAGGAACTAGTGCTGTACTCTTTTTGTATTAAAACTTATGCCATAATTGTACTATATTTTATACTAAAATAATAACATGAAAACATATGAAAACTACACAAGTCCTCTCCTTGAGATGCACAAGGTACAAAACTGCCAGTACGAGGAAAAGAATGGCACACACCTGTTGAAGATTGTGAATGAGTAAATGGAAAAGCTTCTCACACAATGAATGCAAACAATTATTTGAACTTTATTTATTTATTTTACTGAATTTATATTGCCACCTATTCACCCATGGCAACTTGAGGTGGCTTACAGAATGTAAAACCATATTTAAAATAAAAAAACAATAAAAACTAACAAAAAGAATCAAACAAATTAATAAAGTACAATAGAACAAAATCTGGAAAAAAAATAAATTAAAAAACCACCCCTCAACTCCCAAAGACAGCAGATCGCATGAGCCTTTGATGGGCTCCATCCCACTCTGGGTTCCCCAGGCCCGCTGGCAGAACCAGATCTTCAGTGCCTTCTGGAAGAGTATTAGAGAGCGGGCCATTTTAATCTCTGGGGAATGATGTTCCAGAGAGAGAGAGAGCCACCACGGAGAAGGCCTTTCTTCTGTAACCCACCAGGTATATCTCACTCAGGAATGGGACCCGCAGCATTCCCTGACTCCCACTCTAATGGGTCAAGTAGACATTCCCTCAGATAAACTTGCGTATATATTCAAATCACACAGTTGATGAAAAGTGGCATTATAACAGTAGTGGCTAACCATTTTGGGGCTCTATAACCATTTTAACATAAGAAAGGCTAAATTACATGAAAGAAAATGGTTTTCACTTGATTCTGAAAAGAATACAATACATGCTAGGGATATCAACTGCAGAAGCTACTTCACAACTGACATACCATCAATGAAAAGATCCCCTTAGCAGAACCTCCTTCAATTCAAGTGAAATTAGGACCAAATCATTATTGCTTTAGATCAGGAAGTAGAAGTGACAGTCTTTTCTGTCTGACTGCGGATGGGGGGAGAGGTGGGGAGAAAAAACACAAATCCTGCATCTATCTATTAAATGTCAAAGGATGTTTTGGAAACAGATTCTGCTACATCTATTTCCGAGTCACAGCAAAAATTCCACAAAACGTATTTGGTCAGCTCCTCTTATCTCAATGGCAAGCTTGTCTTATCTTAAATTAATAATATATGGTACTTAACCTCCCTCTTCCCTTTTCTTCAGCTGCTGAACAGTTGGGTGTATAGATCTAGGTACATATATTATGAGACTAGTCTATTATCCAAGAGATAGAATAAGGTACTAACTTATTACCTGCAGTGATTCACTTAACAACTGAAGCAAGAAAGGTCATAAAATGGGAAAAAATGCACTTAACAAATGTCTCACTTAACAACATAAATGTTGGGCTCAATTGTGGTTGTAAATCAAGGACTACCTGTTTGAGAGTAAGAAGACCAATCAGCTCCCTTTCTTGTTACAGCTATAAGAAATGTCAGGCTTCTTGATTTAATCATACATACCACGATAAGAAAGAAAATAGTCCCCAATTTAAATCGTATCTTGCTGCCCAGTAACATAATTTCTATTCTTCACATCTTAGAAATGTGGAGGTGAGTGCACCTATGTATAATTTAGACATACATACCTGTGCTTCAGGTTAATCCATGAGGTATTCAAGTGATTCATAATTTCCTTCACATTTCTTGTGTCATCACCACTGTAATCTTGAAGAAGTTTACTTGACAGCTCATTAAATGAAATGATCCTGGCATCTCCTTTATCTAGATCTTGCATTAATATCTAAAAAGTAAATACACAGTAGTCAAAATCTCTAATCATTTAGTTGCTGTTTTTCATTAAAAATTTATGAAGTTGACTAAACCAGCAATGGTGGAATGGGCATCAAATTCCTAGTGGTTTAATCCATGGGACTGAATGCTTTGCACCTTTTTGCAACCAGGGAACAATATCTATATCACCATTTCTATTAAGTTAAGCAAAGCAAACTGTTGCAACAAATTGTACAAATGAAAATTCAGGTCATACTCATTTTTCCCATTGTAGAAACAGAACATTACTTCTAGAAGTTTTTTTCTAGAAATCTCATTCTTACGTTTTAGTAGAGGAGAAGACAGAATTAGCAAAATTACCAATATGGAGGCTAAAATATCTGTCTTAAATTGAACATTTTCATTAGAATAAATGGACTGAAGGCAAAATGGGAGAGCAAACTGGGAAATGAATTACAAGCAAAACTCACTCAACAGATTTTATGAAGCAACAGCAGATAACAAAGGGAAAGATAACAAAAGTAGAAAGCAGGTTGAAGATTCAGCAACTGTACAATAGTATTATTTGACCAATGCGCCAAGCTTTTTCTTGTGCTTTTTAGAAAAGCTGCAGAAAATGAGAGAAAGCAGAAAAACTGAAAAAGAAAGACTGCATTAAATGGAGTTTGCAGCCTAGAGGCCATATAGAGAGAAATTGATACTCCGAGATCATTTCCTATGTTGAGACACAACCTGTGCCAGGGGTGTCAAACTTCATTTCATTGAGGGCCGTATCAGGGTTGTGTTTCACCTGGGGGGAGTGGCCAGAGTGGGAGTGGCCAACTTGACATCACTCATGCGCTCAAATGCCATTTTTGCTAGTAGTTTCTTTTGCTAGCACTCTGCTGGTGTGATTACTGAAAGGATACTGAAAGATAACAAATGCTGGCTTTTTCTTTTTTCCTGAGAGGATAAAGGTTGTCAAACATATTCAGAAAAAAACCTGATGCTTCTGTTTGAGCCCAGCATATATACCCAACCTTGTAAAGGCCCAGAAAATGGTTTAATTTGGTAACTAGATTAAGAGTGCTTTATAAGACAATGGGTGCTTTAACAAAGATAAATCATTCTCCAGACAAATTAAAACTCTGGGAAAGCACAGACGCAGAAGATTTCTAACTCTACAAAGATGGAGCAGGCAGTAAAGGAGAGACAATACAAGATTAGGATGAAAAAAGATGTTTAAGACTGCAAGTAAACTCTGAGTCAATATCTTGAACTAAATCAATGACATTTTGCAACAAAGGGCCCACAAGAATAAGTAATGCCCCCATTCAAATATAAGTATAGGATTTTAGATAAAAAAAATTAATGTCTCTGGGTTAATCAGAAAGGAATCTGTTCTGTTTTAAACAATAAAAAGTAATCTCCAATGTTCCTAAACTGCTAAAAGAATGGAAAAAATTGGTCTGTTCTTCCCATCAAGATTCTGAATGTGTGTGTGTGTGTGTGTACACATATACACACACATCAGGGATGGATGAGATTTAATGTCAGGTAAGCACTGGCAAGCAGTAATATATCTGTGGAAAATTCATTTTAATCCAATTAGAAGACACATGCACCACTCCTTAATTTAATCAGCAGAAGGTCATGAACACCACAATCACTCCCTCCCCTGCCCTCCCCAGTTCTAACTTGGCAGTTCCCCAAGTTTTGGCTGCTTTTTTTTTTTAAACTAAAAATGGAAAAGGGTCTGGATGGTATCTAAAAAAAAGCTCAAGCTACGAAGTATAGAAATCCTACTGCCTGGGCTTTTACATAAAACTCTTCAATTTGCAGGTGTATCAGAAGGAGCTGTATCACATTATTTGTCTTTATGAAATTAACTGTATGACAGGAGTAAGATGTTAAACTGAATCTATGAACCACAGCTTTGCATTAGAAAGCATACTTGAACTCACTTTGTTTTCTGAAATTTGTTTGGTAAGCTTTTCTTTAGAAGACTGTAAGAGAGCATGTAGATGGACCTCATACTGTCCAATTAACTTCTCCATTTCTTGCTTCTGGTCATCCCATTTTATGCTGTCAGTAAGCATGCATTTCAGCTGATGCTGACGTACTTCAACCCCATGCTGAGTACCATCCCACTGGTTCTTAACTTTCTCCACTGAAACAGACAGAAGATAAATCTAGTCCCATGAAAAGACACCGAAAACGTTGCATCATCTTCATTTTTCTACTACTAAAACTAATCTTTAAAAAAAAAATCACTCAAATCGACATTGGATCCAAATACTCTTATAGATTCCCATAATCCTGGGGAGGGAGTGTCAAATCTACTTCTATAATACAAACCCCAAAATACACAATATGCCTATCTTAATTTGACAATATTACGTTGGTTGACAATGTTATATTGTTTAGATTAGTGCCAGTATCTTTGATACCAAACTATCTTAGCAAAATATCCCTTATTCCATCTGCTTTTTTCTCATTCTTATTAACTTCCAATATAGGCATTCATTTTTATATTTTTAAAAAATAGAAACTTAAGACAAAAATTGTACATAAAAACTGGATCTAACATTGTTTAATCATGTGACTTGCCAACACTGTTCAAAACACATCATATAATAAATCTTTTTTAAAACTCACATCTCCAAGTTCCAGTTCATTAATCTTTAAAACCAATGAAATCCAAAAATGTGAATATAAATAACTAATGTCAAGCAACACCATAAGCAAGATACCTCGCTATATTCTAAATATGGCAAATTTAAGACTTGTGGATTTCATCTCACAGAATTCCCCAGCCAGCATATTTGGATGAGGAATTCTGGGAAGTGAAGTCCGCAAGACTTAAAAGTTGCCAAGTGTGGAGACCTCTGTTATAAATCTTCATTCTCATTTCTTCCTTTTGCCTATCAGGATTAAGGAGTTCTTGGTACTCTTTGAGCTTGCTTGTTTTTTTGCAAACATTTCATTACCCAAATTAGGTAACATCGTCAGTGCTAGTGGGACTGACACTGATGATGTTACCTAGTTTGGGTAATGAAATGTCTGCAAGAAAACAAGCAAACTCAGAGAGCACCAAGAACCCTCAGGTCAATCCTGAGCTACAAATATGCTCCTTTATTGGTATCAGGATTAACCCTGCCTTCATCTCTCGATGTTTGATTACCCTCAATTCCACCTGGGTTATTCCATTCTATATCCATCATTTTGTCAATAAATCATGTAATAGTTATATATTTATTATATCATTTTTAGTTCCCATTTCTCTACTGTTCAGTCTAGTAACAAAAATAACATACATTTCTCTGTGATTGCTGTCCTTAAGTCAGAACTTGAAGTTTTGTTTTTCAGATTTTGAGCCAAAGTAAAAACGTAATCCAACTGGGGATGTCGATGTTCTAAATCCCCTTCTGTTATCTGTAACATAATGGAATAAAAATGTGCTAGTAGTGACAGGAGTTTAAGAAAAACAAAGTGATTCAAACCAATGCTTCAAAATATTAACAAAGAAGTGTGTCTTAATCACTTTGTAATCTGCCTTAAAAAGCTCTGCATTATAATCTGTATTCAAAATAAATAATAGACAAACCCAGTCAGAAATCATGATCTGATGTGTTGCGATTACAATTCCCAGAATTTCCAGGCAATAAGGTCATGATGTTGGCAATTTGGAATTATATAGTAACTCACACCTGAAGGCTACCAATTTAAGAAAGTTGAAATAGGGGTTAACCACCTGTTAGATTTGCATAGTAAATTTAGAGATTTTACTCTCGCGAAGTGAGTGGAAATAAAGCTGTATAAAATTCATATTGATTCATAAAAGGCTGCATACTTTCATACTTTCTTTCTAAGATTCCAAGAGACATTATTTATGTTTCTCTGCTCCAAGGATTTTGGTTCTCAATGTTGATCCCAGGTTTTAGACACTGTTTATTCTGAGTGTACTGTATTAATCAACAGGGATTTTATTACTGCAGAAGTTTTAATAAAATCCCTGTTGATTAAAACTCTGATTCTCCCCCCACCAACAGGGTAGTAGTAGATCTTTCCATCCCCCACCACCCAGTCCCAGCTGTCAAGTACTTATCCTTCATCCCTTCCCCAACCTTCCCCATCACAATTGATGAAGTTTCTTGGATGAGAAATGAAAAGTTTTGTTATTCTTCAAAGAAAAAACAGTCCAGTTGTCTTTGGAGAAAGTACTTATGACCTGAATGACTGAGAATCTCCACAGACATATACCAGTAGCTACTTAGTTACTAAGCACTCACTTGCGCACTCGTTTGCTCTCCCTCCCACTCACACACATGTACACACACACAGGTATATACTGTAGATACACACATATTCATACATGCACACTTTTTCCTCGGCAAATTGCTAAGAAAAAAATATCTATTTCTGACCCTGTGCCATTAAACCAAATACAAAGAAAAGGAGTCCCTGTGGATTTTCTCCGTAATTGTTGTTATTGCTCATCTCCATTTTAAGGCCACGAAGAATACTTGATCTAAAAAATGACAGCTGAAAAGTTGAGATTTTTCTATTAAATTACATTAAATATATTCTTACAAGCAATTAATTCGTCCATTGCTGTCTATGATACGTTATGCCCAGCTCTATCCTCAAGTTATTTGTTACAAATTGCATCCATATGCTGCTAACATCAGTAGCAAAGGAAATGTCAGCATAGGTTTCTGTAACCATTTCCCCGTTAACTTCTGTTGGCAAATTGTAAATGCCAGCATAAAATATTCTCATTTCTCCTGAAATTCAATTGCAGCTTGACTAGAGCTGGATCTTAATGATTAACAATTCTTGAGCAAGGCAATTAACCTATTTCAATTTGAATTTAATTATTTTAAGTTGAATAGATGAGCTGAAACTAATAGTAACATTTCAGTTGAAGGTTACTCCAAAGAGGCAGAATCCTGCATGCTTCTCTGGGAAATTTTGATCCTATTGTATCTGAGGAAGTGGAGAAGACTCTTATAGCTGCTTCTGTGCAATTCAAAGAACTGCTTGTCGTCTTTAAAGCATTTCTTAGCTTGGGACCAAGTTACATGAGGGACCAGTTGTTTTTAACTGTCCAATTTGGTCCAGCAAGTTGACCATGCTAAGGATCCCATCAGCCAAGGAATGTGGGGTAGGAGGTATGCCATCTCTGCCATAGGCCCTGACCTCTAGAACTTTCTGCCTCCAGAGAGTAGGATGGCCCCAACCCTGTTGGCCCTTTGTAAGGCCTTGAAAAGCTGGTTATGAAATTAGGCCTGAGGCCCCAAGTATGTCAAAAGTCAGTCAGTCTGTCTTTGTCTCTGTCTCTCTCTCACACACACAAACACACACACACACACACACGTATCTTTGCACTTGGTGTTAACTGATTTTATGATTATTTGCCACCCAGAGTCACTTCTCTGACTGAACAAATGAAAGAACAAATGAATAAAATACATACATAAAAGTGAACTTGTTCTAGCAACAATACCCATGTTCAATATACCTGGCAGTCAATTTAAACATTGGACTGGTTTTAAAAAATAGTCAGACCCTGAAACAATGCCAATGTTTTATACGCCACTGGATGCAGGGGGAAAAAAAAATAAAATAGGTATTCTAAAATGTATTATAGGTTTCCTGGGCTTCTTATGAAAACTAACAGTAAATGTGCACATTCCTGATCAAGCAAAGCTGTGTGCACCTGCTTCAGTGAGCAAATTTATGCTCAGCCTGACTCTGTGAAGCATGGCTCATTTTCTTCTATCAATGCTCCACAGCAGTTTCCTTGGGGCAGGGGAAAAAAGACAGCACTCCTGTATCTTAACAGAGTATGATGATGTGCGATCAGAGACACTGCACACAAAATATTATTGTGCTGCAATGGAATGGATTTAAGTCCCATGAACAAGAATGGGAAAAGTCCACTGAATTCCCTGCCAGTTGCTCTAAAATAGTTCCTGGGCAAGCAAGGAAACCAAAGCAACAATTTGCAGAATTGGGCGAACATTTAAAAAGGGCATTCAGTCTTCCTGACTAGTCATTGATACTGCTAAAATCTTGACAATACCAAAAATAAGCAGAAGAATGCTCTAATCCAGGAGTGTCAAACTCGATTTCATTGAGGGCCACATCAGGGTTGTGTTTGACCTCGGGGGCTGGGGTAGGCATGACCAGGGTGGACATGGCCAGCTTGACATCACTTGTGTCTGGACACCTCTGGGGGCCCGAGTGCTCTGCCAGTGAAAACAGGCTCCTGAGCTCCATTTTCACCCACAACGGCCTTTTGCAATCCTCTGTCGGTGAAAACAGAGCTCTGTTTTCAAAGGCAGAGGGCTGCAGGAGGCTGTCACAGTTGAAAACACAGCCTGGTAGGACTGTGTGTGGCCCTTCCAAGCTCCGTTTTTGCTGGCAGGGGCACCACGGGCCAGTCCTTCGTTATTTCCATGGCAACCCTGAGGGCCTTGAGTTTAACACCCCTGCTCTAATCCTTATTCTTCTTTGGATTTATTTTCTAAATAATTGTGAAATACCGTGACAGAATTTTACTGAACAACAACACAAAAAAACCAGTGAAAGGGATTAACTAATATTCTAAGGCTTTCCAGTTGCACCCCAGAGCATCACATACCTTCATGCGTGCAATCATCCGATTGATTTCTTCAATATTTCCAACAGTAACTATATTGGACTTTAGCATCTGGTCGATCAATGCCAACCAGTCAGCCAATTCTGTTGTAGTCTGATCCAAATCAGCAGGTGTCGAGATTTCCAAATGATGCTGAGTTTGTGCCACATTTTCTGAGGCAGAAGACCCAAGCACTGTTGTTTGGTGAACAGGGAAACCTAAACAACCAACATAATTGAATTGATATTTCAACTTGTACTTATTATCTAGAATTTATTTACATTGGAAAAGCAAAATACCACAATCCCTCTTGTAGTTCCTATTAGTCCTCTTGTACCTCTATTCTACACTAACCATTTAAAACTGTCAGGATTTTACTGTTAAGAGATAGGATTCTGAAAATAGCTTCTTTCCATATGTCTAAATAGTCACCAATTCATCATTTAATCTAACCTCTAGATACATAACTAGAAAGATTGCTGCTGTCATTTTTTTGCAAAATCTCAAATCTTTGACAGCTTGGTGAGGTGAGAGAAATTCACTCTCTGATTACCACATTCAAAACAGTTCTGAAACATTCAAACACAAGTCAGCAGTAAGCTGTCAGTGAGGGTAAATTCACAACCTGCTGCTCTTCTTAATTTACTATGGGGGGGGGGATAAATTAAAACGTTCATTTTGCAGTCAAAGAACCGCCATTGATTTTCATAAGCGACATTTACTTCCTGATTCTCTAAATCATATAAATGAAAAAACACCCAAGTGCTAATTTTCAAAAAGTGCAACTACAAACTATTTTCTCTTGTTAAGCGAATACATTACAAGTGCATTTTTCAAAATACATTTTATGCTCTTTTAAAGTAAAAGTATCATTTTTCTTCAAAATCAAAATAAACAGACATCTGCTTCTTTATCTACTTTAAGTTTTACTAAGATGACAAAAATATACCTAAATGTTTCTCCAAAGAGGTAATTTTCTGCTTAAGACTTACCAGAGGACTTTGGCACAAGATGCTGCTGATGAACATCCCCCTCCAGTTCTCTCAATCTGGTGGGTGCTTCCTTGAACACCTAGTGTTGTGTGTGGGGAAAATAACTTTTATATTCTAAAGATTATGGGTATTGTTGTACAATATTAGGCAACTACAGAAAATTGTGGGCAGGACAATTAATATTTCACTAATCAGCCTACAGAAGATCAAGGGATTTGCAATTGGTCCTGAAAAGGTTTGGGAGATCTTTGGAAGCTCTACAGGTCCCTTAATATGGCATCAATCATTGACACTATTTTCTTCTGCGGTTAAGTACTTTAATGGCTTAATGAACTTCATGGAGTTTATTAGATTTAAAGGGAAATTCCCAAAACAAATACTCTTCCTGAAATTTTGATGCGTTGGATTTATATCACACCTTTCCTCCAGGAACACAAAGTTGCTTACATGATATTTTCCCTTCATGTTATCCCAAAAATGATAACCAGAATAATACAGCTTACAACCTGTCACAATACCTTTAATATCATCAAACAGCAACATCTGCAAATCTCAGGTCTCTGGAAAGGACTTGATAGCTGGATAAACAATGCCAAATATGTGTAAACGTCTGGGTGACTGTATGCCCAACCAACATACAATTGTTGGTAGATTGGACAATGAGAATAATTGGTCACAAATCACTCTATGAGCTTCTACAGCCATGAGTAGATTAGAATTTGGATTTCCTCAGTCCTCCACCAACACCATAAATACTGTATCCTAGCAATGCTCATATCTGCTTCAATCTTCCTTTCCCTCTAAGCTTACTACACCATATTTTACCATATGCTAAAGTATTATTCTAGGATATATTTTGGGCCGTGATCATTTGTTTCATTACATGAGCCTAAGAACTTTTACGTTACTCAACAGTGTGATGAAATAAATGACTTTCAACAAGAACATCTCCCAAAATGAAAAAGCAGACAAAAAAGCCATATAATATAATCCTGCTGTTTTCTTGTGAACCACCTAGAGCATGGGTGTCAAACTCGATTGTGTCACATGACATATCGTGACATGTCATGAAGATTTTTGCCTTTGCGGAGCTGGGGGGCGTGGCCTGCACGTGATGCATCCAGCCCGCAGGCTGCCAGTTTAACAGCCTGGCCTAAAGTCATTAACATTGGGCAGTGTTAAATTGAATAAAATAAATACACTGCAATACTACTTCAAAATGCAGGTGAGACTTATGTATCTGAATGCTTGCACTAATAAAAAGATGCTCCATAAGCAGCAAAGCTGACTACCAGATGATGACTACTTCAGAGCTTTTTTCCTATGCCTGTTAGGTTTTCATTTTTCCTGCAAGGGAACTAGGGCAATATTCAGTCTTATAGCAATGCCAAAGTTTTATGGGTGTGGCTCTGAATAGTTGTTGAAGGAGAGAAAGGCGGCTTTGGAAACTGAAATTTCAGCTGAACTTCAAAGGACTGTTGAAGAAACTTAATATAAAAACTGAACACTGTGGAAATATACAATAATACAATACAATAAATAATTCTCAAAGATAGGTCCATTTGAACATATACATGGTGCTGTACACCAATGTACTATTATTGCCGTAAATTTAAAGCAATGAAAAATTTACTAAGAATTTTAACACTAACTTTATCTAATAAGTTATCCAATTCTGTCCCATAGTCATGACTATCTTGCATGAACACAACTAAAGGAACAATATTGAATGCACGCAGATTAAAATGTATACCTTCTTCCATTTAATATTCAGGGTCTTCAGTCTATTAGCAATATTGTCTCTTTCCTGAGGCCCAATGCTTGTATTTGAAAGTACCTCTGCTTCTTTTCTATTTAGCCAGTTAAGTTTCTCTCCTTGTATATCCATTTCCTTAATCAGACCCTAAATGAGTAAAGACAGTGTCACTCATTCATTAACAATTGGTTATCTCTTATAATCAGGGCAGTAATATACTTCAAACTCTAAGAGCACAAAAAAAATTGCATTAAGTGGTTTTGACGATAAAAATCCAAAGAAGAATTTATTCTGAAGCAAGTTCCAGATTCTATGGCTGCAAAAATGTAAGTAACCAATATTTGGTGTTGTGAACAGATTACAAATAAACCATAATTTTATTAATCATAACACATGACATTAAGCTAAACAGAAAAATATATAGTTTAACAAGTATATGGAAATCATATTTATATATGAAACTTACAGATTATACTTTTTCATCCAGTGGTACCAACAGACACTTTGAGTAGTCCTAAATATTATCCAACAACAATGAAAAGGAACATGATACAATAAATAAAATGCTTAATATTTTTAACGTTACTTGCCATTAATTCTTGTAAATTCTCTTCAAGACTGATTGCAGGCTTCTCATCCAGGGAATTTTCTACATTTTCCACCCAGCAACTAATTTCTTCTAGTTTTCTTGTGAAATCTATTAACTGCTGATTTTTTCCTTTCAGTCTGAACAAAAACCCAAGGTAGAATATGAAACAAAATCACTATAAATATTGAAATAAATATAAAAGCAAAATATTCCTTCTATAGCTTACTAAGCATCTTGGAAATGATATATTACAATATTAAAAACAAGACTGAATGAACCAGATGCCTTAATGACGCAAATTCATATTGATTCCATTTCTTATCCAGAAAGTCTTCAAATGTAGGCTTTAAGTCTTTAAAATACTTTTTTCTCAGCAATACTTAGCAGTCTTATGAAAACATCGACTTAATACCCTGATAGAAAAATTCAACGAATTGACACATAACTTTCCATTAGATTAAGAAAATGTATGAAAACTATTTTTTCACCACATTATAAAAAAGATGTTGAGACTCTAGGAAAAGTACAGAGAACCACAACCAGGATGATTAGGGGACTGGAGACTAAAACATATGAAGAGCGGTTACAGGAACTGGGCTTGGCTTGGCTAGCCTAGTAAAGAGAAGGACCAGGGGAGACATGATAGCAGTCTTCCAATATTTGAGGGGCTGCCACAGGGAGGAAGGGGTCAAGCTATTTTCTAAAGCACCCAAAGGCCAGACAAGGAATAATGGATGGAAACTGAACAAGGAGATTTAACCTGGAAATAAGGAGAAACTTTCTGACAGTGAGAACAATCAACCAATGGAACAGCTTGCCCTCGGAAGTTGTGGAGTGCCATCACTTGAGACTTTCAAGAAGAGATTGGACTGCCATTTGTCAGAAATGGTGTAGGGTTGGACTAGGTGACGTATAAGGTCCCTTCCAACTCTGATTATCTGTATCTGTAAAGATTTTTTTTTCATCTTGCCTTTAATATAAATAACTCAACGTAGCAAGCATACCTAGTATTTCTTCCTTCTCCTATTTTCCCTGCAACATTACCCTGTGAGGTAAATTGGGCTGAGAAAGAGTGACTGGCCTTCAGTCACTTAGGCTTTCATGCCTAAGACGGAACTAGAACTCAAGTTTCCTGGTACCAGCCTGGTGTCTTGACCATTATTACACCACACTGGCTCTAAACTGATTAATATTAATATTACTGTATGAATATGACAATGTATAGGAGAAATTGACTTTATAGTAGGGATCATTTAGGTTTTGAGGAAGAAATAGTTTTGAATGCCAATGCTTTCCAGCATACTTGTGTTAACATTTTATGTTAATGCAAAATCTGTTTTTACTTGGATTTTATTCATTTTGGATAGAAGACTTCTTCAAAATTATTAACCACCTGCCTACTAAGAAGCACTCAGAAATTTCCAACAATTTCAGAATATTCTTTCTTCAGTTGAAACATCAAAGTAAACAAAAAAATCATGTAAATTAATAATTCAGATTCCAAAGCAGGGAAAACATGAAATAAATGCATGTTATATTATATAGAATATTAATGTAGCTTGAGTACATGATGTATGATATATGATTGATATATATATGATATATATCATTATTATATCATATATATCATTATATTTAAATAAATCACATTTAGAAACCACCCATCTCCTTTACACAGTAAATCTGGAGATTGCATAGAATAATAACAGCTATGAAGCTGTTTTAGGGAACTGCCTTAGAAAATCTTTTAGAATAAAGATATGAGAAGATATTGTGGATTTTCTTGGTGAAAACCCACAATGGCATTCCAAATTTTAAAGAAATTTATCTCCTCTGCTACTAAGATATCCTCAAATCATAAGGGGTCTGGTTACCTCTGTTGCCTTTCCATGACTTCAGCATTGATGTTTTTCCAGTGTTTATACAGCCCAGCTAGTTTTTCTTTCAGGAAGTTTCCATCCGTATTGGAAAGTTTCTGGATTATTTCCTCTCCTGTTCTATTCAGTGTTGAGAAACTGAGTTTATGGCTGCTGATTCCCTCTTCAAGTTCCTGTTGAAAATGTATATATATATACATACAGTCCCCTATGCATCATGCCCAGCCACATACTTTGGACAGACCAATAGAAGAATAAGTACCCGCCTGGATGAACACAAAAATGCAGTAAAAAATCTGGAACACACTTCCTCACTAGTCCAACACATGAAAGCCACAGGTCATAGCATCAACTTCAATGGCACCAAAACCCTAGCCGCTAGAGAAAAGCCCAGCCACAGAATTATCAGAGAAGCCATAGAGATTGAAAAAAGACCTGAAAGCATGAATAGAAGAGATGATTCCACCAGACTGTCAATTATTTGGAAGCCTGCATTCACAAACAAAAAAAATCTCCACACCACAAGCCAGCCAAACACCTGGGCACAAACAGATCCCCCCAGATACCTCCAGCTCAAACACACCCCAACCAGGCACCCAGATGAAACCTAGCTTCCTAACAAATGATAGCCGTCCATTTACTCGGAGCCAAGTTGCACTAAAAGCCTCCAATACAGGAACACAATGTTGCCAGCCAATCAAGACAAAAAAAGCCCCAAAACAGACAGAAAATATTAGAAACACCAATCACGCAGAACACAGCAAACTCCAAGACCAATGAACACAGACCAAGACTCCCAACCAATCAGGATGAAAAAAAAACCATTCTGGCACAGCAGTAGGCTAGCCCCAAATTTAAAACTGAAACAACTGTAAAAGTCTGACTCACAGACGAACACAATACAGAAGCCTGATGATGGCAGATGAGATTCTGCCGAAAGGTTGCTACAACTTTAAAAGCACAACTATAATGACGTGGGAAAATACCCGAACAAAGCTGAATACCATGTATGTATGTATGTATGTATGTATGTATGTATGTATGTATGCATGTATGTATGTATCGGTTTCAGTTTTGACCCAGAATATCTATATCAGATGTTATCTCTGCTGCAAGAAGATGGATTTGTGACAACTGCTGTTCGTGCATCTGGATTGGACTTCCTTTTTCCTGATCTATGTGAGGCTGCTTTTAAAAAAAAAACCTGAGAAGTATTATCTACTACTAGTAAAGACCATTAGTTTGGAGCCCATGTATCTCTTTCTGCAAAGGGCTACCTATTTGCTTCTAAACTTTGCCCAACATGCTCTATCTCAGGGGTATCAAACGTGTGTTGTCATGTTGTCATCACGTGACGTATTTTTCCCCTTTGCTAAAACGGGGATGGGAGTGGCCAGCACATGACGCATCTAGACTGTGAGCTGCAAGTTTGACACCCCTGCTATATCTTCTCTTCAATATTCTCAGCGACTTGAGTTTCTGATATTGCAAAGACTTTCTCCTTTATCACAAACATGCTCCCCCTCTCATTCACACAGACTTAACCTCCGTAAAATAAAGTCCTGCCCTCAGCTTCATATGAGGAAAAAGATACAATTGTCTCTACTAGGAGCAAGACTTTCTCAGCAGCAGATGTAATGCCTCCTCTAGAACAACAGGTCTGAAACCCTACTAGTAAGTGTGTTTAATATAGCACCCCTCTCCAAATGAAACTAAAGCACTGGCTTCTAACTTTTTTCAATTCACTATATTTGTTTCATCAACAACTTTGGAAACTATGCAAATAATTCCTCAATACAATTCATGTAGGTTGACTTTATGTTTTAATAGGGCTAAGCATTGCATTCAGGCAAAATCTTATGGCACAACCTTTGGGGCATAACAGTGGCCCCTTTGATTTACTGGCAGTCTCAACAGAAGTGTTATCAATGTAATATATGCACAAACCTTTGAAGCATCCACACTGGGCTACGAAGGCAGCACCAATGCCTTTTGCAAAGCAGTCTTTTAATTGCTTTGTACAACTCCCAGCTGCCAACATTACAAAAGCTGACAATTGCCACTTTCTTCTGTGACAAGAGTAGAATTAAAGGCTCTAACTAGAGTGCTGGGCTTAATACACAGTAATACACAGTAATCAGTTACCTGCTGGTGTATCCTGGCTTTTTCTATATCCAGGCTGCCATCTGGAGCATGGGCTTCAGCCAGCAACCCTTCTGCTTCTGTTAGCCACTGTGAGAGATCATTTAGATCACAATGGAACTGTCTCCACTCCTCTATAGACTTATCAAAACTACTAAATGGAATAAGAAGAACAGAAGAAAAAATGAGGAAGGTAAAAAAATAAGGAAGTAAAACAAGATAATTTTGCACTACAGAATACATACATAGTAAGACTGCAAAATAGAATGTGTATGCAAGTGAGTGTGTGAACATATGTAGAAGACAACAGATGCAATCTTGGCAAATAGTTTATTTTGGCTTATTCGTGTTGAAAACAAAGATATTTAAAGCCCAACTTTAAATAAAGGAAGCACTATTCACACTTTTGATCCATCCATTTATAATTTCTATCATTTCAACTCATAAAGAAACAGAAAGAGAGTGCACAGGCATACAGGCAACTTACAAAATTTAATTCCTATTTAAAATCAGTTTGTCTATACTTTGAAGCAAACGTACCCAGATTAATTATAACTCTGGGACACATGAATCACAATAAACTAGTTCTATTAGCTGGAACTCCAGGAAAAAGAATCAATTTTACAGACTTAGCCATAGAGTTGGTCCTCATTCATTCCTCATATAGCCAAATTTCAGAGGAAACCAAGTTGCTGAATATGTGAGTGTATGAATATTCATGTAGCACACTTTTTTTCCAAGTGGAAGCCAAACATGAGACATAAACTTCTTAAGGTCACTGGTGCCATTTGCCAGATTTACAAGCAAAGAGTAACAAGCTAAAATTAAATGATGGTTCTAATAAGCACCAAGAACAGATACTATCCTTCTTCAGAGAGTAAGCCTTCCACTATGCCAAGCATACTAATCAACAGAATGTTTCAGTGTGTCTTCTATCACTCTTTTCCAGGAAACAAAATGAAAGGCCCACAACTAAATCCAACAGACATTTCATCTGTCTCCATAGGATCTAAAAGAAATATTCTTATCAGTGCTATCTGATAAGGCAAGCTACTCAAAAGTTCCACTACAATGTTTCATCCATCCTACTACAAAATATAAACATGTTTTTCCTCTTCTTCTTCCACCTCCTCCTATTATTTTAGGTTAGGTGTACTGCTCAGCCAACCATCAGCAGAAACTGTTTCAGCACTTGGATGGTTTCCTTTTTCATTTGGGGGAAGGCCTTTCCTTCGTAAGAATTTCTAGTGAAGATGGTAAGAATGTGAGCATAACAACTCCAGTATTTACTCCATCCATCCCCCCTACTTATGCTTCATAAGCAACACTGTGAAGTAGACCATCATTCCATCATTCATTCCAGGGGCACCACTTTATGAGTCATGACTGTCCATCACTTGGCAGAAAAAGGGAAAGGAAGGACAGGAAAAAGAGTCCTTCCTGATATTATCTGTCAATTAAGGAGAGGAAACAGAGCAATTGGATAGGAGGAAAGTGAACAACCTGTAACAAACTGCAGGAAAGTCTTAAGGGTCTCTTGCCTAGAGACACCTAATTGTTCCACTGCTCCATGGGTGAAAGAGACATTACAATTTTCAGGTCATTACAGCTGAAAAAAGTGTTTTTTTCCTCAACAAAATCTGCAACAAAATCTTCCCAATGAGGAAAAATAGGAGGACATTTATATTCCACATAGTAAACCATAGCTTTCTATGTCATTATTTAGAGATATATTGTTATTCCCAGTTGTGAGATAGAACTACAATTGAACCAAACTGTTTTTGTATCCAAGTTGACAGGAGAATTCTTCCATATTACAAAAGACTTATTCATACAAGTCTTGGCTTTAAAATCTTGGCTTTAAAGAAGCCTACTTACTTTTAAGTACAATGCAAAATAAGATACATTATTTATGAGATTCAAGAACTGCCTTGAATCAGCTAGGAAATCTGGTTGTTATATTTCACCAATTGACTATGAAGTTTAATTTCTCTTTTAAAATGGGAAGGTTTGCCTACATCATTGTTAATTTAATAAGATCATTTGAGTTTCCAAATGAATGATGGAGCTTCAAATATAGTCATGGCACAAATGTCTGCAAATACCGAGGAAGAATTTTTTTCTAATGCCTGCAGTGCACAAAGAGCAAATACAAAACTCTTTTTGAAAACAAGTTCAAATGATGATGCTAGGGACTGATGCAATTCTACAGGTGCAGTCTTTAAAACTATAGGGAACAAGGATGAAAATGCAATGAAAAGAGTGTACATGACATTTGCGCAGATTCCTATATTCTCGTGAATTAATTGGCCTACATTCTTGTGACTTAAAAGAAATCCCAGTAAACAGAGGTCTCAGCTAGCTACAATTTATCTTTAAAAAAAATCATCAAATGCTAAAAGAAACAGAAATGTCTAAGATGCAGCAACTGGTTTGCTTTGTAATTTGCAGAGAAAAAGAGATTGAGAACAAAAGAGTCAAGTTTTTCTCCATTCCATGCTTTTCATATAGTTAAGAACATGATGGTGCCACTTTAATTTTCATTTTTAATTTAATACATAGTTTCCTTACACCACCTAAATTAATATTTCTTGGTTCCCTGCCTGATAGTTTGCATAGTCGTTTGCTAAGCAACTTTGGCAAATAAACAATATTTTATAAATAATATTTTAAAATGTTACCTATTTACATCCAAACTTATCACAGCTGGTTTATACTGCAGAGACAGTAGAGCTACAAAATGGCTACTACCTGATTTAGTCTCTTCTCTGCCTAACTCATCACATTTCCTTGGTGAAAAACTGTAAGTACAAAATATAGACAGTCCTTTTACTTACCATTTGCGATCATTGTACAATCTGTTAATTCGATCCCATTCTGCATTAAGCTGGGTTAGTGAATCTTCTATTTGAACAGCTTCAGGTCCAGATGCCTCTAGTGTAACATCAGGTTGTTTTTCATGAATAACAGCAATCTGATCCTCTAATTTATCCAACATATCTTTTATATTCTGTAATACAGTAAAACAAAAATACCAGGCAAAATTAGCATCCACTCAAAGATAACGGCCAGCTGGAAAAATAGAGCCTGATTAGATGGCAACAAACATCAGTATATAAGTATATTTACATCTTTCATCATTTGACTCATGGCTTAGAATGATGCACGCATATGCATGCAGTATAAATGGTTTACTTTGGCTCAGCACGATGTCTGAAGGCATCCATTACAGCTCAACATTATAAGCAAACTAGACCATTAAGGCTTGCTCAAGAAACAAAAACAACGATGGTCTTAGTAACTTTGGAAGCCAAACCATGTCTCCCAGATTAGGGAGTACATAATATAATATACAGTATATGTGTGTGGATTTTGTTTGATCTGGCCCAATACAACTTTCTAATAACATACTTCACAATGGTCTTTATCTAATTTTTTCCCATTCCTTTTCAAACTTCTCCACTGCTTTTTAAAATGATCCAGTGTTTAGTTTATTAAATGAATTGTTTTATATGTCCTGAATCTAACAAGTGATAGGATTGGTGATGATTCTAGAAAAATTAGACCCAGGTGCCTATAAATCAAGACATATCCAAGACAGAACCCATTGTTTTCAAGTCAGAAAGCATCTTGAGATATACCGCCATGCACTGGAGTTAAAACATTTATTGAGAAGAATGTTAATGCTCTCTTATATTTTGAATTGTAATATTAGATTTCAGGTTCTAGTACCTTTAATGAATCTTCTTGGATAGAAAAGTCTTCATAGATTGCTGAATGAAGTTCTGGAGCATTTAGCAAGAGCTCAGCATCAGCTATAACCAGCAAAATCTTGTTAATTTCAACCAGGTATTCTGCAGGGAATGGAGATTCCCTGGTCATTGATGACTGAGACCCTTGAATCCTTTGTGGAGTTGCCTAAAGCAAAATAAACTTCAGTTAACTAATTCTTTAAAACTAACCTCATTATAAAAATACAAGAAAGGTTCATTTATTTGCATTTCCATTATATTCTAACTTTACAATTTAATGCTATTTTTTATTAAATAATTCTTCAGATGATGCTCTATTATAATTAAAAGGAAGTCTTTCCACTATGACTAAATCAGGTGTTCTCCTGAATTAATTCCTCGTATCCTTTTGCTTAGCTTTCAACTATATGCCACATAAATTACTAGATAAGCAAGTATATAATAGGGTAAAACAATATTCTAATCAAACAATGATATCCTTTTCTAATTAAGTAGTTCCAATTGCATTAAAAAGGGAAAGGATTATCTCTCCCTACACACTTTATTCTCCTGAAATATATATATATCCACATTCTGATAATCTTTAGTTAATACAAAAATATACACTTCAAGATCTATTGTAATATTACTTACACCCAGAGGTTTCTTTCATTAACCAGGTACCTGAACCATAATTTCACAAAATTACTTTTCATAATAGTACAGTTATTGTAAAACAAGGAGCTACTGGTATAATCTCACTTGTAACTCCACCCAGTGTATATGAACCAATTACTTACTGCATATTTATGAGGAAGATAACTCATGAAGCCTATTATTTAGGGCCCCAAAAGAACACTGTATATTTGGAAATACTACTACAGTAAATCAGTGGCTTTTCTTAAGTTATAGAGTCTAATAAATTGATATAAAATTAAACTAAATATATTTCACAAATGTTCTCAACAGTATCAAATAAAAATGTCCATTCTCATTTAAATGCGTAACAATATGATTACATAGGGAAAACCAAAACGACATGCACCAAATACCTTTGGAGTATGTCTTACATTTAATTTAATTTTATTAAAATATTACATTTTCATGATGAAGCTAATGAAACCTCATTGATCAATGTACTTTTGGTATGCATTGTTCAAAATTTGCATGTGATTCCAAGTATCAATCCTCTGCCTGAAAACATCTAGCAAATGTAGAAAGTTGTGATTGATCAGTGATAGCAAAAAAAAAAAAAAGAAGTACTTCAGAGATCAACACTTTAAGGCTTAAGCTTATGCCAAGGAACTCTATCTGCATAACTATCCTGTCTTCCCATCACCTCCCCATTCCAAGCTCTTTAAATAATATATCAGTCAAGCTACTTCATGCTTCTGACACATGAAATAGGTTGCAGTTCATTAAAGCTTATGCCTTAAATAACATTGTTAGTTCAAAAGCTGCTACCAGACTCTGCCCAGGTTTTGACTAGCAAATGTTAGTTTAAATTTTTATTTCCATTTTTATTTCCATTTTTATTTCCATTTTGCACTTTTGATTGTTTCCAAGGGGGCAAATATATAATTAAAACTTTATCATCCTCTGTTTCCAGGCTAATTCAGTGATACTTGAAAATAAGCAAATCATATACCAATGTCACCAACACTGTGATTCACCAGTGGTCTATCCAATCAATCGCTTCTTTGGTTATCAGAACAAACTGGAGATGTAATATTATGGGGCTCTTACCAGAAGAGCTACTAACAAAAGAATTAGATCTCAAATGAAGCGCACTGAAAGATGGCTCCCGCAGACCTACAAGGGCCCTTCCAACTCTGATTATCTGTTATCTTTTAAGCATGGCATGGCTATATCTCCTTATATAGTGTGATTTCTGAAGAGCCATGTTTTATAACATTAGACCATTATCTGAGAGATATAAGTTTTAAATTATGTTAAACATTTAATTGTAAATTTGGATGCCTAGATGCTAGTGATAAAACAATAATGGATGCTAATCTCCATGGCTTCCAAGGGCATCTGGCTAATTACTGTGGGAAATATAACATTGGAGGTGACGGCTCCTAGCAAGGTCATTGATTCAACAAGACACCCAGTTACTGCTTCTATTAATTAACATTGCATCCTACCTTTCCTGCAAGGAGTTCCTATTAGCTAGAAGTGGTTGCTAGATAAAATAGAGGCAATATATACTAGATTAAAAAAAATCCCCAATTGGCACATTTCTAAAACGTGGTCAGTCAAATCCTGACACACAAAAAGTAATTTATTTGTTTTCTGAATAACACTGTTGGAGTCCATTCTGGAATGAAGGTCATTAAGATCCCCAGTAGCAAAGTCTTAGACAGTTGCAATATTGATCAATTGTTTGGCACAATGTAGGTGGCAAACAGGGAAGATTAATGAGAAGCTTAAACCTCTGGTCAAGGTTCAATTCAAAATGTAAGGGAAAAACTATAATTTATTAGATCCCTTAAAATAAAATGCCTTTGAAACAGAAAGTTTGGGTAATCAACAGTGAGTAGGGGAGGGGGCTGAGAGAGAAAATGTGAATTCCAACTAGGCAATATCAAGATAAAAATTAAACCTTGGGGTTGGTTCACATCAGTAGTGTTTTTCAGCTGGTTTGCACCGGATCAGGCGAACTGGTAGCAAGGATTTGGTGTAGGTCGCCAAAGTGGTAGCGACTTCTGACTGGCCATGCCCCCAGCTGCCCCTTCCAGCTGCTCGCTGCTCTTTTTCAGCTGCTTGATGCTCGCCCTGCCCACCCCCTATATATGTTGCCTTCTCCACATGGCCCAGTTAATTGCCTCACCGGTTGCCTTGTTGATGCCTGGTCAGCTAAGCTTACCAAAGGTAAGCAATACATGCCACCCATGCTGCCCACTGACCCTTCGCCTTGGGCTGGGGTCCGGGGCCTCAGGGACGCGCTATTCCCTGAGGCCCTGGAACCGCCAGCTCTCTCAGCTGGGTTGGGGAACACATGATTCCCCAGCTCCAGCCTTGCCCTGGAGCTGCCACCCACTCGCCACCCGTTCTCCCAATGTCACCCATTTTCCCCTCGTTTGGAGGCCCTGACCTGGCCCTTAATCTCGCTTCCTCTCCTACGACTGCCTCTTTTGTCGTCCATGGCCACGACCTTACCTTCCTCCCATGGCTGGCTGCCAGGGAAGGCAAGCCAGGGCTGAGAGCCACTGGGCTCCCTGCTAGCCCACATCTCGCCCCCCTTGCTGCGAGATGCCTGCAGCCACTGCCTCTTTTTGGGAGGGGTGCGAGAAGCCTCCCAAATGATGTCTCTTTGCCAGCAAGAATTGAGCCGGCTGGCTGGAGGCTTCTTGCATTGAAAACTACCGGCCTCTGCTTTTCGAATGCTCCAAAAAAGAGCTTCACTGCCACCCTGGGCAAGTACCTCCACTCTGGCACAGCAGGCAATGGGGTGCACCCTGGTATGAAGAACAGGGTGGTGAGTCCCAGCTGCTGCTGCTTTGCCAGCCAGAACCGAGCCAGTAACCCATGCACCGTCTCCTAGAAGAAGGTCCCGGGACCTCACATGTGCACACGTAAGGCTGGAACTTTTTGCAAGGAGAAGGTGCGTTGGCAAGTCCCTCTGGTGCACCTCAAGCTCTGTGTATGCCTGAAAAGGAGAAGAAGACTTGGGCAAACTTTTCTGCCTCCTTCCCTTCGCTCCGCTGCTACTTGGAATGCAGCCGCCCCAGCCAGTCCCTTTAAGGTACTTCGATGCAGAGAGAGGGACCAAAATGCGACAAGCAGGGTGCGGGAGCTGACTTCCGACTCCTGGCTGAGTCTTGCTGTGTCCCTGTCCCCCCAAGAAGCCTCCAGCTTCCACCTCTTTGCTGGAAGGAGGATCCTCCAACTGCTGCTCCCAACTCAGTTCCAGCCAGCAAAGAAGTGGCAGCAGCTGTAGGCTTTTTGCAACGAAAATTACTGACCTCCAGTTTTGCTCTGCCTCTCCAAAGCACCACCACGGCCGCGTCCTAAGCACCAGCCATGAAGGTCCACCCCATTGATTTCTGCACTGCTCCGCTCAGACTTGCACTCAGACTCTCCAGTGCACTGGGCTCAATGGGGTGGACCTGCATGGCTGGTACCTAGAACACGGCCATGGCAGCGCTTTGGAGAAGCAAAGTTGGAGGTCGATAACTTTCTCTGCAAAAAGCCTACAGCCTTGTCTTTGTGTGTGGGGGGTGGGGGGGCAAGGCTGCAGCACATGCTGTGCTTGAATTTCCCAGCCCTTAATTTTCCACAAAAGTGGGAGGGGAGGAAGTCCCACCTGCGGTCCCTTTGTTGGACCCAGAAGCCTTGCCTGATGACTTTTTTGGGCAATGAGGGACTAGAGACTGGCTGGGAAGAACCCTTGTACTGACACGACGCTGCTGGGCTCTTGGAAGGGTGTGTGTGTGTGTGTGTGTGTGTGTGTGTGTGTTTCAGGTGGGTGCTTGGAAGCATGTCTGTGTGTATTTCAGGTGGGTGCTTGGAAGCCTGTGTGTGTGTCTGTGTGTTTGTTTCAGGTGGATCTCCTCTCCTAGTTTTATTTTCCAAGCCCTTAACTTTCCCCAAAAGTGGGAGGGGAGGAAGTCCCTCCCGTGGCCCCTTTGTTGGACCCAGAAGCCTTGCCTGCCCAGAGACTGGCCGGGAAGAACCCTCATAATGAGCGATGCTACTGGGCGTTTGAAAGCATGTGTGTGTGTGGGGGGGTCTTGTTGTTTCAGGTGGGTGCTTGGAAGCCTGTGTGTTTTTCAGGTGGGTCTCCTCTCCTAGCTTTAGAAGGAGAGAGGGAAGGAGAGAAAGAGAGAGAAAGAGAGGGGGGAGAGAGAAAGACAGAGAAAGAGAGAGAAGTGAGAAGAGGCATAGACAAAGAAAGATGAGATGGAAGGAAGGGAGAGAAAGAAAGAGGGAGGGAGGAGAAAATGAATGAGATATATGGATGAATGGATGGATGGATAGATACATGGAAGGAGGGAGGGAGGGAGAGACAAAAAAAGGAGAGGAAAGAAGGACACAAACCCTGGCTTCAGAAGATTCTTTGAAACAGCACATCAATCTAGGGCTGGAAGGGTTCTCAGAGGTCATCTTCTAGTCCAAAGGTCTTCAAACTTGGCAAGTTTAAGACTTGTGGACTTCAATTCCCAGAATTCCTGAGCTAACATGACTGGAGGATTCTGGGAGTTGAAGTCCACAAGTCTTAAAGCTGTCAAATTTGAAGACCCCTGTTCTAGTCCAACCTCCTGCTCCAGCAGGAAATCCTTACAGAATCATAGAATAGCACAGTTAGAAGGAACCTTGGACACCATCTAGTCCAACCCCCTGCTCCAACAGGAGATTTTATATCATCTGGAATCTGGATTATTTTGGTGCCTCTAACAGAGAAGAAAATTGGCAGAGTCGTTTACTAGGACAAGGCTGCCAAGCAGAGGAAGGCAGAGACAGTCCTTCACTTATTACCACAATTGAGCCCAAAATTTTGGTTGCTAAGCAAGAGCGTTGTTAAGTGGGTTTCACCACATTTTACTCAATCCATGATATCTCCTGGGTCTAACGGTCATATAACTGGATGGGTATGGTCAACTTTAGGCCACTCACATCAAGGGGTTCTTATATTTATTGAATAAATATAAGAAAAATAGGAGGTAAGTGAGTTTCACCACATTTTACTCAATCCATGACATTTCCTCGGTCTAACGGTCATGTGCAGACTAGGGAAGTAAATCTGAAGGCGTGTGCAACGTTCTAATGTGCAGAAGTTATAGTTAAACATGTGGCAGAAAGTGGACTATGGGTGTTTTTCCAAATGCAGTGCAGTTGAATGTGTATAGTTTTAGAAGAACTGTGTGTGTGGTTGTGTATATACATACACATACAGTATCTTTTTGTATGCCTATACACACACTATACTATGTAATATGTATGTACACATATGGCATATATACATAGGATTAAATAGTGTATTTTGGATGTTCAGTAGGAGTAAATAAATAGAGAGGGAAATAGTATCTCTTTGAGGCGAGGGGAGGCCAGGCAAGGCACCCCTTGACGTGAGTGAGGTCAAGTTGGCCACGCCCACCCAGTCACATGACCAAGCCATACCCACCCAGTCACATGACCACCAAGCCACACCCACCCAGTCACATGACCACCAAGCCATGCCCACAGCACCAGTAGTAAAAAAATTTGAATCCCACCACTGGTTCACATATACTTCAACTTAACAGATGAATTCTTTACATTTCTGTAAGTGTAAAGAATATTCCCTGGTCTTCGTGGAATGGAAATCAGGATAGTGTTCAGGCGTTATCGGATTATTTTTGTACTTGTAACTTTTGAATAGCAAAGTATATTCGATGCCCACTTTGTGTAATTGATCTTCAAATCAATGAAGAATGGAGGCAACCTTCTCTTACCCTTCCATTAAGTAATTCTTAATATTTATCCTAAGAAAGGAGGGTTTAATATTTCACCTGCTGCTGCTCTATAGGATCTGTGGAGTGATGCACTCTGTCAAAAATGTCGTCAGAGGCCAGATAAAAGTGGATAGTTCTTGGAAGATTTTTTTTCTGTGCACTAATAAATACTACATCTCAATATACAGATCCCTTTATTCTTTTGGAGAGGATTTAATGGAATCCTACTTTTTTTTCGTAGGAACTAATCACTCTACTATTTAGAACAATATCCAGAAAGACATGAATGGACAGCAGATAACAATTTGTTTTGTGTTAAAGATAACAGATAGATCTAACTGATATAAGAGTTCTAAAATGGGGTTCCTTTAGCCATGGGTGAGGGGGAGGAAGGGAAAAGTAACAAAACATGCCTATCCCATAGTAACAGAACCTATGTAACAAAATATATATTGTGATGAAATGACATAAATCTCGTAATTTTAATACTTGCAGTTGATATCAAGATGCAAGTACAAAATGTTGGGGTTGCATTGTTATGTTTGATTTTTCAACATGATTTTTAAATGAAACTTGGTGGCTCTCCTCCATCTGCCAACTGTGTTGATTTCAATTCCCAGAATTTTCATCAATCGGTATGCTGGTTAACATATTCTGAAAGTTGAGGTCAACACACCTGAATGATGCTCCTACGTTGGGTAGACACCCATTATGCAAATTCCTCAAGACCAATTACTTTTTTTAACCATCCTAGCTTACATTATGTGGGAGTTTGTTATAGTTTTCTAGGGTTTTAGTATGACTGGTGGGCCATCTGTACAGCAACACTAACACCAAAGGAAGAAACATTCGGTATATGTTCAGTAGATCAAAATTAGTCTTCCCAAGCTCCTATTAGCCTTGTGGAAAGAAAAGGCATATAGCTACTGCCAAGCTGACCATTATTATTCTATATTACACAGAACTCATTTTGAGATTTGAACATTCCTTTATCTCATCCTCAATTGGTTTTAGATTTACAAGTTACAGAAGAGTCATAAAGAGATTGATTAATTTAATTATGAAGCTCCATAACCAGTAATGCAAAAGGATTTGACAGATTGCCTAATACACAAGCCTGTCCAAAAAATTACTTACTGCTCCACAAGTCTCATTATATAAATAAACATAAAACAAATCCTATGGCAGACTAAGAATCTGAAAAAAGTGGATCCATTAGAAACAGAAAATGAAAAGTCATTGTATATAGGTTTGAATTATTGAAAGAGTTTCTTAAATTAGCTATTAACATCCTCTCAGTAGGCAAGAATCTCTCTCCTAAATCACTATTACAATCAATCATATTTTCAAAAATGTCTGACTCATTGATATAAAATCCAAACAAAAACTAGTACTGGTAGTGCTCAACTTCTGACTGCAATTGAGCCCCAAATTTTTGTTGCTAAGCGAGCGTCAACTCATAAAACATTTTTTATACACGTTTTATAGTTTACAACAAAAAGAAGGGGGGGAGTTTCAAAGAGCAGACAGCTATGTGGAATTGAAAGTACATTCCATTCATATTTTATTCAAAGTCTGATTAGATGACTGAAACTTCTGTTGTGAAAAAATCTACTTGGAGAGCATGATTGATGATGCTTGGCTATGGACCCGGGGGAGGCAGGGGGAAGCAGGATTAAGGGTGACAGTGAATTACGTATTTCAGAATTGGCTACATCTAGGTAAATGCCGGATGTAGAATGTTAACTTGAAATAAATCTTTTTTAGTTTTGGGACCGTGTCTCGAGGCTCATGATTTAATTGGAGTAACTGCCAGAATCCTGATAGCAAGGCATTTGTTAAGTGAGTTTTGCTCAATTTTACAACTTTTCTTGTCACAGTTGTTAAGTGAATCATTGCTTAAGTTAGTAACACGGTTGTTAAATGAATCTCCATTGACTTTGCTTGTCAGAAGGTCAGCAAAGGGGATCACATGATCCAAGGACACTACAACCATCATAAATATGAGTCAATTGCCAAGCATCTGAATTTTAATCATGTGACCATGGGAATGCTACAAGCATTTTAAGTATGAAAAAAGGTCAGAATGTCATTGTAACTTCAAATGATTACTAAATGAACTATTGTAAATCGAGGATTACCTGTATAAATATTGTCTTTTCAGGTATTAATTAGAACTAAGGTTTAGCAAGCTTCTCAGTTAAGCAAGGAACCAGCCAAAGTTACCACTTTTCTCATTGGATTTTATACCAATGAGTCAGAAATATTTGAAAAATATTATTGATTGTAATAGTGATTTATGAGAGAGATTCCTAACTTACTGAGAGGATGTTGAGAGCCAATTTAAGAAGTTTTTTCAATAATTCAAAAACAAATATGTTAGGAATGAGAGTCACCTAACAGTTGGGTTGGAAATATATAAACCAGGATAGTAATTAAATACTGTATCTTTAAGAAAATGCTATAAGTGTGATTGGCTGAGGTTCCTCCAACGGCCATAAGATGGAGCCAGAAACCTGGTTTCTTTCTCCTTGCATTTCCTGTTTTGCCCTATTTGCCTGATCGTCTTCTACTTGGATTGCTGTGAGTTTTTGCAACTGTTAGCAAACTCTGTTTACTGAACTTTGTTTATGATACTTGACTTCATTTTTGGATTATTTTGGATACTAACTGCTTTAACTGTGTATTATTTGGACTGTTTCCGGGACTTTGTTTATCTGTTTACTAGAAGTAAAACCTACATTTTACTATTCAGTATCTGTATGCTGGTTGTGTATTATTCAACACCACTCTCACTACATTTCCCTGAGTGCACTCATTCTCCTAATGGGGAATGCCTCAACAATATACAATGACTTTCCATTTTCTATAGTTATAATTAGTTGGGAGTATTCTTTGAACATATGAAGAATACGGATGAAGATTTGATCCAATTCATTGAAGTTGTGGGAATCAATGGCTATAAGCCTTGATGCCTCTGAAGGTCATTGCTGGGGGATTAGTCAGCTTCCTTATAAGATTTATTGGCCACTGGGAGAAGAGTCAAATGTTCAATCTAGTGTAGCACTTCCTAGGTTTTTATATTCTTATGTTTAGTTAAAGATAAGCTTTAGAAAATATCCATAATCCACTCTTACTTCATATTGTAGGCCAATGTATTTCATATTCATGGAGGATACAAAATCAATGTAGTTAAGTGCAAGAATTGTTCAATTAGACAGTGATTTTGAGGTCACTGTAATGTGTTCCTATGACTTCTAAGCCCAATTTAAAGTATTACTTATTACTTATAAGCTATACAGCATAGTACCAGGTTGTATCAGTCACAGTTTTGATTTGCATAGTTAACACTGTCTGGTTAGTCCTGGAAAGGCTGCTAAAAGTCACTTCTTCATTCAAGGTACATAAGATTTGAAGAAAAGTGGTGGAATAAGTTTAAATTAGTTCCCCAGAGTAAATTAATTATTGGGAGGGGGGACAATATTATCTTTAACACAATTAAAATCATTAGTTTTGAACAAATTATTACGTTTCGAACAACACAAGCCAAGTGATCCTTATGCAACTTAAACATGACAGAGTTCAACAGTCATACTTGAGGGCAGCTTGTCAAAAAATAAGTTGAGATTCAACCTATGTGGAAGCACAGGTTTGGAAACACTGGCTGGAAAGCAGGAACTATTAAGAACAAAAACCATTGATAACAGATAACAATCAGAGTTGGAAGGGACCTTGCAGGTCATCTAGTCCAACTCCCCTCCCCCGCCCAAGCAGGAGACCCTACACCATTTCTGACAAATGGCAGCCCAATCTCTTCTTGAAAGTCTCAAGTGATGACGCTCCCACAACTTCCGAGGGCAAGCTGTTCCATTGGTTGATTGTTCTCACTGTCAGAAAGTTTCTCCTTATTTCCAGGTTAAATCTCTCCTTGTTCAGTTTCCATCCATTATTCCTTGTCTGGCCTTTGGGTGCTTTAGAAAATAGCTTGACCCCTTCCTCCCTGTGGCAGCCCCTCAAATATTGGAACACCGCTATCATGTCTCCCCTGGTCCTTCTCTTCGCTAGACTAGCCATGCCCAGTTCCTGTTACATAAATGAGTGGTTTGTATTCAAAATAACTTACCTTTGTTTTCTCCCTCTCTTCTGCTTCTTGAAGTCCAGAAAGGCTTGTATCTGTTTCACTAAGCCACTGCAAGTGACTCTCTGCTTCCATTTCATATGGAGTAAGGGAAGGTGAAAGTTCTAATACCTGCCTCCTTTGTAATGACCGAAGCTCCTACAACCCAAAAAGAAAGGTTATAAAATTAATAATTAAGGTTCTATAAGATGGGGGTGGGGAACTATGGCCCTTTTATGACTTGTGGACTTTGACTTCCAGAATTTCTGAGTCAGCCATGCTGGCTCAGGAATTCTGGGAATTTTAAGTCCACAAGTCATAAGAGGGCCGTAGTTCCCCACCTCTGGTCTAAGAGAAGAACCTTTTCTGTCCTAGCCCTTGCCCTTTGGAACATCTTGCCACCAGAGATGAGATCTACCCGCAGCCTTCTGGAAGTGCCTTAAGACCTGGATCTGCTGGATGATTTGGGGCTCCAATAGGGAGGCTCCAGTTTGGAGATGGTTGGTGCAGTGACATAAAAACACCATTTCCATTTTGCTCAAGCCTTTTGTTTTTAGTCTACATTTAATACTTGTAATGTTTAAATCATCTTATATTTAAAATTCTTCTTACATTTATATTTTTACTGCATTATAAGCTGCCTGAGTCATAGAGATATTGAGATGGATAGCATATAAATTTAATACAGGCAGTCCTCGACTTACAACAGTTCGTTTAGTGACTGTTCAAAGTTGCCACGGCGCTGAAAAAAAGTGACTTATGACCATTTTTCACACTGCAACATCCCCATGGTCATATGATCAAAATTCAGACGCTCGGCAATTAGTTCATATTTATGACATTTGCAGTGTCCTGGGGTCATGTAGGTTTTGCTACCCACTGACAAGCAAAGTCAATGGGAAAATCAGATTGACTGAACAACGGTGCTACTAATTTAACAAGTGCAGTGATTCCCTTCATACAGGTGGCAAAAAAAGTCGCAAAATGGGGCAAAACTCCCTTAATAAATTTCTCACTTAGCGACATAAATTTTGGCCTCAATTATGTTTACAAGTCAGGGGCTACAAGTAAACAAATAATGATAGTAGACAAGAAAAGGCAATAAGGTGGGTTCTATATGTCGCAGCGACAAGAGTGAAATTTTTCAGGTGTGTATAAGGCTTCTGTGGGAAGAAAGAAGTCACGACTAAAACATTATAGATCTACTGCACAGCAAGGCTACTTTCACTGACCTTTGCACTGCTTTGCTTGGTCTGAAGGAGGAGGAGCTGCAAACGAATTTTTTCTCTCCGGTTATCTTCCATGAGCTGCTGTAACAAATGCTCACCTTTTTGCAGAACTTCCTCAATTTGAGCTCTTTCTTCATCCAGCTACAATTTTAGAAAGAAGGACATATTTTTAGGACTACTTGGGGCAACTGGCTTTTGTTACTCCCAAGGAGTAAGACTATACAGAGAAACATGTATAGCATGATTATGCATGCTTAAACACTATTCAGAGAAAGTGCAGCAGGCCTCTCTGCTATTCACGCTGTGCACAAAGTGAAAAATAAAAAAGAAATCACCTTTCTTTGGGTTGGCACCAATAACAGAGAGGTGTTCTGTTGCATGAGTTTGGAAGTACCTTCTCAGAATCCTTTTTTGAAGAATGCAGAACTCCAATTATAATAGTTTTATCCTCCATACAGTATCAGCGAATTCATATTTTGTTGTGAATTCATTAGGAGGTCATTGTAATTACTGGCTTTGCAAAATTTAGTTGTACGGCAACGCAAAACGAACAGTCTTCAACCAAGACACCAAGCATTAAAATAATAATGAGTGTTCTGTATCTATATTTATATTTCCTCCAAACAAATTTCCTTTGTTGCAGAAGTAAGCCAGGGCTATGATACAGCGACAGCAGCTAGGGAAAATCACTGTTGAATATCTCCTACAATGCCTAGGAGCATCCAAATGCATGATTTCAAAGATGACACAACTATACATTTTATCATAATAAAACAAGACAAATCCCTTGCACATATAGAACTGAATGTACAGGAAGACCACAACGGTGAAACAGCTGGTACAAGCAACATCAATATCTATTGCATGCAGCAAGTGAATTACAAACTCGTCAATAAACCTTTAGGTCACAGGATTTCAGATTTTTTTTAAAAAAACATGCCTGGGAATTAAAGGGGGGAGGGGAGAAAGAAAAGGTAAGGATGAGTATGATAGTTTTGTTTTAACATGAAATTCTCCAACCTTTTCATCATCTTCTTTTGATTCCATGTGCTTTTCCACCATGTTCAGCATTTCCTTTATCTCGCATTCAAATTTATCAAGGTCTTTAGAAGCCACTGCAATTCCACAGAGCTCCTGCTTAGCAAACCTTTTATGAGCATCCTGACTGAACAGCATCTGACACACACAAAAATAGCAAGCATCCTGATCAGTAGTCAATATATTTGTATACATATCACATAACTGGAACAGTATAATTGTAAATGAATAAATAACCTTGTAGAATTTCTCGTCCCCAAAACTGACACTAAGAAATTATCTTTTGCAGTTAGCTAGTAGGCTAGTGCAGAAACAGAATTACATGTAAAATAAAACGATTCGGCAAACCCCCCCAGAATATATTACTTTATGTGCTTTTCATGACTGAGAAGAGAAAAGAAGTTTTGGACAGCATGTCATTTTAACATTTTAAAAATTAAATAACTATCTTCTTTCTTTTTCTTGTTTTAAAAGTATTGTTGAAGAGATATTGCTGTCCCACTCAAAGTAGGGCAGAACTAATACAAGTAGTCCTTGCTTATCAACTGCTTCATACAATAAATGTTCAGAGTTACAAAAGTTTTGAAAAAAGTAACCAGTGTCCAACTCTTGCATTTATGGCTTTTACATGTCCATAAAGCAAAGGAAAGCTGAAGTATTGTACTCTTTCATTTAGAGACGGTTTCCCCAAACCACGAAACTAGCTTGTCCCAAATGCAGTTGCTAAACAAGGACTATCTGTATATTTTTGTCCTTGTGCAGCCATGTGCACAAGGAGATTATCTCCTAAAAATGCAAAAATGCAATGAAATATTAGAAAGCAGTTCCCTTTGACAAAATGCAATGCTGTAACATGCATTTCACAGAACCATTAGAGAAGTAAAAATCAGCAGTATAAATGTAAAAATAGGCCAGTATAGATACACTTAGGACCAGGAAGTCTTCTGTACTCACCTTGGCACTTCTGATGTGCTGTGATACTTTTTCGAAGTTCCTATTCAGTTCAGTCAATTTGGGTTCTACAAGCTCATGACATGATACGCCACGACCGCTCATCAGCATAACAGCTTGGTCACGTACATTATCAACTCTGAGACTAACAGCATCCAATTCTGATGTTAGGCGCTGTGAATGGGAAAAACAAAATAGGGTTATTGTTTAGATCACAGTAGGATTAAAAAAGCAAAGGAAGGGAAACAAGACAGAAATTAACCTCAGAACCTGGCAGACTTTCATTTGGATCCAAAATATGTTATTACTGTCTAAGCCATATCAGTAAAATTTTGCTACCTTCACTGTCTCTTCTTTCTTGTTGGCAGGCTTTTTCTCAATTTCATCCAACAGAGCTTCAGCTTGGTACAGCCAAGTGCTTATGTGGGCAACGTTCTCATCAAAAATCTCCAGTTGACTTTGGTGATTCTGTAAATGAAGGACAAAGATGAATCAATGGAAACATATCTTAAATGTCAATAAAATTTAGCTATTTTAATAGAAAACATTCACAGTGGTCTTTCATTTGTTTTTTTCAGCTCCATAGTGCCAAGACCTAAGAATAATTTGGTATTTATTTGTTATAATTTTAGTCACTAGATTTGTATCTTGTTTTTTTCCAAAACTCAAGATGACATATTATACACTGTCTTCGTTCCAGAGAATTTCTTTACAACAAAAGTTCCAATACTGTTCCCACACATGCACCAGGGGTGAAATTCAACCACCACGCACCACCTCAGAAGAGCTAGTAGTGACAATTTGAATTGGTTGGCCCCACCCACGCCCACCCGCCCTCTTCCTTTTAGAGACTGAGTCCACCAAGCCATGCCCACAGAGCCGATGGGAAAAAAAATAGAATTTCACCTGACATGCACACACATCTGCACACGCACGGAGATGGAGATGGAGAGATAAAAATTATATAGAGATTTGAATTTAGATATATAGATGGAGATGGAGAGGAGGGAGAGTGAGAGGAAGAGAGAGGGAAGGGGAGAAGGAGAGAAAGGGAGATCGTGGCCACATCTTGCATTTAGGGCACTTGGTAGTCAGCTTGTATTTACAGCTATTTGTAGTAACCTGCTGTCACATGATTGTAATTTTCAGTATTTTTTGCCGGTTTCCAGCATACTTTCAGTTTCTGGAAAAAACGCCCATTGAAAAAATGGATTCGCTTAACAACGGCTGCTTTTGCTTAATGACTGCTATCAAAAAAGGTGGAAAATTGGGCACAGTCACTTGGTGACTCTTGACTGCCTCAACTTACCACCATAATTTCAGGCTCAATTATGGTCATAAGCTAAGGCCTACCTATAAGATAAAGACAAATGAAGTGAGAGGAACATTCAGAATTGCAAGACAGATGGTAGTCCTTCAAGGTAGAACAAACCTGAACATCTAACTCATGCATACTAAAAAGACATTTGACTATAGGATTACAGTTATAAAATCTTGCTCCCCTGAATGTTCCTCTCTTCTCCCTGCCCTGAATGGCCAAGTCAGAAACACTTTCTCAAATTCCCTTCCAGCTCCAGGCTCAGATTTCTCTTATTTGACCATTACCTTGGCTGCAGTTCTTCATCCTCTTCTTCAAGATTATTCTCAGAGCCCATTACATCAATTTCTGTTTTTTAAGTTTTGTAAGAGCAATTGTTATTATGATTATTGCACTGATAATGGGTATGGTTTATTTAAATTAACTTCAAAGAATATTTCCATGAGTTCTCTTTTGCAATAATTATTTTTAAAGTATTTATTCTTGGGCTAAAGCTTCAAATAAAAGATTTTGATTCTTCCTGGTCATGAAGTAAGAAGCAACTCTATCAAATTGTTCAATATATTTTACTATTTCTGGAACAGCTGTCAAACTTCATCATCTGATACACTTTTCCATTTAACAGGTCAGCCTAAAGACTCTCTAGACATATTGTCCTAGCTGGCCTGGTCATGGGACATTCCAATTTAACATATCTTGGAGGCATTCAATTGAATAAGCATGTTCTCTCCTTAAAGGAAACTTGCCATTTGTAAACATTTCCTACTTCAACAGTAATAAGACCATCATCAATGCATATTACTCTATCCAAAGCCATACAGATAATTAACTGAAGAGCATCCAGAAGCTCCAGTTGGTGCAAAATGCAGCAGCCCGCATGGTTTTGTGCAGACCCCGCTCTCCTGCAGGAGCTGCATTGGTTGCCGATTTGCTTCCGGATGCAATTCAAGGGTGCTGGTTGTCACCTTTAAAGCCCTTCATGGCTTGGGTCCAGGTTATCTGAAGAAACATCTCTTGCCAATCACATCTTCCCAACCCATTAGAGCGGGGAAGCAGGGAATGTTGCAGGTCCCAACCCTGAGGGAGATACACGTGGTGGGATCCAGAAGGGCCTTCCCTGTGGTGGCTTCCTCTCTCTGGAATATCATTCCCCCAGAGATTAGAATGGCCACCACTCTAGCACTCTTCCAAAAGGCACTGAAGACCTAGTTTTGCCAATGGGCCTGGGGAACCCAGAGAGGGATGGAGTCCATCAAATGGCTAGTGTGATCTGCTGTCATCGGGGCAGATAACAGATAATCAGAGTTGGAAGGGACCTTGTAGGTCATCTAGTCCACCCCATGCCCAAGCGGGAGACCCTACACCATTTCTGACAGGGGTGGGGGGGTGAGAGTTGGGTTTTTGGGGGGGAGGGGTTGTTTTTTATTTTGTTTTGTTTTTTGTTTTCCCAAATTTTGTTCTATTGTACTTTACTAATTTATTTGATTCTTTTTTTAGTTTTTATTGTTTTTTTATTTTTATTTTGTTTTGAATATGGTTTTTACATTGTGTAAGCCGCCACGAGCCGCCATGATGAATAGGCCGCAATATAAATTAAATAAATAAATAAAATAATTCTACAAGTTTTAACTTACCAGAAGTGTATTATACCAATCTTCGGTCCAGGTCCGGACTCTACTCCATCCTGCATTAAGAACACAGAGTTTTTCCTCCAGCGGAGTTTCACTTCCATCCACTAAGGCCTGCAGTGCAGCACTGCTTTCTGTTACACTGTTCAAATCTACTTTCTTCCTCTCCAATTCTCTCAGCACATTCTGGAAGGTAATTGGGACCATTAACAGAACAGAATAAAATTTCTCACAGTGACAGAACCAAACATTTTATTATTGGTTTGGTTTCTAGCTTGATCAGTTTTCCCAATGAATGGCATATCCCTGCAATGATATATGATACTGAAAGGAATCCAAATATATGATATGATATATAATATCTAAAGAAATCCAAAGCAAGAGATCTTCTAAAATTCAGGAAGTCATAGAATAGAAAATTTTCAAAGAAATGTTAGTCTCAGTAACTGGTAAGGTTATGTTTTAAATGCTCTATTTTTTGTTTCAATTACATTCTGTAACTGACTTTGCAAAATCTATTATGACATGTCAGATCAATGCAAATTGCAGTTATTATGCAATCTGATAATAAAGTAACTTTATTACACAAAGCTTTTTTTTGCAAAATTGGGGAACTACATATCTTTCAAGGGGAAACATTAAGATTGCTTTTCGGGGAATATATTTTTCATAAATTGGAAAAAAAATTGTTTAAATATTTTTACTATTCTTTAAATGATCTTACAGCAGTTTAAGTAGCTGTTTACTAATAAATCAGTCTCACTTTCTTAAATGGTTCTTATTTTAACAGAGAAAGATGTATGCAATGAGTAATCTAATGCAATAGTAAAGTATAATTTTAGCCTTACAAATGTTTTGCTCATATAGATTTCTGCTTTCCCCCTCTGTTATTTAGGGTGTAAAAATTCTGGACCTAGTTAACAGCAAAATAAATGCCCAGAAAATTATGATTTGAAACTATCACTTTCCTGTAAACCAAGAGCACACTAACACTGTTTTGAAGACAAAATAAGTATTCCACAGAATATAACATCTGTCATATTTGAATAACATGGACAGCTATGGTTTGTTGCTGAGGTTTCCAATGCCAATCCACAAAAAGAGGAAGAGTTACACAAACCTCAAAAAATGTTTTAAAATATAAAATCTACATTTAATTCTAGAGTTCTCTTCAAGAATCTCCAAGCTTTTTCTCACATGCATATTTTTTATGGTAGGATATACACTTTTCTTCATGATAGAATTCACTTTATAGCAATAACATGCAGAATTATTCCTACAATTTCCTATTTCAGTGGGAAGCCACCTGGTGCCCTTTTTCACTTTAGTTTATATATTCATGCATGTTCTTTGTTCAGAATAAATAATACACGGAAATTATATTGTTTCATTTTCAACATTAGTCTCAGGCCCACAAACCTCCTCCTAGCAGGCTAATGACATTTTGCACTCAATTAGTCAAAGAACTGACTAACCATGACATTTTTAAAATAGCAATCAATAATTAAAACAAGCAATTACGTTCCAAGAAGCCAACAGCTGCATTACATTAATAGAAAAAGAACTAAGTACAGGGCATTGGATCTGTTAATTTTTTAATTCTGTTGGTAGAATTCATCTGTTTGAAATGGTAAAAGTTTTAAAATATTTACAAATGGCAAACAAATGAGTGAAGTCTGTCAAGTTGAATTCAATATTTAGTGGCCTCTTCTAAAATATTAATATAATTAATGCATTTGAGCAGCATGCATATTACAAAATTGCTTTCTTTAAAAATAATGCATAGGCATATAATACAAAAGCATCAGAAATTTCCCTATAACACGAAAGGAGAGGAGACTAAATCTCTTGGAGGAAGTCTCTAATTCCTTGCAGTACTCAATGTGACATGTTTGGATGCAATATAGAATATGCTTCCAGATAGATTCCCCCATAAAACCAGAAGAAAAATCCAGGTGGATTAACCTAAATTTGAAATCACTGAATGAACTCCATCTGCTGGATTCAAATATTTAAGCTAGGTTCCAGGTTAAAAAGGTTGATTTTTGTCCAACAATGAGAACTATAACAACAAGTATCAAAATGAGATGCAAACTAAGAAGGCTAAGGACAGGCTGCTTACCTTCGCCCAAGCAATTTCAGTGTCCAGATCAGAAAGTGTACGTTCTGACGTGGACTTATGCACCAGTTCAGCTTCTGTCACCTCTAACCATTTGGATAAGGAGTGGGAGACTTCATTGAATTTGCATGAGAGTTGCAATGCCTGCTCTAGATCTTGTTTTCCTTCTGTCACCTGTTGTTTTGGTTTTTTTAAAAGTATATAAAAAGAATGAGCATCGAGAACAAACAATTGAGAAAATTACTCAATTACTCAATTACTTGATCAATATTATGTGTGGGTCACACAGTGAACAGATGTTTGGATGGGACTGGCATTTTTATTTACCTATCAAGTCCTTCCCAAGGACCCTGCATAGACAGATGTTGCTGTTTAATGGTGTTAATGATATCTTCATATCAGAGGTGGCATTCAGCAGGTTCTGACCAGTTCTAGAGAACCCGTAGTGGAAATTTTGAGTAATTCAGAGAACCAGCAAATACCACCTCTGACTGGAGATTTTACAGTATCCTTCCCCTGTCATGCCTACCAAACCACCCATAGACTGGTAGTAAAAAGATTTGAAACCCACCACTGCTTCATATGATGTAAGCTGTTCCAAATAAAACTGTTATTTGCAATTGACTGGTGGGGATTTTGTCAATACTAACGGATTTCAAGCAGTGTTCCAGATTTTTGGAATTGCAGCTAAAGCACCTTTTAAATGTAGTATTATTCCACAACCTCTATTTTGGCTATGGTTACTTGCCTCTAAAAAGAATTTGTCCTCATCAGTCAACTACATCTATGAAGGAAAATGGATAAGGAAAAGGCATTCAATGACAATTCTACAAGACAGATGGGCTCATGAAGGAAAATATGATCTGTCAAGAAACCACCTCTTAGATCATTTATTTTATTTTCCAAAAATATGTGTATGTTGCTTTTTTTCTTTTTATCATATCTCAAAACAGAGTTACCCTGGATAAGCCTGGACTATATTTCTCATCAACCACGACTACAGGATAATAGTATTGATGTGGAAATTCACATATTTTCATCTCTGGTTTAAACCATTATAGATTCTCACTACAGATTTAACTTGTTAATAGTAAATCATCCAAAACCAGTCAGGTTCACATAATATTTAATGAAATGCTTGAAATTCACCTCAAGTGGATTTTACACAGTGAAACAAAACTGTACATAGGAAAGACTAACCTGCGCTCCCAAATCATTATAAAGGAATTTCAGTGCTGTCAGTTGTTCATCCATGCTTTTGGGGTTGTCTGTCTGCTGCTTCTGTACAATCTGCCTCCCTGTTTTGATCACTGTCTCCACTTCAAGCTTTACTTCACTCAGGGTCTTATAGAGTTTCTAGAATCAGGACACCACATAGTTTTATTATATTATATTAAAGTACAATATTTCAGCTTCCAGATTTAATTTTACTTTTCAATAACCATCAGAATTGAACCACATTATCATCTTTATGCATACCAAATCCCCATTCCATGGTGCCCAGTTTGCTACAGTTAAGGACAAATATTAACTATACCTAGATTCAAATTAGTCAGTAACCCAATTCTGAGCAATGGTTTCTATTTAGAAAATAAATAACAAAAATTCCCCCAACATCATAGCAAACAGAAGTTACCATGGGAGATCATATGGCAGCTTAGAACAAAAGAGAAGAGTTAAGAGGGAAAATAACACCCAAGTTCCCAGCATATTCAAAGGCTGGTAATGATGTCTGAATATAGCCCGAGTACAATGGAAATAACTCCATGATTAAAAAAAACACTTCACCTTGCTAAGACTTTGCTCATTTTTTATCTGACTTACACTGATCGCACTTTAATGGGAGATTTCATATTTGCAGTACGGATGTTTTAGATGAGGGAATAGACCAGGAACTCATCAAAGTTATAGATGACACCAAGCTGACAGGAATAGCCATCAGCCCAGAAGATAGGATCAAGATCCAGATGGATCTCAACAGACTTGAACACTGGGCCCTATCTAACAAAATGAAATTCAATTGAAAGAAAAGTAAGGTTTTACATTTAGACAAGAAAAACGAAACATACAGGTGCAGATCAGGTGAAACTTGGCTCACTAACAGGAACTGTGAGAGGGACCTTGGAGTCCTAGTGGAAAATCACTTAAATAAGAACCATGAATGTACTCCAGCTGCCAAAAACCCCAATGCAATCCTAGGCTGCATTAACAGAGGGACAGAATCAAGATCATGTGAAGTGTTAGTACTGCACTATAAGGCCTTGATAAGACATACTTGGAACACTGCATCCAATTTTGGTCACTGCAATATAAAAAAGATCTTGAGACTGTGATCAGTCACATGCATGCTGGTCATTTCTTGGCTCTAGGGGGCAGTGCTTATCTCTGTTACAAAGCTGATGAGCCAGTGCTGTCCAAAGATATCTCCATGGTCATGTGGCTGGCATGACAAAACACCGAAAGCGCACGGAACACTGTTACCTTCCCACCAAAGTGGTCCCTATTTTTCTACTTGCATTTTTACATGCTTTCGAACTGCTAGATTGGCAGAAGCTGGGACAAATAATAGGAGCTCACTCTGTTAGGTGGTGCTAGGGATTCGAACTGCCGAATTGCCAACCTTTCTGATCAACAAGCTCAGCATCTTAGCCACTGAGCCCCTTATACTGATGAGATTCTATATCAAATGTAGCTCCAATTGCTATTAAATTGGAGAATAAAATCATGCTCTTAGAACATATAGTACTCTGATAATACGAGTGAAAACCATTCTTTTATCTCAAGGCGCAAAGTCTCTTCCTTTCATTCATGTTTTCTACCACTGCTGTGAATGTCAACTGTCAAGCTACTAGAAAGTTCACTGCCATGGAGGTAAAGAAGCAAACAAAGTTCCATAGAGAGAAATTAGGAAAATTTAATCATAGCATTATATTACCATGCACTTATCAAAGTGAAACTGAATGATATCCGGATCAATATCCTTCACATCCAAGATATGGAGTTCAACTTTTACACTATCCAGAACCCGTTTACAATCCAGCATACGCTGCTCAAAATTTGCTGGTTTCTGGAACAGCTGATACTTCGTAGATACTTCCCGGAGCTTTCTCTGTTTATGTAAGAAAGCAAAAATTTGACACATTTGAACCCTTAGAATGAAAAATCTTTCCACTAACTGTTCTTATTTATAATTTATATCTTACTCTCCTGGTGCAGTATTTCTTTCTTTTTTATATATCATTATGGATTTCCTCTCCTTATAACCATATTTCCCTCTTTTTTAACTTACAGAATAATTTAACTCTAAATCTGAGATCTTATCTTTTCCACTTACACATGACAAAATCAACTTTTCAAAAACAAGATAAAAAACCATAAAGAAATTTTGTCTAGGACTATGTTTGGAGAATTTCAAAGGTACAGTGTGTACTCAGTTTCCAAATTTTCTTCACTTCTGTCAATCCCAAAGGACAAAACCAGACATGGAACACCATGAACTAATCAGTTCTCCCTCTAGCTACCTAATCAGAGAATTCACAAAATGGGATTTAAACACCATCTCATGTCCTGAATTTATAATACTTCCCAGAATATCAAAAATCTTCTTGCTTGAAAGGATTCCTCATCTCTAATTAGTACTGCATTTTTCTTCTTCTTCTACCTTTCAAAATCAAGGCTGTCAAGTTTGCCACTTAATTCCTTATCAACTCCAAACTCAACCCTTCTATCCTGGTTTCTCTTTGCTATGCTCCAGTGCATCGTTCTCACTGTTCACTTTATTGTGAAATGCCTCTGTCTAGACTCCACTCTTCATAATCTCGGTTTTGAAACAACTACTTTCTCTTTCCCCCTCTTTAGGGGATTTATTGGGCACTTCTGCTTAGTTTTCTGCAGTCATTAAGGAGTGCTTCTGATAAGCCAGCCAAATGCCATAATCTTAGTATTATCTATTCCTCAAATATTTACTCTACCTATTTGCAATGCTAATATCCATCCTGTTCAACAGATATAGATTCTTCAAGTCCCCCCCACTCTTTTCATATAAAATATTGGAAAAAGGATGCCAATAATTATTAAAATGTTTAACAATTGCCCAAAGATATAAGAAAAGTGTATTATAGCATATTTCACAAATAAGAGCTTTCAGAAGTATGTAAAAGTATTAGCCTACTTTTTCAAAGATATGCCTATAAGAGTTGAAAAGACTGGAGAAAATGAAAGTATAAAAGAACAGAAGTGACAAATAAACTTTATAGTATGTAAAATTATCACAGTTTCTATTGACAACACTGCGTTTGAAATTAATACAACAACTCTGCAAACACTGAGAAATTAATTAGCAATGTGGGGAAAACCTTGATTCACATTCAGGTCTTTGATTCTTTTGAAATATTTACCTGCAAGACATCCAAATGAGTCCCACCACGGGGAGATCGACACTCTGGTGAAGGTGGCATTAAAGAATAGACATTCTTTCTAAGCTCTTCCATAGTGGACTCATGAGCAGCAATCTCAGCTTGGATTTTCTGCCATTCATTATAGAATATGGAGAAAAAAGGACATAGCAGATATCAATCTGTCTATCCAATAAATCATACAACTAAAATGTGTTATAAAGAGTATAACATCCACTTTACTCAATGCTGATTTCAGGGATAGGCTGCTTATTTCACAATCAAGAGATTACTGAAGATTTTCTAGTGCAAGACACCATCAGCATCTCTTCATAGAGCACATATTCCCTTAATTATCTTACAACTCAAAAACCATGTTACAAAGTATTTTTTAAGGTAAGGTAAGGTAAGGTAAGGTAAGAAAGGAAAGGAAAGGAAAGGGAAAGAGAAAGGGTAAGTAAGAAAAGAAAGGAAATGTGAAGGGGAAAAGGGAAAGGGAAAGGAAGAAATACCTGTGCCTCTTGAGGCATTTGGAAGGCATCTATTCTATTGGTCAAATAGGATGTTAGCTGCCTATCCAAATCTTTCAAGCTTTCCTGAAGAACCTGCAACATGTGCTCAGTTTCTCGCATCATCTGAAGTTGTTGCTCCAAAGAAATCTGTTTACTGACTGCCTAAGGGGAGACAAAGAAATATTTTGCATGAAAACTTTCAAACTGTATATAAACCTAAATATAAATACAAAAAACAGTAAATCAGAACTGCTTACACTATGCTGTTATTTTCTGATTGTCAACAATGCAGCGAAATATTACTTTCTTGTGGTCAAGGGATTCTTGCTGAAAGGCACATAATTCAGAGATTCCTAGCATGTCAACTTAAGTCAGAATCACTGACTTCAGCATTCACATTTGTTATTAAAACTTATGGAAGTTTCCAGAGGACATATTAATATCATTGAAATCATGATGGAATCCATCAATCCTCATAAACAACAACAGTTTCTAAATGACTATCAGTTCAGCTCTTTGACCCTTGCAAGATCCTCTGTCCTGTATTTTTCAAGGCCAAAAAGGAGTTCCCATTCCAAGGTAGCGAGGAAACTTTTAAAACTACTATGGCTTTACTCTGTATTCTGTAATCTGAACCGTATAAAGCTGCTCATTATACTGCAATCCTTTTTAAAATATAAAATCAGATGTCCAGTCATTTTACACATTTATGCGGGATGGATCTTTGTTGGTAGAGATCATTTGCATCATTTATAGTAATCATGATTTAAATTTGCATTTCTAAATTGTTATTTTTTTGAGGAATGTAACCCCATGACTTGGCATCATAATTCTGTTTCTCACCTACACAAAAATGTAGGATCTACTAAGCTGAATCTGGATCTGTTCAAGAATTCACTCAGCCATCCAATTTATGGTGTAGGTCGGGCAGTTGTCAAACTTCTGACAGACCATAATGCAAGATATAGGTAGTGTTGCCATAATTATGCACATCTGACCTTAATATAGGGTAGCCCTTACTTCTATAAGCTACTGAAGAGCACCTTTAAGCATCATTCAAAACTGTACATTGTGGATGCTGACAGCAGTAAAAACAAATGTTTCATTCCATCAAAGTTACATATCATACCACATGACTTAATTCCTCATAACGGGCATTGAAAACTTCCAACTTTTCACTGATGATTTCATCAAGGATGCCTCCATCTATCAGTGTTTGACCAAGCTCCCGAATTTGAGTCCGATTGTCAGCTGGATGGCGCAGAATAGATTCCAGTGACTAATGAGAAAATAATTAAACCAAAATGTAGGCACTTATTTTCTAACATACTGAATGCAGCACTCTTGACATTTTAAAACTGGAAAAAATATCATTCACAAAAAGCATAAATTTACAGTGTCTGAGGACTCACATTGCCATTAAGAAAACAATGACACATATGGCATCTTATCACCCTAAAATAGTTATGGAAATTACAGACAAATATATCAGAACAGTGGGACCCATAAAAAAAAAACTCAAGAACTCTACCAAAACAAAAAGAGCAAGAGGAAATAAAATTAGTAAATGACAGCAGAATCAGTGCAATGTAAACCCAAACTTGAAAAAAATATTAGCTTTTTTTTTTAATGTCTTCAGACAATAAAAAGGAAGGAAGACAGCATCACCAATGGGAATGCATTCTATAGCAGAAAGTGGTGGTGTTTGTGAAATCTCCAGGTACGACGGAAGCAGACCTGGGGCCTCTTCTAGTCAGGGTTACCAGTACTAGACTGCAAAAATCCAGAAGACCATTAGATGGCAGCACAAAGAACTTTATATATCTCTTTGCTGCCATCTAGCAGCAGTAAATTTTGGCATTCCCAATCCCATATTTCTGCCTGAGCTGATCATAACAGATATGAAGGGTCAAAGAGCAAATTCAGCCTCAAATTTCCTGCACATGGAACATTTAGGAAAAACTGTCACTCTGAAGTAACTACAGACATATACTAGAAATCCTTCAGTTAACTGTGGATAATCAACAGTTGCCTGGCTAATATATTCTAACTACAGTTTTTGAAAGATCTATGTAGAACATATTGCCATAGCCTACTCTAAATGCCAGTGAACTACTGAACAATAGAAGCCAAGTTTATTTTATATGCATTATGTGCCGGTCAAAGCAAGTTAAAAGAATTTCAATTAGTCAATATAATCACCAAGATTTAAAATGTCCTTAGAAAACTTTTGTCTCAAAACAAAAGTTACTGTATCATTAATTCTTCTTTTTTATTCATGTACTTCACTGTCATGTTTCAAAGAATTAGGAAAGTAGTTCGCAGAACAAAAGTTGGAATATTTTGCAAGATCACCGTTTGTTATATAGCAGATCAATAAAGGTTTCTGGTTTACCTTTCTTGTTAACAACACTGAAGCCAAAAATACTAATGTTTCAAAATATGTTTAGACACCCAGAAGTGTCTACTAAGAGTGTGAGGGTAAAAAAAAGAAAAAGAAAAGATGGCAGGCACCAAACACACATTCAGAAAAAGAGGGGAGTCTACATAGGGATGCTGCATCTGATATTTTGCACTTTTTTGATCTTTGATCAAAGATCAGAGACTGCAGACACCTGGATTTCTTTTAGCTTAAATAAGATTTTTTTTTTCATATGGGCCTCATTGATGCATCTTGAATGAAAGCAACCAGCCCCGCCCCCCCTCAACAAGTCTGAGTTCTGTCCACTTCTACAATTACTTAAATATTATGCAAAATGAGGAATTTTCATTGTATTTAAATATAGGAGGGGGGGGGGAATCTTCAGTTAAAAAAATGCCAAACTCATTTGCATAAACTATTTTTACAGACTATTCTTTGTACCTCAAGGGCTTCACTGACAGCATCTATTTTCTCTGGCAAGTGTTCAGTTGTTTTCATTTTCTCTTCCAAAGTATTCAGCCAGGCTGTTTCTAGGTCCAGATAGTGTAGCAGTTCAATCCAACAAGACCATACTTCCTGAAGGGAAAGAATATATGAAAGAAGAAAAGGCTCATTCTATTTCAGAGGCTGGTTCTTCTCAGTCACGTGATATATTTATTTCTTAAGCTTTATGTAGATTTTCCAGAGTATATTATTCATCAACAGTAACAATTTATAAAACTACTCCAGATAATTTACCAGTTATTGCCTAACAATGAGACTTTCAATTCACTCAGCCTCAGCGTTCTCACTGGCTCAACTCACTTACTGTATCTCCAATGCCAATTCCAGATGTTTGCACTATATACAATATCAAAACAATGGGACAGTATATTACAATGGGTATAACTTAGATGCCACATGAAAAAAATATATTTGAAGACAATAGCCAGTAATAGTTTCCTAACTTAACAGACAAAAATGTATTCTGCTTACACATATTCTATACTTCTTTATCTGAATCATTAATATAGAATTTTCTAGTTCACCATCTTGTGGTGAATTAGAAAAATCACTGGCAGATAGGAAAGCACTCCAGAGGGTTAATGTCATTGCCCAGAAGATTATTGGTTGCCCTCTCCCCTCTTTGGAAGAGCTTTATAGCTCCCGCTGCCTTAAGAAAGTTCAAAACATTATCAAAGATCCATCTCATACTGAACATCTCATACTGAACAATTACCATCTGGCAGATGGTACAGAATAATAAAAACAAGGACAAATAGGCTGAAAAACACCTTCTATCCCAGGGCAGTAGCTCTTTTAAATTTTGCTGTATAGTGCAGTGTTGGTGTGGTGTTGGTGGTTTCTGGTTCAATATGTGAAGGGTAAAGGATGTGTGCTTGTGTTTATTTTCATGGTCATGGTCATGATGTGCACTGGAGATGGTGTTTGGTTTTGTTGTACGAGGTGCAATGATAATAAAGTAAACTAAGCTAAACTAAACTAAACATGACCCAAAATTGATTCGTATCACATTCTAAAGTTTGTTCCAAAGCTAGTAATGTATTTGCCCAATGTGACTATTGACTAAAATAGAAAACTGGGTTTAAGGACTTGACTTTAACCTGATTTACAGCTACAAAGAATTAAATAAGAGGCCTGACTGCAGAGTTGCTATTTCATATTGCTATCAAAAGTATTGTAGGAAATATAGGAATGCAGGTAGAAGTTAAATATACTGAAATACTTAGTAGGCAATATATAATTCAGAAATAATCACTATATTGATGGAGTCTTAATATATGCATTCTGTTAGTTATATTTCTCATCCATATATCCCTGGTTTTTCACTGACATGTTAAAATCAACAAAAACAGTGCACTGTCACTAATTTTGGCCACTATTTGAATGTTCTTTACTTGCATAAGAAATGGATTCTAACTAATGGGCTGTAACTACAATCCTTTACTATTTAAAAAGCAGAGTTAACATATGTGTGAGGCTTAAAATTAGTGTTGAGTCATGGAAAGTGCCTACAGTTTTCTTGGCAAAATTTCACAAGTAGTTTGCACTTGCCTTCTTCCTAGGACTGAGAGTGAGTGACTGGCTCAAGGTCACCCAGCTGGCAGTGTGCCTAAGGCAGGACTAAAACTGACGGTCTCCTGGTTTCTAGCCTGGAACCTTAAGCACTATGTCAACTGGCTTTCTAGGAAGCTTTAAAATAACTAGAATTAAGTACATAATACAAGAGTTTTGAGTTTGTTCATTAAATAAGTTGCTGGTCTAACAATGCCCCCATCCCCAACTTTTAAATCTAGAGCAAAAATATCCCATTGGCATGATTTCTTTTTAATTTTGGGAGTAAAAACTTATGTCTTAAGACCTCTCATTGATGTTAAGGGAAGAAAGAATTAGTTGCAGGCCATACCTCCAAAGTGTGGCATTTCCCTCTGATCCTGTTGCACAGTAGCTGGTAATTCTCCAATACAAGGTTGAGCTCCGTTGTTAAGTCCTGACCACCAGATGGCAGTTTAGCAGCTAGCATTTTGATGCTGTCTTTCAGAATTTTCACCCTCACTTCTTTCTGCAGCACATCTTCTTTAGCTCTCTGCCCAGAGGAAGCAAATAATGACCATTGCAATTACTATATTAACAATGGAATCTGAACTAATAATTAAAATACTGAAATGAATTGTTAACACTGTATTTCATATGCACATGAGAAGCGATACAATCCATGTCTATGGACATTCTCAGTCATCCAGGTCATGGTTATCCCAAAGGTACTTTTCCGAGAGGCAACTGGACTGGTTTTTCTTTGAAGATGTTTCACTTCTCATCCAAGAAGCTTCTTCAGTTCTGACTGAATTCCCCACCATCCAGTTAGAGCTGAAGAAGCTTCTTGGATGAGAAGCAAAACATCTTCAAAGAAAAACCAGAAAGTCCAGTTGCCTCTTGAAAAAGCACCTTTGGGATGAAATCCATGGCTCCCAAGACACTTCACTTGAATTTCTATCATATTTTATCTATTTGCATTTATAAGCCACCCAACTCCAGTGGACTCTGTAGTAAATATAATTTATATTTATTCTACTAGTTGCCTACCATCATTCTGACCTTCCTTGATGCACAAATAGATTTCATTTCTACACATATTGTGTTGCAAACTGATCTATATAAATCTGGTTGCACCGAGTCAACTCATCCCAAGATACTTACTATGCTTAAAGATTATTACCTCAAAATTCCCAATTTATATGGCCCAAAATAACTAGTACATTTAAAAAAAACACTTTCTGGTCACATATATTTCTTGGTGTAATTTTTGATGATCTTACTACAATCAAGTGTACTACACCAAGTTTATTATTCTATTGAATGTGACTGTTTCAAAATAAATAATTTTTCAAACACCAAGGTCATGCTGACTAGCAATTCTGACAGTTGCAAAGTCAACATAACTGAGGAGCACAAGACTGGCAAAGGCTATAGAGCACTCAATTACAAAACCTTTTATAATTTAAAATGCCAGTGGCAATCCTGTCACTCAATTCAAAACGCTGCCACATTTTCTAATGTTGAAAAAAAAACCCTACAATCTGATTTAGTGTTTGATAGCCAGACTATTAAGAATGTCAGTTCCAAAATTTTACTAAAATTGTACTGCATAAAATGAACAAAACATTAAAAAAGACTCTTTACATTCAGAATAGCTGTATATTTTTTTCAAATGTACGTTAATATCAAAATTTGTAATTTTTTACTCTCACTCATGCATCCTTTCTATTTTCTCAGAGAGCTGATCAGCCATTATTAAATTACAATTAGGCATATGATATGAATTAAATTAGGACACAAGCACATATAAAATTATAGCTAAGAGACAGCAGCACTGAAATTTCAAGAATAACCAAAATGGGCTCTGCATTGTTATCAGAGTTTTGAAGTGTTACATTCTCTTATTAATTCCACTAATTCTACATTCATTTTAACACTGTAAAATTAAAGCAAGTGTCATTCCAAACTCCAGCCTCCTCTAATCTCACTATGTAGCAAGATTGGGAATTTCTACTCCAACCAGTATTTGCTGATCAAACAGCAGTAGCCTGAAGCCATCTGGTCAAATTGCAGAGTATATGACAGGGCTATGCAGCAATCTGGGCTTAACAGAGAAAAAAATATTCAGTATATACATGGCCAAACATATTAAACTTATTAGCAGCACCTTAAATCATATAAAATTTTAAGGTATGCAATAGTTTTTATATATTTTCACACAGTGCAAGTTCTAGTAGTGACAGTGGACAAAATATGGTCTTATAAATATGTAAATAATTTGGATTAATTCATTTTCAACAGTTAAGTAGGAAGGATAGTCAGCTTCAAACTGATAAAAAACAAATCACTCTGGTCTTTTCAGAAAAGCATATCCTGATGTAATAATATTAACAACAATAACTAATACACACCCATGTTTAGTGTCTACGTCACTTTTAAAATACAATTTAAGTTTTTCAAGTATTCCTGACCTTCATTTCTTCCACTGCATTCTCTAGCTCATCTGGATTCTTATATTCAAAATCTTTCTCCAAATATTCCTCTTCAGCCTGAGCCATCCATTCTTGCATTTCTGTCAAATCCTTTTTGAGATTGACAGCTTTTTCTTGATTTTCCGATAATTGATTTTTATGGCAAATGATCTAGCAATTCAAACAAAGCAACATAAAGTGCACAGCATTGTTAAAAGTTATTATTTTAAGAGTGCTGTACAACTGATGAAAGAAAAACACACGATCAACAGAATGGTGAAAGTTATTTTGAGATAACAACATTCTGCATTTTTTTTTGGTCAACATGAAATCTAGGAAATAATGTTTTATAGTTACAAGAACACGCAAATGTAACTAATGCAGTTCTACTTAATTTTTAATGCTCTATTCTTCACATTAAAAATGAAGAAACCCATGATGATGGCTATGGCAGTGATGGTAATCATGGTCATCATGGTTATAATGTATGTTTGCAGCAGTGAACTAGATTCTTAGAATAACTTTATTGTCATTTTAAATGCACACTAATCAGCATACATTAAAATGAAATTTCGTTGCCTACAGCTCTCAAAGGGTCTCCACCTCCAATATACACTACATAAACATGACTAAATAGATAGATAGATAAATATTATGCATATATCCACATATCCACATATATTATATGACACAGAGAAACAAGACAGTCTAGTTCGGATATATAAATGTACATTGCAAGAAAAATGAATCAAATACTTGTTACAAGTATTTATATTTCTAGCATTTCACACAAGAATAACCCATTACTAACACTCTCAGTTGCACTTCTTCCTACTGAGTATGTTCGCAAATCCAGTCCAGAATATAAACTGACTAATCTGAAAGAATAATGATGTCATTTTTTGATATTTTCTAAACAGCATAAGGGATGCAAGGAAAAAGTGCTCTAATGTAGCTATATTCTTATCATTTAGATGATATGCAAATAATGAAAATTGCCTATCAGTATAAACAGCAACAATACCAGTTAAAACAAAATAGCTCATTGGATATATTTTCTGATGAGAATCTCAAACAGATGAGAATTTGAGCCTGACAGCATCATCTATCTAGCAAGATAAAGATAAAACTTGAACTGAAAACATCCCAGAGCCTAATTTACACTACAACAAACTTATAGCCCTCCAGCTGAATTAGTGTATAACTGCCATCCAGCAGTAAATAATATTGGGAGGTGGAATTCATCCCATTTTACCATATTAAATTATAGCACAGTACATTAGTTCTATAGTTTAAAAATTAAATTGGTTATATTATAAAATTGATGGTTTTTCATAGAGAAATGTAAAGGCATTTATTTAGTTTGTATTTCTATTTAGGCACTTGTAAATGTAAAAATGGGATTTTATATGTTGAAAATAAAATAGGATACCTGATATTATATGACTGCAATGCATGTAACAATGCTACTACTTGGGTGCAATGACAGATATGAAAATGCAAGACTAATAGTACCAAGAACCAACCTGCTTGCTTAGTTTGTCCCACTGGGATTGAATGTCTGTCAGTTTGGATTTCACCCAAGCATTAACAGGCTGGCCTCTTAAAGAAGACTCTATTTCCTTCATCTCTTTTAGAGACAATTCAATTTTTTCCATTTCAATAATAAACAGCTGTTAATAAATGGGAAAAAAAATATGTTAACAGCTATCTCCAAAGATACAACTTGATATGTTGCTTATTTCGGAGACATTTTATGGATTTCAAAGACTTATTATGTTTGAAAAAAACAATTAACAAAGCAACTGAATACATGCACACAGAGAGGGGAGGGAGGGGGAAAGAGGGGGGAGGTGTCTTTTTATTTGAATGAGGTTACAAGGTGCTTTTTCATATCATATTAACCAGAGGTGAGCAACTCCTTAAGCACATTTTACACTCTAATATTGAACCACTAAAATTTGGTGGCAAAATGACCATTTATTAATGATAGGATTTTTATCCTTGGAAGGAGATTTAACTGATAAATGGTTACTTAATCCTTAGCTCGTTAAAAAGAAAACTTTTCTGGGTGCACATAAGATGCCTAATGATAAAGTTAATGATAAAATCATTTTAAAATGTCAGTGTTCATACAGCACACATAGCAGAAATAAACTGCAACACCATGCTAACCAAGTTAATAGCTACAATCCAAAGATCAGTATAAATAAATAAAACAAGCTTCTCTTTTACTTCTTTTACTATAAATTTATTTATATACATCAGTAATCCCTATCACTTAACACCAAAGGTGAATAATAACAGTAAGGTGTCTATTAAACACAAGAAAGTAGGTAATAAGCATTGGATTTATCTACCTCCCTGTGACCAGAGAAATTCAATACTGATCAAACCCATGTAAAATTCATGATATTCTTGGTGACTGACATAGCTGCAAAATTAGCTACATCTAATTTAAACTAGCACTGATACCAACAACTATGCTACAATCGTGACCTACCTGAAAGCTCATTCCAAAGATACAAGTTTCAGCTGATCATAAAACTCCTATCTTTGATAGAGTAAGCATTAGATGATCTGTATGCTACAGTTTTTCAACTTTTGATTCCAGATATGTGACAGCCCAACTGACCAATTTAAAAAGAAACAATTTTATGAAATACAAGATGAAATACAAGAACTGCACTAATTCAGTTCCGTTTTGGAAATGAGGGCAGACTTCAGCAACTAAAAGAAAGTATGGATGAGAATGGATGCGCTATTCACTAATCATGTTTCTCTTTCTGTGAGCCCCCATACTGGAGACCCATGAATTAAAACCATGCATCTGGAAACCAGAAGAACCCTATTTACTGCCCAGAGAAAAGATACCATCATATTTAGGGTTTATATGTGGAGAGCTTGCCATATGCTTAGTGGTGCCCTGCTAAAAGTCTTGCTTCTGAAACATTAATAAAATTGCATTAATTCATCCAAAGGGGGACTTTTTTTTTCAGCACATTCTCCAACCAGACTGTAACTGATTTGGCTTGTAAAAAAAAAAAGATGATCCAAGCGTCCCCAGGGTTCAAAGGCGGGTACAACTGAAATTAAGCAAGCCCAGATCTGTCAAGCCACTCATCAGACCTACATCATTATTGTTACCTTGCAAGTGCAGACTAGGATCAGAAAGATCTAATAGCTCTAATAAACTGCTTTTAATTAAAGGAGGGGAGGATTTTCTTAGGAAAATTTCCCTCTAAGAAAAAAAAAGTGATGGTAACCAGATGTGCCAAAGAGAATGAGCATAAAAATACAAAATGCTAAAAAAAAGTCTATATTCTTTTTCTAAACATGTACTCATAACAATTAAGATATTTATGGGCAGCATCAGTGAGATACTTTGGATAGCCAATCAGAACTATGCTACATATAGTTGAATGGATTCCACCTACGTCCATGGTGGCTAGCCTTTTTGGGCTCACCTGCCAGCACCCAGGAGGAAATGTGCACAGCCCCCCATGCCCCCTGCACATGCACGTGTGATCCCCCCGCCACCCCCTTACCTGCACTGCGCCTCCCACCTGTTTTTTGGCCTGTTTGAAGCCTTTTTCGGCCTGCCAGAGGCTTGAGGGATGCCTCTGCAGGCTTTGCAGGCCGAAAAATGGGCCCATTTCATCACTTCCGGTATTTCCGGAAATACCGGAAGTGAGGCAACGGGCCTATTTTTCGGCCTTAAGACTCTGGCAGGCCAAAAAAGGCCCGAAAATCAGCTGGGAGGTATGCACATGCACAGTGAGGTAAGTTTATTTGGGAATCATGTGCCCGCACAAATGACTCTGCATGCCACCTGTGGCACACATGCCATAGGTTCGCCATCGCGGACCTATGACATACATAAAAAGAGACTTCCTTCTTCCATCTTGCATTTGCATTATTACTCTGCATTCACAAATTGAAAATGTAGCAATAATAGCTCCTTGATAACAGAAGTTTCATGAACTCTTCTTCACAATGTTTAGATACAGTCAAGGAATAAACAAAAGGGGCATATGCCATAGTATAATAAATTGATGAATCTTACCATGCATTGATCAAGCTGTCTCTGAAGACCTTCAGGTTCTGTTTGCTTGATTTGGTCTTTCATTAGGAAATCTTTCACAGAATCCAGCCACCTCTGAACTACTTTTGAATCAGCCTGAATATAATATAGGAAAGTTAATGTTTTGTAATGTGACGTATTACTCAAATGACAAATACTCAATTGTTAGTAGTTGCCATGTAAATTTTAAAAATGCAAATATCTGCTCATAACATTTTATTAGGTTCATATAAATATTTGTTAACCAAAAATCCAACTACAGAGATATTGTTTTTTTGATGATACAGAGTAGTAACTACAGTAAACAGGGAAAAAACAATTTCTGAGAGTTACGTCAATAGTAGACTTACAACTCTTTAGATCAGGGGTCTTCAAACTTGACAGCTTTAAGACTTGTGGACTTCAACTCCCAGAATTCCACCTCCAGTCATGCTAGTTCAGGAATTCTGGGAGTTGAAGTCCACAAGTCTTAAACTTGCCAAGTTTGAAGACCCTTGCTTTAGACTCATACCTTGTAACTGAGCAAGGACCAGAGTCGTATTTCACTAAATTAGAAAAACATGTGACCAAAATTATAATTTTGTATTACATTTATGTAGGATTATTTATTTAAATGATTTACACAGCTTTCAATCTCACAAATGCAAGTCCGGGCATCTAGCAATAGGTTAAAAGCCAAGAGCAACAGCAGCCCAAAATGATTAAAAGCAACTGTAATAAAAATCAAATGCAATATGCCTAAAGTTAAAAAAAAAAATCTTCCCGTTGCAAATCAAATAGTAGGCAAGCAAAGTGACTAGCTTCGCCTAACCATCTGGCCCCAATGCTTCAGGGAAAAGCCAAGACTTTGAAACCTTAGGTTATGGCCATCCAGACCTCATGGAGCTCAGCAGGTTCCATGACATATAAAGCACATTTCTTACATCTCCCATTCATAGAAGTAAGTGGAATATGTTGACCCTGTTAGATCTGGTGGGTGAAAATAAATGGAGACAAACAATCCAGCATACAACCTGGCCCTGTCAAATGTAGGTTCTATAGTTCCTGTCTGCTTTAGAATGGACATTAGGGTATACCTTCTTTTGTAAATACTTTCTTTCACTAAACATCTGGACTTTTTTTCCTCTATAATTTTGCTTAGTCATTGTCTTGAATCCTTACAGCAGTGGTCTCCAATCTTTTCAGCTCCCCAGACCAGCAGCATGGGATGATTTAACATGTGTATCCGCCACTTGCACAAATGGAACTTTGTGTGCTCACCCGATGCTTGCGCGGCCCAGTTCTCAATGGGCCATAGACCAGTACCAGTCCGTGGACCAGGGGTTGGGTACTCCTGCCTTAAAGAACCTGCTAGTACTCTAGTGGAGACTGGGTGGCAGAACTCTGAGCTCACAGTATCAAAGATTTTCTCCAGTTTATCAGGGTTAACAGATTCATTGAATAACACTACTGACCTGCATAGAGTCTTATTAAATCAGGGGACTTTATTTGACAGATGCCTAGAATAATGCTCACAATACCCTGCAATGTTCTTCTGGACCTTCCTTAGTAGAAGTGACCAGATTCCTTTACACAAGGCTGCCAACTAGTTCTCCATAAATGTAATAAAGATAGAAAAATCACTGAGTTTTGCTGCTCTTATTGCCATGAGGTAATCCTTAAGAAAGGCTCTCAATCACACTTTACCAGTTTCACTGTTTTCCTTCAGCAGGATTATGGGTGCTTCTTATGCCAATTCATCTCCTGGAGCTCCTCTGAAAACCAATGCAGGTTCCAGGATACAAGGACATAGAAGGGCCACGCAAGTACAGTTCGGTCCAGGGCTATTGTTCCTCTCTCATTCCAAGCAACAGTTAAAGCCTCAGACATGCACCAGAACGACACATATTGTGTTCACATTGAGAATTAAATTCTGAGCTATTTTAGGCTACTGTAAGAAATTTTAGAAATGCTACCGATGGAATTTAAGAGTGTTTTTCATTGTTTTCAATGATTATGTGATCATATTGACATGTTCTGCCTTGTTTGTCCAGTTCTTGTATTTTTAGCTCTATCTCCAATTTTTATTATTTTTCAGCTTCATTTATGAAGTGTGTCCAAAACTGATGGAACATACTATATATTCCCCAAAATATTTACTCTATTTTTAGAATGGAGGTCTTTATATACTAATATTTACACAGTGTTAAAAGAATTATTTTAGGGTTAAATACTCCTTATGGACCATTAGCACTGGACTCTCCTAAGTCTATCTGTTAATTTTTCACTTTTTGACTCAACTGCATTTAAGACACATTTTTTCCTGTTGTTGAAAACCCACCCTTGGATTTATCCATCCCTTCTAAATATTGTCAGAATGTTATTCTACCATTTGCTTCTAGGTCTCTAGTTTACCCCACTAATTGCTTATATCTTGACTGTCATCTGTTTCTCCTATTAGTTTCCATTTTCCCTTTCCATGTATTGTCCTCACCAAAATATGTTTTTTTCTGATTCTCAAAGTCAAAGGTATTTATTCTTATTCACTCTAACTACTGCTTCCTTTGATGTTTCATAACTTCCATATCTACTAATATCTTCATCCAATCAAACTGATGAGAGACAAATTCATATGATTATATGCGATTATATGATCTCGCAAATAGTCCATTGAACTTCACTTCAAATAACACCTCTGAGTCCCCTGTGAGCTACTTCACAGATACCCTTCAAAAATAAAAATAATGCACTCCAGAGGTGGTATTCAGCAGATTCTGATCAGTTCTGGAGAACCGGTAGCAGAAATTTTAAGTAGTTCAGACAACCAGCAAATTCTACCTCTGACTGGAGATTTTACGGTATCCCTCCCCTGCCACGCCCACCAAGCCAGCTCACAGAACCGGTAGTAAAAAAAATTGAATCCCACCACTGGTGCACTCATATTAGAGGTCAAATGATTAATGTTACACCATTATCAAGAGTGCCTAATATAGCAGTGTGAATACTGTGTGAATATAGAAGCCCTGGACCTCTGGAACTATTCTGTGATTGCACCAATGACACGCTTTCATAATTGCAAATGTGCCAACTGGCCCAGAAAGGTGTTGGACCATTATTTTAGTCTATTATCGATTCTCTCATTACACTGCATGCATGAACCCTGTTTTACAGAAACAGTTAATATTCATTGTCATTCCTCAGCAGAGAGTAGAAAACAATCGTGTAGGAAATAAATGTTTTAAATGTCAGTTAATAAATCAAGCCTCATTTTCTCAATTAAATAGTTGATTAAATGGTTGGAAACCATTCAGGTCATCTTTCATTAAATTTTATATTTTCAGGCAGTAAACAACATTCATTGTTACCAACTAGATATAAAATGTTAAACTTTCTCAAGAGCTACTAAAATAATTTATTTCTGCTTATTCTGTTTTTAGATTGACTCTCCACATATTGTTATTTTTCCCAGTCAACTGCAATCACTTCTGGCTGCAGAATGATTGATTCATATAATTGACATACCATTTGAATTCATATAAACAGGTGCTAACATTATAGCTTTCTGCAAAATATAAATTAATTTGAGGACGAATATTATATTTACAAGAAAGTAGTTAAACAAAAGTTATTTCTAGTTACCTCAAATGTCCTCAATTTGGAAACAGTTTCTTCCAATAAGTGAACATCTTTAGAAATCTTTAGTTTCAATTTGTCCCTGTATCCTTGAAAACATTTCAATTCTTGCTTGTATAGTTTTGACTTTTCAGCAGAAATATGCTTCTCCAATACTTGTGTGTCTGCAACAAGTTTATCAACCATGCCTTTTTGATTTTCTAGGGTTTCACAAACCATCTGCAGGGAATAAATATAAAAAATATTAATTATATTTATATAAAATGGTGCTTCTTCATATGTTCTATCCTATAAAATGTATTTGATTTATTGGCATAATGGAATTGACCTTTGTATCAAATTAGGATGTTGTCCAGTGACAAAGTGAAAGTTTTATTGTATAATTAAAAGCTTTTAATAATATTGAACTAGCCCCAAACCCTGATTCTTGTATTGACATCTTATGTTGATTTTTAGACAGCAGTTTACAATAAAAATGGTTGGAGGTATGCCTCTCATTCCATCCACCTTCAACATTTGAAAATCTAAAACTAAATTCTATGCACAACCCTAGCCACTGACATCAAAAGGACAATTAACTAACAATTAATTCTTAAGTATAAGAATTCTAACCCAAGATGGAAAAGCCCAGATAAAATAAATCCTGACTTGCTAACAATGCATTTCAACAATTTCTTTAAGAGCTTTTCTTGAACTTAACTTTCTCCTTATTAAAGGTCTCAACCATTTTTTCCAACACTGACAGATTATTTTGGGTATTGTCACAGAATCACCCATTCTCAGCAACTTTACCTGCTAGAAATGGGATAGCTTTGTACTTTAGTTTAAAATAACTTCAATTAATTTATCTATGGAGATTCTCAGTCATTTAGGTCAAGGTTGTCCCAAAAGTGCTTTTTTTCAAAAGGCAACTGGACTTTTTTCAAAAAGCAACTGGCTTCTTGGATGAGAGGTTAAACATCTTCAAGGGAAAACAAACTCCAGTTGCCTTTTGAAAAAAGCACCTTTGATTCAACTGATTTAGTAAAGACATTGCCTTAATATATCTATGTTTTTATTTGACCTATAGGAGAACCAATTTCATATTTTGTTTTGATCACATCAGAAATAAGTTAGACTCGTGTTGCTTAAATCTTCATTTTTGCCAGTCATTTGGAATCTGCCAAATGACTAGATGCACCATCACATAAATTAGCATTTCCGTACTGCATTATTATTTTTTCTTAAATGGGTTGTGATCTGCTTAATCCCAGCTAACCACCACTACCACCACCCCAATATTTATTTGCACTTGCAAACTGACAGCTCTGCAAGGAAATTATTATTCTGGCTACTTAAAGTATTTAGCTAATGCTTCCTAAATATTCTAAAGCTTTGTTTATATAAGAAACGTTTGTCAAAAAGTATTTTGGATGCAGCCTTCATTGTGTCTGCATTTCTGCATTCCATGTCTCTGTTCGTGCTCTGTCACTGAGCAGCAGTTTTCACACATAAACCTTTTATTTGAAAAAAATGTAGAAGACAATCAAACTTTCTACCCACATCCCAACATTAGTCACCAGAGATAAAAATCTAATGTGATAAAGACATGAAACCAATCCTTCAGTATTCTGCTTCATCTGAACTTAGAATTTAATCAAGTGCCAAAAAGAAACATACCTTCATCTGCTGCAAGGCTTTTTCAACCTGAGTCAAGTCATTTACTGAATTCATGATGGAGTGCACTTTGCTTTCCAATTCATTCACCTCATCCTTAATTTTTTTCAAAGAATCCAAGTAAGTCTTGGGGGGATGACTTTCAAGTTCTGCATTTAAAGTAAGCATTTAAAGTCAAGTTAACAACTTGCTTATACAATTTGAACCAAAAATATAAAATAAAAATGCAATATAACCTAGCAGAAATGTTGGTCCACAGTACATACAGTCTTTTTCAATTATAGATAATTACTATGTGAAAACATTTTTTAAAAGTTTCTTGTGGCAAATGTATACAAACTGCTTCCTAAAACTTTTGCAAAGCCACTGCAATAACAGGACTCCGATACGTGTTAGTTTACACATATCATCTCAGGCCAACATTCTCCTCCCAATAAGAGTCAGGAGGAGCTCTGATCTGGAAGTAATCAGGTTGAAGAAAGCTAATGCACAATGTAGTATTGATTTTTCTTTATAATTCAAAATACAGAGTAGTTATATGACAGCTGGAATCACATTAAGGTTGGAGTCTATCAACAGAAAAGCTGGATTAGAAGCCAAGCAGTTTCATCTGTGGACATAAATCTGAACAATTGAATTTTTGATTCAAAAAACCCTCAACTGTACCATGAATCCCTGCAGAAGAGTGTATTGTAGATCTACATTTTAAAGACCAATTACTTGGATGACTGATGTCAAATAATGGTTGCAGGCAGCCTTGCCAGGGTGTCTCTTCTATGAATTTTCACTATAAATAGCTGTTCTATGATGCGCTGCTGCTCTGTTTAATTCAGTTCTGAATGTATGCTAATATTGATAGGATTTGATTATGATCCAGAATGGCTTACAGAACTGGTTACTCCCTGTTTTCTGGGGATCTTTGGCAGCTAGCATTGAAAGAAACATCTGCAGTACTGGTCGTTTACATAAATGTTAATCAACTCTCAGAGCTATGTCTGTTTGATCTGTTTGTTTTATCGACCGCAACTGAGCAAATTAGTGGCTGTGTATCCTAAGTAATGAATTCAGATTTAAACTTGTCATATGTTTTTCTTCCTCTTCACTTTTCCTTCAAAATTGTTGGGGGAAAAAAGATGCTTCAATTGTTTATCTTTGTATTTGACAATTTGTCAAGGAGGGTTATGATAAGATGTTTCTCGGTGATTGTATGGAAATCTGAAATATTCAAATTATTAAATTCTAATAAGAAGGATCACCTTCTGCTATTTATAAAAATCAATATCCAATTAATAATTCAAATGTAACTGCTACATTATTCTTTTTATTTTCTTGTTTTCCTTTTTTGGTAAATTTTACTTCAATCCAAGCTTCTATTTTCCTAAATGTAAAATATAAAATTTAAATGTAAAATATTTAAAATATATTTTGAAGGTGAGTTTATTTGCTTTTGTTGTTCTACATACCTTAAACAAAACTTGTGCATTCAGCTGACATAAAAACTTAATTAGGGGTGTATTAACTAGACAGCTAATTTGGTATAATGATTAAGGTTAATATTAGCAACCTATAAGGACAAAAAGGACAACCTATAAGGACAAAAAGGACAACCTATAAGGACAAAAAGGCAACAAATTCACAAAAAAATCAAAACAATGGGCAGAATCCATGTTCTCTTCCAAAGCAGAAGAAGATTCTGTGAGTGGAACCCTCTTTTCACAAGAAAAAAAACCCCTCTGAATCTGAGCATTAAAAAATCAATGGGGAATTGCAAGCATACTTAACCTGCATGAAAGAAAAGCTGTCTCGACCTAAGGCAGCATTGAGCAGTAATAACTTCAAGCGTCTTGACATTTGGGTTTTACTAGAATGTTTTATTGACACTGACATTTTCTGTGTTTATTGTTGAATTTAAGTAATACATTTTATATGTGTGATTTTTGTTTAGTTGCCCAAGGCAGACATTTAGTCTGATAGGGTATACATTAAGCCATCATAACAAACGATGCTCCTTAAGACTTCCTATTCAAGGTCAACAAAAATGAAGACAGTTCTTATGTTTTAGACATACGGGATGTCTTGAAGATTGAACTCTGACATAAGAGAAAGTGCTTAATAGAACACAGAAGACAAAAGTAAACTTCGCCAATTTAGACAGTCATCTTTACTCCCACTCTGTCTAAGTCCTTTGAGCACACCAAAGAGACGATCAATACAATCATAAGAAAAAAGGAGCATTATATAGATAAGGACATGTACATGTTTTGACATCACCTAGGAAATTCCATACTCTCTCTTTTCGCCAGCCTTTGGAATGATCTGCTTAATAAATTCATTCATTCCAGAAAAGCCCCAATCTAGATGACGCTGGGAGGACGGTGGTGTAGAAGATATTTCTGACATTACAAGAAGAAGGCCAAACAATTTCTTCCCTTTTAAGATTATGCTTGTGGTTATTTACATAGCCTTTGCCAAAACCTAAGATGAAAGCAGCCCCAGTTGCGAGGCTTTTGCTCCTAGCAAAAGCGGAAACCTAAGACGATACAAAGGAGAGGAAGGGAGATTTTATAAAAATCAAAGCACACCTCTCTTCAGTTTCTGCAGAAGAAGTTCTAGTTCCTGCTGGGCAGAACTGAAGTGGCTGTTCAAAGAGCAAAAGCTATCTTCAATAAAGTCTGGAGCAGCAGGGTGAGATGTCAGCTCCTTGCACTTGATCTTCAGGTGTTCCATTTGAGGAGTCAGACTTAAGAGGTTTGTGAGTTCCCCCTTAGAAAGAAAGAGTGCCAACATTGGTTATTTTTAACATTAACATGTTTAAAGACTGCAAGAACCTCATTTCTTTAGCAGTTTACAAATATGATTAAAATTACAATATAAAATAATAAAACAGCAACAACTGTTCAGGTAAAAATATCATCCCTGTCACTATCATTGTCATAATAGTATAATAACAAATGCAAATAAGACCACAGCAAAACAGCCTTCATTAAGTCCGAAATGCATCCTTATAATAACTAGAGCAATACTATTTTATTTATTTGTCAATCGCTTACAAGACAATAGGTTTAAGTATAAACATGAGTAAGAATACAGGAAATAGGTACGAATAAATAGGGACAATAGGACAGAGACGGTAGGCATGATGGTGCACTTACGCACGCCCCTTACAGACCTCTTAGGAATGGGGTGAGGTCAATAGTGGATAGTTTGAGGTTAAAGAAGTGGGGGTTAGAGGATGTAACTATTGTCCATCTAAGTGCTAGAAAGACCGTAATACAAACTCCAGATAAACCTCTCTAACCAGAACATTCCACAGATGAAGAACCGCAACAGAAAATGCTTTTCCTCTTAGGTGGTACACCAGAACCGACCTTTTCAAGATCATGTTCAAGTCCAGGCATACAAATATGAGACAACGACTGTACTCTAGCAGTACAGGTCAAACATAAATAACTGCATTTGGTGCACCAAGGTTGTTGAGCTTACCTGGCACGACTCCTGTAGCACTGCTAATGGTTGATCCTCAACTGCAGAATTGTCTTGCAGCCATGCTTCTTTCTCGCTCACAGACTTATCGAGCTTACCCAATTCACTAAAGTAAATATTGATTTCATCCTGATATTGAACTTTTCTTGCTACTTCCTCCAAGTAGCAAGCAGCCCCTTTCCACTCTGCCAAGAGCCTCTTAAGGGCGTTGCCTGTTTCTTCAGTAGGAAGCCCTTCTGAACAAAGATAACAAATCAATTGTACAAGTTGCAATGCATGAAAGATTTTATTTCAGCTATATTCCAGATATAAATACTAAACAGTGGTGGGACTCATCTCCAGGGGGGATGAGTCTGCCTATCGAGATGAGGTAGACTGGGTGCTTTCGTGGTGTGGAGACAATAACTTGGTCCTCAACACCAATAAGACCAAGGAGCTTATAGTGGACTATAGAAAGAACAGATCAGACATCCAGCCCTTGCTTATCAATGGAGACGAAGTGGAGCAAGTGGCCAGTTTTAAGTTTCTGGGTGTTACCCTAAAAGAGGACCTGACCTGGGGTGCTCACACTGCAGCACTGATCAAAAGGGCCCAGCAGAGATTATACTACCTGAGACTTCTCAGAAAACAACTGAATGAAAAACTGCTGGTGACCTTCTACCACCGCACCATAGAGAGTATTTTAACTTACTGCACCTCTGTATGGTTTGCCAATTGAACAGTGGCAGATAGAACAGCACTCCCGAAGGTTAATATAATTGCCCAGAAGATCTTTGGTTGCCCTCTCCCCTCTTTGGAAGAGCTTTATACCGCCCGCTGCCTTAAGAAAGCTCAAAACATTCTCAAGGATCCATCTCATCCTGGGCACCCTTTTTTTCAACTATTACCTTCTGGTAGACGGTACAGAATAATAAAAACAAGGGCAAATAGGCTGAGAAGCAGCTTCTGTCCCAGGGCAGTAGCTCTTTTGAATTCTGCTGTATAGTGCAGTGTTGGTGCGGTGTCAGGAGTTTTCAGTTCAATGTGTGGAGGGTGAAGGATGTGTGTTTGTGTTTTATTTTCAATGTGCACTGAAGATGGTATTTGATTTCGTTATATGAGGTGCAATGACAATAAAGTAAAGTAAAGTAATCTAAATCAAAATTTTTAGCCACAGGTTTGTGATGGATTAGTTCACTTATCGTTCTAGGACACAGTAGGCTAGTTCATAACTAAACAAACAAACAACACATTATGGCTAAGCATCATGAAAGGGACAGGTCAAACAATATCTTTTTAATAAAGCATATTTATATTTTGCAACCATCATTTGACACATGGCTTCATTTAACTAAACTCTCACTTCTTAATGAAAAGAACAAAAGCAGACAAAAACATTGTTGTAAGTGTACATTTGCATTAAGAAATTACACGAAAGCTTAAGACTGATCAACATGAATACATGGATATTAGCAAGGGGAAAAAGTCACAAATCTTTTCCTTATTAGGCATCATTCTCTGTATTAACCTGTGATCTGGATGTTGAAATCTTCTAACTGGTTTAATTAAAAACCAGACAATGTTAATAAAGGCTGTGTGGCTGCCTGAATTTTGCTGGGTCAATGCCATCAAAATATTCCAAATTTCATTGGGAAACTAAATCCTGTTTTTTCCTGCATAGTTTCTGGTTCCTTCCTATTTACATTTTTTGCTTTGAACAACTTGAGAGAAGAACACAGCTTGACAATGAGAAACTTATCTGAATTCCAGATATTACTAAACTAAAACTCCCAGAATCCCTCACCTCTGACATGATCATGGGATCACTGGACCAAAACAAAAGTTCAGTTAGTTCCTGCTGTGTTGCCTCTGAGCTGTCGAGATGTTTGCCACAAAACAGATCACTTTTACCTCTGAAGATGCCAGCCACTGTTACTGGCAAAACATCAAAACACTAGATAATTAGAACATAGTCTATATAGCCCGGACACCCATCACTATTAAATTATAACTAGCATTGTCACAAATTTCCATTAACACACATCCAGATGGATTCATACTTTCTAAAAATTCCAAATATTAACAAGAGAAAGTAATTGAAAAGACATGCGCTTCTCACTTCCATTATATCATAACATTACCTTTTCCCATTTGGTCTAGCAGATTTTCTGCAGTCTGTTTCAATTCATTCAACATTTTCTCTTTTTCCACTCTTTCTTTCTTTATTGCCTATAAATCAAAGCCATAAAACTTAAAGTGAAAACCTAAACATTTAAAAATTCCACTAAGCAAACCCTTAGTGACCCTTTTTTCCACCTCTGCATTTCGTAACTAGTAATTCTAATTTTTCAGTAGAATTAAAACACTAAATAATAAACTAGATGAAGATGCATTTACTGTATATCAAAATACTTTCTGCTTAGGTCATATTTTCATAAAATCACCATACATCACAAGCTGAAAATTAATTACGTTTTCAAACACCATATTCTCAGATGTTTACATCTTTTTGAGCATCTTATTACACTCTGAAACTCCACTGTCAGCCAATTATCACTTATTAAATAATCTTTACTTAAACTTAACATTGTGTCTGCAGATTAGCCATTGATTTTTCTGTCTCTCTCTGATGCTACTGTGACACGTAGAGCAAATCAGAGTGACAGAAAACTTAAATGAGTCTTTGTAAAATAATGTGTCAGGATCCTTGTAAACAAGCTGTTCTGGTTCATGGGAAAGAATCCATTAAACTTAACAAGTGTCAAATGCTCTGGAAGTACCCTCCAAATATACTGTATATAATTATTACAGCACTATGCGTATCTCTGACAATATTTCACATAGGAAGTACCTCTGTGGTGATATTCTTAATTAGGCCTTTTAAAATTAACCTAAAACAATTATTGTCCACATTTCCATTTTTTATGTCTTCTCTCCAGAGGGTGGACCAGGAGGTTATTAGGTGTCTCTATGAGCTGAAATCATGATTTCACTTTATTTTCTGTTTTATTGAGAGAATTTCTGCAGGGTCCATATTTAAGAATAAGATTTTCTTCTTCCTTCTCCAAAGTAAAAAGGGAATTTAATACAAGCGAGGAAACCGGAAAGAAGCCAGAAATGCCTATTAAACCTCTAAGAATTGCCTGTCATAAGTAAAAGTTACTTGTAGCCAGTGGAGAATAATCATGTTAGCCAAAAATATATTTATAAAAAGAATTCAATTTAGATGAAACTTTCCGATCAGACTCTACTTCCACCTATTAGCAAAACAATGTACTCACAGAAAATGCCTTCCCATTTTTCTCTTTACCTTCAGTTTTTCCTTCATGCCTGAAGTCTCTCTCATCTTCTTGTACTCTTTGATCTCTATGGCCTGAATGGCAGCTTTTGATTTTAAAATCCCATTCAACAACTCGGCAATTTCAACATCAAGCCTAGCGTAAGAAGCAGAACAATGTTTGGAATCATTTCTCCTCCCATTCAAAACTCAAATATCTTAAAGCATTTTAATAATATTTTCCCTTCCCCAATCTTCCAGTTAAACCATTAACTAACATTTCCTAGATTTTTTTTTTTTTTTTGGGGGAGACATTTTGTCTTGAAGAAAATAATTACGTTCTTACTATATTCTCCACTTTACTGTTCCTCATCCTAAAAGTAGTATCTTCAACTTGCTAACTCCTTCAAATATATATCCCTGAGAGTTCCATAATTTCCAAACATAATAATGGGAGAAAACCATATATTCAAACCATATATTATCCTATATTCAGCTAAACCACAGGTGTCAAACTTGCCATGTCACGTTGTCATCATGTGACATTTCACAATGGAGCTGGGCAGGCGTGGCCTGCGCATAAGGCATCCGGCCCACGGGCTGCCACTTTGACAGCTCTGAGTTAGACAACTGGCAGGCCAAGAAAGTGAAAGCGCAGAAATGATTGCAAGTTACTTTTATTTCCTGAAAAATGGCAGCAAGAGGATTCTTACAGCTGTAATTGCCCCACCCCTCATCCCCATGACCAAAGAAGATGGCTGTACTTTGAAATTAGGGAGAAGCAATGAGATGAACAACATCCATTAAAGAGTTAAAGCAGCTTGTCCAGTGCTCCCTCCCCAATGTTAATTCTAAAGCAACTGGCTGCTTTCATTTGTAATCAACACATGCATAAAGTAAAAATAACCTGAGGTAGATTCTGGGCTGTCTTGATTTTCTTAACATCAATTAGTTGAATTAACTCAGTTAACTCACCACATTAAACCACAAGCCAAGTTAACACACTGGCTTCATGTACACACTAAACAAAAAGAGGTGTGTCAAGAAGGGACCACACCCAATGTGTGAAGGAAAAAATGGATCAGCCTATAAGGGAAAGTAATGGCATTGCAATTAAAGAAAATAGTTTGTCCTATGTTCAGTGAGAAAGAAATGATGTTCCCAGACCAAGAAGTCATCTTACTTTTTTCTCATTTCAGTATCCAGGCCAGTTTGCCGCCTCCTTGGTAGAGGTGGTGGAGATTGTTCCATTTGGCTAGCCTGGGCTGTCTTTTGTTTCTCAACAAAGATTGTTTCGGTGAGAACATTCTGAGAAATCTGGGGCATTCCAACTTTTACAATTGCCTCAGTAACCTAAAGGAACAATGGAGACAGGGGTCAATCTTAATCAAATGAAGCTTAAAAAAAATTCCAAAAAAACAACAACAACAATGAATGACAACTTTGTTTAAATCACAAATGTAATTAATGGAAGCACAACATTCATATCCAAATGAAGCCCCAACCAAAACAGAAAGAGAAGGTAGTATTTGGATAGTACCTGATTAGAGTAATCCTCAAGTTTCTGAACTAAGTTGTCCCATCTCTGCGTGAGTTCTTCAAGATTACTGTCAATTTTTTTTAATGCCTTCTTGTTGTTCAGGAGCTGTGCCAAATCATGGGCCATCTCATTCAGCTGCTCTAACATCTGGCGCTTCTTTCCCATGTCTTCTTTCAGACTCTGACAGTGAAAACACAATAGCCATGCCATTTTAGAGAAATGTCTTTTGCTCAGATTTCCCACAGGAACAGCAACTTTCTTAGAATATAAGATGTTTGTAAATTTGTAAATTCTAACAGAATAGGAATTATGGACAGAGAAAGATGAGTTTCCAGAACATTCATATCCATTTCACCCGAGGCTATTTATTTTGAATACTTGCAAGAATAGCCTATTTTCCAATGGGCTGTATCCAAATTCACAACCAACATACTGAAAATATGGGAACTGAAGCCCAATACGGATAGTCCTGACTTACCAACTGCAATGGGGAGTGGTGATGTGGTGACTCCATCACTAAGCAATGCAATTGTAAAAAGTGAAACATCATGGAACCATGATCAAATTTCAGTGTCAGTTCCGGTTGTGATAATTAGCCAAATCACCCACAATTGCTAAGCATGATGTCACATGATCATGACTTGTCATTTCCTGCTGGTTTCCCCAATGACTTTACTTGTTGGAAGCGAACTGTGAAGGTTGCAAATGGTGATCATGTGACCTAGGACTCTGCAATCATAGTAAATGCACTGTGCTGCCAAGCACCCAAATCACAACCACCTGAAATAGCCTAAGTTTGAAGAGCAGTTGTAAGACTTTTTTTCAATATTTTTGTAACTTTAAATGACTGCTGATCAAGGCAGTCAATAAGTGAGGACGAGCTATATATCTGGGAAATAGGAGGTTTGGAGAGATGAGGCTGCAATGTTATTTTGGGTGGTTACAGAAATAATGAGTTCCAGGCTACTATTACCATTCAGAGGTTCCACTGCATTGAACCTTGGAAATATTAGTAGAATTTCCCACATAAGAAGAGATCTTGCCATTTAAAACATTATGGGTAATATCACTACAAAGGCATTCCTTGAGTAAAAACCAAAATTGTTTCAGAGTGTGGGAAAGTTCTTGATCATGATCTATGCCTGCAACAGACACAACATGCCTTAATTCTCATTTTCTCTCCCTCCCTCCCTTCTTTCCTTCCTTCCTTCTCTCTCTCTCTCCCACCCTCTCCCTCTATGTTATATCTGATAATTAAGGTTTAATTGTTTATTTATTAATTTATTAGATTTACAATACAAAGAAAGTAATACTTACTGCCAGCTTTTGGACATTTGCACCCAGCTCTGTTTGATCTTTAAAGTTGCATGTCTGTATTCTGCTTAAAGCCTCTTCTTTTTCAACCAACCAGGCTTTCAACATACACTGAGAAAAAAAGTACATCCACAAATATACTTAATTAATTCCCCTATATTTTACATATCACCACCACTGCATCATGCATAAGCAAGAAGACCCCAGAATCATAACAATAATCAATCTGCCCTTTAAGTTACAATCACAGAAAATTATGGGTTGTTTCAACATAATAGGTATTATGCTACATGCAGCAGCTATGATTGGTTAGGAATGTCTTACAACTCAATTGCTAGATATTCATGATATAATAGCAATAGCACTTAGAATTATATACAGCTTCAGCGCTTTGCAACCCTCTCTAAGCCCTTCCCAAACTTGTTGGCCACCAGGCCGCATGAATAGCTGACCAGTGTGTTCACATGTGCACACATGCATGCACACCCCACTTACACGAGCGTCACTGGCAAGCACTGCTCACTCACAGCCCTGTTTGTGTGTACTCGCAGCCCCATTTGCATGCACATGTAAAGGCGCCTGCCCCTTCCACTCAAGCTGTCAACCCAGAAAGGTTGGGGAACTCTGCTCTAAATGTTTACAGAGTCAGCCTATTGCCCCCAACAATCTGGGTCCTCATTTTACCAACCTTGGAAAGATGGAAAACTGAGTCAACCTTGAGCCAGTCCGGATTGAACTCCAGGCAGTGAGAATGAGAATTAGCCTGCAGTACTGCATTCTAATCACCGTGTCACCATAGCATTAAATCCAATCCAAACAAAAATTATGAAAGGATATAATTCAGAGAAAGCAAAATGAAATCCCCCCTCAAATATTAAATCCCTATTTTCTACTCTGTTTATTCCTACTCAACAACAGGAAAATGAGGTCGGTGATAAACTCTGGTAAATCTTAATTTTCATGGATGAGATTGAGTAAATGGTAATTTTTCTTAGGTCCTTGGGAGACAAGCAGGATAAAAATGTACACGGGAGGAAAAAGGAGAACCTGAAACTATGAAAACACGGATAAAATGGAGTAATAAGAGGTAAGATTTTATTGTGAATCTTAAGACCAGACCTTTCATTTTCTTCTATATAAGCAAATGTTTTGTTCCCCATTCATTTTTTTGAACCAAGTTATGGCAAGGATCAGTCTTCTTTTCATCCTGATGCTGGTTGGCTCAGTCTTCCCAAACACTTTTTTTTAAAGTTATTAACTGTCATTAACCTTAAAGTTATCTTTAAGTTAATTCAATTAATTATGTTTGATCCTCACATTATTTATAGCAGGAGAGGCAAGATATCTCATACTGCAGTAGCATTATTCACATCTACTGTAAGGTATAATGTCTAGGTACTTCCTGCTTAATTGAGTTCTTCTGAGGTCATTTTTTGGTACCTAGACATGATTTATACCCAATATTTAGATATATTCTCTACCATATAGACAGCAAGGCTGCTACTTTTTTATTTTGATAGTAAAAAAAAAACAAGCAAAACTTTTAGACACTATAAATGTTATTCAATCATAGATACTTGAATGCAATTTTCTGAAATAAAAACTACATTTTTATCAAATCAGGCCCAAACATCCCCCATGATGATTATAGCAATAGCATTTAAAATGGTGGTGCAGTGTTTAGAATATTGTAGGCTAACTCACTTAAAAAACCACTCTTTAAGTGGTTTACAGAATCAGCATATTGTCCCCAGCAATCTGGATCCTCATTTTACCCACCTCAGAAGGATGGAAGGCTGAGTCAACCTTGAACCATCCAGAAGCGAACTCCTTGAGTGAGCAGTGAGTTAGCCTACAGTACTGTATTCTAAACACTGCACCACCGTGGCTCAATATTTTATGCATTTCAGTACTGTTCAGTTCTTGTGTTTAGACTAGAAACAGGGAAATCTAAATAAAACCCATTCTCAATGATGGAAGTTCATTTAGTGACTTTGGACCAATCACACTTACTACAAGGACTACACAAAATAGTAGTTAAAATGGGAGAAAACTGGAGAAAGTTTGATATGTACAGCTCCTGGATGAAAGGTAAGATAGAAGTCTAATCAATAAATAAATGAATATTAGCCACTAATAATAAAATGGCCACATTTTGAAAAGAAAACATTTTGAGCAGTGGTGGAATTCAAATTTTTTTACTACTGGTTCTGTGGGCGTGGCTTATTTGGTGGGTGTGGCTTGGTGGTCATGTGACTGGGTGGGTGTGGCCAACTCAATGTCACTCACATTAAGGGGTGCCTCACCTGGCCGCTCCCCTCCCAGCCATTCCCTGTCATCCAGCCTCAACTTATCTATAGTTCTGTAAAAATGTTGTTCACCTTTTTTTACTTGATTATCTGCATACTATAGATGTACTTTCATGGACCACTGAAAGGAGGAAATGGCTCAAATGCTTTACTCAAGAGTGTGATATAGGCAACAGGCTTTTAAGGGGCTGCTACAAAGAAAGGGGGGGGTGTATTTTCCAAAGCACCAAGAGGCAAACAAGAAGCAATGGATGGAAACTGAACAAAGAGAGAAGCAACCTAAAACTAAGGAGAAACTTTCTGACAGTGAGAACAACTAACCAGTGGACCTGCTTGTCCCAAGAAGTTCTGGATGATCAATCACTGGAAATTGTTAAAAGACTGGACAGCCATTTCTCTGAAATAGTATAGGGTTCCCCCCAAAGTCCCTTCTAAGTGTTATTCTGACTTTTTTCCCAGGACCTCTACTCAGAGTTTGGCATCCTCAGTTTTCTTGCCTGAGCAGGGGCTTGGACTAGAAGACCTCCAAACTCCCTTTCAACTCTGTTAAACACACATGTATTTATGCTCTGGACTATAGACACTGAATGCATGTAAACCCTGAAAAATATGTGGTCTTTTGCCCTGGGCAAAAGAAAGGCAGTAGAATCACTCTAGGTGTAGGGACAGTGTAAAATATTAACACATGATAAATAATGGAACAATTAAAAATAATAGCACAGAGTTTTATCTCTCTCTCTCTTCCTTCCTATTTCTTTTTCTTTCTTTCTCTTTCTTTGTCTCTTTCTGTCTTTCTTTCCCTTCCTTTCTTTTTCTCTCTCACACACACACCACACACACACTCTCTCCCTCTTTCTTTCTTTCTTTCTTTCTTTCTTTCTTTCTTTCTTTCTTTCTTTCTTTCTTTCTTTCTTTTTCTTCCTCTTTCTTTCTCTCTCTCTCTCTCTCTCACACACACCCCTGTCAGCCTTCATTCCCTCTCGCTCCAGGCACTTTACTCACAAGGGGAAGTGAATCCAGCATTAGAGAAGTTCTGCAGGTAAACAGACTTGCATTTGAAGCTCCTGCAAACTTCCCCATGGCTGGATTCCACCCCACCCCCACCCCCTGCGTTCTTTCCCTCTCGCTCCAAGCACTTTACTCACAAGGGGAAGTGATACTTCTACTATCCATGAAGAATCCAGCATTGGAACAGTTTTGCAGGTTAACGGACCATTGCTCCGCCCACGGTCATGTGTTTTCAAGTGGCTGCTTGAAAATGCATGGCTAGGGCGGGGGAGCAGACCTCCTTTAAACTGGGGCAGTGAGCATCAGGTGGGCGGGGCAAGCGAGTGAGCAGAAACTGAGCGACTGGATTTGGGGCGTGGCCAGCTAGATGTTGCTACCAGTTCGGCGACCCACGCCAAATTCTTGCTACTGGTTCGCCTGAGTAGGTGCGAACCGGCTGAATAGTACCTCTGGTTTTGAGGGAAAAATACATCATTTATTAAAACATCCTTACATATAAATGTTTTTGAAAACTGGCAGAACTGTTTAACCCCCATTTGTTCTAATGAGTCTTAACAATGCCATTCTTTTTTTAAAAAAAAATTATATCAAAAATGAACTAGGACCTGAAAACCAATTAAGTTTTTTAGAGAACAAAAATAGGTTTCCTATCACCTTGGAGAGTTAAAAGTTCATCTTTGACGTAATAGATGCTTTTTGTCTGGTTCAGATGAAAACTACAGCTTAATTTTACACCTGAATAATGGCATCACTTCAGGAAATAAAAGAAAATAGGATTAAAATATGAAAGGAAATCAATTCCCTTTTCAGATTTTTGTAATGGAGAGAATCCATATACTACTAAAATTCTTAGGTCTGTAACCTTTAACTGGGCAAATCAATGCATCAGAGGGCAAAACTTTTCAATTACGATACCTCAAATAGGCTAGCTTATAGAACGCCTGGATCAGTGGTGGGATTCAAAAAATTTTTACTACTGGTTCTGTAGGCGTGGCTTGGTGGGTGTGGCAGGGGAAGGATACTGTAAAATCTCCAGTCAGAGGTGGTATTTGCAGGTTCAACAAACTACTCAAAATTTCTGCTACCGGTTCTCCAGAACTGGTCAGAACCTGCTGAATAGCATATCTAGCCTGGACTCATTATTCCTGAAGGAATGAAATTTGGGGAAGTTGTGACAGTTTCAGTATAGTCAAGCAACTGCTGCTTCAGAGCCACTGCCACATTGCTGCAGACATGTGACCTTCATTTTCAACAATTGGACAACCATTTGTCTGAAATGGTATAGGATTTCCTGCTTGAACAAGGGGTTGGACTAGAAGACCTCCAAGGTCCCTTCCAACTATGTTCTTGTGTTATTCTCTTAATATTCACCTACAGCTTTCTGGCCACTTGCACAATTATTCACTTCCTCACTTCCCAACAGCAGTCATTTTCCTGCCAGAAGGGAAGGTGCAGGCCACTCAGGACTCACTCAAAGACAGAAGCAGGATTTGGTGGGATTAACATCACTCACCTGTTCTTCCAACAATTCTTGCCACGAGGTATTAATCTCTTGCAATTTGAGCCATTGCTCCTCAGTCCAACGGCAAACTGCAGTCCAGCGCTCACCAAGTGTCTGGAAATAACACCAAAAAAAGTCTGATATCATACCATTTCCTCTAAAAGCAGACAGAAAATCAAAATTAATGGAATCACAACTACTTAGCCTTTTGTATTATTTTTATCCCAAAATGCTTACTTTGGAATGGCCTTTCAATTAAGATCAAATCTAAGAAATAAAACTGTACCTTTTAATAGGACTGCTATGTTTGGAAGATTATAATAATCAGTCTAAGCTAATCGGACAGAATCTAGATTTATGGACACTTATTTAATCTCAACAGGATTGAAATACAGTAAAATTGAGTTGTGCAACTTTGAAGGGCTTCTGAAGGGTATTTAGCACACACCTGTCAGCATCTCCCTGAACCAACGTGTTTTTTTCTCAGATCACACTACATATACAATCCTGCAAAAAGATGCAATTTCCTGAAATAATTGCTGACAGCTGCTACTCAAGTGTTTCTGAATGTGCCAATCATCTTTTCCCATTCTAATCTGGATATCTTCTCAGTGCTACAGTAATTCTTTTTTCTTTTCTTTTTTATTTTTTGTTCAATGTTGACCAACATCTGGAAACTTCGCAACCACATTTGATACATATCCATCACATCATACCCTTTCAAAATACACAATGTTTAATTTGGCTACCATTCTAAACACTATCCAGCATGTGGTGTGTGTGTGTGTGTGCGTGTGTGCGCACGCGCGCACACACGCATTCATTCATGAAGTATTTTTTTAAATTTTCACAAGTAAATATTCAGCTTATACTTAAATGAACTTCTAAACATCCTGGATATCTAGAATTTTCTTTAAATAGTCCTTATGAAAGGCCAGCAGGGTAAGGGCTCACTTATTCTCTGGGGACACACTGTTCCACAGGACAAGCAGTGGACAGAAAAGGCCTTCTTTTGGCTAGGCCCCACCAGCCACCATTCCTTAGTCAACATGACCTCCTGGAGCATGCCCCTCCTGCCAGACCAGATGGGATAAGTACAGACAAGTGAGACAGTACAAACAATCAACATAATTAATTGACTACATAACCACTACAACATCTATTGTTGCTATTTATTAGATTTTGTGACACTAAGATGACAAGCAAATGTTTCAAGGAGATCCAGATTCAAATCTGAACATCCACTGGGTGACTTCAGGGTAGTCACTCTCAAGCCAAGCAGGTTGTGTTTGTAACAATAGAAATGAAGATGGTTTTCCATGTAAGCCACTCTGACCTCCTGGAAAAGGCAGGATATAAATCTAACCAATATGCACATAAAACATTTTTGAAAGCATTCACTTTCATGACTCCATTCAGAATGACCAGCATGGGTTACACAATATAATAAAAATAATAATAACATCCACTCACTTGCAATTGATCCTCCAAGAGAACCGTAGCACTCTCGCCACTATTTTCATCAACAATGACCACCATGTGAGTCAAGGAATTGACTTTAACCTGTTCTGCTTCGATACCTTTTTGGAGCTCCTGAAAGAATGAATTCCGATGTTACAAAGGTCAGATGCAGCGAAAGTTCAGAGAACAGAATGGAGGCCACATTTTCTTAGGGGCAACAATCTAAATCAGGGATGTCAAACTCAAGGCCCGCCAGCTGGATTCAGCCCATGGGGTGCTTATATCTGATCTGCAGGGCTGTTCGTGGTGCCTCTGCCAGTGAAAATGGATGCAGCCCTTCCGAGCTCTGTTTTCGCTGGCAGTGGGTTGCAGGAGGCTGTCCCAGTCAAAAACAGCTTGGGAGCCCATGTTTGCTGGCAGAGTGCTCGGGCCACAACATATGTCCCCGACATAAGTGACGCTGACCTGGCCATGCCCACCCTGACCATGCCCATCCCGCCCTCCCCAGTCAAACACAACCCTGATGTGGCCCTCAATGAAATCAAGTTTGACACCCCTGTTCTAAATGATCAGAAAATGATATTTCTCTTCAACAGAAGTCTTTCTTCAAGGAAAAGGTATGCATTGTATCATATCACATACGAATTTTATACACACACACACACACACACACACACACACACACACACACACATATGGAAAAGAAATCAAAAGACAATGTAAGATTCCAGACAAATAATGCTGCTGAATCCCATTAACCACAGCATGATATTATGCCATAAGGCAAGGGTCCTCAAACTTGGCAACATTAAGACTTGTAGACTTCAACTCCCAGAATTCCCCAGCCAGCCAGGAGATTTGGAGATCCCTGGCATAAGGGAATCCAGGACTTATTTTAAAATATAACAATTCTCATTTAGTTACAACCAAGAAATTAAAGTGTGAGAGGGTTTTCCCCATTGTTTATATGATAGAAAGAGGTAAGCATACTTTATGTTCATCCATCTGTTGTTGAAAGGTCTCCAAGTCTTCAACTAAGCACTGAGATTCCATCTTTCGAATGCGTTCCTCTGTAACAGTCAACCAGTCAGACAGCTGCTGCAATTGACTTTTCTGTAGCTCCATCAGCGCATCATGGAGGCTGCCAAAAAAAAAAAACCAGGAGTAATTCATCCAGAGTCCTGAGTTCACAGGTTCTGCCTAAGTGTAATCAAAAAGTAAACAAGCAACTTGGTGATCCTAGCTTTCTGTGGAATAAATTACTAAGCATGCTGATCAAGCCTTTTGTCTAACTATGTTGTATCACAAACACCATGGCTGAAAGCAAATTCTATCTAGCTTGGGACAGAATCTGTCCCAAACTTATTCTACAAAGTTGTTGAGGGATCCCTGCTGCAGGGGGAAAGAAGAAACTCTTATTATTCAAATATAATGTTCACTTGCCCAATTTCAAAATATATTTTATGGTAAATAAATGAAATTATCAACTAATCAACCAATTCTGTAAATAACTACTTAAAATTAGGATTTATTAAATTGTGTTGAATTGTAATCTATCCTCTGACATTAGGAACTATCCTAATAAAAAAAGTTCCTTTCAAAAAATATCTTAGGATAGTTTTAAATTTTCAATCAGAAGTGGAAATGAATTGTCTTCCAGACAAAATGTTCTAATAGTAAGCTATAAAACTTTGCTTTTTTATGCTCTCCTCCATCCTCCACGTCATGATGTTGTGGCTTAGTTTAGCTCACATGCTTTTTGCTTTGTTCTCTCCTCTATAGCATGATCATGGGGCTTGGATCATATGCTTAAAACATGTGTTACGCAGTAATCCTTTTTGTTACCTCAAATCTTTATCTGACATACAGCTTGAGACATATTCGCTAATTTGTGGAAAATGTTAAATCTAAACCAGAAACTCAATCATGGGGTGGGAGGGTTGTACGCTACAGATCTGTGCTATCAACGAACAATTATTGCCAAATAATGTTTTAGCCAAATTGCCTTGGACATCAAACTTCAAGTTAACAGATTCATGTTTCAGGTTTACTGCGAGATTTAGTCAACAAGGCAATTGAAAGGAATGATTGACTGATATGATAGACCTTTATTTTCAAGAGCAACTGGTTCTACGTTTAATGTTAGTACGATATTCAGTTTAGAAACCAAAATAAGTTTTTAAATGTACACCAATATACTGTATGCATATATGTATGTATGTATGCCTGCACATGTGCATGTGGAGATAGATAGACAGAGAAACTATTTGAAACATCCCATTTTCAAACAGATCCAACTCAATATTCATTTTCCTCTTTGCAAAAATGATTTAGATCAGGGGTCTCCAACCTTGACCACTTTAAAAGCTGACTGAGGAATTCTGGGAGTTGAAGTCCACCAGGCTAAAAGTGGCCAACATTGGAGGCCCCTGATTTAGATGACGCTTCAAAAACATCAACATTAAAAAAATGTTTAGCCTTAAACACTGAGAAAAGAGCTTAATATATCATCACAACTGGAAACTAAACCATGTGTATAAAACAAATGTAAATCATGCCACTTACTAGGATTGGCGGTCCATACTGTCCACTCTGAGGCTCTCCCATCTAGAATTTAACAAGATCATTTGTTCCTGGATTTCATTTTCTTCCTCTACTGAAATATTGCCCTGGGCTATCAGTTGATTACCAGCCTGAAGCACGCTGCCCACACTGCTCTGATGTGCTGTCAGCTCCATCATAAATTCCTATAAAAAGTTCAGACTAATGTGACCTAAAGCAAACATTGTTTCAACTATTGCATTAATTGCCAGATATTGGCAAGCATAAATATAATTTGCAACATTATACAACAAGTAGAAATTCTTAAAAGAGCCATGGCCCACAGTAACTTAGCATCCAGGCAGAGAATGATCTCATTCAGATTGGTAGTATGATATGGACAGAAGTAACTTTAAGCATTTGGTCCCATGATGGTCCTAATTTCAATTAGCTCCCTTTCATTTGGGAAGTGACGACAACTCTGATTCAGACTAGGACTGTGATGGATAAATAAGTAAATAAATAAATAAATAAATAATCATTCCTTAATCAGGTGATGCTTGATAAAAAGCAAGCAAGTAGAGTACTTGGTCTGACCCACTCTTATGTCCAGCTGATATTAAAAGGTAAAAAAGTAAAAGTAGACTCATATCATGAAGCAACTCTAGGCACCTTCTTCAATCCTTTGTTGTTAGGAAACTACAGTCAACTCTGAGCAGAGAGGATTTGGATGCAATTTAAGCTGAGCAACTACACAGAAGAAAATGTAACCCATAAGATCCCCAAGTTTCTTTGTAGCATTTTCTGGATGGGTGAAGGGAAAACTCTAGATTTCTGAAGCCTTAATTAGAATCTAATTCATAATCCATGGAATAGAAAGACCATCAAGTGGAAACTATATTAGCCAGCCTCTTGTAGTAAGCATTCTTCAGAGATCAGCCATTTTTAAGAATTAATGAATGAGAGCTGAAGAAATAAATGGAAGACTTAAAAAAAAGATTGTCACTTCATAATAACAACTGTACAGTAGTATATATCATACCAAGACTAAAAATAAACACTCAGCTTTAAATAAATACACCACAATGTGTCCTTTAATGATCATCACTTTTTGATTAAAATACTGCAACACAAGTAAGCATCTCAGTTTCTTGTGAATATTAAGGCAGCGAATAGATTTACAGATGTATATACAATAGTTCCTGATTTTGAAGTTTTTTTATCTTAAAACTACAACAGCAAAATATACAAATACAAATCAAGATAACAGTCAGTTATATTATACTTTAAAGCTGGGGTCCCCAAACTTGGCAACTTTAAGACTTGTGGCATAGCTGATTGAAGAATTCTGGGAGTTGAAGTCCACAAGTCTTAAAGTTGCCATGTTTGAAGACCTCTGATTTAAAGTATCGACTAAAACTGCATGAATTTTAACATGAACAAAGGTACAGTTCTGAAGGAAACCTCTTTTTTCATAATAATAACAGCAACAACAGTAACACAGAGCTTATTCCAGTCAGTTCCATCTCCTACATGAATGAAAAGCAGGACTTGGGGCATGTTAAAGATAATATATTCTCAGTTTCTCTCATTTATTCCAGCAGCCCTAAACCTTTTAGGCACCAAGGACCAGTTCTGTGGAGAGATTTTTTTTCCACAGACTGGAGGGGGCATCGTTTCACATGCTACCTGCATCCCACGGATGGGGTTTCGCTTGTTTACACAGCCCAGTTTCTGTCATGCCGCAGCCTGATACCAGTCCACCAACCAGAAGCTGGGGACCCCTGATCTATTCTACTGTAGTAAAATCCACTGAAGCTTATGTGGTAACCAATTTCTTAATATTTAAGTGGCCAGGACTTTTGTTTTTTGCCATCTCTATACTTGTATACCCTTGTAAATATAACAAAATAAAATATTATGAGAACTTAATTGCTTATTTAATTAAAAAAATCCACATCTAGTTGCCCATCATCCCCAGCCACTCACTTCATGTGTAGTAAATTGTCTCTTGACTTCCTCAACATCATCAGATATGACTTCCTGCTCGTGGAGGGCATCTTCTGCAGAGAGCAGCCAAGTGAGAACTTCCTCCAGAGCTATCTGGTAGCTGTCCAAGTCCATATCCACTTCAGTCAAGGTGCTGGATGCTTCTGCTTTTAGAACTGCACAGTTACCTTCAGAAGTTGCATACTGCAAGTAGAAAAATCAAACTGAAGGCCTCTTTTCACAAAATTATTTTCCAACACAGTTGTTCCTCCATATAGGAACAACTTACTTAACAGTATATAAATACAAAAGTAGTTTGGTAGTAGATTAAAGCATTATGCTATTTGTATCTTCTTAGGGGGAAAGAATGCTTTTGTAATAGGATACTCTTATGGGAGAGCAGTAACCACATATAGAATATTTAGTGAGGGAGAGGAAAATCTTAGACGTTCAGCATAATTAACTAGAAACCAAATAGATTGGTGCTATTGTTATGACCATTTATGGAGATTCTCAGTCATCCAGGTCATGGTGATTCCAAAGGTGCTTTTTTCTAGAGGTAACTGTGTTTTCTTTGCTTTTCCTTGAAGACGTTTCACTTCTCATCCAAAAGGCTTCTTCAGTTCAGAACTGAAATTCAAGAATCATCTTCAAGGAAAAACAAAGAAAATCCAGTTGCCTCTTGAAAAAAGCATGTTGGGGGACATAATAACATGGTTGTTGTCCTTTGCTGACAGTATACATATCTGCCCTCACAAATCCATGGAGAAATCCTTTATTTTAAATAAAACTTGTCTGCATAAATTTGAAAGCAAATGTAACTCGGTGTTCTAAAACAGCTGGTGAGAAACACTATTTAAGAGTTATTCATAAGAGCAATGTTCTGTGTAGCTCACACTGAAAATTGATATCACAGCTCAATATATTTTATAAGTACTTCTAAGATGTAGAGACTTCATCTGTAAAAAAAATATCCTATCTATTTCAAGTACGAATGTCTACCATAAGTCAAGTTTCCGGATGCCCAAGCATGGTATGTAACCGCAAACCTGTTATCAGCTAGGATCTCTGACAGGTGCCTGGCAAAAATCCCTTCAGATATTTCAAACACTTTAAATAGTACACACACTGAATGTTTTTCAACCAGTCTAACAAGAAGCAAGATGTTAGCATGTGGCAATAGAAACTTTGTTTATAATTTGTTAGTCACTAGGAAAAAAAGTAAATGATAAATATACTTCCAAGAATGTCATTAATTTGTGTTTGTTATTTACAAAATACCCAGCATTATTATAGTGCTGTGACTAAATAGGTCTGGTTTGCCCATTTGCAATCTCAAAATTATTGCTTTAAAAATAATGGAGTTGTTTAGACCCCCCCCAAAGCTCTTTGAACTACACTATAAATCGGAATCATTTCATCCTCCGTTTACTCATTAATAATTATGAAGTCAAACAGCTTTGAGATTTTCATTCTCCCTTGCCTTTCCAAATTTTTAAACTTATATGTTTAAGTCAAGAATCCGATTAGCTCCTTTTAAAATGAACTGGAACATCAAATGCAAAAACATCCAAGCTAACAGGCTTAATTTCTAACTTTAGCAACTTCTCAAAACAAAGTAGAAAAAAACAATTCAGTACATTTGTGTGCATCAAAAATTTACTGTGTGTACAATTATATAATTTCCAACGTACTTATTTTTTAAGAAAATATATGGCTGCACTGTACTTTAAATACCACAGCAAAATGCCTGGACAGAATCTTTATCGTTCAAAGTTTCTTATTTGCAATAAAAAGATATGGTGGACCCTCCTTATTATGTGTTATAATCTGATAATTTCATTACAATATACAGGTAAATAAACATTGTTAACAGCTTTTTACAAAGGAAAAGAGGTTCAAGCAGTTGACCATTTAGCATGCACTAAGCTGGGTTTCTCTGTCTGAAAAAAATTTAAGATATAAAGTCTTAAACTGGGGACTTCTAGAAATTGAAGTCCAAACAACTTAAAAATTACAGTGAGAAATACTGCACTAAGTCAATCCAAAAGTTTAACACCTTTTATTTCTCTATTTGTAATAGGAAATAGTCATAAAATTACTTCACAAAAAGTTTGGTGTCATCTAATTTTAGCTATGCAATGGCAAAGTGGATTTTGGAAATTGCAAAACATGTCTGAAGGCTTACTAGAGTGTCCTCAGGTAGCCCATGCCTATTATATACAGGGAAGAGCTAGCAAAATTTCAATACATTCAACTGTAGAAGATCATGTAATGCAAAGTTAAAAGAAAAAAAAATTCTTAAAAAGGGAGAAAAGAAGTCAGTGACAAGAATGGCACAAATCGCTGCCACAAAGAGAAGATTACAAGTAGCCACATTTCAGATACAGAAAAGTGGTCCGAGAGAATTAAAATGACCCATTTACTGTGACAAAAAAAAAAAAAAAAAAAAAAAAAAAAAAAAAAAAAAAGAAAAAAAAAAAAAAAATTTTTTTAAAAAAAAAAAAAAAAAAAAAAAAAAAAAAAAAAAAAAAAAAAAAAAAAAAAAAAAAAAAAAAAAAAAAAAAAAAAAAAAAAAAAAAAAAAAAAAAAAAAAAAAAAAAAAAAAAAAAAAAAAAAAAAAAAAACAAAAAAAAAAAAAAAAAAAAAAAAAAAAAAAAAAAATACCAACAAACTCAAAAAAAAAAAAAAAAAAAAACAACAAAACAAAAAAAAAAAAAACCAACAACCAACAACCCCCAAGAAAAAAACCAAACCCCCCCCCCCCCCCCCCACCCCCCCCCCCCCCCCCCCCCCCCACAAACCCCCCCCCCCCCCCCCCCCCCCCCCCCCCGTTTTATGCTTTGGTGTTTGAAGGGGACGAGGGGTGGTTGGTTAGAGTGATAAACTAAAGAAAGTCACAATAATCAAGACTGGAAATAAGAGGATACACTAATGCTGAAGAAATCAAAAATTTAGGGTGGAATAAAAATATGCTATAAAAATATGAGAGGAAGAAGGTAAACAGCAACTTTACTGCAGTAGGACAAAGTGATGTTGAAAAAGCTGAGCAGGGTGAAGAAGAAAAACATTTTGAAGAAATGTGATGAGGTAGAGGAAAAAAACAAACACTAACAAAAGAGGGAAGGAAAAAATTAAGTACATACAGGAAGTCATTGATTTGCTATCTCTGGAAAACAAAACATGAGGGCTTAATAGTAAACCTGTAAAAGCTTTATACCAAGTACCTTCCCAAACATGATTGTTTGTTCTGCTCTCAATACTGACTGCACACCATGTACTGTGACTGCTGCTATCTATCCACAAAGAAATAACAAAAAACTGGGTGGGTGGGGATTGCAAAAACATGCAACACTGGGGTGGAACCACTTAGCGTGATCTTATTCCCACATTGAGATAAATACTTTGTATACTTTGGCAGAGGTGCAGACCAAAATATCTGCAAGACACCAAGGTGGGAAACATCTGAAGTGGATTAATGTAAACAGCAACACTGGTGTTCATGGAGAGACTGCAGGTAAGTCATCTTGCATGGCATATTGGACGGCTAGCAAATATGTAAAACGATATTTAAGGATGGTATCAGTGAGGAAACCATAGAAAGCAGCACCAAAATACTAAGAACTGAAAAATTATTAATCAAACATATTGAACACATCAAACATATACATTAAACACCCAAACGATAAAATAAGTACTTGTAGATCTGCTGCAAAAATATCACTGAGAAAAAAATCGGAGACGCTTTGTAAAACAAAAATTCTGAAAAGATCAGAATCTGTTTATAAGATCTAAGAAGCAGAAGAGACAAAGATGGAATAAGCTTGAGAGCATTAACATGAAAAAGAAAGCGATTAGGGCTATGTAGCGTTTAAGATTAAGCACGCCCTCAAACTCCTTAAAGTAACTCTCCCCCCACTTCTCATTGCTCCACTGAGAAAAGATGGATTTGAGCAACTGACAACAGATGTTTTGTGCACATTCTCTCTGCTCCAAAGCACTTTTGTGGCTGAGAATCCAAAGCTCTGCTCAATTCTAGAAGAGATAAAGAGGTAGAATGGGTAAAAATAAAGGAGAAAAGATAAATATGTGTAGATGACAAAGAGGAAGAACAGAACTGGAAATCAGAGAGCATGAATGTGCAGTCGAAGGGAGAACTGAGAGAGTAAGCAATTTTCAAAAAGCAAAGGGGTTATCAAGAGGAAGAGAAAATATATTCTCATTGGAAGAAAGGAAAGATAAACACCAATCTGAAAAGGTAACAAGAGAAAAACTGCATATGACATTATAGTAAGTTAATGATACAAAGACAAGAAGGAAACAATGTGTTCCTTCAGTACTGCATGCTACTTCTGCTGACTGCCAGCTGCCGATTTCGACCGGCTCAGCCTTCCATTCTTCTGAGGTCGGTAAAATGAAGACTCAGATTGTTGGGGGCAATATGCTGACTCTGTAAGCCCCTTAGAGAGAACTGTAAAGCACTGTGAAGCGGTATATAAGTCTAAGTGCTATTGCTATTTCAGAATTTATTGAGTCCAATAGCAGTAAGGATGTAATTATAAGGGATAGTTTTCTCAACCTTGGCAAATTTAAGATGTGCGGACTTCAACTCCTAGATAATTCAATTCCTAGGTATTCTGGGAATTGACATCCACATTTCTTATAGCTGCTATTATTGTGAGGGAATACTAATTTACATATGATTACATGCACATACATATTTACTGCATTTAATATGTTCTGTATATTTTTACCCACTCTTTTATATTTTTCAATATCCAGTCATGATTGTAAAGTACTGGTAAGCTGTCCTGGAAAATTTTGTTTTGAGGCATGTATTTTTAAAACTAAATACAATACTGTGAAAGAAAAATTAGTGTCATCAATATGCACCACCTGTATATCTTCTTCACATTCCTTTTTATATTTTCTTGGAAGAGTCTCTACTTCTCGAATATCTTCCAAGGTAACTTGCTGAGGAAGGACCTCAAATAAAGATGTCAAATACATTATAATGGATTTCTTATCAGGAAGCTGTACAGCAACATCTGAAAACAGAGCATATAAATGGGATACTTATTTGATGGCTATGCAAAGTTTCCAGGCTAAAGTTATGACAGATCTATAAAACTACACTCATTATCTTCAAGTCCATATCCTCAAAATAGCTATCCCCCACAAAACATAATAATTCAGCAGAACAAATACAAAACCCAAACCACGAAACTGAAAACCATCACTTCTCTATTACCATGTTTTTACCATCATAACTATGCTAGCAGATGGATTTAAATCAATTTTTAAAAAGCACAACATGAGCGACTGCAGTATATGCAAACTATTAATGTTTAAACACCTACAACAACGGCAGACAAACTTATTTATCCTTGGACTTGGGCCCAATTTCATTTATTTTGAAACTTTTTTGACCACTGGGGAGCCAAGATAATTTAACTAGCAATGTGGCATATCACTATAATTTCCTACTTTTCGCTAGTGATTGGTGTTTTAAGAGAGATTAATGGATAAAAGATAAATGTGACTATTTTGCTTCATTTTGTGGGGGAGAAATGCTATTTTGTTCATTTATATTTTATAAATGCAGAGGACTAATCAATATGAGAACAATTCAAAAATCATTAAAACTGAACAAGAATCAGTCACTTTTCTACTTAAATTCAGCTGTATATTCTTGTGAATGTTCTTAAAATCACCCAATTGTGCTGCAAAAACTGCATAACGCCACAGGTAAAGGGTCCCTAATTTCTTATCTAGAGCAACACTGCCCCCTTTCATCTCTAACTCTAACAGAAAGAAATTATATAGCAGTTATACAGTATTATAATAGTTATACCTTCAGGGTCTAGCAATTTTTCTATTCCCAAGTAATTTTTAGCTATGTTGAAGGCATGTTCTAATCTTTCATGTGGAGCCATTTTGGTGACTTTATCCCAGCTGAAGAGCTCAGGTCTAAAAAAAATTAAAAGAAAAATAAATTATTATTTAAAAAAAACACATTCATTCATACTATAGATCAAAACACTTGCATGCATTACGTATAGCAATAAATCCAAGTAAATAGCTTATGAACACATGAAATTCTACACAATTGCTGATATTTTGTAGAATCAATGGGAAATTACATCACCATCCTCCTTCCAACAGAACGGATTTTCCTAGATGCATTATTTGCTTTTCTTTCTTCACTCTTAATATAAAAACACAAAACTGAGAGATTTGGGGGAGCCAATAATATGAGGCTCTGTAATATTCAACCTTGTCTATGTTGTTTCCATAAATACTAAAATGATGGCACTGAACAGCTACACATGGGGTTGAAGCACATGGTACATATCTAATATGTAATATGTACTGTTCCTGTTCCCATGTACTTCCTTTGTTTCAAGGAAAAGCAGAGTCAGCTGCATGCTGCATATAAAACAGAATATGTTTCAACCGTTAAGAATAATTTCAGAGTTGTTCAACTGGTTTCAATGATGCCTAGTCCAGATTATATTTACAAGGAATGAAGCCTATGAATCCATATACTCTCAAAAGGAATAGATTTCTTTTTGCAAATAGATGGCGTAAGGCTTCAATCAGCACATTGTTACATTATCAGATTTTCAAGGGAAAATGTTTACTATATCTTTCCACGTAAAACTAGAAAGACAGGTATTTGTACTTCATGTTTTCCATGTTTGTTCTTTTAAAAAAAGTCACAGAAAATTATGTTTATTGCCTTCTCACACAAATTAGAAACCACTCCATAAAAACATGCTCTGCTTTCTTTCTATCTAACCTGTGCCAAATGACTTTAAAACAATTCCAAGGGTTATTTATTGAAAACTCAAGTTTTCTGCTCTGTAACAAAATGCTATACTGGTAACTTTCCTTCTATCATCCCTAGAAACTGTTTTGTTAAAATTGTCCCTCCCCCCCCCTCCCTATGAAAATATTACAGATGCTGGCAAGCAGCCACCTACCTATGCTTGTGAATCAATGCATTGAAGGCAAGCCCATTTGTCCAGCTGGTGGTGAAATTCAAAACATTCACTTCATTATATGATTTTGTGGACTGCCGCACCCAGCTCAACAGGATCTTTTCACTATTGGTTTGCTGTAATTCTGACATTATATCTTTCATTACATCTTTAACCTAAAAAGAAATGCCCAAGGTCAATAAAAAAGAATTAGAACAGAGGTCCCCAAACTTGGCAACTTTAAGACTTGTGGATTTCAACTCCCAGGGAGTTGAAATCCACAAGTCTTAAACTTGTCAAGTTTGGGGTCCCCTGAATTAGAAAGACTCAAAAAACATTGTCTCAATCTTAGCATTCAGATAACACTGTAAAGTGTTAAATATTAAAAATAGATATTGAATTATGCCATACTACAGCAAATGAAGATTCAAAACATTATTCTTATCTAATTATTCCATATATTAATTCTTCTGTTTTAGACTTTAATCTAAGTTCTTTGTATCTCCTAATGAGGTTTGTACATTAAGAAAACTGTAGTACCTGCCCTAAATTCCTACTCTGGTTCCCAAGCTTAGATGTATTCCAGTAACAAATTATTTAGCTATGGAATAACATTGAATAGCTTTCTTGGATATTTCTACAAGGAAGGCCTAGAACACAATCTGATAGTTTCTTATAATTAAAATATAGGTGAATTTTAAAATTTCATTAGAAGTGTTTGGAATGCCATCGACTGAAAAAGCAGTAGAATTTGGGGGCAGGCAAATTGTTTCATACACAAACAAATCAAGCTTGAAGCATCCCATTTTGAGTTCACAACAAGTTGTTTTGACCTCACTAGAAGTGTTCAGAGACGTTCCATCCATACCATAAATATTTTGAGCACAGTATACTTCTAAAACAACATAAAAATGCTTCCAATGAGATCAGTTTATTGAACTGAAAACAGCATGTTTCAAATTTAAAACATTTTCTGCCCCCAGTATAAACTAATCTTGAACTGATAAGGTATGACAAATAGTTCAAGTTCCTTCTTTCACAGTTAATTAGTGTATTGACTTACAAACCAAAATTAGAAATGCAACATGGGATTTAACAAATCAAAATTTTGTTCTGTTTCTGTTCTGTCCAATATACCTAAATTGTAGATAGAGATTCTCTAATTGTCTCAGTGGTAAACTATAGCAATAACTTTAAATGGATCTCATCTTTATCATATACATAAAATCAGGTTCCAATGATATTTCCAGTCCTAATAGGAGACTTGTATAAAAATCTATCTTCCCTGACCCCTTCCACATGGGAAGTAAAGAAATCTAAAGCAGTTGTTTCCCATTTCTTTTAAACAAAGGGACAGACAAGCATTTCCAAAGTTGTCTAAATGGAGGAAATTCTGGTTTATTCAAATTATTAATTCAAAATCTAGCTTGCAAATTCTTGATGTTAACTCATTTTTTAAATAAGTTCTGTTTTATAAATATTACATTATATAAGTTACATTACTATTACATGATCTCACTACCTCTCACAAATTATCTGTAATATCCATTATGGACCAACTGTAGTTACAGACCATAGATGGGAAATCATTGTTCTGAACATAGCACACAAAGAAGATACAAAAGGAAGCCCAGAAATTTCAAACCCCATACTCATTTCAAACACAAACCCATAGATTAGTACAGGATACAAAGATCTTTTTATACATGGCATCTTGGGCACCAGCGGGCACTGGCAAGAAAGGGAGCAAATAACAAAATGTACATCATGATGTTGCAATGTGAATTCTGCCTCTTTAGCACAGGATTTGCAATGTAGCACACAAGTACATAAGGGATGGACCTGAAAACTCTACAAGAAGTTTCACACTATGTTTCAAGTTGTTGCTTAGAGCAGTGTTTCTGAACCTTGGCCACTTTAAGAGGTGTGGACTTCAACTCCCAAAATTCCCCAGCCACCTTGTGAACGTGTGGAATTGAAGTCCACACCTCTTAAAGTGGCTAAAGTTGAGAAATACTGGCCTCAAGTACCCAGAAATTCAAGAGTGGTTGGTCAGCTGCCATGAAAGTTCTATAGCATCTCCAGCTAATACTCAACCAATACCCATCAATGCATTTTACTGCAAAAAGAAATGGGTCGCATACATGGGCTGAGAAAAGGCATCAAATCTGCTCACCTGCCAGTGCAAAATTATGCTCCATAACAATCCAAGTGTCAGTTTGTGATTTCCATCAACAATGTCTGTCCCTCCGATGTTCACCAGATCCACCTGGAAATATTTTCAAACAATGAAAATGTCTTCTTAGTCAAAGGCATGCAAACTTTAAACAAACTAATAGAAAGTGGGGAATAGAGACCCAGTGGCCTATCAACTGTTATTCTACTATAACTCTCACCATAGATACCACTAACTTCAAAATGACACTATCGAGCACTGCACACCAGAACAAGACACAGTTTTTTCCCAAACGCCATCACTTTGCTAAACAAATAATTCCCTTAACACTATCAAACTATTTACTGTCAGCATTACTATTACTATTAATCCTCCCAACCTTCCTTTCACCCATCTCCTCCCACGTATGACTATATGATTGTAACCTTGTTACTTGTATCCTAACAATTTTTATTGACTATTGCCTAGTATGATTTGATTGCCTATTGTACCCTATGACTATTATTAAGTGTTGTAACTGATGATTCTTGATGAATGTATCTTTTCTTTTATGTACACTGAAAGCATTTGCACCAAGACAAGTTCCTTGTGTATCTAATCACACTTGGCCAATAAAGAATTCTCTTCTCTTCTCTTCTCTTCTCTTCTCTTCTCTTCTCTTCTATTGCTTCTCACATTCCTGGAATCAGCTATGTAATTTAATGATTTAATTGTACGTGAATAATTCAATTTAGACAAAATGAAGTACTATATAATGCACTGATTTTAATATACTGACAATATGATGATATCAATTCACAGGAATTTATTTTCTTTTTTAAAAATTACACCAGCAGGGGATGAAAGTGTGTAATATTAAGGCATAATTGATGAATAGAATATAAGCAGGTGGCAGTTGTGATCAGGAGGGCTTTTGCACAACTGCACATTCTGAGTAAGTTACACCCTTTCCTGGAACAATCCCTACTCAGAGTTACCTATGCTCTAGTCACCTCCCGTCTTGGCTATTGAAATGAGGTCTACATGGGACAGCCCTTGAAAAGTATCCAGAAGCTTCAGTTGGCTCAAAACATGGTCGTTTACATGGTTTTATGCAGGTTTAAATGTGCACATGTCACCACTCCTGCGGAAGCTGGACTGGCTGCTGATTTGCTTTCAGGTCCAATTTAAGGTGCTGGTTGTCACCTTCAAAGTCCTACATGGCTTGCGATCAGAGTATTTGAAGGACCATCTTGTTCCAATCATATATACCTGACCTACAAGAGTAAGGAGGCTGAGAATTCTAAGGGTCTCCCCTCTTAAGGAGGATCATCTAGCAGGATAAAGAAGAAAGGCCTTCTCTGTGGTGGCTTCCTACCTGTGGGAACATCATCCCTGAAGAAGTAAGATTGGCCCTCATGTGGCACTTTTTCACAAGCTCTGAATACATAGTTCTGCCAACAAACTTGGATATTCCAGAGTGATAAGGAGCCCATTGTGGCTTTTCTGATTGTTGTCCCCAGTAGGGTTGTGGGGTGGTAGTGTTGCTTTTTGTATTGGGGTTTTATTCTTCTAAGCCATCCTGTGTCACAGAGAGTGAATTGGGTGGCCATATACATTTTTATAAATAAATAAACAAACAAATAAATAATCTATATTAAATTCCTAATCATTCATTTTTTGCAAAATAAAAGTTCTGATGCTATCAATGCAACCTTTCCATTGCAAATATTTCCAAAGTTATTGCTGCAACCACAGCGTACTTATCAGTAATAAGAAAATAAAGGTTTTACATTTTCCCATAAAAAAATTCTATTACTGAGTCACTACCATAAATCTTTTAATGTAACTTGACCACTTTTAGTTTCTTAATGTTACCAGCTCATTCCCAAAGCAGAGCTTTTTCCTAAATGACAATTGCATGGGAGCCTGGATTAACCTTCTATCATTTTTAATAACAAAAATAACTTTTGGGGAAAAGAAATGATTTGTCATGTTACAAGGAAAAGGTCATTTTCAAGAAGCTGAACCTGCCAGCTCCAGCTCTCTTTCCTCCTACACAAGGATATATCATAGATCAATCTGAAGGAGCTTTCAATTCTAGGGCCAGATTTTGGAGAATGTACAAAGTAAAAAAAAAAATACAGGCATCAGGAAAGACATGTGCTGTGATTGTGTTTGATTCGGCAAATCAGAGTCAAGCTAGTATCCAAGTCGAAGAGTAGGCAATATTTAATTGGATAACCTGAGAACAGACTGAAGTCTATACCAACAAAATTACAATTTGGCCCAGCTACACAAAATAAATATTCATACTTTCCATCAATAGCCCCTTAGGATATCCAAGAACAAGAAATACAAGGTCACTTCTTACAATAAATGATCATGCCATATAGCACACTTTGTTATCTGCAAAGTTCAAGCTACTAGGAAAATTGAAAGGAGGCGTGTTAAGTTGTATAAAATTTTAGTCCACATATCCCTACTCAAAGACAGAGATTTCAGAAAACAATTTGACAATTTCTTTTCCCCTCAAGTTTCAAGGAAACAGAGATTTAGAAACTTACATTGTTCTGATGTAAAACCTGAAGTACTTTGTTGACATTATTCAAAGCATGGACTCTAGTAGTTCCACGTTCTTTTAACTTGTAAAAAAAATGCAAATAATAATAAATGTTACAATTAACTTTTCAGGAAAAGCACAATTAAAGCAATGATGCAGATTTTGGAACATTTACTCCTTTTCTTTTATCCAAGTAGCAGGAGTGCAACACCCTGTAGTATGCATTATTTGGGCAACATGTCAAAACATTTTAAGAGCAATACTGTACAAAACACACTGTAGCAAACTTTAATTATGTGCATTCTTTTCCTCTCTTGAAGCCTGAGTTTAGCAAAGCATATTTTACAATTTTGTTTAAAACTTGAAAACTGGTATTGAAACAGAATTTACAAACCATGTATATCAATCCTCTTGTTAATTAACTAAATTCAGTGTGAATAGACTTCTATTTCCAACAGTCAGAAAAATAGGTTCAAAACCTTGACATTTCATTTTGCTTCCTGCTGAGGACACTAAAATTAGCTAAACTAATGTGTCACTGGGCAATATAGAGCAATTGTTATTCAACCTTGATAACTTTAAGATGTGTGGACTTCAACACCCAGAATTCCCTAATATTCTATTCCAAAATTCTCATATTGTAAATAAGCAAAGGCACAGTATTTTAAATTATCTTTTCAAGATGGTGATAATAATGGCAATTAGCACTTACCAGTGGGTTCCCTGTTAGCCCTTCTAACAGATCTAAGAGTTTCCTCCCATCTCGAAGATCTGTGAATATATCCTTTATTGGCTGTTTTCCAAACTATAAAATAAGATAAATAATTTTTTAAAAATAATTTCTGACTCCAAAATACAACATAAACAAATAAAAAGACAAACTGTAGCCAGATGTCATCTTGAAATACTATTATAAATAATATTGTCTACACATGTTATAGCATTCCAGATTTCTTAGTATGATCGTTATAACAGGCTGTGCTCTGCTTTTTTCACACATTCCTATTCTCTTAGACGGAAAAGAATAGTACCACAAGAAATTTTATACCCCAGGAATGAAATAGAAAATCAGAGGTTTCTCTTGCAAGAAAATCATCATCTTTAAATGACCCCATAATCCCTTCTGGGGTGGAGCCTAGGCAACTGAATGGAGCTGAGTGATTAGTGGCCAGATGCCCTTCCTGTCACCAATGCAGAGTTATATTCAGCATATATTTATATTTATATTTATTTATTTATCGTGCCCAGAGAGAGAAATATCTGCCTGGGATCAAGCTCACAGCCTCCGGATTGTGAGGCAAGAGCTCCACCTCTAGGCCACAGCACCATAATTGTGAGGCAAGAGCTCCAGATTGTGCAGTTCTCGCCTCACAATCTGGAGGCTGTGAGTTCGATCCTCTGAACCTTGCAAGGAAATGCTTTAAGGGATTCGTTTTAAATGCATTATATCACCAGAATACCTATAATAGGTACCAATAGAATGCTACTATATAATGAAAAACTAGTCTTTTAAGCAAGGAAATCCAGCTCTCCCCTGCAGAAATGAAACACCAGTATGGAAGCAGTAGATATAGGTGGTCCTCAACTGACAAAAGTTTGTTTAGTGACTGTTGAAAGTTACAAAGGCACCGAAAAAAAATGACTTTGACTATTATTCAGCTTACAACCATCACAGCATCCCCGTGGTTACATGATAAAAATTCAGATGCTGGGCAACTAACTCATGTTTATGACGGCTTTCTGACAGTGAGAACAATCAACCAATGGAACAGCTTGCCCTTGGAAGTTGTGGGAGCACCACCACTTGAGACTTTCAAGAAGAGATTGGAAGATTGGACTCCCATTTGTCAGAAATGGTGTAGGGTCTCCCGCTTGGGCAGGGGTTGGACTAGATGACCTACAAGGTCCCTTCCAACTCTGATTATCTATTATCTGTTTATCTGCAGTGTCCTTAGCTCATGTGATCTCCTCTTGCAAACTTCTGACAGGCAAAGTTAATGGGGAAACCAGTTTCCCTTAACTACCATGTTAGCAACTTAACAACTACAGTGATCCACTTAACAACTGTCTCTTTTAGCAGCATAAATTTTCGGCTCAATTGCAGTTGTAAGTCAAGTTGTAATCAAAAGCACCTCCTTGCAACTTAGCCATGGAATGACTGTAAGGGAGAAAAGAGAATAATTTGGGCAGTATCATTTCCAAATATGGAAATGTCATACTGTAGAACTGTTCATAAAATAAAGTTTCCAGTTTGAGATGAAATGATAAGGTATAAAAGATAAACAAATGTTCCCCCTCCCCCGCCCAACCCTCATTCCCATCTTAGATTGTCATCCTCTGTAACCTAAGCAAGCTATATCTGGAAATATTAAATGCTACATTATGCAATAAGAAAAACTAGTGTATTTAGGAACTTGGTTCTCTGCTGCATGTCCTTCTTCAGTGAGATCGTGATTCAAGCTTGAAAAAGCCTACTTTATGTAGATAAAACTCACAAAGAATGCATTCTTCTTTTGGGGAAAAAGTCGATTACAAATAACTTACGTTCTTTCGCTTGCTTCTACCCTTTGTGTAGCTTAAGCTTGAGTGTTTCCAATCTACCACCAGTTTGTTTTCCTTTCTCTATATATTAACTCCTTCTAAGTCACTCAACAATAAACTTAACACAAGGCAAAGTCAGTTTGAAATCATAGGCCCTCAATAGCTGAATTTTAGATAATCAGCTTACAAAATATCTTAATGCAGAAAATATGACTAAGTTCTGGAAGGATATTATTTAAACTATATTTGGATGATAATTTTTTTAAAGTTCTATTTATGGGAAGCATCAGTGATAAATAATTTGAAACTCTTTTCGTTATTAAATAGGTATCAATTCAGGCAGAAATTTCAGTATCAGATCTACTTGGGTATAACCAAGGCAAGCCACATGAGCTGAGTGATGGAACTGTATAAAAGTGCTTAGGGAACTTGTTTGAAGATAGCAGTCATGAACCAATAGGATCTTGGATATTAGGTAGTACTAGGAACCTCTAAGTTTTTGATCCTAAACTATGTTCATGAACTGGAAACAACCATTCTATTCAACAATACAGGCAATTAGTCCTGTTCCCTAATGGCAGCAAAAAAAAAAGGCTAGAAAGACTGTATGTACTCAACAAATACCTTAATAAAGCATATTAAAAGGGGGGAAGTATGGAGTTACTTTAGCTCTTAATTACATTAACTTCTTATCAACTTATTAAACTTTCTGGCTATTTACTATTCAGGAGAGGAAAGATTTCCAGTACATAGATAGAAAACTAATTTCTAATTCATGTTTTGTAATCTAAATATGGTACTTTGATATCTGTGTCAAGATTTTCCATTTGATGTACCCAAAGCATGAGAATTCGATGTGGGAAACGATTCACAAAGCAGAAAGGTCACTACACAAGAGAAGAGTGGTTTCAGTAAATAAAATACAGTGCATTTTGCCAACATCTAAATTTAGTGCACCATCTTAAATGAGAATGAACTTTATTGTGGCTTTCTATCTGTTTATTTTTCTGCTTGAATTCCTGTTTGCATTCCACTTATTCAAGAAAGCAACAAATTAAATGTTGTTGAGGCTTTGGGAGAAGCTGGATATTTGCTCTTTGATATACTTGTGACAAAAAAGAAACAAAAAATAGTTCAGTTAGTTTATTTATTAGTTTTAATGACAGTACTGAAAACTCATATATAATAGATTATTTCTAAAACAGAAATGAATAGCAACAACTATATTTACTCTCATGATGCTAAGTAAGGAAAAACAGACTTGTCTTCCAAAATAGTTTAAACCATAACTGAAAGCAACCTGATTTTCAAAGACTATCAAAGTGAAATCAAAGCTCTCAGAATCACATTAACACAGTATCTAATCAAGATTATGTGTGTCCTGTATTTCTTCATTTTAGCCATCATAATTTTGACATTTTATAGAGAAACAGTTCTAAATAGCTCAAAGAAAGACATCCATATGCTCATCCATACGAGCTACTTCTGGATATCTTTCCCTTTCTGCGAAATCATGCAAATTATGAGCAGAATCAAACTATTTTTTCTAACTGACGAAACAAACAAGAAAACGGGTTGAAGGCTGAACATTCCCAAGCAGCTTGGGCACTGCAATCCATTTACACACTATTAATTGTTGAATTGTGAGTTATGATTTGAGTTTAATCCAAGTTAAACTATCTTTTAACAGAGAACAGAACAAAGAAGCTTTTTGGGTGGTCGACCATGTTTTATTTCAGTTATTTCAAAAGGTGCTAACCTAGGTTTTCTGCACAGCAGCAGACCCGGCATTCTTGCTGTCAAATCATGCCCCAGTGTCCTCCCTATTGAGGAATATTAAGCAGCATTAAAACAGAGGTGTGCACTATCTCCAGCTGAGGGCTGCACCTGGCCTTTGATCGATGGGCCAAAGCTAAATTCCAACAGGAAGACAGAGAAGCAGACGGACCAGCATATGAACTAAATGTCATTTAATTCCTACTTAATTACACTTTAAACAACTTAATTAGATAAGTTAATAAAATTGCTCACTGTGTACTTAAAGGAGTTTTTCTCTCCTGCCTATGCCTAAAAAGAAATACTTCTGCATTGGAATCTTTTCTTCTTCTTCAGACCTACCTGGAAGCCTGAACAAATACATTTGTGCTTTAAGGAACAGCAAAGTGATACATTCAGAGGAGACCCAAAGAAATTTTGCAAATTATTTGTTGAGTATCTATTGTGGTTATAGGAACTGAGAGAGCAGCTGCTATTTACTCTGTCATCCAATAAACTGCTCGATAAGTACAGCTCACTACATGTGCAGAAGGGGAGGAAGAAATATTTATTGCTAATACTACAGGTAGTCCTTGACTTACAACCAGAATTGGGCCGAGGATTCAACAGAGGGAGGCTGTAAGTAGGGAGTAAACCTTGATCCTTCCCCACAGTCTTCCCTCAGCGATTTCGGCCACCACGATCGTAAAGATTGCATCGGCGATAACAGAGCCTCTCAGATGATCAGAAAGTAGAAAGGGAAAAGGGGAAGGCAAAGAAAAAGAACGGAAGATTGGAAGAGAGCAAGGAAGAAAAATAAGGAAAGAAGGGAAGGAAGAAGAAAGGAGAATGAAGAGGGAAGGAAAAAGAAAAAAGAAAAAAAGGAAGGAAAGAAGATTGTAATGAGAGGGAGGGAGGGTCTCAGGGAAGTCCTTAGCACCTGGCCACCACAGGTGCCCCTGACACGAGTCCTGTGTCAGGCCCACCATGGCCATGCCCACCAGGGCCATGCCCATCCCTGGCCATGTTCACCCTGGCCCTCCAAGGTCAAACACAACTCTGATGCGGCCCTCAGTGAAATCGAGTTTGATACCCCTGCAGCAGAGGAGGTCAATAAGGTCAATTCATACAGATACAGCCAAATCTCCAAAGGAACATCCTATACAAGTTACCGAACCTTGCATTTAACTGAGATCTTCCATTGGGCCAAAGGTCATATTTAGCACCCATACTCACATCACTGGATATGTAATAACTTTGTTCATTGCTGGAAAAAGCAAAAGATTTACTTTGGAGTTGCATTTCTGACATTGGCAACAACACTGCTGACAATGCCATAGTGCTCTGAAAAGGACAGTAGAATTTCTGTATACGGCTTTTAAAAGACAATGAATCAAACATTTGTTTCCAGAAAGGTCAGAATCTCTGGAGAAGGTTCTGCTAACACAGGCAGCTTTCAAGAAACATATAAAGTACACAGTCTATTACTGGGCCCTTTAGAATGAAAGGTATTTTCAAGAAGTTATGCATTAACCAAATCCTGCAAACTGGAGCTGAGCAGGGAAAGAAGGAACTCGGTGGCAAAGAAAATTGCCATTTTAAAGGGTGATTAGCACAATTAGGTTGCAGCAAATACAAAGCCCTTCAAGGAGAGAAATAGGGAAAGAGTAAAACAAATATTGCTGGGGATCTAGAATTGGAACATATTTTAATCCAACACATAACGGAAGACGCTATGTTTCACTGAACATAACTTAAGCTAGCGTTTTTCAACCTGATGCTCTCACACGGAAGTTCAATACATCTGAAAGACTATAGATTCAAAAATAGCCGTTGTGAGCCATCCTTACCTTCAAAAAACGAGTATTTATCCACTTGGTGAAGGTTTTCTTTTGTACATCTCTGTGTTCATCTAGAAAATAACAGTTAAGAAATTTAAATATTCGTTCTCAGTTTTATGCAATAGCATTCCAGTCAAAAATTTTCTTCCAGGAAAAGATATCAAGAAAAAAAAAACAGGTTCATGTGAATATGGAGACATGAGGCAACATTTTAGAATATGATTTTCAAGCTATGACTCTCATAATTCAAGGATAATATATGTCTCTATCAGAATGTAAACTAGTGTTCATAAACAGAACAGATTTTCTGTACCTCCTGACCAAAAAAATTTCTTAAGAGTTCTCAAAAACAAACTGTTAATCTTTTCAAGAGAAGCAAATTCTGAAGACCGATAATTTGTGGAGAGCTCATACAAACTAATTACTAAGAAAGAGCTATCAAATTCCTGTGTTTTACTGGGCTAAAATGCTTCAAACCCTGAAGCTCTTAAGAGGCAGTCAGAAAGTCCTCTTAATTTGCTCCCAGAGAGATAATTCCCTTAATTACCTTCCACAAAGATAGAGGATAACATTTAGAAATACCTGGATGTCTCACCTCTTCTTAGGATTAATTTTTGGGATTGATATCCCAAAAATGTGATATCAGAGTCAGATTTCCCTCTCTGCTGAAACAAAACACTGAAATCATTTGTTAGATTTCTGTTTCTTCTTTGCTTTGGTTCACTCCTTTTACTTTTATCAAACAGAAGTTTAAGATTAATATTGTTTATTTCAAAATGTGCTTGGAAAATCAAACTCATTCTGACATTATCCGTTATATTAAGACACAAAGTCAACATTCTTTTTAACTAGTTCTTAAAATTCCCTTTTCCTTTAATTGCTTAAGGAATTTAGAAATAAAAGCAGGAATTAGCCTGTGGGTTTTCAATCACAAGACCAAGAATGCTGCAGAATAACAAGCTTCCATTTGCTTGCCTTGGGATTATACTGCTCTAATCTATATGCATCAACCCTCTCTCCAGACTGTCCAGGCAGAACTGAAGAATTGAATGGCCAAATTATTCATTAATTTTAATACATTAGCTCATTTTAAAAAAATCAGTAAACCATAAAAACATCAACTAACAAACATAAATCACCAGAGAACCATTATGCACATCCAAATGCTAATGTGAACTGTCTCAACATGCCATTTAAGAGACAACAGGTGGGATTTTAAGGCATGCCTCTAGGCAGGGAATTTCACAGCAGTAGAATGGAGAGGATCCTGTCCTATAGAGCCATCCTTCGCACACTGGTGCCTTAATGTGTGCAGCAGTTTAGTTCATCCCCAACTAACACACAATAATCACATTATTGTGTTGCAAATGACAGAAACCATAATCCAATAAGAAAAGTTTAAGAAAATATATGATATTTATCTACAAATATCGAAAAGGTCATAATGCGCTGGTAGGAGCTGATCTGTCCTATGTTGGAACTGAAAGGAGGTCAAAGACTAGTGGGTTCAAATTAAAAGAAATTTGGCCTGAATATTAAGAGGAATTTAATGATAGCAAGAGCTGTTAAGTATATCAGTAGTAGATCCACCCTCACTAACAGGTTTTTAAATGGCCATGATGTTGATGATTATGTTATCCATTCAGTTGTGTACGATTCTTGGCAATTTTAAGGGCTGATCTTCCAATCTTGCACTTGTAGAAAGTTAGCACCCACCCCTCTCTTAGAGGAATGAATTATTTTGAGAAATATTTAAAAAAGCAGTATATTATTTCCCTGGATGAGAAATTGAAAAACATGTCTTTTTTAGAGGGAGAAAGCAGCCCCCACCTTTCTTAATAGCCCACAGATGTCAGCACTTAAGAGATAAAGAGCTTACTGAGATCTTGGTAGCTCTATTCATAAGCAAATACCCTCACCCAAGATCCAACAAACGTAGGATTAGCCTCCAGCCACAACAGGAATTGCCTAACACAAGCATTCATTGCATCATTTCAGCAGTTCAAACTTCAGCCAAACCTGGGAGCTCAGACAACCTATAGAGCCAGCCATGACCCCTACAACAGCCAATATAATACATTTTCTTGCACAGGAACAGGAAGCTCAAGTGCAAAGCCCAAAAGAAGGCATAAAAACCCCTCATTCTCAACTCCATGTAGACAGCTGCACCAGAACCATGTGCTTGATGGCTCTGCATCATCAATAAATGGACCCTCTTTCCAATCAGCCTCCAGCCTCCATTTTGTCTCTAGTGCCTTGGAACTGAACCAACACACTACTTTTTTGAGTTGTTCTATGGTGTCAGATTTGATAGTGTCCAGCCATCATGTTCTTTGATGGCCTGGTTTCCTTACTTTTTTGAGTTGTTCTATGGTGTCAGATTTGATAGTGTCCAGCCATCATGTTCTTTGATGGCCTGGTTTCCTTTTACCTCTAAGTCTTCCCAACACAATTGCTTTCTCTGGTGAATTCCCCCATATGGTGTGGCCAAAATAAGTGGATTCAGTGGATTCCTACAGCAGATGGTTAAACTATATGACTTATAGTACTTTCCAGCTCATACATTTTATGATTTCAAGTCTAGGGGACACCAGGCATCTATTTTCTATCCAAAATGGAAAATAATGCTCTTAATGAACAATTAAGAAGCATACATAAGAGAAGGCAGTCTGATGTTTAGCACAGGGGTGGAGAACCCACAACCAACATTTAGGTAATAATACTGCTGAATTCCAAACTCTCATCACTTCTAAATGGATCAGTGAGCAGACAGGGACAATGACAGCTGTGCTTCATCGACATCTGATGGTAATAACATCTGAATAACAATTAAACATTTCTTCATCCAGATGAAACAATCATCTTTTGCTTATGGTTTTGGATGACAGCTATAAGAAAAGCCTATGTGGGAAAGATTCTGGGCTGGAACAGCAATGCTAGAAATGAAGCTCAGTGCCAAAAAAAGAAAACCCCACCTCTGCACCCAGTGGGGAGCTTCAGTAGATCCTTACAAGAAGAACTGAGCACTGATTCCTTTCCTTGCCAACTCTCATCACAACGGTAACTTTGGGGAACTAATTAGCCCATTCCAAGCTTCAATATATTCAACAAAATCGTAATGCGTGAGAAGCCCTAAGCTAAATTCATTCTCTAGGTGCTCTTTGCTTTTCTCTTCCCCTGATTTATTTTCCTTCTTTGGGGAGAATTATTTAAAGTCTAATTTACCTTATAACTTTTGAGGCAGACAGATTTTGTTTTGTTTTTATTTTGTAAATTGTTCAGACAGCATTTCAACCCAGACAGCAGGATATAAAACTGAGGCATAAACAGTTTAATCAAGTAGTGATTGCAAAGTAATAAATAATAATGAATACATAAACACACCCACATATCTTCACTTTTGGTATTTCCATGAATTTGCATAAAAATGCAATAAATATTAATAAGTTAAGCAATGCCTTTTATTATTACTCAGTATTATTTTTAAACATGATTCTCTGCTTTAGATGGCAATCTTTACTAATAGGATTGCTCAACTGGCAAAAGTTCTTTTTCCAGGATCCAATTATTAAAGAATTTCACTTTTTCATTAAAAAAAAAACCTCAAAAAAAAAAACCCCAAAACCCTTGACTACTACTAGAAAGAGCATAGGATTGTGGAAGTAAAATGTTTGATATATGACCCATGGAAGTCATTTCAACGTGTGAACAAACATCACAAACACAAGAGTATCTTAGAATCATTTTTAATCAAATGTCAAACATCTTTGTTTACTTATATTCTGTGGTTATGTTTACACAGTATGCCTATCTATTATTTCATTAATCATAATTTGTTATCTAAGCCACAATGGACTGATTGGCAGATGATGCTAATCTATAAAATACACCGTAGAAACCATACCTCATATTAAATTTAAAAGTTTTCTAAAACACCAATATGCCTTGAACCAGTTTATATATGGAGTTGTTCCATCAGTTCAGTGCTCTGATCATAGAAGAGGAATCAATGTATATCATTAGTAATATATTGTTAGTAAGGAATTAGAAGAAGATGAAAAGGAAGATTTGATGTCAAGCATCTTGCATAACTTGTTTCAGTAAATAGTAACAAACTTCATTAAGTCCTTCTATTCTAATTAACCATCCAGTAACCTTGAAACCTTAGCTGTCAATTGATCCATTAAACCCAGTCCTAAATTCTCTACAGGATTAATTGCTATGTGACAAAGTTCACCAATTCTATACTGGTTACCTAAGTAACCAAATACATATTTGAGCACTCATTTCATTTGTCTAGCATTGGAATAGCATACGTATAAAACCAATTCTGTCATTTACAAACCATAGTTTCTTGTTTGGTGCTATACGTAAACCCCAATCCTTTTGGCTTCTTCAACAAACCTTAGCTAAAATGCCATGATATTAGTATAATTATTCTAGAACAGGGGTCTCCAACTTAGCAACTTTTAAGACTTGTGGACTTCCACTCCCAGAATTAGCTAGCTGAGGAATTCTGGGAGTGGAAATCCACTAGTTTTAAAGTTGTCAAGTTTGGAGTCTTCTGTTCTAGAAAGTTGAGAAAGCTAAAGGTTAATCATTTATCTCTGGGCACAGCAGAGCCTGCAGAGCTGGGGGGCAGCTGGGGCTTTGTGCTATGGCATGGGGTGGCTAAGTGTGAGGGCTTGAAGCAGAGAACTGGAACTGAAGTGGAACTGAAGTAGAGGTGTGGGTGGTAGCAGCTGGCTGAGATTTCTGAGGGCCCTGGGCCACCACCATAGAAAATGCATCTATGCAGAGCATCCAAAAGGGCAGGCATGGGGGGGGGGAAAGACAGGCAGGTGGAAGGAGCTGAAGCATCCCTGTAGTCAATACCAGCCATAAATGTGAGTGGGCTGAACTTGATCATGTGACCATGGAAGTATTACAATGGCTATATCCTGAATGTTACTTCTAAGTTCACTTCATCCAGTGCCATTGTAACTTCAAACTATGGCTGAACAAATGGCAATAAGAAATACTTGTATAGACACACATAACTGCCAGATATCATTCTTCACCGCACTTTGATACTGCCCATTCTTCTCACTTCTAAACTTTCTTTTAGTCCAATAGCACGAAGCCTTGTATTTTCTCAGACCTTTTGAGCTGATAAAGTTTAAAAGTGCCAAACAGTAGGAGTATTCAGAGACATCTCACAAGTGGTCTTTCATCCAAATTAAACTATAGTTAATATTTACTTGATTCTGAATATAAAGCAATACACCCAAAGACTATTATGAATGACGTTTTGTCAATCTATGCAATGCAATGTGCTATATAACCTGATACCTCATTCATTTCTTAATGGCCAGCACACCCAAGTTATTGTCCAAATCTATCTTGGACTTTTCAGATTATACAGGTTGACACATACACTAAACTTTACAAACTGGAACCTTCCAGATATGTTTGGATTACAGCTCTCACAAGGTATTGGCTCAGATTTCTGTGCATTGCAGTCCTATCTGAAGGTGCCAAATTGAGATCAAATGGTCATGGAAATACTTTGAAATTAAACTCTTTTATTGTAACAGTGAGCTAAATTTAGTGGCAAAAAAGCATTTGTTTTTCTTTGAGGGACACAACATTAAACATTAAAACAGATTGTCTGAATGAGCCTCAATTTGAGGGACACAAGGTGCTCATAAACTTGACATAATCATACCCCAATAGCAAATCCTGGCAACTTTCTGTCCAAAAAAATATTATTATGTTTCCAATCAATAATAACTTATCCGTACATATGCTTTATCACATGGAATTACCACACACGCAGAAAGAGACAAAATCATATTTTGGCAAAAAGATGCAGGCATCATTTTCATAATCCTGAACATGCAAATTAGGTCTACTTATATTCCATTATCTAACATTAAAGATTCCACTCTGAAGAAATGAAGACTACTAATTATGATTAACTGCTAAATGAAAAGTACCATTTATTTTCTGAAGCAGAAAACTTCCACCCTATCTTTAATCCTAAAGACCATGAAGCACTCTAATTCACAATTAAGTACACTCAAATAATGTGTAAGAAAGTATGCATGATTTCTCTCTTTATACCACTCTCTCTTTATATGTCACTGCTCTAATTTCCTGAACTGGCAGAAATATTCTCCTGAAAACTAATCAATCTTACAGAAAATAGGAATAGTTACTACAGCTACAATCCTAGAACTTTTTTAAGGAATAATAAATCTAAACTAATGAAAACTTGTTTTAAACCAAGTGCAGCAATTTAGCATATTTTACTTCATTGTATTATAAAATTATGCTTCATAGTTTTACTACTTGGGAAGCAAGCAGTATGAAATGGCAGCATTAGTTCCTGTATTTACAGTAGCCACACTATTGCTGTCATGTAATGGTAGTCCAGATTGTTTTCTCTATTGCTGTGCAAAGAAAATGGGAAAAGGAAATATTGTCTTGAACTTCTAGAGATAAGTTGGGGGTGGTGGTGGAATCTAATAAGTAATTAAATCAAGTTGGAGAGTACTAAATATCTCAAATTTTATTTCCTTCTGAAATTATTCCTCCCAGATCTTTTCACAATGGCATATCCTGCAATCAAGAAAACAAGGATCTCTAGTGATAAGAGGATTCTTAATATTTCAATAGGGATTTGTCTCATATCCCCAAAAGCTCCCTCTCTCAAAATATAAGACAGGAGAACAAGGAACTAGGAAAAACCTTTCTGGACATGCAACTATCTGTTTCTCATACAGCTGAAACTTTATTTCCTTTTATACTTAATATTAAACTATATATCAAGCAACATAAAGATTATTTTATTATTTAATTTTAATTTACTGATTTATAAAGCCAACTAACTGAAACAATGTGATTTTCAGTGGTATGTATATGATTATGTATGTTTATCTGTATCAAAAACCATTATAAAATGAATCTGTCGCAGAAATGTATATACTATAGTATCTTATCTGTTGCTCTATCCAATGACCACCATCATTAATTATATCAAGCAACAATTCTTGCTCAAACAGGACAGTTCTTTCAATTCAAACTTAGATAATATGCCTAATATATGATTGGACAAAGATTACCATTCAAGTGCCATTGAAAGGAGCCAATAGAAGGAGAAACTTTCCAAAACAGCACTGAGTCATAAGTAAGAGTTTCCTGGAGTAAGTAAGAAACTGAGCAGGAAGAAACTCTATTGTATCCCATACAATTTTCAATAACTTATGAGTTAACAAACATATTAGTTTCCTTAAATTGCTACATCTGCCTAGAAACCACAGCATATGCAAGTCAGTAGAAAAACATAAACTGGGAAAGAGATCCAAAGGTTTAATTACTCTTAGAAACAGGCTGTTCGTTGCATTTTCTTTCTATTCAATTCATGTTGACTACTATTGTATCTCAAGTATTCAAGTGTTTTCAGAAAGAAAGAAGAAAAACCCCACTAAACCCCACTTGGGGAATCAAAACAGCTCCCTTATCCAAGTTAAATCAGCTAGAACTATGTGAAAAAGAAAGTAAGACATAGAACAAAGTGTATTTTTTCCACTGTGAATGTTGCATGGTTACAACAGTGTATATGGAAAGTACTTTCTTCCTTCCTTCATGCAGCTTCAGTCAGGAGATGAGAGGGAAATTAAATCTGTAACCATTTGCAATAATATTAGTATCCAATAGCCTTTTATGATGAGTCAGTCTCAGAATCAATAAGAATTCACTATTGTTCCCACGCTGACTTCTGTACATGGAAAATTGTATTTCAAATGTATTCTGTTGCAGATTATCCCAATTTTACCAACTTCATCCAGAGTCATTTAAATAATAATACAAGAACTATTATTTCAGTTGCTTATAGCTCCTTCCTTCCTACTCCCTTCCTATACCTATCTTAATTACTCTACAATGTTATGTATATTAAATTTAGTATTTTAATTAAAAAGACTATAAATTTCACAAGAGAAAGACATGAATGAACTAGCTTTTATCCCTTGACTATCCTGGGCAACATGTAATCATAAAAACAACAAAAAACACAACCTGAAAATAATCCATCAATGCCTGCTTATTTTACCTAAAACTCTGTACGTCTCTAGTATCTACATATCTTATTTCATTGGGGGGAGCATACCTGGTCTGAAGAATCTAAAGCAGGGTGGCAGAGAGAAATATATTCCTTGAGATAGGCATTATAATCCCAAATCATTAGCTTTATAAACTCCCAAAACATCTTCAGAAGCAAATGAACAAGTAAAACAGGCACAAGATCAAGGCAATATTGTCCAATTCATAGGCTCCAGTCAAACCCCTATCAGTCTTAATAATAATTAATAGATGCTTCTGAATTGTTTCCAAAGAAACACTATGAAGTTCAAAAAACATCAGATGCTAATGTATCTTACAACACAAATATGAAACAGGGTTAGAGTAGAAAACAGTTATTCTTTGAAACAGTTATTCTTTGAAAAACATTGCTTTCCATGGATATGTTTAGTAAATCAATAGTTCCACACATATAGTAGGTGCTTGCCAAAATCTCTATAGTGATTTGGGAGCAAGGAGTGATTTTTTTTTAATTTACCTACTTACTTTTTATTTCGTCTTTATGATTTGAAAAGTAACTCAAGGTGGCAAACATAGAAAATGCTCCTTCCTCTTCATATTTTCCCCACAACCACCACCCTGTGAGATGAGTTGGGTTGAGAAGGTGTGACTGGCCCAAAGGCACTCAGCTGACTTTCATGCCTAAGGCAGGACTAGAATTCAGAATCTTCTGGTTTCTAGGCCAGCACCTTAGCACTATGTCAAATTTTCTTTTTTATATGTAACTTCTGCAACATAATCTTTCTGGCTTAAATATTTAGCACTTAAAGTTAATCTCGTGCATTAAACAGAAAAATAATTTCCTTGCTCAAATTTTCCCCGATACGATTCTTTTCCATTTTTTCTTTTTTAATACTGGACTTTAAGAGCCATTCTCCTATCCTTGAATATTCCTTGAGTCAGTAGAAGATTAAGCATTTCCCTTCAAATTTACAGTTCCATAAAAGTTACCTATATACTCTCTAGCTTTTCAAAAGAAAGAAACAATACAATGCCCCAAATATGTCACGCTGTTTTCACTGAAAATACTTTCTTAAGCTTTATCTTATTACAGGCTTAAAAGTTTGAAAAGCTTGGTACAATTCACAACCATTTTTGTCCCAGGATTCTCATCAAAATGGATCTGGATCCAGCTACCAATAGTTGTCTTATCTAAACTTGAAGATCTAATAACCAGCTTCCTTAGATTGAAACACTCCACAACTCCAGAAAGTTAAAGAATCTAATCACTGGAAGCTATAACAATTACCTTAGAAAGAAATGAATTTTGTGACCAGTATGTTAAATTCATTAGCAACTTAATGATGATTATAATGTGTATCCTCTCACCAGATCTTCCCACATCTAGGAAATGATGAGCCCAAAGTAGCTAGATAAAAACAGAAGTTTCAGCCTCCTTCCTCACTTTAGAATAGCTATGTCGGAAATGGACAATCCTAAAGGAAAGACAAGTCCATCTTCAGCCACAGAATAGGTTATTCATCTATTTTCTTTCTCTATTTTCCCCACCTACCCTTTGGGGCAACTACTAAAAGAGTAATGATGTCAGAATGGATCAATGAGTATCATTCATTTTGAGTATTCTGTGTTTTTTACCATGTAATTCAATTATGGATTTCTCTATATATGAAGTTGCATCAGAGATGATGATCAACCCAATACAGTATCTGGCTTGCTTCTATATTCCTCTCAAAAGATCAAATCTAATCCCCCTGCTTCTTTTGGAAATAATATCAGTTTTGTGCCATTTCCTTGAATTTGTACCGAATTTTAAAGTAAGTTACAAAACAAATCTCATCAAAAGACTTTATTTTGTATTTGTTGGCACATGCTCAGCAATATTTAAAGATGAAAATACAGTACTAAAGAAGTGTCTTTATTAATTCCTTCACTGTACACCATCTTTTTTTGCACTTCAGTTTGATATACAGAAAGTGACTTTAATGAGCTTCACATATTATGGGAATGAAGACAACCATATTTTGAGTAAGCCAATGCTTGTTAAATTGCTACTGTATTTTGCTAGCTCATTTTGCTATATTTGCTTTTGTCAACCCCTTTTCATAAATACAGGCTATCAACACAGATTTTGTCAGACAGAAGGCATTCTTATCCAGGCAAAGTTAAGAAAAATAAACATTTAATTTGGATGCAATATGACTCACTTTCCAAAACACGAGAGGAAACATGACAGGCCAGATGTATACACTATTTTCTAGGCACTCTTCTTTTTTACTGTCTTAAAAACTAAGGTTATGTCACATCATTTAAACATTTTAGAAGATGTTAAAAAAAATATCACTAGCGGTTTTATTGGTTCACTTAAATAAATGTTGGAACCTTTGATTTATCTTCATTTACATTATAGAAAAGTTAACTTTCCCAATTTTAGAACTCCTCAAGTGTCTGGAAAAACTGGAATCAAATGTTATGTTAGCAGACTTCTCATTGTACAGTATGTTCTCAACCTTTTCTACTTTCCTGTAGGCCTAGCAGCCCAAGAAATTTATTTATTTAAAAATGTGTATTCTGCCTATTCCCGTGTTATGCATCTAAGCAACTAACACGGACAAAACAACAAAATCCCAAAATCAGTTGAAGCCTACCAAAAAATTATTTAAATTTAAAACCATTTTAAAAAAGAAAAAGCTAAAACCCCTTGTAATCATGGTGGGATGGCCAGACAAACAATTTGGTATAGTGGTTAATGTGCTGGCCCAAAAACCAGGAGTGTTTTAGTTCTACTGTAGGAATGAAAGCTGGATGGGTTGACTTTGGGCCAATTACTCTCTCTCAGAACAGGAAGGAGTAATATCTATGTTTGCTGCCTTGAGTTATTCACGAATTAATTAAGGGTGGGATAAAAATCTAAGAAATAAATAAATCGGTTGAGTGTAATCTGTTGAGTGTAACAAGATCTTCTTAAAGTTTTTAGAAATAAGCTGTGGTCTTAAGTCCACAAACCATGGTGCTAATCAACTTTTCCACTCATCAAATTCCAGTACTACTAGAACTGCATCTTTTAAAAATGTATGTATTGTATTACTTAACTAACATCTATGATTATGGAGACAAGACTATGAATGTAAAGAAAATAAACACAAACAATAACATTGATCTAAGATCTGAAATTGCTATAGTTAATACAGCTGTTTTATAATCTTAAGAAGTTCATTGCATTCAATGATTCAACAATCCTATTAACAAAATCACATATTTAATATTTTAATACAGAACTGAGCATTGAATTTTTACATACTCCGGTGGCTACAACCTGTTAGAAATACAGGCATTTTGAATATTTTCCGCGTTGTCCTTTTATCTCCAGATAAAAGGAAGTTCACTCAAATAAATACTGAACTACGGCATATTATGAAAATTTGGACAATGACTCATTTCCTTCCTGTTTAACACAATTAAAGTTTTCACTTTTGTGAGAATATCATGCCAAGGAAATCTTGTTCGTGTGTGTGTATGTGTAACAATGGCTATTGGCTCCCATCCATATAAAGAAGACTGCCCATTTACATGTAAGAACATTTATAAAAACTTTAAAGCACAGTTTCAAAATTTTCAGAATTAATCTTAGTTATGTTTAAGTCTCCATAACAATTAATTCAATAATGGCATGTTCCATTCCTATAAAATAAGTATATTTTGGTTTAAAAGCTTTTATAGATAAAAAAAGAATACTGGAAGCCCGTTTGAAACTCATTATCAGTTGCTTTTATTATTAAAATCTGGGGGGGAAAAAACAACTTACATAGTATTTCCAAAATAAGTAATTTTGTGAACTTACTTATATCCACTCATTCTTTCTTTTTGCATAACAAAAACTGCAACAAAATTATTCACCAGGGACCCCTAGAAACTTCCATCCCAGACCAGAAGTCAAGAATTCAGTGTGAAACCGCAAAAATCTTAACCTTTTTCTTTTTTCCTCCCAAACCAAAAGTATCTCAACCTATTATTTTAAAACCATAACAAACTAATGAGAATGCATCTGTTACATAAGGTGTTTTTTTTTTCAAAAAAAGAAATGAAAGAATATATAAAGGAGCTTGTGACAACTGGGAAATCAGATCAGAAACCTTGCATGCTACATTGATGTTGAAAATTTCTCACCTACCTTCCCACTCATCTTCTAGTTTTATTTCTATCCTTCTTATCACTAAAGTTTCAGTGATGTTACTTCAGTAGTCCATGGCTGCTAATGAGATAGTTGATCTTTTGGTGTGTTATATTTAAAAGGGAAAGCGGCTTTGCAGGGGATGTCTATGAATCCTCCCAAACTAATGCAGGAAGTCCTCGACTTACAACAGTTCATTTAGTGACTCTTCGAAGTTACAATGGAATTGAAAAAAGTGACTGAGGACCATTTTTCACACTGATGACCATTGCAGCATCCCCATGTTATGTGAGTTACGTTCAGATGCTTCAGAAACTCATTTAACAAATTTCTCAGTTAGCAACATACATTTTGAGCTCAATCGTGGTTGTAAGTTGAGGACTACCTGTGTTTGAAGTTCTCCCAAAATGTTCAAATGCCTCCCAGTCTTTTAATAGGTGGTTGCCTAGACTCCATGATTATCCAGTTAAGTTTGAAAGCTCAACAGTATGTGTGTGTCACACATATACTGTAGTATATACCAGGGGTGGATATACTGAAGGTCTGTGGGCCAAATCCGGCTCACTAGGTGCTTAGATCTGGCCTGCAGGTGCCTCTTCCAGCAAAAATGGAGCTTGGGAGGGCTGCACACTCCGTTTTCTGCTGTGACAGCCTCCTGCAGCACTCTGCCAGTGAAAACATAGCTCGGGAAGACCATGTGCAGTTCTCACAAGCTCTGTTTTTGCTGGAAAAAGGCCACTGCAACCAAAAATGGAGCCGGAGGATGTTGCAGCTGAAAATGGAGCCAAAAATGGGAGTGCTGGCAGAGTGCTGCACGAGGCCATCGCACAGGGGTGGGATACTACCGGCATAACAACTGGTTCACTTCACGCACATGTGCACCAAATGCACGTGTGCGCATTACTTATAAATTACTGGGTCCAGCAAGCATTCACCTGCTCCAGCTTACAAGCGGCACTCAACTGTGCCACGCAAAGCAGTTGAGGAGAAAAAAGCAGAGAATAAAGGACAGCCCAGAGCCCCGGCAGATGGGTGGACCAAACAGACGACCAGAAGATCGTCCCAGCGAACTGGTTCTGTATCAGCTGCTCTTCAGAGCTACCAGTTCTATAGAACCGGGCTGAACCAGTAACATCCCACCCCTGCCGTGCAGCTGAAAATGGAGCCAAAAATTGAGCTCCATTTTTGTTGGAAGGGTGCTAGCAAAACAAACTACTAGCAAAGGTGGCATTTGATCTCACACGTGAAGACCTGGGCACGCCCACCCCAGCCCTCCAAGGTCAAACACAACTGTGAAACTGAGTTTGACATCCCTGATATATACTATACACACCCATCATCCTATCAGCTTTGTCTCTCTGGCAAAATATTAATTGGAAATCTTTCTTACTGCCATCTTCATGTTAGTGGCATTGGCTGTTACGTCTACCCAGGGATGAAGCCTCTCTTCAGCTATTCTGTTACTCCTTTTCTCTAAATGTCTCAGCTTATTTTAGGGATATCAGTTAATAGTATCTGCAAAACTGCCAATCTACCCTGCTCAGAAAAACATGTGAATCTCCCTTTCCCTGTAACAAATCCTGATAGTTGCACTATCAAATTGTTTCAGATGCTTCAAAAATAGATCGCGATGTAATAGAATACAAGTCTTCAACCATGGCTCAATTATCCATACTATTTTTTTAGTAAATTATGGCAAAGCACAGCACATTTCTGAGTAATAAGTATCAATACAGGAACATGTTCAGTTTGAATATGAACAAGTTCTGACAATATACAAAATATGCAATTCACAAATATGTGACTTCAGAAGAGGTTATATTAATATATATAAAGCCTTCAGCAAAAAAAGTTGAATAAGTACAATTATTTAAAACATCCCCACCCCACCTGCTTCTGCCTAGCCTTCTCCTTCTTTTGAAGAAAAAGAACATTCCTGTCCAAACACTTTTTCCACAATTTTTCATCAGAAATACATTTGAAAGTTATTAAAGTATTCATACTTCCTTTCTATAAGAAATGTTTCCACCATTCTCCTGATAATCGAAGAAACAGGCAAGGCAACAAAACATCTGCTTTGCACTAAACAAATTAGATTGCAGGACGAAGAGCTGCTTCAGACCAAAATTAAAAATCTTGATTTAGCAATATATCCAACAACCAATGACCGTTGTGTCCTCATTTGAAATAATCCCTTACCAAGACAGAAAATCCCTATGACCAAGGGTAAAAAAGCAGTGGGGATAGGAGCAATGTCCAACTTCCTGCCAGCTTGACTGCAGCTGACCAGTCTATGGCAACTGATAGAAGGATCATTCTATCTGGCCTCTGGAGGATTAGGGGGAGACTGGTCTACCCAATCTCCAGCAGCTGAAGGAAGAGCTGATCTAGTTGGCCTCTGGAGGTATAGGGCAGGATTGGTCTATTGAATCCCTGGGTGGAAGCACAGCAGTGCAGTGATACTCACGATGTCAACTCCTCACCTTGTTCAACCAGTACCATCCAGGACTGTTTTGCATGCAACTAAGATTGGAACAAAGGTCAGGCTCTGCTGTGATCCCAAAACATAAAATGAGAATTTATAATCTTGAAAACCAAATCATGGTGATGAAATACACCAAATCAACTGGTGGATTAAATTCCAAATACATATATACAACAAATGTTTTCTTTTCTCTGCTGTTCGTTCATCAATTTGTTTCCAACTTTCAGCAAATGTTGAAGAAGTCTTATTTTCCTACTAAGCTATGATTTAGCCCTAACTGCAGATATTGCAGATTACATAGTCTCCCTCCTTTTCCCACATATGGGAGTTTCTGCCTCCATTTTGGAGTAACTGTGCCTTGTTATGACATCTGAACACAAACAATGTTTGGTCAACAGATAGTAGGGAAAAACCAATTCCAAACTAAAGCTTATAAAGCAGACTTATTTTAACATACCATTATTTAAGATATTGCATCTTTATGGTATTGTCAATCTAAAGTAGGGAACTTTTAACTGAGCTGAAAAAGAAATCAGGACTGATATCCAAAACTGACTGCCAATTCAGTTAACTCAATTCACAGTCACCCATAAATACAGTTTGCAAATTTCTACTGAGTTCTCATTCTAGTCTACCAAATAGCACAGTTAAATATTGTGCCAAACTCTAGGCTTTCTCAGTCATGTGAATTGAGTTTGTCTCTTTTCACCTAAAAATAGAAGGCTGCTAGGGAATAATGCCAAAATATGATTTAGTATTATAGAGATTCACTAGAAAAATTGTCTACTTTCAGATGTCTCTTTTCTTCTTCTATCCGACTTAGAAAAAATCCACTTACTGTTTGCACCAAGGCAATCATGATTATGTAAATTAAGGTGCTTTAAGTTTACATAAAATAATAAAATCTGGTTGGAAATAAGGTACGAGCTGAATATTGTAATATTTTTTTCATGAAGTGGAAGAAGAGAAGCAGCAGTAGCAGTTACAATTAAAGTGGACCCATATATTAGTCTGGGATTCAATACAGGTATAGTCCTCACTTATCTGTTGTGGCCTGCCGGCCTGCCAGCAACCTAGCTGCAGAGTCAGACGAGGAGGAGGTTGAGGGAGAGAGTCTGGACCAGCTTTTGAATCTTTAGAAGGCTTTGATAAGGAAACAGCAACAGAGGCAGAGCCGGGGCCTTCTGTCCTCCCCCAGGTGGAGAAACAGCTATCTTGGGGCATGAACTCAGTGAGGGGGAAGAACAGATGGGGCCCATCCCAGTTGCGCATATGCACAGAGAGAAAAAGATAGGAGAGCAAAGGAAAGCAGTAAGCCGGCTCTCAAGGAAAAGCAGACATGGACACTAGCTAGCCCCTCCCTGGCTGGGAAATAAATAGTAGGGGTTTGGGAATGGCCGGTTGTCACAGACAACTGTTCACTTTTAGGATACAGCAAGCAATTCGGATTTCATGGCCATTAGTTCTGTTGGAACTAATTACTTATGATTTTTGTTTATCCACATAAATAAAAGACTGTTCCTATCCTGTTTGAAAAGGGGTTTGTTTGTACTTGTGAATAAGTGGCTTATCATTACTTGCTAAGGGCCGGTCAGAACACTCATCAGCCATTTGTTCAGTAACCACTCAAAGCTACAATGGTGCTGAATAAGGAGACATATGACCAGTCCCAAATGTTGCAGCTGTAACAGAATGCTCACAGTCACATGATCACAATTTGTGTGCTTGGCAACAAGCATAAACTTTATGGTTTGCGTGACGATTATAACATCCCATGATTTCTAACCTTCACAATTATCTTCTGATAAGTAAAGTCAGAAGGAAACCTGACAGGAAGTTGCAAGCTGTGGTCACATGACATTGCACTTAGCAGCTTGCCATGATTCGCTTAGCAACCACAGCTGGATCTGACGAACACCATTGGGCACCATCATATGATTTTTCATTTTACAACCGTGGCACTTAGGGATAGAGTTGCCAGTCGCAATTGTGGTGGACAAAGTGAGAATTACCTATATTATATTTGGTTAAATGGATAAACTAATTTCTACTAAGTAGCAGATTGATTGCTTTTGTTTTTGCAAATGCAAAATCAATAGGTTCTTAGATGATAGATTTTTCAATATTTCACATAGGGAAAAAATAAACAGATAATTCAAGATGGTTATAAACTAAGGTCTATGTCCTATGACCTAATGTCCTATGACCTTGATGGCGAACCTATGGCATGCGTGCCACAGTTGGCACACAGAGCCATTTGTGTGGGCACGCGAGCCCCAGACAAACTTACCTTTTTTGGCCTCCCAGAGGCTTGAGGGAAGCGTCTGCAGCCTTTGAGGCCGAAAAATGTTTTTCAGTCTTCCTAGGCTGCAGAGGCTTCCCTCGAGCCTCTGGGAAGCCAAAAAAGGCCTCAAATGGGCTGAAAATCAGCTGGGAGGCATGTGCATGTGCAGTGCAGGTAAGGGGGGGTGCGCACATGCGCAGGGTGCATTGCATTCTGGGTGCCGGCACGCGCATGCTTTTGGCACACCACAAGAAAAAGTTTCGCCATCACTGTCCTATGACCTCTCAACTTAGGACCTGGACCCCCGACTCATTTGCATGTACAATTCAAACCATTGTTGGCACCTTTAAAATGGTTTGTGTAGTTCCTTTTCGGATCACTTTTGGAAATTGCTTGTCAACTGTTTTTCAGCTATTAGGAACCTTTAAATTAACAAAGTAGATAAAGAGTGGATATAGGAAGAAGAGAGAATTCTTTTGTAATTTAAGAGAAGGTAATAAGTTATTAAAATTGTTTATGCTTGTTATGATGAAGGGAAAAGTCATTCCTTTACATATTTCTCTTTTTTTCCTTACGGTATGATTTTTTAAAATTTGTTTCTATTTTCTGTTTCTTTTCTGTACTTTTTTTTTATTCTTTTACATTTTTATTTTGTTAAGACTTTTATTATCGTAAATGTAATAAAATTAATATTAAGAATAAAGACACTATCTTTGTGCTGGTCAGACAGAAATGAAGGTAACTATATTTTCACACTATGAAGACAACTATGCAAAGATTGGATATTAGATGAATCTCAACATAATTGTGAGTTATACCTTGAGGATGCCTATTACAATCCAATAAAAAGAACTTTGTATGGAAGCCTTTTTAGTGTTTAACTTCTTATCTCAAGTATTTGAGAAGATAAATCTTGCTTGGGACAAGACAATCTTTATATTTAAAAAAAAAACTACAACATACTAGAAAATTATTTTATTTTTATTTTGTCATTTATATGTGATTTATGAAAAAATATTAAGGTTATGGTTTTCACCTCTTTTATTTTTTAAATAATTTTGCAATGTGTCTAGACCAGGGGTCACTAACCTTTTGGACCTCAGGGACCACCAAACTCATAATTTTAAATCCCAGGGACCACTAACTGGTTCTGTGGGCATGGCCTAATTTGTGGGTGTGTGGTCATGTGACTGGCTGGGCATGGTTTGGATGTAAATATTATAAATATTTATATAAATATTGAATTTTTTATGAAAAAGAGCAACTTTTACCCAAAATCAGGCAAAGCAGGCAGGCAGATTGAGTTGCTCACAGAATCACAGATTCATTCAGAGATCTATCTATCTGCCATTAACTAGCTCAGTCTGTCACATAAAATTTGCTTGCAAGCAAATAAAATTTGCTAGCAAGCAAACTCACAAAATTAACTCACAACACACCATGTATGTAAATATTGAATTTTTTATTTTAAAAAAAGAGCAACTTTTACCCAAAATCAGGCAAAGCAGGCAGGCAGATTGAGTTGCTCAGAGAATCATTCAGTGATCTATTTATCTGCCATTAGCTAGCTCAGTTTACACTGTCTGCTGATAAAATTTGCTTGCCATGAGCCTGCACTGAATAATAGAACCTTTGTTGGGTATATGGATACTCCAACTGGTTTGGGTTGAATAAATATGTAAACCTAGGATTAAGTGTTTTGCAGCTTTAAGCAAGAAACTGCAATGTCATTGTGGGTGCGGTTGCAGGCAGCCATAAAGGTAGGAGGGGAAACGTAATATCCCCGGCTTCTGGATGCAACTGTATGAGCCCGGCTTCTGGATGCAACTGTATGAGCCCCGGCTTCTGGATGCAACTGTATGAGCCCGGCTTCTGGATGCAACTGTCTGAGTCCGGCTTCTGCATGCACCTGATTACTGTTCCAGGTCTGCTGCCTACTGTGTTGTTGGAACGTCTATCTGCTTACCTTGGAGGCTACTGTGCCAGATACCAAATTCAACTGAACACAAGGACTGTTTACTGGTGAGCTGAGGATTCAGTGTTGTCCTTGAGAGAAAGGTATCTTAAGAAGAAGATATACAAGCAGATAAAGAGATTGTATTTACTGTTTAAAGAGACTTGATAACTGACTGATATACTGGATACTGACATATGGACTGAATGACTTCTTAATCTCTGTATGAATTAAATATCTATTTACAACCACAAACAGTGTTTTTGTCTCAAGTGTGTGTATACTCTAGGGCCCAGCCTCTCTCTCATTTGGCTGCCTGGCTTGACTGCTGCTGCACACTCTGCTAGGGGGTTTATCCCCAAACACTAACATTGGTTATGGGCCCAGCAGTGTGCACAGTCTAGCTAACCAGGATATACCAGTGAGAGTTTTGGTCAAGAGTTACACATTGCTGTAAATACAAACTGTTTGTTAAATAGTTGTTTATCACAAGAGCAATGGCACAAGTAAATTTGCCAAGTCTGTCCATGATATCCAAACTAGATGGAACAAACTATGTTTCATGGTCAATGAAATGTAGTTTACTTCTACGAAGAGAAGGTTTGTGGAACATAGTAACAAACCCACCAGATGTATCTAACTTAAATCCTAATGATGAAGAGGATTATAAACTGATACAGGACTATGAACGAAAGAATGAACAGGCTTTGTGCATCATAGGTCTCACCCTGTCTGACCAGCAACTCATTCATATCCGAGGAGTGGAAAATGCTGCAGACTGCTGGAATAATCTTAAAAGGATATATGTTCGAGACAGTGTAGGAGCTCATATCAATCTTACACGGAAGCTGTTTAGAACACATCTTGAGATAAATGGAGACATGTTGACTCATTTAAACTGTATGAAAAGCATTTTTCAACAACTGCAAGAAAAAGAGCTTATCTTTAATGAGTTGCAACAAGTATACATAATATTGTCTTCATTGGACCCAACCTATGATGATTTTGTGACTGCATTAGAGGTATTGCCAAAAGACAGTTTATCAGTAACTGAGATAACTGGCCGGCTATTAGAGGAAGCCAGGAGAAGGAGTGAACGTCACCAGCTGAGGGAAGATAAACATAAGGAAGAGAAATTATCTTCAAAGCCTGAGAGAAACCAGCTGTGTAAAGCAAAGCACCCGGAAGAAGAGAAGTTATCTTCAACGGCATACACAATTAAAAAGTGTTTTAATTGTGGAGGCAGAGGACATTTGGCAAGATTCTGCAGAAAAGGAAAACGCCAGAATTTAAAGAAGCCAAAGAAATCCTTTGAACTGGCCACGTTTAGCAACTGTGATATGAATAATGATATATGGGTGGTGGACAGTGGAGCATCCCACTGCATCACGAGAGATAAGACAAAGTTTATAAAAATGTCTACAAGCTCTCAGCATATATCACTCGCTAATGGTTGGCACCTCAAGGCCAAGGGTCAAGGTATTGCTTATTGTCCATGTTTAGACCAGAATATAAACATGTTATATGTACCACAGTTAAAAATGAATTTACTTTCTGTGAGAGAATTAGATAAACTAGGATATGTGGTTACATTTGAGAATAATAAGTGCACACTGGAAAGGGATAACAAAAAGGTAACTGCAGCTTTAAATGGAGCATTGTATGTCTTACATGACAGTAAGAAAGGGGAGGCACAAACTGTATTTAATAATATCAAGCCTCATGATGAATGTATCCATTTATTGCATAGACGTTTGGGGCATGTAAATTTTAAAATGCTAAAACGTACAGTAGAGTTATCTGAAGGAATAAGGTTAAAACCCTGTGATAAGTATTTGCGTTGTAATGTCTGCTGTGAAGATAAGAGTAAAATATTGCCTGCAAATAGGCTAAATGGTTTTAAAACTAAAGAACCTTTAGAAGTAGTATTTGCAGACATTATAGGTCCAAAGAAACCCAGTATGGGGGGTGCTCGATATATACTGAGCATTATGGACCATTACTCTAGATATGGGTTTTGCTACCTAATGAAAAGCAAAACTGAAACATATCAACATTTCTTCAACTGGTTAAAGTTTGCTGAAAGAAAAAGCAAACGGCAACTGATAACCTTGGTGACAGATAATGGCACGGAGTTTGTCAATAGCAAATTCCAGAATAGGTTAAAGGCAGCTGGAATAGCTCATAAGACATCTGCACCATACAGACCACAACACAATGCATTTATTGAAAGGCGAGGCCAAACACTGCAGGCGATGACCCGTACTATGTTAACTGATTCTGGATTACCTGATTCTTTGTGGGGGGAGGCAACAATGTGTGCTAATCATTTATTAAATAATGTGGTTAACTCAACCACTGGTGAAATACCATTCACCATGTGGCATGGCAGGAAGCCTGATCTGAGTTACCTGCACACATTTGGTGCACCAGCATGGGTGCATATCCCTACACAACTCAGGCGTAAAGGGCAACATAGAGCTAAACAATTTTTCTTCGTTGGTTATCAAGCTAACCATAGGGCATATAGATTTTGGGAGAAAGGCACATCTAAGGTGTTATGTAGTGCTAATGCCCAATTTCTAGAGCACGTAGGATGGGATAAGTTAGAGCAGGATAGCAATAAAGAGGTGGTTATTGAATCCTACAGAAATCCCATTAAGTATCCCTGTAACTTTAAGAAAAATGTAAAGCATGAAGTACAGGAAGAGATTGTGCCCATAGAAGAAGAAAAAGAAGAAATAGCTCAGCAAGATGAGGAAAAGAACCAGGTAGTAACTCAACCAAGCCCAGTAATTCCCAGAAGGACTACACGTATATCTAGACCGCCTGATAGATACCAGGCTAACACAGTGTGCCAGGTAAATAGAGTGCCAAATACTGTGGATGAGATTAAAAGATATCCTTCTAAAGAGAAAGAAAAATGGTATGCAGCAATTAATAAAGAATTGAAGTCTCTGAAGGATATGCAAGTGTATGAAAACGTGAGATTACCTAGTAATGAAAAACCCATTGGCATTGAAAAGAATCCTAAGATATCTTAAAGGAACATTACACCATGCACTGTATTTAGAGCCAGAAGGTGATCTCATATTGAGTGCTTATGCAGATGCTAGTTTTGCAGCAGAAAGAGATACTAGAAAGTCGACTTCAGGAACAGCCATAATGCTGGGTAAGACGTTAATAGGCTGGAAGTCTATAAGGCAACAGCATATAAGTTTGTCTTCTATGGAGGCAGAATTCTCCTGTTTATCTTTATTGTGTACTGAGTTGACTATGTACAAACAAATGTTGAAGGATATGGGTATAACTGTAAATTACCCTGTAGTTGTACATGAGGATAATCAGGCAGCAATTCAAATGGCTACAAGTATTGTAGTAAAAACTAGGAGCAAACATACAGATTTGAGGTATCTTAATGTAAGAGAATCTGTACAGAGTAAATTGATACAGCTGGAGTACTGCATGTCAGAGGACAATGTAGCTGATCATTTTACTAAAGCCCAAGGTGCTATTAAGCATCTACAGAGTTGTGGAAAATATGGGTTAAGATTGTGAAGGCATTACATATTTATGTCACCCAAAAGGGGAGAATGTTGGGTATATGGATACTCCAACTGGTTTGGGTTGAATAAATATGTAAACCTAGGATTAAGTGTTTTGCAGCTTTAAGCAAGAAACTGCAATGTCATTGTGGGTGCGGTTGCAGGCAGCCATAAAGGTAGGAGGGGAAACGTAATATCCCCGGCTTCTGGATGCAACTGTATGAGCCCGGCTTCTGGATGCAACTGTATGAGCCCCGGCTTCTGGATGCAACTGTATGAGCCCGGCTTCTGGATGCAACTGTCTGAGTCCGGCTTCTGCATGCACCTGATTACTGTTCCAGGTCTGCTGCCTACTGTGTTGTTGGAACGTCTATCTGCTTACCTTGGAGGCTACTGTGCCAGATACCAAATTCAACTGAACACAAGGACTGTTTACTGGTGAGCTGAGGATTCAGTGTTGTCCTTGAGAGAAAGGTATCTTAAGAAGAAGATATACAAGCAGATAAAGAGATTGTATTTACTGTTTAAAGAGACTTGATAACTGACTGATATACTGGATACTGACATATGGACTGAATGACTTCTTAATCTCTGTATGAATTAAATATCTATTTACAACCACAAACAGTGTTTTTGTCTCAAGTGTGTGTATACTCTAGGGCCCAGCCTCTCTCTCATTTGGCTGCCTGGCTTGACTGCTGCTGCACACTCTGCTAGGGGGTTTATCCCCAAACACTAACAACCTTCAGTCCTAAGGAAGGTTTGGCTGTGCTAAAAAGTAGAGCTAAAGATCTAAAGACTAGCTAGAAGGCAAAAAATTCAACCATTTCCTGCTTCCTAGCTAATCTAAATCTCCCGGCACAGCAGAACAGCTGATGGTCGGAAAAAAGAAAAATAGCAATTTAGCAGGCAACTTAGCTGGGTAAGGAGTGAATGGGTGGGGAGGGTTCCTGTGTGCCATATGGGCATCGCAGCCTTGTGTTTCTGTGCAGCCTGGATTAATTGCTTTGGGGGGGGTACTCTGGGGTGAGATTTCTCTGCGGCCCACCAAAATTTTCTCACGGCCCACCGTTGGCGACTGCTGGTCTAGACAATATCAATTATTGGCTAATTAAATAATACAAAGAAATCAAATCACTACTAATAAATTATTGCTATTATAAATCTACTAGGAAGCAATTCAATTCTCAAAATGGGAAGGGATCATTTTGGAAGAGTGCACGAGATAGCTATGATTTTCCTCCAACAGGCAATTTATGCTACAGACAGAATACAACAAACCTCACTGAGACAAAAAGATGATACACTTCACAACTTCTATTGATATTTGCAAATCCCAGAATAGGCTCTCTGTGGCTAACCAAAAGCATTAGAAGATACTTCAGGATCTTTTCTGACACACCCAGCTATTTGAAAAATCTACTTATGATTCATGAATCTACTGTACGTACCCAGTCCAATTATTCAGTCATAATTAACTAACATTGCCTTGTCCTAAAAGAGTCATATCATGGTTGAGAGCTTTTCCCAATTAGCCCTGGCCCCCTCAAAGTAGCTTCAAGTCAGTCAATCAAGTTATTTATTAATTTGTTTTAAGTGGTCATAGAAACATTTTGCCTTTACAAGTCTCTGTGAAGTTGACTTAAATATTTCAGGTAGAGGTGCCAAAGACAGTTTTAAATATCATGGACTACTGAATGTTTTGAATATGACATTTTAAGTTGTAATTTTAAATTGTGGTTATATTATAAAAATAACCAAATGATTAGGTGGATTGGTGGGATTCAGTTCTCTGGGAGTGGCTTGGTGGGCATGGCTATGTGGTTATGTGACTGAGTGGCATGGCTATGTGGTCATGTGATTGGGTGGGCATGGCTATGTGGTCATGTGACTGGGGGTCAAAAGACAGAAACTCACTTTCTGGAGCAGGGGTCTGGATTAGATGGCCTCCAGGTACCTTCCAACCCGGGATTGCTGTGCTGTTTGAAAGCATCCTCTGAAGCTGCGTCTAGTCTAATGGCAAGGTTTGTGGTCCTTCCTTCCTCTCCTTTTTGCCTCCCTCCCTCCCTTTTTCTTTTTTTCTTTCTCTTTCTCTTTCTTTCTCCCCTCCCTCCTTTCTTTCTCCCATCCCTCCCTCTTTCTTTCTCTTTTGCAGCATCTCCCCACACCCCATTTTTGGCCTAGTGGGCCTCAGAGAAGCCTCCTGTGAGCTGAAAAAAAGCAGCATTTTGAAGTGAGGGGGGGGGAATCAGCTTTGCCGCACGATTTAGATTAGCCAGAAAGCAAAATATCCAACGATTTCCTGCTTCCTAGCTAATCTAAATCACACGGCACAGCTGATTGTCGGAAATACTGGTTTGGTTGAACCAGTAGATTTTTTACTACCAGATCAGATGAACCGGACTGAGCCAGTTGAATACCACCACTGGAATGCTCCCAGAAACAAGGAGCTTCTCGTTTCTTCAATATGGAGCAACCCCTAGAAGACGTGCATGGACAGCCATTGTATCCAATCATCTGCTTAGTGCAAGAAAGCAAATTAAAATACCCCACAGAAATGGCTTTACAATCTCTGCTTGAATATCACCCCCTTTGGTCATGTGTTTTCCTTTTGTGAAGTTGCTCTTATTGTTAGTAAGGTTTTTTCCTAATATCCAGTCAGATATGGTCTTCCTGCAACTTAAAATTGATTGTCCTGGGTCCTGAATTCTTGAATGAGAGAGAATACCTTCTTCCATTGTGACATCCCTTCAGATATTTGCTATCATACTCCACCCCAGTCATACTTTATGTTTTACAATATTGCCTCAGTCTTTCCTTGTAAGACTTCTATGGTCTTCTGATCATTCTCACTGTCTTCTTTGCACTCATAATATAGTATGTGGCAGTGGATATGAGACCAAGTACATGTCTGCCCAATATAGAAGGTAGTGGAACTATTATTTTCTGTGGTTTGAAAACTCTACCTCTATTGGTGCATCTTGTAATTGCTTTAGTTGTATCACAGCCATGTCACATTGCAGCTGACTCATATGCAACTTGTGATCAATTTCACTTCCAAGATTTTTTTTCCGGTCTTCTTTTCAAAGCCAGATATTTCCTATCCTGTACTTGAGCCTTTCATCATTCTTTTTGGTGAATATTTTTGCATTTATCTTTCTCTATTCTATGAAGATTTTGAATTTTTTCCCCATCTTCTAAAGTATTATGTGGGAGACACTTCATACAAAAAATATATACCAACAACAGGCTGTTCAACCATCTTGACATTAGTCAGATATTCTGAAAACTTTTTTTGTCAGGTACAAAAGACTGTACTCCCATCATATGAACTAGCAACTATGACTCAAAACTTTTCTGACTTAAAAGAATCTTCCTCAGACCTTATAGATTATTAACCCTAAACATGGCCACTAACTCTTTCTGTTGTCCGAAGTCACTAAACCAAATAGACTGACTCACCCTCTCTTTAAGTATTTTGGGTAAGTTGTAAAAGGGTTTGTGACTGCACAAAGCAAATGAATATATTCAAATGAGTATTCGTATGATTCACTCGATGTAAAAGACCAATGGGCCAATAAAAGTACAGCCCAATGCAAACAATCAGTTTTAAAAATGCAAACTGAAAGAATGTCTATGGTATCACCCTCTTCTCCCCTTGATTTTTTCTCCCAACATTTTCTCCAATCCTTGCTTCCTATCTCAGCAGGTAAAAATTTAGGAATTGGCAAACTTCACCCTCCTCAATTCTGATGCAAGTACAATTTTCAGAAAACAGCAGCTGTTGTAAATCCCACCCCTTCTGTTGGCTCATCCCTCAGTCTCTTCAAGCCCTAGCAATAGAAGCATACAGACCTCATATCCAAATTCTAATTCAACTCCAATCTGGAGACAGTAAACAACTCAGTGAGAATGGCTGCTCAATGTGTATCAGTTACTAGATGAGACAAAATAAGCCACTAAGGGGACTGAACTTGGAGAGGAAAGAGGATGTGAGTAATGACTGCAATGGAATTCCTATGTCCTGATGAACTAACAGCAATGGAGGTTTAATATACTTCATGTGTATGTAAGTACACAAATATATATATTTGTGTAGGTACACACACACACACACACACACACACACACACATATATATGCAGTAACTACTGAGAATATCTGACTTAAGCATAAGCATATCGATATTCATATTGTTCTTATCTTTGAAAAATGAAATCCATTATTGAATGGAACAGATACTTTATTATTACTTAATTGTCTTGTGCAACAAGTGGAACACCTGGGAAAATCAGCTTCTCAAATGAGAATAAGAAGCAAATTGCATGTGATCTGGGCAGCCATGTTTGTTTCTTAAGCCTCTGCACATCAAGTCTGTCAATTTCAATTACCATATCTTACGGTGTATACGATGCACTTTTCCCCCACAAAAGTGGGTAGAAATGCCTGTGCAACTTATACAGCGAATACAGGCCCCATTTTTGGTCTCCGAAAGCCTCCGCACGTCCCATTTTTGCCCTCCCCGGAGTCCAGAAGCACTCTGCAGGCCAAAAACGTGTGCATTTTTGGCCTAGAAAGTGCTTTTGGATGCCAGGAAAAGCAAAAATAGGATGCACGGAGGCCTATGGAGGCTAAAAACGGACACATTTTTGGCCTGCAGAATGCTTCTAGATGCTGGGGAGGGCAAAAACGGGATGCGTGGAGGCAAAAAACTATTTCTTATTGTTTTACTTCTTTAAACCAAGGTGCGTCTTATAGTCCGGTATGTCTTATACTCCGAAAAATATGGTAGTTCCTTTGCCTCATAGCAGTATATTGTTCAGCCTTAAAATAAGAAAACAATGAGACATTGTCAATCTTTCTCAATCAGCCATTCTTATCAGTTAGGAGTAGGGTACCACAGCATTTTGCATTCTACTTAAATCTTCATTAAAACACATCATCCCTTCTAGAATACATAAGATGAATACGTAATTGAGTTTATGTCTGTTTGGGGAAGTGATAACCCGGGAGCATGCTGTTCTCCAAAAAAAGAGATTTTATTTGTATTTGTATGTTTTGTGAAAACCCAAATAAAACTCTATAAAAAAGCACATCATCCCTTCAAAGATTTGCACAGCTCTATTCTTTATCTATAGGTTTTCCCCACTATACATCCTGCAAAACACTGAGCAAAGGGATGGATTAGTTTTCCTGTCAATTTTTCTTGAAAAAGTAGGCATCCTTCCAAACAAAATGTTAAGTCATAGCTATCATCCATTTTCCAAGGAATTCTTAGAAATAAATATGATGTTGGAAGCTGCTCTGCAACCTGTCAGTTTCTCATTTCATAAATTTTATTAAAATATTTTTCAAATAAATCAGATGCGTCGGAGAACGTAGCAGGCACTAATGGAGATGACTGAGAGGACAACACTGCCTCACCTTGCATTCATCAGAAGTTCTTACTTCTTCTTAAGTTCTTCATTTTACTGATCTACAGTAGCCAGGTTGCTTGCCATCTGTTTTTGTCCTCTGCTCACAGACCATTTTATTGAATTTAAAGCCTTGTACATGCATGAGTAATTTGCAGTGTTTTGCTGGAGCAACCAGCCAGGGTAACAGGAAGCAAGCCTCAGTCCTGATAAATGCAAAACCAAAACAAGGACTTTGGATTTTACAAGGTTTTCCTCAGGCTGAAAGCAGGCAGATGTTTTAAATATAAAATATGTTTAAGTATTTAAAAAAAATTAAAGCTGTCGTATACTAGGTTCTGGCAGAGACACCAGGCCCTCTTAACAAGGAACCAGCCTCCTCATTACTAGCCAACTGGAGCTGCCCCACAAAAGTCATAGTACTTATTTTGTGGCTAACCAAATGGGTGGAGAAAACTTTATGTCTCAGCTTTAGTACAAAACTTTCCAGCTGTTTTATGAAATTACATCCTTCTACCCTACTGTCGCTGTAGAGCTTTATTTATGTGAAAGAATGGACTAGAAAACAAATGTACTGTATGTAAAAGGAAGGAAGAAAAAATATAAATAAAGAAAAGATGTTCAAATTCAAAATCCAAATCAGAAAAGTAGGAGTTTGGGAGTTAGATCCATTTGATGATGTAGTTTTTACTACAAAACATTTTTGCCTACCAAACAAGACAATTAAGCACTTTCTAAGGATTAAATAACTTGGTCTAAATTAAACATCATGTCCTTAAAGCAAGCAATTGCCATTCATTTATTTGCAAAACTTATATAACTTGCTCTTAATTTACCTATTTTGTCATGTACAAACAACTTCATCAAATTAAGAACTAATCAAAACATCAAGCCCAACTGAGAACAAGGAAGACTATTTAAAGACAGAAGCATTCTGTTCCTGTTCTGCAGATGTTCCACAGAATATTGCTTTATAGAAGCCATTCATAATTAGTCCATTTGCATTTGATTGGATTATTTGAGCTAGAAAAATGTCACAGTCTACTCACATGAGCAGCATATAAAAAGAGTCAGATAAATTGTCCCTGAAGTGTCTGTCCGTGTCATGAAAAAGTTCAAGATCTCCTTACAAACTCTGTGCTCCCACATGTAGAGCAAGCAGTCAATTAAACAGGCTTTGATCGTAATTGTGGAACTTTTATTTATTATTTACACAATGCCATCATTGCCTTATCGTTATGCAGGAGCAACTCTGGTACGGTGGTCGAAGCACTGGACTAGAAACTGGGGTGTCCCCTTAACAATAAAGCTCACTGAATGAATTTAGGCCAAATCACTTTCTCTCAATCCAATCCATCACAGAGGATTGTTGTTGTTGGAATACAGGAAGTGGAAACATTGTGTTTTCTGCCTTGAGTTACACAAAATAAATCTGCATATAAATATAATTAATAAATTTACATTACATACTTTGGGTGCCCACTGACATTCCGAGAATGGCTGACAGTAAAAAGCACAAGTTGTTATGTTGCTATCATAAAACAATTTAAGTAGTCCCATTCTACGATGGGTTAGTTTGTAAAGTAGAAACAAAAATATGCTTCTGTTTAAACAAGGAATCCTTTTGTGATCACCTGAGTTTTCAAGCCAGTGGAGGCTCCTATTCATGGAAGAGAGAACATAATCTTCATCTTATTTTTTTCCCCTCTTTCCTTTGAAATTTCACTCCCTTTCTTGGGTGTGAAGAGATACGGGACAACAGTGAAACTGTCTTACCAACATTTTCTTAATAAGTACATAGAGCGCCACTAGTAAACTCATGCCACTCCCATTTTAGATATAGATTAAAATTCTCACAATCACTGATTGAAGTATGACGCCTTTATATCTTTCCCCTAAATAAAACTTAAAATATATAATTTTCATTCTGATTCTGCTTAGTATACTCTAAAACTACGTGCTATATTTTGAAATAAGAAGGAATAATAAATTTATAATATAGTTAAAACAATAATCCATAACAAATTAAACTCTATCATTAAATCTTAAACATTTTACACATTCCTTTTAATATTTTATCCCATTTTATATTCATATAATGTTCCAGTTTTCTAACATTATTTCAAATACAAATACAACAATACAATCTTATGTACTTTTGCAGAATCTCTGTTTAGATTATATTTTTACCCATTATCTCTGAATGAATCCTGTTTCTTTACATCTTGTTTCAAACCTTTGTAACTTCTCTTCCCTTTTTCCCTTTCTTTCTTTTCCAATCTAATCTTTTTACCCCCTTGTTTAATCTCCACCTTCTTAATCTCCACCCTCTTCTGTATTCCTCTTTTCTGTTGCTTTCTGACATTGTAACGATTTTTCATCCTATTTTTCCCTTTTTTGGTTGTTTTTTTAAGTCTTAATTTCTCCTTTCTCTTTCCCCTCTTTCCCTTTTCTTCCCCAATTACAGTTGCTTGTTCATTAAAGATGGCTTCTTCTTCATCCCAATCTCTTTCTTCTTGAAGTTTCTGATAGGTAGAAATCGCCATTTCTAAAAAATGAAAAACAGATCCAGAAGAGCCCTGCCCTTCTTGTTCCTCTTCTTTTAGCTTTTTAAATTCCGTTTTCAGATCATCAACAAGTAGAACCATTGTGAAAAAAATTTAAAACAACCCAAATGTTTTTAGTCTTTCAAATAATAGCTTCCAAAGTCCCAAAGTCACCAAGCAATCCAAATACACACAAACTGTTTCATTTAAACACTTTCTTCTTTTTATACTTTCTCTTCCTGAGGTTACAGTTGCAAAGTTCCAGTTAAAATATATCTTTTAGAAGTCTTGTTACAATTTAGCTCTAGTGTTATAAGTTCCAAGCAGCCTCCTCCAGCAGAATCTTAATATTAATCCTTTTCGTCTCCCTTCCCACTTATAGCAAAAAAAAGTTTTTTTAATTTTTTTCCCCCAAGGTTTAGAAATCCTTATTGTTCCCTTGGCTTTACCTGTTGACGCCAAAGCAGGCTTTTCCAATTTCCATCTGCTATCACCGTAAGGAAGGAGAGTGAGAAAAAAAAAACTTTCCCTTTTATTTTCGTTTGCCGCTTTTTCCGTCTTCTTTGGGAGCGATGTATCTTTAGTAAAATTTAAATTCCAGGGTATTTAAATGTTCCTTATTGTCCCGGGTCAGCCAGTAACTTTCACTTCAAACTTCCTCCTGCACAATTCTTATCCGGCTGAAGGCTTCTTTGTGGAGGCCATTGCTGACCGCCGCTCCACCGCCTTCAGAAAAGGTAGTTAAGCTGGCTGAGGAGTGGGGTTGCGATTCCCCCGGACCCCTGCCTGGTTCTCCCCTATCTTCAGCTACCCCTACGGGGTAACTATAGCCTCCAAATCCGACTGGATCGGGGGCACTCCAGCAGCGAGCACGGCAGAAACCGCGCACGATCGTGGATTCCTGCCGCCACCGAAGCCTTGCAAACCAGAAGTGATTACAGGAGAAATTTTGTGTCAATGAGAAAAGATAATAGATAATTGAAACAGAACAGACAAAAGATATAAGCATAATGATTTAAATTGAGATGAAATAAATAAAATAGAATTAAGAGAGTGAAAAGAGGGGAGAAGCTATATAGAAAATGTAGAATGTAATGTAAATAAGATATGAAATAGTATATAAAGTGAGCAAGAATTTGAATTTATGTCTGCACAAAAAGATGTAACCCGGGACTAAGCCACTTTCCAAAAAGAAGTTTTATGTTTTTATGTTTTGTGTTTGGTATGTGTATGTTTGTTCATTGAAAATTAATAAAATTCTTATGAAAAAATAAAAATAAAATTCTCACAATCGATTCCCTGGAACAAAAACCCATCCATGCACAACTTTAGCACTTCAGAATAAGTGTTTGATGGAATTCCAGAGGAAACATTCAGCCCAGCACACTGATTAGCATTCTGAAATAGTACAACCCAAGCATATGACCTCTGTGAGAAGCTAGCTTTGGTAACAGAAAGGATTTTAAGACAACTAGGTCTCAAAGTAAACGTTTAACAAACCTTTGGATTTCTTTGGTTAATAAAAAACAAACAGCGGTTAATGGCACTCCTGATCTTGATTATGAATGTTTAATTGGCAACGTAAAAGTTAACTTCAGGACAACAGTGGGAAGGATTTTGTGTAGAATGCCTCTCTCGGCACCATTTAATTTAGAATACAGTTCAGTTTGCATTGTCTGTGCCACATGCAGCCAGTAATAAAGGCTCAATAGGTCAAGTATGACATGACAAAGGAAAGAGTCTGTTTTCCCCGTGGCTGAATGGATGCCCAACACCATTTCAGTCCCTGCAAATCAAGCCATATTAGCAACCAGGTCTATTTTGTAGATGTTTAAAATTGCAAACTGTTGGTATTAACCAAGCTCTCACAATATATTTGTCATTTCTAATACTGCCCATTCTGGGCAGGCTGCCTTGGCAAAATCAAGGCTATTCTGAGCAGGTCAGCAGCTTGGAAAGATTAAGGAAGAAAATATTCTGCAAACTAACTCCTTAAAAATTCCAGTGTTTACTCAGGAAGGGAAACCCAGCCTTTTATCATGAAATACTGCTGTGATATTTAGCCAGTGCCAGGATTATTACATCTAAAAACCTTGAACATGGAACCAAGCAATTGACAAGCATATTTAAAAATCTGAAATGAATTACAATCAGGTGTGAGACAATATATAAATCACCACAAATACCAACAACTCTTGGATCCAAACAAACAAAATTGCTCCAGGTTATCATTTGTAGCCCTGCTAGAAAGAACATTCACCAGATCCAATCAGAGAACTGTTCAAGAGTCCTTAAGAATTTAAAGAATTCCATTTCCACCACCCACTCATTTAACACAATAAACCAAACCCATACTAAAACATAAACCATTTCAAAAGCAAAGTAAAAGGCAGGGTTTTAAGGAGTTTTATTCCCCTTGAAAGGAATAAGACAAATACCTAATTTGGTGTGGCATTTTCTTCTCATTTCCAAAAATCATGCAGGTCCCTGAAGTTTCAAAAAAATAGATCAACTATTTTTTCTTAAGAAAATGAACCTACAAATCTGCCTCAGTATCAATTGGCAAATAAACGCAGCAAATGAACTATCACAACAATAGTTTATTGAATGGGCTGACAAGTTCTTCCTGCTATTGTGGAGAATTCTGATATGGGTGCATTTAAGAAATCTAAGACCCTGTCATATTCATCACAAGAGGGGTAAGTAACCTAAGGGAAATCTGGAGATCTCTCTTTCTCTCTCTCTCTTTTTATATATATATATACATGTATACATGTATACATATATACATGTACATACACACACACACACACACACACACACACATATATATATATTCACATATACATATATACACATATTCACCTATACATATATACACATATACACATACACACACACACACATATATTAGGCTCTAGAACTGAAGTAATATGATGCTAAGTTGGAAGGTCGTACCCAAGGATCCATAAGCTGTCCCAATTTTCATCTTGGCTAATTTTGAGAAGAATTGGATGTGAATGTTTCAGGGGGGAAAAAACAGGAAAGGAACATCCAGCTGATATTTCCTTCTCCAGTCAGCTGTTTCGCATTCCCTTTTTCAATCCTCAGAGGGAAAGTGTTCCTTCTTAAGAACCATAAGATTGTAACTTTAATGTATTAGTCTGCTAAGACTCACAAAAGGCAGATTTGTTTAATAATTGGTTGCAGGTAATAATTGCCAGAAAGGACGAGAAAAACTTTCAGTATGTTCAGGCCACAGGCAGCATTCTCCAGTAGTAAAGCTATTGTTGAATCATACGAAAACTCCTATTCAGGAAATCCAGCCATGAGACTTTACACAAAAATATCAGGTGATCTACCAGTCTTGTAAGATTTTGAGCATTTATCATTTTCAATTAAAATTAATTTCAATTTAATTGTTGGGAGACTTACAGGCACTAATTTTAGGAGTGACTGAGACTCTTAAATGTCATAAACACTATTTTGTTCACCCTGCCTACCTTTATGTCTTAAAGACTTAAATCAACTTCAGCTTTAATTGGCTTGGAACAGCAATATAAAAACTTTACTTATTTTCACATTATAAAAGTTGTACACCAAATTTAATCATGTTTAGTTTATAAAAGCAAAGCACAAGCATCTTCATTCACTATAAATCTTCTGTTAGAAGTATTGTGAGATAACAGAAAAGGCATTTTATATATTTAAATACATTATGAAGGTGTGAATTCCATCCAAGCAATCCCTTGAATTGATTCCTATATTTGAAATACCAACACACAATCTTCAGAGATTTCCAGGCATACCTATTGATACTTCACAATAAATTTAGGTTCTTTTTCCATGTACTATGCTGAGACTATGCTGAGCCAATATACAGACATTAAAATAGTAATAAAAAATACACTGCTACTTACATAGAAATATAAAGATCATATAATCTGAAACTGAACTGATTGAGGCCATTCAGTTACGTAAAGTGCACCGCAAATGCAATTTATTTATTTTATTCATCCTATTTCTACCCCACCCACCTCACTTAAGTGACTCTGGATGCCCATACACTATATCAGTGGTGAGTTTCAAAGTAATTTACCACCGGTTTGGTGGGCGTGGCTTGGTGGGTGTGCTTTGCATGCGCGCGCACACTTTGTGCAGGTGCAGAGGCTTTCCGACTCACCTCCTGCAATCCTACACTCTCCCTGTAGCTTCAGCAGCTGACGCACGGCAATCTGCTGTGCCGCGCAAAGCAGCTGTGCTTCAAAAGCAGGAAATTAAGGTCAGTAAGGCAGCCCAGGCAGGCAGGTAGGCCAACAGCAGCTCCTCAGAGAGAACCGGTTGGGTCTCTGCTGATCTTTGGCACTACCAGTATGCCAGATTCGGGCCGAACTGCAGAATAGCACCACTGATTAAGATAAAAATAAATGACCAAGCACAAGTATAAATAATGATGAATTCTGACTGAGAAACAAAAATAGCTATCATCCTGCTGCAGCCAATTTTTTTTTAATATCATACTTCACTTCTGAAAAGTTTAGAGTACAAGAAATAGCCAAGTTTATGTAACTATAAATCTGTTACCGTGTATTAAAACTTCATAACCCTTTCCATGGGAGGATAAGAACCTAACATTAATTCTGATGTACAGTATTAAAGTAAAGATCCAGCCAACCCAGCATATTCCCAGCAATGGCTCAAACTCTTATATACTGTGGATGAAAATAAGCATATATCCTCTAACAGCAAGGTCCGTATGCAAAAGAAAGAATGAAGTACTGCACAGCTCACCAAAACCACCAAAATCTGCTGGGAGGAAGGTTGGGAAGGTTCTTTAATGGATATTTGTAAGGACATGAGGGATTGGGGCTACAGGGGGGAGGAAAGGGATACAATAGAGATTTCTATTCCACAAATAACATTCATCCAATTTGTTCATATGTCGTACTTAGCCAAAATAAACAAGCTGAAGAAACATATTTTGATTCTTCCACTGACTCTCTGCACATTTACCCAGAGAGTACAACTATGAATATAAGATAACCAAAAAACTTAAAATTGGCCATCAGATGAAATTAGTTATCTCTTTTCAAGGAACTTCTCCATATAATGTGTGTGTGTGTGTGTGTGTGTGCGCATGCATATATGCATACACACATGCATATATATGCGTGCCTATGCCAGAAATTACACTATGTTACATTATATACCCTATAAAGAATGGCACATTTCTAAAATTCATTCCCAATCTGCATAAATTTTCTTTCTCAGAAACAAACCATTTGTCTACCACATGGGTGTCACACTGGTAACCTGCGGGCCAGATACATCACGTGAAGGCCACACCTACCCCAGCTCTGCAAAGTCATGATATGTCATGTGACAGCAACGTGACGCCACAAGTTTTACACCTGTGGTCTACCACCTTCCAAGTAGAAACAGCACAAAGGAGTTTACAGGACAAAAAGAAAGTACAACAGAAAAGATAAAAGAGGATGAACAAAACTTGAGGAAAATGAATAAGAGGATGAAGAAATGGAGCAGGGAATAGAAGAGATGCCTTGTTAGATACTGTATTAAAAAATTCAGCAGATGAAGCTCTTCTCATCCTGCAGGTAATCTTCAGGCTTTCATACTTTTCAGCAGTGATGTTTGTAGACATGTGCACCTCCTACCCATCTGCCTGTTTTCAGCAACAGATGACCATCACTTGTTTTCACAAGTATGTCTTCCAATTAGATATATATGGCTCATCAGTTCTCAAAAATCTGGCCTCAAGATGAAATGAGGTAACTTAGAACTATAACACAAATTTGGGGGGTGGAATTAAAACTGAAACTGGCATAGGGTACGTGATTGAGGTATACAAAATTATGCATGATGTCAATAAAGTGGACAAGAAAAAGTTATTTCCACCTAGCTGGATACAAGTGTTTTGGAGACAATTCACAAGAATTCTTATTTGTCAACTGTTAGGTCTCATGCAACATCTTCGTTTTTAGACCAGACAGCTGCCATCATGTGACTAAAGAACCATCACTGAGATGAGTTGATTTTTCACTAATGCATTCCTATATACATAGCATACTGCACAATCATATGAATGAACTCATAGCTTCCAATTTACATTTTGGCCTTCAGCACCAGAATGGTAAATTATAGGGGGAGGAAACTCAAAGATTCCCATGATCCATTCAGATACTGAGGTTCATGAACCTGTGTCAAATGGCAGAAATGACCATCAAAGGGCATGATTCAGAGGGTGAATGGTAGTTAGTCAATCTAGAATGACCTACACTGATTACAATTCCACACCTCAAAGGTTCTAAACTTCATCTAGATCTGTGCCAAGACTGTCAAAGACCGGTAAAAAAAATCAGAAATAGGCATTAAGGCATCAACTTAGTAACTCCAACTCTTCAAAGCTTATTCAGAAATGCTTTATGCCAATTTTGAAAACACTCAAATCTTGTTGGAGGATAAGGAAAACCAGATCCTGGCTCAGCATCCCAAGATTAGAAAACACTACCAACTCTTGAAGGAATACTATTATCCTTATTGGTGATGAATTTCAAGATTAATATATTTACTTTGGGTTCAGACAGCACATTAAGTGTAGCTTGTGGTTACTTAAGAATGTACCAAGAAATAGCACAGGTACAAACCATCTGTCCATGACATGTTTAAGGCACCTGTGCTGCTGAATGCGAAGTGACAGCCTCTTCTGAACAAACTATAAACCCATCACAACATGTTCAAACAAACTATATATTAAATCTATTCAATAAAGGACAACAAATATACTCAGGGATTTGGAAAATAAGTCCTCTGAGTAGAGGAATAAGAAACTAGAAATTTTTGGAGGCATACAGTAAGAGAAAGAAGGATAAGATAGCACCTGTAAGAAATGTCACACACACACACACACACACACAAGATAACGACCTGCTCTCTATCATTTCAGAGTATAAGACATGAAATAATGACCCCAACTTTCAAAAAGGAAGATTCTGTATGGAAGCTATTGAATGCCTGAATTAGTAAGGTATGTTTGACAGCAGAACCAATTATTCAGACAATTGGGAGGGAAGCTTCATTGGTTATCTTCACTCAAAGGCTGGGGAACAAGTTGTTGTTGATATTTACATTTGGATTCCTACATGGAGCAGGGGACTGAATTAAATGTCTTAAATGACTTAAATGTCTCCTTCCAACAAGCCACAACTTGTTGATTTTTCAGCTCCTGATTTTTCAGGTTCATTAATGGGTAAGCCACAAGTTACGGTTGCCATGCCAATCAAAAGCACCATTAGAGACTTTAACATAGAGAGATGGATAACAGATACATATTTAAAGAGTATAAAGTCTCATTTCAGATCTGGGCAGCAATGAAACCACAGCTATATCATTGATCCTGAATCACATAAAGACATATGCAGAGCCTAAATCTTTTTGTTGTTATCCAACAACCCTTATGGGTCTATTACAAATAACCAAACTGTGCCAATATCTAATAATAATCTTTAGCCCAACCTTTACCTACTTTCATTATATTTTTATTTAAATTTATGTTGAATATATTTATGTTTTACGATAATTAGTATTTATAGACAATTGGGTTTTTTCCTACAATACAGGTGATACTTTAAAACAAAGCTCTTAGTTCTTCAAGCTTAGAATACATTTTCGACAAAAGCCTTTTGGATTATGGGAAATGTAAATTGTAATTACAGGCTCATCTATTATTAAGTTAGATTAAAGAAAAGTCCATCTATTTTGTTACACCATTGAACACTTTATTGTGGAAATATAATTACAACAGTTATTATTTATAATGAAAATCAGGAAGTTGGTGAAGTTCATTCTGTTCTGCAGGAGTTAATCATGAAATTATTCAATGACTCAAAAAGTAACCAGCAATGTTTTAAAAGGTGATTCTGATGACAAGGGAATCCAACTGAAGAAACAAGTATCAAAGACAATTAAAGCAATACAATATTTTTGCCCCAGGCTTGTGAGCCTGAATATTAGATGTTCATGTCCTAGGAATGAACGATGTGGCTATTTGCTGGAATGTAAGGTTGACTCATATTTTTAGCTTTATTTATTATTATTTCAATGTTCTTCTAGCTGGCCAGGACTACTCTTGGGGAGTGAGCATATAATTAATAAATTGCATATACATACACATATATAATTTATTATTTATTAAAATATATCCCAAGTTATATTCTTTGGTTCCCAAGTTTTGTTTTGTTTGTGTTTTTTCAATTCACTTTCATTTTTGTTTTAGTTCTATTTTTCCCCAAAGTTGGGTGTTTTTTTTTAGTTTGCCATTTAGCTTTATTTATTGCAGAAAACATATATACCAAATAAATACACATAAACAAATTGTTGCAAGTATCACTTTGCAGGTACCACTTTGAAAACTGGTTCAGCACAGGGAGGCATTTCATAGCAAAATTAACTTGGCCACTATACTTAAAAATGTCATACAAGTTGCTTTTATGAGTGAGTAGCAATGGGGAATGTCAAATAAAAAGGCTGAAATGGAGATTCTTCTATGCCGTAGAAAAATGTGACTGGCTGAAAACTATTATTTTACTCAGAGCGTATGTCAAAGAACTAATACAGCACTTACACATAAAATATAATCTATTGAGTGAACTGTCATCCTACTCTTAACCCTTGATGTATGGGTTAACAATTCAATTATGGGTAATTCTTGAGTTATGACTATAATGGAGCCTGCTGCTTACGATCCTAATGTTGTTTTCTATTTCCATTTCAAAATCTGGAAATTACTGTACTGTACAGCTTTCCAAGAATGCATACGCTACATATGCTCGACACTGAAGGTCAATAGTAGAGCTGCTGATTCACATGCACAAAATCCCAAATTTAATTCTAGTCTCCTCCAAGTAGGACTAGAAAAGATGCCTGCTGGAAATTTGGTAGGTCAGATTTTGTTGACAGAATTAATTTAGATGGATCAATAGTGTAATGATGCAAGGCAGAATATTATATGACAGGCACTGGCAGAAAATTTAATGATCTAAAATAGAAATGGAGAGCTTTTTAACAATACTTCCAAATTATCATTCTGTCTGCAAATTGTGAGGGTTGTAGCGCAACTCATTTGGAAAGCACCAGCATGAACATGGCATTCACATTTTCTAACTTCTTCTCTACTTTGTTACAAAAAAGAACTGAGTGCCGATAAGTAATTGCTAAATAAAATAGAATCGCTAGGCCAGCTCAGAAACTCAGTTTTGATCTGCTAAACCTATAAGTGGAAAGGCAGAAAGCACTGAGCCCCCATGCTCCACCCTTTTCTTTTTTTAATTCCTTACTTGTCTTGGTAAACTCAAAGTTTGGGCAAAATGGGACATTATGGTTACAGAGAAAGTTCAAATAGTCATGTTTTTTCTTGCCATTTTATCTATTGCCTATCCAATCATGCAGAGAAAGTCTGCATAAGGGGCAAGTGATGAATGTTCCATTCCAACTTTCCCATTGTGTTTTCTGACTTCCAAAAAAAATGACTAAGGAAGCCAAGGTGATAAATATGAATTAGGCCAGGGAACAAACTGGAAAAATAAATACTGGAATAGATCTGTGCTAAAACAAGAGAGATCCAAATGTTCTTGAATTCTGTGCTTCCAAAAATCTGAACAAAAGCACAGAGTGCTGTATCAAATATCCATTACCCACCTGCTGCTAACGAAGTAAGAATAGTACAATACATTGTCCAGGGAGCTACCCAGGGGTGGGATTCAGCTGGTTCAGGTCAGTGGTGGTATTCAAGTAAAGTTGCCACAGGTTTGGTGGGTGTGGCTTGGTGGGCGCACTTTGCACGCGTGCACACACTTTGTGTGCACGCACGTGCCAAACGCGCACTTTGCGCAGGCGCAGAGGCAGTTGCGCAGGCACAGAGGCATTCTAACTTGCCTCCTGCAAGCCTGCACGATGCTGGTCGCAGCAGCAGCTACCACGTGGCACTATTCTGTGCCACGCAAAGCAGTTGCACTTTGAATTCTGGCCATAAAAGTGAGTAGGGGAGCCCGGGCAGGCAGGTGGGCCAAACAAAGAGTAGAGGAGAGAACCGGTTCTGTCTCTGCTGCTCATCGCCGCTACCAGCTCTTCGGAACTGGTCAGAACCGGTCGAATACCACCACTGGTTCGGGTGAACCGTATGTTAATTGTATATCCAGTTCGACAAACTGGTAGTTCCGACGACCAGGTGGCCCCGCCAACCCCACCCTGCCTCTCCCAGGAGTTCCCACGAGGCCCGTCTGGCTCCCAGGTAGGTGTAAGGAGGCCTTCTGGCAGCAAAAATGGGGCACAGGGGGGTGCAGGGCCACCCCCTCACACCGCATTTTGGCTGCCAGGAAGCCCCAGGGTGGCTTTCTAGGCCCAAAATGGGGCATGGGAGGGTCCAGCGCCTCCCATTCATGCCCCATTTTGGCTGCCAGGAGGCTCCAGGGAGCCTTCAAGGGAGAAAGTAAGCATTCAAGGAAGAAAGAAAAGAAGGAAGAAAGGAAGAGAAAGAAAGGAAGAGAAAGAAAGGAAGGGAAGAAAGGAAGAAAGAAAGAAAGAAAGAAAGAAAGAAAGAAAGAAAGAAAGAAAGAAAGAAAGAAAGAGGGAAAGAAAAAGAAAGAAAGAAAGAAAGAAAGAAAGAAAGAAAGAAAGAAAGAAAGAAAGAAAGAAAGAAAGAAAGAAAGAAAGAAAGAAAGAAGGGAAGGGAAAGTGAATGAGATATGGATGGAGGGTGGGAAGGAGGGATGTATAGAGAGGAAGGGAGAGAGAGAAAAGGGAAAGGAAGAAAGGACCACAAACCCTGGCACTAGACACAGCTTCAGAGGTGCTTTGAACTCTTTCAAAGCAATCCAGGGGTGGAAGGGACCTCAGAGGTCATTTAGTCATCATGTCTCCAGCAGGAGATATCTGGGTTATTTTGGTGACTCACCCATGATCACCAAGCCATGCCCACCTGCCCAGTCACATGACCAAGCCACACCCACTAAGCCATACCCACAGAATCAATTGTTAAAAAATTTGAATCCCTCTCCTGGAGCTACCTCAGGATCATTCAGGAAGTTTTTTTTTTTTTAAGGGAAATATGTGACTATGAAGTGGTCTACCACACTCTGAGGCAGATAAACCATTCAACCATACAGATTTTGACTGAGGGACAAGCTTTATTGCTTTCTGGTCTTCCATTCTTTACTGCAATGATATCAGGTCCTTCATGAGCAATTTATATTTCAGAATCTTTTTTTCCATATAAGAGATGGAAGTATTAAAAATGAATTGATACAAAAACAAGCATAGCTCTGATGAATGAACAGAGTAGCTTATCTGTAAGTGCTTAATTGGATAGCTTTGAAGAATAACTGCTGAGTAAGGATAATGCCATTTCAAAAGCCTGAATGCAAATATGACTGAAACTGGGATGTTTTATGCAAAGGAGAGAAAAACATAATAGAATTTTCTTTCTTGAACATTATTTTTAATTTGTTCATTTCTGCAATCTTCTATCCATAGATTCCATATTTTCCCACCACAAACGCAAAAAAAAATAAATACATAGAATACTACAGTATGATAGATACCATCTGGTTCAAGGATTCTTATCCAATAAATAAAGTGGTCTTAGCTTAATAAATGAAAGCCTTTTTAAAAAGTTACAATGTAACTATCACAGAGTTACAAGTATACACAATTTGAAACAATTCTGGTTTTGTATCCCAATTAGAAGACAGGGCTTAAACCAAACATTCTTGCATTCATACATAAACAAGAATGTAGATTCTAAAGCAAGTACATTCCCAAACATGCAAAGAACGTGATAAAAGAGATAAACAAGCTGAATGCACAATCCCACTTCAAACCAAAAACTTGCTATTGTCAGTGCAAAGTCATTTTCTGAAATATGCAGCCTTTACATTGTTTCTCTCTATACAAAAAAACTCCTCCTATGTCTAATTATTCTGTATGAAGTAAAGCAGTTTTAAGACCAGGAAGATTTAAATACTGTAGGAGCCATTTTTCTATTACAAAAAACACCTTAACTCATGAACCATGGCTGGCTCAGAATTCTGGGAGTTGAAGTCCACAGGTTGTAAGGAGCCGTAGTTGCCCACTCCTGCCTTATCCAAAGGCATAAGAAAGAAACCATTTCAAAAATGAAATCTATGCATCCATTGCCCTTTCCCTCATATTCCACATATCACATGTTATTTATTCCGTCATGTACTTGTTGACATAATGTTCCAAAAAGCTGAAGTTCATTGATAGTATCTGTGCTTGTTTCTCACCGCATTATATGTTTGCTGTATTACTTATCTCAATGGTTTTTACTTATTTTTCTTGCCTTTTTTTCTGCAATGGTGTCAAGCAATTTCTCTCCTCATTAACAACACATTTCAATAATAATAACCAAAAGAACTCTTCTGCTTTTTATGTATTTTGGAATTATCTTAATGCAGCTACCTGACATTGTAAAAGAAAATTAAATAAATGACCAACTTAAAAAAATAAATAAAAGTGCCTTAATGTTTATGCTTGAATCCTAAAAGTTCTCATTTGACTCACTTTTCCTGCTCATGAACAAAGAAGTCTTGTTTTTAATGTAATCATCAAAGCAATATCTAACATTACACTCACCAAGTCTGAGAAAATAATAACATGGAAGGTATTCAGCATTCTTTCTTTCAATAATGCTTTCCATGCATCCTACAACTCAGCAAGAAAGTTACTGGCTGAGGAGGGGGGGCACACAGTAAACAACACTGTAGCAGGCAATTTTTGAAGTCTACATAATCAAACTGGGGTAGAGGGAGGGCAAAATTCACAAAAGTAAACATTACTAACCAACTGTCCATTTTGAGAGAAGAATTTTACATAGGCACTTTAACAGACAACACAGACTTCAATGTAAAAACACCAATGACAAAATGAAGCAGCACCCCAAAGGCAAATGTTTATGGTTGACTTATCTGAGAAGGAAGCGAGGATTAGAAGTTTCAAAGCAAAGCTATAACGGGGAACGGTCATAGAAAGACACATGTGGACCTAATCCTTAATGGGATTTGTTTGTGTAGGGTGTTATCTGAATCTAGACAACTGTGATCTACCAAACAAACCATAACTTTGAACGGTATGTGAACCGTATTTACAGCAGACTAGTTTGGTTCAACTGAAAAAATACACAATGTTGCATGACATGCCCTCCTGATGCTCCCTCTTAAGTAGGGCTTCTAAACTAAGCACTGAACTACCAGAACATCATCACCCTTTTTAATCTCTGAGAAAGCTTATTTGTCACCCTTTGGCTTTTTTTGCATATAAAAATCATGCTGCTTGCTTTGCAGCAGGCAGATTTCCAACTCTGTTTAGTTAAAACCATGTTTTTAAAAAGTCAGGCATGGTAGAGAGTCTAGCAATGTCATCAGGAAATGTCAACGAACATATTTATGCCCCACAGCATTAGCCCAAGGAACCAATTTCTTAGCTAAATATCACTTGGGAGCAATTGTTTAAAATGACGACATATGTCTACATTAATCCAATGGTTTCTGTCATTTCATTCCAACATTCAATTACTGAGGATGAGATGATTTCCTATCTTAATTCCAATATACAGTATATGTTTTCATATACTGTATAGGTTCAGAAGCCCAAAGATTAAAATATGAAAAGTACAAATATAGGGACATTTATAGGTTCGCCTATCAATTTATTCTGTGGTTTATTTAACTGTGGCTTATTAATCACAATTATCAGGTTTCACACATGACAAGCCTAAACAAATTATCCAATAGGTTTGTACGATGTGAGAATCTAGTCCAATATGGGCGTCCTGTACATGTGTTAAAGAAAAAGAAGAGCACAGAAATCAGACCCAATGTTAGATTAAGCAATTACTTGATCATTTTAGAGCAGAACTTTCCTCAGTTTCCTGGGCCAGACCTAGAACATTTGTTTTGGGGTTGTTTTTTGGTGGGGTGGTCAATAGCTTTTACACAGCAAGATACAGCAAGCCTATTAACTCAGGTATGTCTTGGCTGTGTTAAAAACCTAAATAGAGTTGGTTAGGATCTGGATAGGAGGCCCTCTACTTCTACAGGCAATACATAAAAAAATAAGAAATAAAAACCCCAAATTATACCAACAGACGACAGTGACAAATTCGTTCTGTATTGTTGCTAGGAGAGTTTCATGGATATGTTCTGAAGACACCTAAAGTCAAGCTTGACTGAAAGGAGATTTTACATAGAAAAGTTTCATTTCTCCTTCCCATACGACCTATCCATCCACTCCAAATATTATAGATCCAACTTAGACCGATGTTAGCCCTCCCAGTAGAACAGACAGGCAACACAGTTAGATCAACCTAACTTCATTTTATAGAAATCACCTGCTGTCTCTTTTACAATCTGATATTTTAGGGACGTTTCTTTTTGAAGTTTTTTTTTTCCCTGCCCAGTAAGCAGCTAAGGCCTCTCTCCTCTGATTGTTCCCTAGGCAGCATCTCTTCCCCGTCTCCCAAGGTCATCCCAACTGACCATTATAACATACAAACAGCATGTAGGCGAAATGACAGTCTGAAATAAAGAGGTTTGATTATACTCTACACAACTGACTGATAAATTGTCTGCAGGCTCTTCTAAAATTCTATTACAAAGAATCCAAGCAATATGCAATCAATTGCCATTTGACACGGCTAACACTGCATAAATTCCCAGTCCTAGGCATGCAGTTGCCAAAAGTATGTCTTGTTCAGAAAGGTCAAATGTATGAGAAACACCACATATAAAAAAATGCAATCTATCCTATCAGAATTGTCCTTAAAGTAAAAAGGAGTGTTAATATAATGTATAACTAGGAGTGGACAGAGGAAGGAGGAACAGATAAAAAGAATGAACTAATGAATCATAAATTATTATTAGCACAGAATACTTTTCTGTTACTATTCAGGGCGTAATTCTAGGAAATATGAAATGTTCTTAACTGGTGTATTTAACCAAAACATAAAAAATAAATTGTATTTAAAAAGGAAAGGCATACTATTAGTTTATGAGCATGACGCAAGCCTGCGATGCAACAATTATAAACATTTGTGCTGTTTATTATTGAAAGGGGTTCTGACATGAATATACTGGCTTAAAGATTTCTTCTTTGACCTTGGATTGGGCCACTTCCTCTTTTCTGGCACTGAGGCAAAATGGTACCCTTCACTCACCATGGCATACTTCAGATGTGTGTATTTCCACCTCCAGATTCTCAACAATGCCTTGTTAGCTTGAGCATTCTGGGGAATTTCACAGATGTAGGGGGAGACCAAAGATGCAGTGTTGTGTGGTATGCTATTGTTCAGAATTAATTGTTTCTTTCATGTAAAAATTCATTATCAAGACATCATAGTCTAGCAGAGAGTCTGCAGTGGAATGCAAGCTAAGCAAAATGAGAGAAAACCATTTTCTTTTTGATTAGATGCCACTTAAGACAGCTAGCAATTCCTTGATCTGCCTTTTGGCTGACCAAAAACACCTCTGCCTAATATTATCAATAATAGCTACAAGAAGAAAAGTTAACTGTAAAAACTATTTCAGAGTCTGATGGTTTTCATTCTGTGAAGACTTTATTTAAAAAAGTACTATAATGTCTTCATCAACCAAATATGATGATTGCCCAATTATATTCCTTTGTCCTCCTCTCAGAAGAAATGAATCAGACTCTGCTATTCGCTCAAGAATGTTCAATATATTTAAAAGATGGTCAGAAGGGTGATAATTCAGTGTCTAGTGACTGGAATTTCAATTATCTATTGGGACACTATAGCTCCTAAAACAAACAATTACAAAACAGCAGTCAAAAGGAAGAGAAAACTCTTCTTCAGTGATGCCACCCTATAGCTACCTGGATTTTTGTAGCCCAGTTATGTAGCTGTACCAAAATACACCAGAATTATAGCAAAATACATACCAGAAGTGCATTTGATTGTTGGTGATGTCACTAAGTCATAATACTGAGATTTCAAAGAGATTGTTATTGTTTAGGTTCTGCTTGAAAAATACTAATTGTAAATATCATGATTTGGCTCCCAAAACAGAGAAGAAAATCATGTTCACTCTGCAGTTTTTCTTGGCTCCTTCTCCCACTTCAGCCCCTGCATTCCTAAAAAGTCATTTATAAAAGTCAAGGGACCATCTGTATTTGATAAGACTGCTCTGCAGAAGAGAAAGGACTTTTTATTGTTATACATATTTGATTTCAAGCCAGTATTTCTTTTGGTGAGCAACATTAGTTTTATGGCAGAGCTACCATTCTGCTCCCCCCAAAATTGTCTGCTTGATTCACGATGTATCCAATTTAAAAAGTCAGAGATCAGTTAAAAGGAGAACCAACAATCTGGAGAGCTGCTGAAAGAAGAACAGACAATACCGGCCTAGCTGGATCCATAACCTAGCCTGGTTTTAGAAATATTCTCCGCTGAGCCACCTCTAGTTAAATATTTGCTGGAGGCCCGAATTAGTTCTAGGGATCACTACTATGACAACAGGAAGTTTTGCTGTTATCAATTATTCAAGTTAACAGATACAATTACTCTGCAATTTTTGAACATAATCCACTAATTTGTTGTCTTCTCCAGATATACTTCATTGAAATTCCCACTGGAATTATGAAAACAGTATATATGAAAACGCCAGGCCGAAAATGATTGCTGAGGTCACCCAATGTAGACACTCTGCAGATGTGCAGATCATAACTGCCTGAATTCCCTAGCCATTGAGAATTCTGAGAGCTGAAATGTGCGCATTTGAGTCTTCAGAAAAGTTAGCATAAATATACAACTTAGAAAAAATACATATTTTTATTAAATCAGCCAGTTTTTTACATGTAATTTACCAAAGAGAATTATTACAGTAAAAATTAGACATGGAATCACTTCTTTATAACAATGTTGAATACTGAACACATTTATTTCTATGTAAAAATTCCCATACCTATTTCTTACTTTTAGCCCTTTCTCTTTTCAATACACTTTTTGGCACAAGAAGGTGGAATAAAGATCAAATATATAAATGTCTATTTTGACAACAGGTGTTTAACTTGTTGCCCAATATACTATAAACTATGGACTTTTCCATCAAGGAATTCTTCTACTATACAGTCAGGAGCACCAAAGTGCTTCTGGACTGAACGTATTGAATGGTGATGTCACCATTGCTTGGGGGAATGGTGGCAATGGAGACTACTTTCACATCCGCATAAACTTGGCCACCAAAGTGGTATTCATGTATCTACACCTGGTCGCCCTCTTTTAAACTGCTGGTTTGGCAGGAACTGGAGCATGTGACAGGAGCTCATCCCATCCTGCAGCAGCAACTGGGTCTCAAACATGAGTCTGGTAATTGTCAGCCCAGCATTCTAAACTCATCAGCTACTGCGCTTCCTAAGAAATTTTCCTGAAGGTTCAGTTCATGTCTCAGGTACATAAACGGATAAATAAACTGAGGACAGGACAATCCACAAAGGTTGATAGAGTCACTGATGGCAAGATGCAGAATATAATTTTTATAAATAAATAAGATAGACAAACTTACTTTGAATTTTGTAAACAGAATTTAACACTTCCTTTCTGGTTAAATCAATTGAAGTGAGAGAACTTTACACACATCTACTTGGTAGTAAAACCATTTCAAACAATAAGAGGTCTTTGTACTAACGTCTTACTGGATTTTAACCCAACTATGCCATTACAAAGATCTGAAAAATAATGCCTAGGTTTTTAATGCCTAGGTTATAGGGAGAGGATATTCCCAGAAAACCTACCCAGTAGAATTACTTTTCAAAAATCAAAAAAAGCATTTTATCAAAAACCACATTGTCTGCATTAATGCACGTCAGTTATGGTAGGCTGATCCTTGCATGGTACAAGTTTACACCTGAGCTCTTTTAATTTAAGCAATTCCACCTTGTTAACATAGTTGAGAAACCTTTAGCAAGAAACCCCCACATCCAAAATGTACACAAAACCTTCCTCCCCACTCATTGCTACAGTTCTCAAATAAGGCAATATGTTGAGAGCCCTGCAGATTTACAGAGCCTTTACTCTCATTAGTATATTTAAACGTATTAAATAGTGCACACAGTACATTTTCCAAGTCGCAAACAGCAAAAGCTGCTAGATAATTCTATAAAGACAACATTGGACATATGGCACTTTATAAAACCCAGTGCAATTGGAATATGGAGTAGAGAGGAGATTAAATAAACAGACTTGACTTGAACCACAGAAAAGCAGAGGCCTGTAATTATTATTATTACATTACAATTGCCTCAAGTGGTTTGTCAAACTGAAGCAGGGATTCAAGTCCCTAACAAAAGTTTTGACAAGCAGATGAATCAGAAAGGAACGAGAAGGAAAAACTCCACATTATGCAGTAACATGTCCCTTTTGTTGTTGTTAAAACCACAGGCTGGAAGAAGTTGAAGAACTGGAAGTCAGTTGAAGCACTGAAATTTATCTCAAAGCCCTGTATAATACACATTCTTCGACTGCAAATATGGGACACTGTTTGGAAGGGAGTGAAAAAGAGCAGCAGAAATTAGGATAATGGCAAAAAGACAGAGGACAAAAAAAGAGTTAAAAGGCTCTGCCCTGCAATTCTGTTCCTCTGTTCGAATCACACCCTTCTTAAACAAGTTTTTCCTGTTTAGAGGGACATCATGCACTTGTACATAACATGCATTCTGGCCCTTCAATTCCAGTCAAATAAATAGCACTTCCTTTGTTTTTACAGTGGAATGTTCCTAGGAAAAAAATACTTGCAAGTGAAACTTACCAGATCTGGATTTAATGATGTTGCTAAATTCATTGTTACCTCCCTCAGATTCTTTATCAATATCCAAAACTTTGGCCATCCTTTTTTCTCCCAGTTCAAAATCACGATATAGAATTATTTAAAATCTCTGCATGCTGAACTCACACTCTTGGCTGTTATGAAATTAATATCTGAAATATAAACACACATGCAAAAAACATAAATATACTTATTTTGGAACTAAGTACCGTATTTACTGTATTCCATATACATTCTAATGCAACATATGGAGTGTATATGTACACAATTATTTCTCTGAATGGAGTCCAGTGGATAATTCTATAAAAGTATAGACAAACGTGCAACCTTGCACTTTTTCTTATCACTAGCATGGTAGGTCTATAGACCAGAAAACTGTCTAGAGTGGCAGGATTGATTCCTTACTAACAAAATGTTACAAAGAAAGCACTTTGCTCTCTATCCCAAAGTCTATCTGGAGGAGTTTGGATAACTCTTGCAAGATTATTTTGGGAGATATTAGTTAACTAAACACTAGTTATCAACCCTACATTTGTTCATTTATTTATTAAACTCTATAAAATAGGAGTTATATACACTAGCAAAGGCACAATGCATGATTAATACTTTTCTGCAAGGGCTCAGAATGGATTCTACACCACATGTTTATACAACTACACCTTATAAAGTTCAGTGGGGCTGGGAATAGAGTGGAGAATTTCTGGGGGTAATTTAAGTCATACTAGGAATAAAAACATGAATCAGGAGATCTCTAAGTATATAACTACAATGGGAAACAGCAAACAGATCAAATAGTAAGATATGAAAATAATGTTTAAGATAGGGAAATTTTATTTAGACTTTTATTCAGCTCATGATCATTTCCGCTACCAAGCAGAACTATCCCAATCAGATTTTGCACATTGCACAGAACTTGGTTTCCATCCAATTTACTTTTCAGCCCTTTCCAGTTCTGCAAGCAACCTGTGCGTGCAACACACTCATTCTTCTACAAGCACACAGCATGTAATGGATACTCCAGTTGCTCATTCAAATGTATCCCTGTGACTTTCTTCCAGAAAGTATTTTAAAGTGTCCTCCCCTCAAAATTAGCAACAGAGCCAAGCTCATACTCAAATTATTATTTTGCCTTCCCATCAAACAGAAGCCCACTTCAGCAAGCAAGTTAATGCCTACACAGGTTCCAGCCTACTTGCAAGCAGAACTTGCAAGGATTTTAAATTAGAAAACAGCAACAAAGATTAGGTCATCCTATTCTTCCTTAAAATAACCAGTGACTATCCCCCAAAAAACCTCCAGATATGCATCAGGAAGGAGGTGGACTAAGATGGATGATAAAGAGGATTGCAATTACTTTCAGCTTCAAGTGAAAGCAACAGCTGTTTTCTTCACTCACTTTACAGTGCCTTCCCCAATCTGGTGCGCTCCAGAATTTTGGGAACTGAAGTCAAAGAAATCTTGAGGAAATTCTGGAGAAATCTTGGGGAAGGCTGCAATACAACTTGATCACAAACAGAAGCAGCACTTCCAGTGGTATTTCCTAATATATTAAAGCAATTCAGGAAATATCCAATGACATAGTTAAGGTTAACTCTCAGGACTGTTATCTATCCCTCCCCCCACATGCATGCAAATGCTGTTATTGTGAGACCTGATAAATATTTCAGAGTAGTTTTCACATGCCAAGAAATCTAAAAGTTAGTGGGACAAGAAATCGATTTGCAGAAATGTACTATGTATCAAGAGGTTAATAGAGGTCACCTCTCCCCAGCTCTCAAAAAAAAAAAAAACTTTAAAGAGATCCATAAATTCAGCAGGAGTTAAACTTGGCTTGAAGGTAGCAACTAACTTTATCTAGCATAAAACACAACCCAATGAAAGCTATTTGCATTTTTTTTTTAAAAAAGGCAACAAAAATCTGGGCCTGACTTGGTGGCAGCAAAGAGATTATTTAGTGCTGACTAGCGGCTGCCCGGAGTTTTACAGGTTGCATTTGGTAGCTCAGTCTCCAACATCCATCCCCAATAATACTCCGGGTAGGTAAAAAAATCCCAGAAAATGTGCTCAAATGGAAGAGTTCCCTAGATCATTCTAAATAAAACATGTATCAGCAGGAAGTTAGATTGCTAACCAAAGGGAAGGGGGCCTTTTGAAGAGTTACGTTGCTTAGTTGTGTGCATCCAAAAGGTTCCTTCTCAAGGATAACAAACAACCTAAAAACATCTCCCCTCTTTCATTTGCTGCAAGGAAGCCAGGGTGAGGAGTGGGGGAAAGGAATTCCAAACAATCAAAAGAGTCAGAGAAGTTCTTAAAAGGAGCGCTGGAACCGACTCAGTAAGCCAAATTAATAATAAAAGTGCCGTTCCCACGTGGAGCAAAACTTTTCCACAAAAGTTGTCACTTGGCAGCGAAATCCGCTCAGCTCCAACCTCTGGCTTAACTCCAAGCGAAGATAACTCACCCCCGGTAGCAATTCCTCAACGAAATTGCCCCAAACCGAGAATCAATTACCGTAACGACGACGGGAGAGAAGTTGGGAAGAGAGCACTGGATTCTTCGGGTGCCCTTTTGTCCTCCCAGCCCTCCGCCTGGAGGAATCGCATTGCTTTTATTTTATTTTTCTCCTTTCCCTTCACCGCCAATTATTCACCAGCTTACCTGCGGGAGGGTGAGGGGAGGAGGAGGAGGCGGCGGCGGCAGAGACTTTGAAGTGCGCCGGACGGTCGATCCTCAAGGTCCCGCTCCGTGGCGGGTTTGCTGCGGCTTCCCCGAGAACCGTCCCAAAGAAACCCAAAGCGCTCCCCACCCCGGAGAAGCAACCGCCTCAGGCAAACCGCCCCCGCCGCAGCTTATGAAACAAGTCGCTAAAAAGCAAAGCCAACTTTCGCCCGACGCGCTCGGCTGCTCTTTCGTTTGCAGCCCCGCGAACCCTTTGGCCGCTCCGCTTCCACCGGCTGCTTCGCCCTAAGGAGGGAAGGAGAGAGGGAGGGAAGCGCCTTTCTCTCTCACCAGCCGGGCAAGCTCAACTTTAGAAGAAGGGGGCGGTGGCGACGGGGCGGTCCCTCGGCTCGTCCCGGCCTTCCCCCGGGACTCCTCCTTTGTTATTAGGTGAGAGTAGAGCTGGGCAAGGAAAGGGAAGCGGAGGGACGGGGGGAGCTCCGCGAAAAGTTATCTCGGCTTCGGCCCCGGCTGCCTCTGCTGCCAAGGGAAAGGGAGGCATGTGGTAGCTGACGGAGGCGAAGAACCTCCGCCCGCACTCCGGGCATTGAACTCTTTCCGCGAACTTTCCGCTGCGCTGGGAAGTTTCTTTCTGCGCGGCCGCGCTCTTATTATCCCTTCGCTCACCCGCCCTGGTAGAGCAGACCTCTCTCCGGAGGAGGGAGGTGGCGTGACAGGAGCCACGTGACCGCTTGCCTTGTCAATCACCCGGGCCGCTGGCCTTTTCTTTTGCCGAAGGTGCTGCTGCTGGTCCGAAGTCAACGTCATCAATCCCTACCAGGAGGGAAAGCTATACACACTCTCTCTCTTTCTCCCTCCCTCCTTCCCCCCCTCCCTCCTTCCCCCTCCCTCCCTCCGTCTCCCTCTCCCCCCCTCTCCCTCTCTCTCTCTCTCTCACACACACACAAGCCCTGCCAGGAAGGAAAGCTACACACAGACACAGAGACTCCGTCTCTCTCTCTCTCTCTCTCTCACACACACACACACAAGCCCTGCCAGGAGGGAAAGCTACACACACCACAGAGACTCCTTCTCCCTTTCTCTCTCTCTCCCTCCCTCCCTCTTTCTCTTTCTCTCTCTCTCTCACACACACACACATATATGTATGGTATTCAGCTTTGTTTGGGTATTTTCCCACATCATTATAGTTGTGCTTTTAAAGTTGTAGCAACTGTATTGTGTATTGTGTATCTGTATTGTGTTCGTCTGTGAGTCAGACCTTTACAGTTGTAAAAGTGTACTGTAACTGTAAAAGTCTGACTCACAGATGAACACAATACGGAAGCCTGATGATGGCAGATGAGATTCTGCCGAAATGTTGCTACAACTTTAAAAGCACAACTATAATGACATGGGAAAATACCCAAACAAAGTTGAATACCATACATGTAAGTACCAGCAAAAACCTGGGATTTCTTAGTGGTCTCCCGTCCAAGGGCTGGTCAGGCTCATCTTTTCTTGGTTTTTAGTTTTCCAGAGTCATCTATCTGTGCGTGTGTGAGGGAGGGAGGGAGGGGAGGGAGAGAGAGAGGGCGAGGGAGTCTTTGTGTCTGTGTGTAGCTTTCCTTCCTGGCAGGGCTTGTGTGTGTCTGTGTATATAAACACACACACACACACATATACATATACATACATACATACATACATACATACATACATACATACATACATACATATATATACACACACACACACACACACACACACACACACACAGACACACACAGACACACACAAGCCCTGCCAGGAAGGAAAGCTACACACAGACACAAAGACTCCCTCTCCCTCTCTCTCTCCCTCCCCTCCCTCCCTCCCTCACACACGCACAGATAGATGACTCTGGAAAACTAAAAACCAAGAAAAGATGAGCCTGACCAGCCCTTGGACGGGAGACCACTAAGAAATCCCAGGTCTTGTAGGCAAGATTGGGAAGTCAAACGTCCAGGGAGTCCCAAAGGTGGGACTTTTCAAGAGGCAACTGGACTTTCTGGTTTCTCTTTGAAGACATTTTTGCTTCTCCATCTAAGAGGCTTCTTCATCTCTGCAAGGAGTATAAATCCTTCCATTCCCCACTATCCAGCCAGAGCTGAAGAAGCTTCTTGGTTGAGAAGTGAAACATCTTCAAAAGAAAAACCAGAAAGTCCAGTTGCCTCTTTGGGTCAACCATGGCCTCGATGACTGAGAATCTCTACAGACGTTTTGGAAAAAGGTACTTTGGGCAGTGACGATATTACATAGGAATCTCCTCCTTTTCAGTTGAGGACTACCTGTAGAATCTTGCAGGTTTGAAAATACCGTATAAATATCCAGCCATCTCTTTTGTCAGCCATAAGATAAGAGGGGATCCTTTCTGGGGTTGGTGTTTTTTTTTTTTTTTTGGTTTGTTATGCAGCTGCAGGCTCATTCCCAGCCCCGTCACCCCACTATCTGATCTTTCCTAGGCAGCATGTTTTACCCCATTCTCCACATTCTTTCACACATACTATTACAACAACTCAGTACGGTACCTCTATTAAATCAAAGTTTTAAAAATAGAAGAAGATGAAATTATAGTTTCATTTGATGTCACAGAAGTCTTCCATAGATAAAGAACTAATAAAAGAATCCATGCAGGATACACATCTGACCTTACCAAATGCATTTATGGTTGAAATACCAAGAATCATGGACCTCATCAACCACTGTCTTACTATTTTCAGTTTGATAGACAAATGTATCAATAAATCAGATGAACACCCATGGAATCACAATTCTCACGATACATAACACAGACCATGGTGCAGCATCTAGAAACTACCGCACTCTCCTACCTAAAACCAAAAGTATGGACCCAGTATGTAGATGATACCTTCATCATAATAGAAAAGCAATTGGAGAAGATTCATCAAGCTCAAAATAGGACAGTTGTTAAGTGAGTTGTGCCTCATTTTAAAACTTTTTAAAGTGTTATTAAACAAATGACCTTGTTAAGTGAATCATTCAGTCGTTAAGTGAAACTGGCTTCTCCCATTGGCTTGACTTGTCAGAAGCCAGCTGGGAAGTTTCCAATGGTGATCACATGTCCCTAGAGTAACGCAATTGTCATAAATATATGTCAATTGCCAAGCAACCAAATGTTGATCACATGACTGTGGGGAATGCTGCAAAAGTCATAATGTGAAAAATAGTCGTAAGTCATTTTTTTCAACTTCAGACAGTCACTAAACCAATGGTTATAAGCCGAGAACTACCCGCATCAACTACAACTTCAAAGCACTAAAATTCACAAAGAAAGAAAGAAAACAACATGCTACCTTTCCTGGATATCCTTGTCAGCAGAGGAGATGATGGCAAATCAGAAATACAAATCTGTCAAAAAAAAATAACCCACACTAAGCAAGTGCTTCACTACCAAATAGTAAACAACCTCCCACAAGAGGAGCTGTGTAAGAACATACAATATCTTCCAACAAAATAGATACAGGTAATCCTCAACTTGTGGCAATTCTTTCAGTGACCATTTGAAATTACAATGGTACTGAATGAATTTACAAATTTTAGCCAAAATAAAATTGCTGCAGTGCCCCCGCAGTCTGGTGAACAAAATTTGAGTGCTTTGGCAATCCATCTGCCTTTATAACTGACATGGCTGAGGCATCGGATCGCCCCTGTGTTACTAGAAGGACATTGTTGAGGATGAGAATGCCTAAGCGGAGGTTGCTGGAGAATAATAACACACTGTGTAAAAGTAGAGAGACGCAGAGTCTGGCCCACTTGTTAGACTGTGAATTACTACAGAAGTATCTGCTGAAAGTGGTTTGTTTCTGGCCAACGATAAAGCCAAAAAGGTGTCCTCGTTTTGGTAGTTTAAGGTTAGACCTGGACACAAATAAATAAAATAAAAACTGGCCACAGGGATACTCTAGCAATCCCCTGAAGGCTGTGAGGTGGGAGAAGCCTCATTCTAATTAAGATAGAATCTGGGAAAATAAAGCTATGTTTCTGGAAAGGAAAGCCAAGCCTCACTGGAATGTAAATGATACCTATACAGGTAGTCCTCAACTTACAAGTGTTTATTTAGTCATCTGACTGGATGGTGGGGAATGGAAATCCAAAAAAAAAAGAGACAGCCATGACTTTGAGACAGCCATGACTTGGATGACTGAGAATCTCCATAGACATCTCTGAAAAAGTGACTTATGACCGGTTTTTACACTTACCACCATTATAGCTTCCCCATGATCATGTGATCAAAATTCAGATGCTTGGCAACTGACTCATATTTATGACAGTTGCAGTGTCCCAGGGTCATGTGATAACTTTTTGCAACCTTCTGACAAGCAAAATCTGTGCGGAAGGCAGTTTTACTTAACAACTGTGTTATTAATTTAACAAGGGTAATGATTCACTTAGCAACTGTGGAAAAAAAGTCATAAAATGGGGCAAATCTCACTTAACAAATTCTCCCTTAGCAACAGAAATTTTAGGCTCAATTGTGATTGTAAATTGAGGACTACCTGTTAAGAAAATTGCAGTGGGTTTCAAGCAAAATGAGAAAATTTGCTGTACATCTCAAATTCTTCTATTTCTCCTTCCAAAAAAAAAATGCCTTTTGTACTATACTGTTGTGATGAACAATTCTGAAGCACTTCAATGTATGTACCGGTATAAACTTTAAATTCATCCTGGTTAGTTCATGGACATTTTGCCCAAATCGCAAATCCTTGATTCTCAAAGCATTTGTGAAGTTGTCATAACCACAAAGGGCCACTAGGGGCTACTCTTTTAAAGAGATTTTTTTTTCTTTATTTGCTGAAGCCATACATTTCACCCTGGAACAAATACTACTTAAATGCTGAATCTGTTTCTAAAACTGTCAAATGTTTATAGTAAATGGTACTAAATGGTACAGACTGCTCTGTTCTCAGTATTACCATTGGGGTATATCTTTGAGAAGAAAGGAGCCAAATCATGTATCTGGTTAAATACTATATATTTAAATATTTAAATACTATATATATATGTTTATACTATATGTAGAAATAGCAATAGCACTTAAGACTTATATACTGCTTCACAGTGCTTTTACAATCCTCTCTAAGTGCTTTACAAAAAGTCAGCTACGGTGTAAATCTATATTTGCCCAAATCTCCTTTTTTTAAGGAAATTTGCTTTTATCTAGTTCAGTATTTAAAGAATGTTCACAGTGTGTGGACTTCAACTCCCAGAATTCTCCAAACATTGCTCTAAAAAATAAATTTTATTTATTTCATTATTTCTGGAATTAATATACAGAATGGCTCACTGTTTAGCCACAGCCCACATGAAATGTCAGACTACTCTTCACCCACAGGGCGAAATGAAGGTGATTAAATTGTAACTCAGTTAAGAATTCATCTCCTTCATTATTAAATGCCAACTGTTGGATTTGTCTTGTGCTGTACCTTTTGCTATTCATAATTAAGACTCCATGACAGGCTTCACAATATAAATTGATTAGATAATAGAGGGATCATCACTAATGTATCATCACATTGATATTTCTGGACTGCATTCTGTTTACATACTTCCCTGATGTATCATTTTAACTTCAGACCTTATTTAAATGCATGAAATAAAATACATAAAATTATGGTGTGTGAGAGAAAAAAAGAGAGATGGGTGCAATGCATTAAATCAACAAGACAAAGTAAATTTCAACTAAAGGTTGGTGGGTGTTTTTTCCTTCCTTGGACCCATTTAAATCTATTAAAGTAACCTGTTGTTTTTTATGTATTTATTTATTTTGTCAAGCAAATATAAGATAACAGGTATAAGTATAAACATAGTTAGGAATACATGGATACATATAAGAAAAATAAAAAGAAACAATAGGACAGGGATGGTAGGCACGGTTGGTGTGCTTATGCATGCCCCCTACAGGCCTCTTAGGAAGGGGATGAGGTCAATAATAGACAGTCTAAGGTTAAAGTTTTTGGGGTTTGGGGAAGAAACCACAGAGTCAGGTAGAGTATTCCAGACATTGACCACTCTGTTGCTAAAGTCGTATTTCCTGCAATCAAGTTTGGTCCAGTTTACCTTGAGTTTGTATCTATTGTGTGCTCTTGTATTGTTATGGTTGAAACTGAAGTATTCATTGACAAGTAGGACATTGCAATATATCATTTTATATATATAATGTTGTAATGGTAATCATAGCCCCGACTGTTATATAAAATTTCACTTTTTTCATGGATCCTTCCATGAAATGCAATTAATACAATGATGTTTCTTTTTGGCCTCTATATTACAGAGGAAGAACCTTTGTCTGCTTATGATTGCTAAGCCCGCACCCCACCATCACCTCTATTATATCTCAGTCCTCTATCCTTCTCATGCTTCACTGGAAAGATTGGGAAAATAAGGATACAAGGACAGGTAGCCCGAAGTAAATGGGAATCTGAATTTAATTATGCACCACATAATTATGATACATTTTATCATTTTATTTACAAAACAACATATGATATAGCATATATGTGTGCAATATAACACACTATAATGATCTGAACACAATCTGATTCCACTGTGGTTATTTTCTGCCAGGAGTTCAAAGTGTTTCCAACATAAAAACTTCTGAGGTAAGAGGCCTTTGTGAGAAACATGTCAGCCTCTTTGATGTGGGATAAATCTCCTAAACACTGATGTGATGATACCTAGTTTGGGTAATGAAACAAGGCAACAAAGCAAGCTGAGAGAGCACCAAGGACCCCCCATTTCAACTCTGAGCTACAAATATTCTCCTTTATTGATACAACATCGGGAAAGAGAGGGGTATAGGAATGTCCACACACCCCCACACCCCCAAAAAACATTCCTATTATTCCGCTTGCAGTTTATCATTCTCGAGATTCTGTAAGAAAATCTTTCGTCTCTGTTCCGATGCTCTCCAGGTGAATTTAGATTATGGGTAGTTGGGCTGGCCAGGGATGATGGTATCTGTAGTCCAACACAGCTGAAGATCACCGAAATAAACCTCTGGTCACCTCAGATCAAACCCTCTTCAAATTGTACAATATTGTCGCTTGAAAGTCGTGATTTCTGCACCCCTATGCACCACGGAATGGGGAAGGGGGGTGGAGAAAAGAAGCGTCGTCGTTCATATGTTTACAATTTTACATGGAGCCCCGCGAAAATGACGCGATCTCATTTTCGTGCAACCCAGCCTCGCTTTGCTTTCGGTTATCGTTGCAGAGAAGCGGCACCCAGCGGGAGAAGGCGGAGGAGGACTCGCTGAAATGGCGGCTACATCCTGCCGGGCGTCCGTTCAAAGGCAGACGCCTCACCTGATGTCTTCTCCGGAATTTCTCCCGTTTCTTCTTTCATTTAAGAGGAGCTGGGCAGCAAAAAAGCCATTTACCAGGAGTGGGGTTCGAACCCACGCGGACATACGTCCATTGGATCTTAAGTCCAACGCCTTAACCACTCGGCCATCCTGGTACGGTTGTAAGCCCCACCAGCAGGCACTCTTACATAGAGCGAGCTGCTGGGTCACCGCCTCGTTTCTCTGGTTTGCTCTTGCCAAGGTACGGCGGGCCCCTCTTGAGTCCAACTTACGGGCGAGGGGAGAGATTTAACCGCGCTCGGCGACTTCTTCCTTCTCTTCTCTCTCCGCCCGATCTAAGCGTTTATATTCGGCGCGCGGGAGGGCGCAGAAAGAGAAAAAAGTGCAACCCGGATTTGAGGGGAATTTAAAAAAAGCACGCGAGCGGTCGGAAGTAGCCTCCCTTCAAGTACCCTCCTCAAACAAGGGCGAATCTTTAGCAAATTTCGCGAAAGCAGCTTTTTTAAAGCTACAACCTTTCTTCGTTGCCAGCAAGTCGCACAACCGTGTTCTGCCACTGAAGGGAGGTTGGGCTGCTTACATGGCCAGTGACGTAGTTAAATGTTTGGGTTCACACATTGCATAAAGCCCAGGTTTGTTTTAGAAGACTGAACCACCTCTGGCTGGCTTGGGCACAGCGAGCTAACTGAAGTTGGTTTAATGACAGTTTGAATGAAACTCTACTTGGCTGCGTTGAGACCAGTGAGACCAAACACATCCCAAGATGGCATAAGAGGATCTGTGAAGCTTTGCTGACTTCTGGAAGCAGTCTTTTCTTGAACCTAATCTAGTTCACCTTGCTTTCTTCTTACCTGAGGAGGTGTTTATTCTTCCCCTCCCACCTTCTTGATAATAGGTATACTAGAGACTGTACTATACAGGTGGTCTTCAACTTAAAACCATGCTTTTAGTGGCCATTCAAAATGCACTGAACAAAGTGACATGACCAGTTTTTTTCACACAACTACTTTTTCTAGAGTCAACATCTTTTTTATATCACCACATTATAAAAAAAATGTTGAGACTCTAGAAAAAGTACAGAGAAGAGCAACCAGGATGATTAGGGGACTGGAGGCTAAAATATATGAAGAACGGTTACAGGAACTGGGCTTGGCTAGTCTAGTAAAGGGAAGGACCAGGGAAGACATGATAGCAGTCTTCCAATATTTGAGAGGCTGCCACAGGGAGGAAACGGTCAAGCTAATTTTCTAAAGCACCTGTAGGCCAGACAAGGAATAATGGATGGAAACTGAATAAGGAGAGATTTAACCTGGAAAGGAGAAACTTTCTGACAGTGAGAACAATCAACCATTGGCTTTGGAAGTTGTGGGAGCGTCATCACTTTAGACTTTCAAGAAGAGATTGGACTGCCATTTGTGAGAAATGGTTATAGGGTCTCCCGCTTGGGCGGGGGGGGGTTGGACTAGATGATTTATAATATAAAGTCCCTTCCAACTCTGATTATTTATTAACTTTAGCACATTTCCCAATGTCTTGTGATCTGTTGGAAGAAATCTCCTTCTGGATTCAGTTCCAAATGGGGAAAAAGACACTGGAAACATGGAACCCGCTTGTAAAGATGGTTTATTGATGAACAAGATGGATTCCTGGGCAGAAAAGGGAAGAGATGCTGAGAGCCCTGGGTTTTATACCCTCTTTGGCTTTGAACTTCCTGGGGCACAGGAAGAGTATCCTGATTGGTTGCTGAAGAATATCCTGATTGGGTGAGGTGATAGCTGTAGGTTGTGTGCTAAGTTTGGTTCAAACTTGGTGGGTGATGCAATGAAGGGCAAAGAAATGGCTCTGCTTGAAGGAGGTAGATCTTTGTTATGTAGAATAGACTGGCCCAGGCCTTAAGGGCCCATTAACAAAGATGCGGGGAGGGAGGGCTGAGTTTCTGCCTCTCTGAATGTCTACTTTTCTTTTAGGGGAAATATTCTGCCTTTTTCAATATATCCTAAAATATTTCATTTTTCTAGGAGAGGAGTGGATTTTAACTTCCAACAGATCAAAATTCCAGCATTTGGCAACTGCATGTATTTATGATAGTTGCACTATCCCGGGATCACATTCTCACCATTTCTAACCTTCTCAGCTGGCTTCTGACAAGCCAAGTCAATGTGGAAAGCTAAATTCACTTAATGACTACTTGATTCACTTAACTACAATGATTCATTTAAGAACCCTGGCAAAAAATAGTTGTAAAATGGGGAGCAACTCACTTAACACTTAGTAAAAGGGCAAAATTTGGGCTCTAAGTTGAGGACTACCTCTAGTTCCCTTGCCTGTACATTTAATACTAACTTGTCTAGTGAAATATGCTGCTTTGATCATTTAATACTGAAATATAATATTAAACATAGATCTAAATAAATATGTGCTGGGGAGAAGGAGAGGGAGAGGAGATGTGGGATATGGGGATAGTCCATCATAACTGCTTGGGTTCCCTCCCCATCAGGTCCCTTTTGATGTCTGCCATGCAGTTGCTTTTGAAAGTGAGGGGCCTTTCAGAATTGGTTTCTAATATAATGAGGCATAAATCTAGTTCCTTGGGGGGAAAAAAGCTGTCTTACAGGATATGGTAACCTTCTGAATGAAATAACTCTTTGCATTCCTTCTTCTTCAGCCTGAGTATTTGTACTTCAGGATTAAGATAGCCCCAAGCTTTTCTGTAAAACTTTACTGGCTTGTTTACAGAATAACTTTTGTGAAAAATGAAATATAGCTGGTTTACAGAATAGTTTACAGAGCTAGTTTACAGAATTAGTAGTGTCAAAATGAATAAGTAAAGGCGTGAATGAAAAAGGAAGCAAGTAACTCGAGAAAGAAAAAGAATTCTTCACAACTCAGCAATGAATTGTGTAGAAGTAAACTGAATTGTTCCTGTTGAGGCATTGCCCAAATGTATTTTGAAAATATTGGCTAAGCTCTTCCATATTTCTCATATATTTATATTTACTGATATAAGCTCAAAACCTGAAGTCTGGCTTCATGAGCCCTACATTTCTGATGCTAAATGACACAGTTGTTAAGTGAATTTTGTCCCATTTGATGACCTTGCCACAGTTGTTAAGTGAATCACTGCAATTGTTAAGTTAGTAACATGGCTGTTAAGTAAACCTAGCTTTCCACTGACAACTTGTCGGAATGTCGTAAAAGCTGATCACATGACCCCGGCCCATTGCAACTGTCATAAATATGAGTCAGTAGCAAGGGTCTGAATTTTGATCACATGACCATGGGGGTGCTGCAATGGTCATAAATGTGAAAAACGGTCATAAGTCACTTTTTTCAGTGCCATTTTTAACATCGAACAGTCACTAAATGAATGTTGTAAGTCAAGGACTTCCTATATTATACAAGGAGAAACACCCAGAAGAGAAGTAGAAAAAGAATAAGAGACTCTTAACAACCACTTTCTCCAGAATGATCTGTCCTCAATCTGGCCTTTGATATCTTCCAATGGTACACCAATTGTTGCTATAATTGAGTTCATCCTCTGTAATTGTTATTCAACCTCTTCCCTATCCTTCCACCTTCCCTGGCATTATGGACTTCTCAAGGGAGCTTGGTCTTTGCCTGCCCAGAATATAGTTTGAACCTACTCATGTATGCCTCAAATGAGAACTCTAGATCAATTTCTTCTATGCTCTATTAATTTGTTTTTCTTCAACACCAAAATTCAGAAGCACTAACATTCTTTTTGTCCTGTGTTTTCTTTGTTTCATACTTAAATCAGTGCAGTTCTGATCTTAAGAGATGTGTTAGGCCATCTGAGTATCTTTTCCAAGGATTGTCTGTGAAGTCTGATTAATATTATTCAGTCACAGATTGCATTATGTCTAAGCAGTGTTCCTGCTGTTCCTTCTTTCTTTTTCATGTAATTAGTATCCAATTTCAGTCCGATTCAGTATCTCAACATACAATCCATTTTATCTCTGACTTGAACTTTCCATGTTCGTACTTCTTATGTCCCACGTTCACCCTGTAATTCTTTCTTTGCAACCTTGCTTTCCTTCGCTGCATGGCAACTTTAGCAACCAAATGTCTGGAAGGCTTTAATGGATACTAACCAAATGTCTGGAAGTAATCATAGATCCTATTAGTACTTCAAAAGATCCTCAGTTCTTCTAGTAACATGTAGTTTGTCATTTGACCTGAAAGGCCCATCATCTGGCATTATCGGTAATTTCATTTAAATTTATTGGCCACTCCAATTTTATAGTATCCATTCATGGGTTTTTTCTTGATAAAATAGAAGTAGTTTACCATTGTCTTCTTCTGCACAATACGAAATGATGGCTTTTCTGCTGTCACTAATAGGATCATCTTCCTCCAATATTCTCCTATACTGTATTGCTGGAAATAGTAATGCAAACATGCTCGTAATCTATGAAATTATTGCTTCTAGTTTCAGTGTGTTTTCTTAGAGATTATCTTGTTGGTTATTAACTACTTTAAACCATCATAAGAACATTCCTATTGAATCAGACATTTGGTTTCTTACAGCAACCAACCAGATGCTTAAAGTGAAAGAACTACAAGTAAGTGAGATGCAAATATATATAAAAACAAGTTCATTTAATGGAAATACTGATACAAACACAAATAAAATATATGGAGCTGAGTAAAACTTTCCAGTTTGTAAGCAAGAAACCACAACCGATTCCAGCTTTTGCTTCTACTGTATATCCGATGTGAAGATTGCTATTCTAATTCTGCACTCCCCTCTCCCTTCCCCCAATTATATTACATTAACTTGTGACTCAGAAGTTAGGAAATGGCCCTAAAAACCTCAAAGAGCTTTAAATATCACCAGATGACACTTCAGATTAGTTTTAACCCTCAGTTTTAACACTTTTTAGCTGAAGTGACAAGAGTCCAAGTCAAATGACGGATAGAGCATGAATACTTAATATGTGCATTTTTTTAAAATGCCAAAAAGCAACAGATCTACAGTTACAGTCTTGAAAGACCACTTCCTGGGGTTTAACTTCCAATGCAAATAGCAGGCGGGATAAAATATCCCCACAGGGAATTTTCTACGCAGAGAAAAAGAGAGATTAAGCTCTCTCCTATCACACACATGCCCTAATTTCCTGCAGCTGCTTATTGAAATTTTTAAAAATGCAAAAAAAATATGCATTTTTGCAATGATCACTACATTTAAAAATGAGCATGTCAACGATTCATTTGATTGTGTAGTATATACGCCCTGTTAAATTACAGTTTAGAAATCTTAATGATTTCACATCTCTACTAGACTACAGGTTCTCAACCTTGACAAGTTTAAGATGTGTGGACTTCAACATCCAGCATTCCCCAGCCAGCCAGCCTCTGGGGAATGCTAGGAGTTGAAGTCCATGCATCATAAAATTGCCAAGATTGAGAAACCCTGCACTAGACAGTGGGAATGACTAGATGGGGATCCTCATTCATTATCTCCCAACCTAACCTCCCTAGCAGATTATCAATAGGAAGGGTGGGAGGAAATCTTGTATTATGAGTTCTTAAAGGAGAGATAATTAAGGCAAACTTTTTTTTTTAATCTGTTAAGGGCAACATGGCTGCATGGGCAGTATGCTGGGAATTGCATCATGTGCTTTCTGCAGAAATCAAAAAGTCAGAGCCAAAGATGATGTTAGGGCCACTTACTTACTTTTTTTCCTAACTACTTCTTTTGATCTCTGATACCTCCTTTCCTTTCTTTTTTCCTTCTACATTCAACAGGCTATGGGATAACTTTTCTAAAGGTCAAACATAATCAGTTGAAAGAACTTTGGAAATTATGTTGGTCCACATGAAATTAAATCCAATCAATCAGTCACTCCAGTTTATTGCTGTCATAGACTAGTACAAATGAAAAACAAAATAAAGTTTAAGACAGGATTAAAAACCAGTTAACTAACATCTATAACTGAGATCCAGGATGTTGACTATATTAAAGTATAACGTGAACGCTAAAATTATGAAATTAAGTCAAATATTCCAATTGGGAATTATTTCAACGAGAAAGTGAGAAAAAAGAAACAGACTTGGGCAATCACACAAGTCATTTCAAATTATTTCCCAATTGCTGTGAGTTTTTTAAAGTGCAATTCCTTTTGTTGTGACACTCTGTGGTCTGCATTTTATAGATTGACTTTGTGAAGGTTAATAGAGCTATGGTAATTTTCTGTTTGGGAATACAGTAATCTGTTTGGGAATGACACAGATTGATATGTTTGACAGATACATTAGATCTAGTGCTTCCTTAAGGAAAATGACACAATTGTGTGTGGCCTTCAGGTTCTGTGGATAGAGTTCAGGAAAAACAAAATAGTGTTTATTATGTCATTTTTCTTTACTAAGGTGATACAAAACTATTGCATTTCAGAGAAGGTTACCAAGCGGATTTGTGCAAAATCATCTAAGAATGTTAAGAATGGAAATACAACTTTTTATATAAGGAAATAATTGACAGCATAGATAAGAACAGTAGAATTAGCAGGGAGGCGGGGCAGTGAAAAAATCAAGATGGTAGTGTGAGCAAAGCCATACCTCTTTGTGTATTTGTGCAATACCCACGTGTCTACAAGATGAGCAGGAGTTTTGATTATGACACTGTGACCACTATTGACTTCTTACCCCTACTTACAGTATCATTGTATGAAAGACACACTGGCTTATATACAAATGTTGATTGAATTGATGCATAATACTAAACATCATATGCTTAGTTCTAATGTTTCTCTTTCTCTAATAAAACATGATTATGATTTTTGACTTACCACAGAGTGAATCCTTCTTTGAAAATGACAGTGGTTGTGTTTACGTATGCCTCTAGCTTCACATGTTGTTCCTGTTAATCAATTATGGTCACTGCTAGACAAATCATGAAGACTGCAGTGCAGACTGCAAGGGAGATGAGACTGGTTCCATCACTTCTGAGCTCCCAAAAGTACCTCAAGACTTGGTTATACTAGCCACCCTAGAGAAACCACGGGACTGGAAAACTAGTGAGGTGGCTTCATTACTGCTATTATTGTTGTTTGCATCCCTTTGTCTACTATTTCTAGTCTTAGCTTTGTTTTTATATTTTTAATGTTTGATGATGATGTTGGGTATTTATTGTTTAAGTTTTGTTATTTGGTGGCCAGAGTCACCTGTTTTGTGAGATGGATGGTTATATCAATTGGCTAGATAAATAAATAGTCCTCCTTGTAGGGGGAGATGGGTAGCATAAAAATTAATTTAATAAATAAATAGCCCTGCCACAATCTACAGAGAGTAAGCATTCCATGAAAACACATGATACCCAGATTCATTCATTCTATTCACAGCATATTCACATCTGATACAATTGCACATCTCTCCATATATCTTTAGTGAAGTATGCATACCGAATCCTGGTTTTTATACACATCTCTCTTCCCTTTTTAAAGGAAAGTACTTATTCAGTCAAAGGGGCAAGGCTACAACTCTCTTGTCATTCACTTAGTTGAAGCAATTTACTTTGCTTTTACTTTTATGTAGTTCTAAAATGTGAAATGGGCTGAGAAGCCAAAATGAAGTAATAATATGTGTGTTTTATTACTACACACACTGAATTTCAGATTTCGTGCAGAATACACATTCAGACAAAGACTTGGTTCAGTTATCAAACTGGCTCACAATATGGTTTGTTTGTAACTTAATCTCTTACTCAAACCCAGCCACATGTGCTTTGTTCTAAGTAAAACACGTCTTAGTCATTGCATAAATTCATCTCAGTGTGAACACACACATTACACTGAGTAATGGCTTAACCAAGGCCGACAGAAGGAATTACAAATGGTTTGGTTGACACAATATGCAAAGTCAAAACCAAACAAACAATTTAGCAAGATATATTGATAAGATCCTGTGCTCTACAATGTGAACAGCTAATAGATCGCTGGAGGATTTACAGAGATCAGCAAGAATTTCTGACTCATTACTTAATCAGCAGCTATGTAGCCCCCACAATCTTTCCACTTAAATTGTGTATTACTGCTGAAATGAATAAAAGGTGGAGGCAGCAAAAAATAATTATGCATGTGTGGAAGGAAAGAAATGCATTTCCTTCAATGTCATTATTTATTGGTTAATGGATCTTACTGTTCCAAAACAAATTGGATCCATAGATGCCTACCCCACTATTCTTCTAAGAATTCATAGAATATTGATAAAGATGTATAGTTTAGGATGACAGTAATGAAGATGACAACAACAAATATTTTGCTCTGAATCTGATTTTCTCATTTATAAGAGAGCAGAAGACTCTCATTTCTAATGTTTTGTTCATCTGTTTAGCAAAAAAGCATAAATTTCAGTAACATAACTTTTTGAAAAATCCATTATTTAAAAATGGTGATTATTCATTTAAAAAAGAAAGTACAAGCATATAAATGAAAAACTTATCAATTTTTAGAAAAAATATTTTAATTAGTGAGTTAATTATCATAAACTTACAAAATACTGCAAACAAATTTACATTACTTATTTACATTTGTCTGAAAAAACATGATACACCGAAAACATGAACTTCACACACAAGACTCAAACATATGAACGGAATCCTATTATTATTTTTGAAGCTGGTCTTTCAACAATTAAACGAAGGAGGTTCTTGGTTTCAGCTTTTTCTGCTCTGATTATTCTTTAAAAACAGACAGATAAACTAGCGTGACTAAAACAAATCTTAAGCATGAAGATCTATTGCTTTGGATGTTTCTTTTGGGCTTAATGGGTTCATGTAATTGTTCTAATCTCCACTATACCCTAGCAATATATAGATGAAAACATCCCTTTTGCTTCTTCAGACAGTTTGCTAAAATTCAGGCAAAGCCTAAAGAATGAGTCAAATCCCATCTCCTTTAAGCATCTGTTGAGGCCACAAAAGGGATGCTAGCAGGTTGCAGGCAGTCCCTCAGCCACATATTTTGCATGCCAGCACAAGAAACAGCCACACAAGCTCACAGTGTCTGATTTCTGATCCCCTCTATTGTCATTCCTATAAGACAGGGGTGTCAAACTTGTGGCCCGCAGGCTAAATGTGTCATGTACTGGCCATGCCCACTCCTGGTTTAGCGAAGGGGTCGTGGAAAGTCACAATACATCACGTGATGACAATGTGATGTTGCAAGTTTGACATCCCTGCTCTAAGACTTCCAGATTGCTATTAGCTCCAGAGATAATGGCTCCAATCTAACTTTGGCATATTGTGTAAATGAGACCTAATTTTCAAATTTTGTGGACTGTTGGGTTATTACTTTGGTTCCAATATCAGCAAGTTTCTCCCTGATAATCTAAACTATGGGGTAAAAAGCAAGGACTTTCTTTATATAATAATTAGAATAAATATTTTTCTCATTTAATTGTATAACAATGCATTTTAGAAATGTATACTATTTACCTTATAGGAAATCTTTTATCAAAACTCTAAGCTCAACTATGACTGCCAGATGTCTAAACTGCATTATCCATGTAATACAGTTTATATATAATTTATAATTAGGGTTCATAATTTCTTCCATATTTATTTTCTCCAAGAAAAAAATTGACAATTGCAATTGCTCCCTTAAAAATCCATAGGATGTATTTATTTGGGAATAATTTATTACCCACCTCATCAAAATTTCCCGTGGTTTTACATAGGTTCTGGTATGCCTTTCATTTTGTTAGCAATGTGGGGGTTGGTAATCTTGTTTCTTATTACATAAATTTAAATATATGAATGGGAAGGAATCTGTGGCCCTTTAGATGTTTCCAGGCTCCAATTTCAATCTACCAGCATAGCTCATTATCAGATATGATGTAGTCCAACAGCATCTACGGAGTCACAAGTCCCCACAACTTCAGTATGTATCATACTGCTACTATCCTTTGGTTTTAATGAGAAACATACACATATATAATTAATAACAAATATGATAACCATAAAGAGATGAGTACAAATTATAAGCATTCCCATAACACTGATCAAGTAGCTTCAAGAGGGCAGTTAGCCTTTAATGCATGATAAACAGCAGCAAAGCACTGTTCGGCAAGGATGTTTTCTCCGGTATTCAAGTGCTTTCCTCACTTCGTCTTTAGCATCCCCAACATATTCTTGGACATTCTGCATGTTCAATGCAATGACATCAAAGGTGTCAGCCTGCTCTTCCACCAGCAATGCCACCTGTAGGAAAAGTTCATGGACCTCTTTGATTCGAGATTCAAGCTTCATCAGCTCTTTGTGCCGAGTTTCTATCTCATTCAAGGCAGAACGAGCTCCTTTTGCGTCAGACAGCAGGTTCTCGGAGAATACATCCCATCGGCCTTGCTCAATTATGTCCTCTATCTGGTTTCCAGACACTTCTTTGCCCATGATTTCCAGCTGCCGCTGAATCCTAATTTTGCAATTGTCTCGCTCTTTCATCTCAGTTTCATTGTAGTTAAACATAGCTTCCTGAAAAGCATGCATGAGATCGACGTAATGGTCCTTGCACACACGGGTTACAATTGTATTTTCACCATATTTTGTTTCTGCATCTTCACTCAGATCTCTCAGAACCTGAAGTTTTCTGTGGATCTCTTCCCCACGGGCCTTAATGTCCTTTGCTATAGTATTTGTGTCTCGCTTTATGCTACTGAAACGACGCATTGATGTCAGAAAACGGCTGTTTTGTTTGCCCAAGCGTCTCACATCTTCCTTCAGACGGTCATTGCTTGTTCGAATCTCTTGAATGTTTTTGTAAAGATTTGCTATGGCATGGTCAGTTTCAAAAAGAAGCATTTCATGAGGTCTTTGAAAGTCATCCTCGGCATCTCCACTCTGTTGGCTGTACAGCCTAGATAATTCATAAAACTCCAAGAGTCTGTCTCTCATTTTTGTCCTAGGAAGAAAAAGCAAGTAAGTCAGATTGCAGTGATGAAGACAGATTTCTTTTAATTACCATATATGAATTGAAGTTTGATATGTCACATCTTTCCATATTAATCAGAAATATTCCATATTAATCAGAAAAAATACTATCAGAAAGACACTAACTTTCTGATTAATTACTGAATTTCATGAATCCCTTTGTCCTATTGATAAATCAGAATATATATAGATCCCCTTTGTAGAAGTAGGAAATATTTAACTCAACCTTTCCCATTGTAAGACCCTCCAAGTCTAAATTTAGAATATTCTTACTGAGTAACTATTCACAGATATACGTAGAGGATACTAGGCTGACAAATAGTATAAATCACAGAAGTGTACATTGCAATTCAAATAGAAAACAAAACTGATGTATATCAAAACCAAGAAATTTTCTGTGCATTAATTCTGTACAAAAGCAGAATTTCCCACATGAAATTTAAAGCAAAAACCTGCAGAAAATCTTATTGATATTGGAGTTATTCAGAAGTGGTATTCAGCAGGTTCTGACCCGTTCTGGAGAGCCAGTAGCAGAAAATTTTGAGTATTTCAGAGAACTGGCAAATACCACCTCTGACTGGAGATTTTACACTATCCTTCCCCTGCCATGCCCACCAAGCCACACCCACAGAACCAGTAGTAAAAAAAACTGGAGTTATTTTAAGAAGATTCTCCAGTAGATATTTTTGCTATTTGTGCAGTTTCGCTTCTAACTACCTCAAAAGAGCTGATCTCATAAACTTGTCTACTTACTGTTTTGTGTCCACTTTTGAAAAGTCAGTCAAATATTTAAATATTATTCATTACTTATCATCCAAGGCCTTCCAGTATATCATTTATTCATTATACTTTTATTCATCTGAAGATTTCAGGGGGGTTATAGCTCTGAAAAATAGGCTGGGCTGAGACAATAGTGAATGGATCAATTTAAACTCTGGGCTGGGCTTCAGGTTCTGTCTTACCTTAGCACTACATTCAGTCCACTACAATTGACTGCTTCTCTTGGACACCAAGTGGCAGCTGGAAAATAAATACTTCCATCTGGTCAGAGTTTGAGTTTATAAAGATAATAACCACAAGCTCAAACCTCTTAGATATGAACCCGTAACTCAGAATTAATTTATTAAGAGGCCATTAAATATGCTAATGATTTACTGAAGAGATTCCCACACTTTTCAGCTCATTGACCCCTTCATGAAGTTCCACACTGTTCACTGAACCCCATGCTACTTTAAGTAACAGTACTATGAGTAATAATGACTTTGAATAGTCACATTGGCCATTGGAAGTCAATAGTGATGATTTGGGGGACCCCTACTTTACTGGGATTGTCATGCCGGTCAATCAGTCGAACATCATCCATGGGGTGGTGGGGGCATAGATGAATTAAAATATCAAAGATACAAATATCTTCCATTAACTATTTTAAATATTATCAGCTGAATCTTGACCAGAGTAAATTATTCCATGAAGCTTTATTTTATTTTTTTTGCACTTGAGTCAGAAGCCCCAATGCATATCCAGGTTGAAAGGATTAGACACATTTGCCCTTGGGATGCCCAGTTGGGGGCTCCTTTCACATCGCTAGCAGGAGCTAGAGTGAAAGACGAGAGCTCAACCCCACTCCTTGGCCTCTCGGGTCTCGAACGTGGGCTTGCCCAGCATCCTAATCACTTGTGGCACCACACTCTTGTATGAAACTATCATGCTGGCTAAATTTGAACTATTTATCTGAGTTGCAGCTTAAATCCTTCCTTGGTATAACGTTTCCTAAAAAAACCCAGCTTTTATTTAGTAATCTTATATACTAATTTTTATTTCCTTTTTTAAACATTGAAGTTCTTGATAACTAGAGAGCAGATGCAGCATCGTAAATTAATCACCTCTATAGACACATTAAACACTGTAGTAGTTAATAAATTCACAATTTCGCAACAAAACTTTACAAGTTATATTATTTCAAATGTAGTATTTAAGTAAAATGACTGTTTTAAAAATATTTATCCAGCATTTAGCTTCTCAGTAAATATCCTTTTTTGGTCAACCAAATACCCATCACTAATGTTTTATAAGAAAATGCCTTTAAAGTAAAACCTTGTAATAAACAACAGCAGGGTAGAATTTGAGATTTATCTACATAGAGTACAAGAGGATTTAGGTATCCAGAAATAAACTAAGGTTATGTCAAGTTGAGAATGATGCTTCCATCTTTCCAGTCAAACTGCATTCCTTACTCTTACCACACTTTTCATGCTACATCTACATTTGACATGTTACTCAAGATTAGAAACTCTGTCCTTCACAGCATAATATGTTTCTTATTCTTTTGAAACAAGAATCAAGATGTGCACTACTTTGAAAATAATCGCTGTTGCAGTAACAAACAGGAAATTTGGCATTGCAAGGCATTACAAATATACCTGCACTGGTGAGATTTCACCTCCAGTACTAAATACAGTTCAGAAGACCACCATTTAAGAAGGATTCAGACAAACGGGAACTACTTCACAGAAGGGCAACCAGGATGATTCAGGAGCTAGTAATTAAATCCTGTGGGGGAAAAAAGGATAAAAGCATTTGCAATATTTAGCTGAGGAGGATATGATAGTAGTTTTTAAATACCTGAATATTGCATGAGGCCAAGACATGTTCCCAAGCATTCCAGATGATAGGGCAGAAAATCATATTTAAATTACAGGAAGGAGATGCCAAGAGATTATTAGCAAAGCCTCCTTAATATAAGAGCAACTGAATAGCAATAGCAATAGCACTTAGACTTATATACCGCTTTATAGTGCTTTACAGCCCTCTCTAAACAGTTGCCCCCAATAATCTGGGTACTCATTTTACCCACCTCAGAAGGCTACAAGGATGAGTCAACCTTGAGCCTGGTAAGATTTGAACTACCAAATTGTAGGTAGCTGGCTGCAGAAATAGTTTGCAGTATTGCACTCTGACCACTGTGCCACAGAGGCTCCTGTGAATGGTGGACCCAGAGAGATGCCATTGGTTCCTAAACTCCAAAAGGAGTTTAGACAACTATTTGCTAGGAATGCTAGTTGGAATCTAGCACTAAATGCAAGATTTTCAACAAGATTCAATGGAGTAAAGCAGTGATTCTCAACCTTGGCAATTTTAAGATGTATAGACTGATTTTCAGGGTTCCATACATTTTAAAGTTGTTTATGTTGAGAAACGCTCTCTAAGCAACTCCCCTTCTAGCTCTATGGGGCTATAATTCTGTAGACAGTTTCTGTCTACAACTGGGAAGATGGAAGTCAAGGATTTTCTAATAAGATTCACCCTTAGGTCTTTCAGTCCATCCCATTCCAAACTACCGTGGTTGGTTGGGCCAGTATGTAGATTCAATTTCACTTACAGTTAAAATTAAATATATTTGATAGTTTCCTGTCAAGTGTTTAATCATGTGCCTTTTTTGTCACAGTACAAATGGCAGTTTGATAAGGGCTTCTAGAGGTCTGTGGGAACTATATGGATAGATGTGGTTTAGAAGAAAGACAAAAGGAAAGCTTCTAACCATTTCCCTTCTGTGTTTTATGAGATGGCACAATCCTCAATACATCACATATCTGATTAAATTCTAAATTCATAGGTAAACCAGTAGCAGCCTGACTCATCAACTAAAGGAAATATTGCTAATCACATCTTCATGCAGGAACACCCACAGTTCTTATACAACAGCCATGGTACACATTTTGAAAAGTTGTGAGGATTATGTTGCATTAACACTACAGCCACAAAATATTTTGAAAATTTTTGTGCTGTCTGTGAATTATTTCAATCAGACAAGCTTCAAATGCACATAATAAACTTAGTTTGCATTGGCCCCCCAAAATCCCAAATCCAGGAACAATACAAAATTAGAATAGTTAAAATTCTATCCATTTATTACAGTTCTTATTATGTTTCTGTTTTTAAAAAGTGGATGCCTACCATCTAGATCTCTAGAAGGTCTAATAATGTAAGGGAAAAAAACTCTTTTGTAGAAATATTAAAGAGGTACAGCTTATAGGATAAATAAAAGGAAAATAAAGTAAGGAGATAATTACAGTAGAAATGAGGGGAAACCCATGATTTCTCTCCGTCAAATTGACCTTTCACTAATCTCATCCCATCATTTTCTCCTGAGTTTTAGTTTGTATTCTATAAGATTTGGCATTGATTTAAATTGAAATTCCCCAAAGTGGTCAATATCAACAACTTTGGGATTGATAAATGGCTGGAAGTGTCAAGGGGAATCAGTAAATGTATGATAATTAATAGGAACAAACTGAATCTACGGTAGAAGAGCATGGTGGCTACTAAAATATACCAATCTCCATCCATATATCAGTACCTTTATTGATGCTCATTAGATGCATCCCCCCTATTTATGATATTAACAGTTTCAATAAAAATAATATTTTATATTTTCGAATTTTAAATATTGCCTATTTTTATGAAGTCATTATTGTTTTTCAAAGATTAAAGTAGTATTTATTAAATTATTTTCAAATACATTTTTCATAGTCATCACATCCCCTATAATAAATGCTTGGGATTTGATGAGCAATCTGGAACTTCATAAAGGGGTTCGTGACTTTGAAGGATTTGGGGACTCCTGATTCAAATGATTAATAATTTAGCATGATACATTCTGCTTCAGGAACCTCTCCCATTGGAAGTAGAATTTGCTCCATATTTTAGGACAAGAATTGCTGGTATCCTTTAGAGTGTCATTCTCAGAATGAAGCTTTTAGATAATCATACATGAATTTCCTCTATAGCTGTTTTTCTGCTCACAGCTGCCAGTTCTGTTTTTCATCACGAAAGCCCCGAAGTGACCAAACTGCTACTGTATATGGCTTTGCCTAGTAATGCTGTGACAAGCAGAGCTCTTTGGGGGAAGGCTCTTATAGATCTGTCACATCCTTCTAATTCTGCTACAAAGACATCCCACTAACCGCTCTCAGAGAATGTGTTCTTGAGATATTGTCTTTATCTTGTTCCTAGTCCGCAGCAGAGGCTAGCTTTCATTGGGCTATGGCTGTTGTTTCTCAACAGTATTTGTTCTCCTTGACAATCAATCAATGACACTTTGCTGACAATGTGATCAATCATTTTGTGAGGGCTGGGATCACGTGCCAAATTGGTCACTTTAAGCTGCCCCCCCCCCCGTCTCCGATGGTTTAGTATTGTTCTACATGGCCTTTTTGGATTGGACTTCAGGAGAGATTGGATATCTGCTTTCAGAGAGGTATTGCCCTACATATAGACCTGACCAGGACCTTCCAAAGCACTCATCAAGTCTTATTTGGGTTCTCAATTTTAAAGAAATAGAATTAATGCACACTTGATCTATCACTGGCCTCTTGGGTTTAGGATGACAACAGGACTACAATGGTCATATGGGACTCACAACAACTCAGCAAATGCTGATTTGGATTTCATTGAAATACACTAAAATCTGTTTGACTAATGGTTTAAGTGTTCCTTTGGGGTCACCTTAGAATTAATCAATCATTTTTTAAATTTCCAAGAGTTTCTTCAGACAGCCACTATTGATCTGCAGTTGATTGCATGGATTCGAGCTTCTCTGGGAAAGGGTATTTATATATTTCTCCTGCTTCATTGTTTTTCATCTGAAAACCCCCATTTCCTTCTAATTTGGATCACACATTTTATTCAATGAGGCAGTTAGCAGTCCTGGAGGAAAGCCAAGTAGGGTGGGTGACTTTAACTGAGAAACTGATTAACGGGAAAACATTCAACTCTTTTCTTCAAGCGGCATGTCACCAGTCTTCCTGCTAGACACCTTTTCAAAAGAAGGCATCTGTGATGACTCGGGACGTGGCACAAAGGCAACACAGTCAGATAAGCAATAAGAGTCCCTTTATTATCTCCAACTTTGCCCCCAATGTCCAGGTTACATTCTGGCTGGAGAAAAACTCACCCAGGAACAGCCTTTGACTGCAGGAAATGAAGTCCAAAACATGAGCAACACAAACTGTAACTTAAAGTTCAAACAAGCCAAACTGAAGTAATTAGTTTGGCAGGGCAGGAGCAAGAATTTCAGACTTGAAGACACGGCAAAACTCACACAGCTGAGAAGACGCCAGGAACACAGATAAGCCACAACAACACAAGACAAAGTCAAGTTTGCTCCCAACAGCTAATGAAGGGAATCAGGGCTCTTTCCTCCCCCGTAAGTCATGCAACCCACGTTGCTCTCTTCTCCATTCCTCCCTGCGTGCCCTAGATGAAGAAGGGGTGGGCCTGGTTCGTCCTCTGAACTCCCTTTCTCTTCTTCTATCTCTCTCCTGCTCTGCCCAGCCAGACTTTGCCCTTCCCTAGCCTCCTCCACAGCCAACAGAGCCACACTCCCATTCCTTGTCAGCGGTCTGGCTTCCTCCTCGGATTCAGACTCTGACAGGGGCATGACAGCATCGTCTGGCAGAGGACGTAAACTTAGGCTCTATTTTTGATAAGCTGGGATGATCACATTCCCATCGTACAAATGAGCATGCCTGAGAGAAAATAGGACACTAGCTTGCTTCAGTAAGAAAGAAATTCAGATAAATGGCTTTGAGGCCTAAGATAGTTAACCCAGGAGCACACAACTTTTTTTTTTGTTAAGCAGAAGATATGATAATTGGAGGCTTTATGCCAAAAGGTAGCAAAAACCAGGACACCTATTACATCTAAAGTTAATTAAATGAAATAATTACTAGGCTTGTCCTAGTAATTTAGCTATCCAGGTGAAAGTGCCTTCTGAGCATGCAGGTGCCTACCCTAGGCAATTCCAGCTAGTCTTAAAGGAACCATGCCAAGCTTTCATCGGTCACTAAAAGAAGCTGATACAGAAGAGATTGTCAAATGATTTGCACAGTGAATACGATCCCCTTGCCATGTATGAAATAATTTCCCCTTGTCATATTGAAAATGAGCGTGTCACAGCAAGTCGGAGGGCACTTCAGGGACTGTGCTCAAGGATTTAGGGGGCTGCCACAGCTTATGCTCCCCTATTTAAATTGTATCTAAGCAAAACAGAAGGTAAGGGTCTATTGTTAATAAAGGAAGTGTGAAAAACATTAACGGCTTCACTGTGTTTATATTTTGTATCTAGTGCCGAATATCATCACGTATCTCTTTCAATATCTCTTAAACTCATAGATTAGCAGGGTAATACAAGTCATAAGACACCATTTATAATTTTACATGCTAATCTCTAATTGTCTTGTAACAGCTAAGAAGCAAAATATGCACTGACGTATTATGACTAAGCACAGAGAGCTCTGTGCATTCTGCATTGTTACAGCACCTGTATTATCTAGTCACTTGATACATCACCCTTATAAGGTCTATACTATTAAGTGACACAAAACCTCATGATTTTCATGCTCATAAGTGCTAGATGCATTACGTAATAAAGTTGATTACACAAAAACTAACATAACTTATCCAATTACTAAGCACAAATTCCCAGCGTATCTCAGATTGTTTGTTTTTATCCTATACATTTTCCATGATGTATATCTATGTATATTCACGCCCAGGCATACAAAATGCTGAACAATTTATAACAAGCAAGAAATGCATGCAAAATTTAAAATAGCACTCCAAATAACAAAACAATTGATTGCTAGTTCTGACCTTGTGTTTTGTTCCATACAGGCCTTCCTTACAAATCTTAAAACAACGTAGGATTTGGAAGAAAGCTCCAAAACCTTAAACTATATTGTTTTTAATATGTTAATATGTTAACATTTTAAAATTAAAATAAATTAAAATCTTAATAAATTAAACATATTAATTACTACATTAAAAATTAAACAACTTTGTTATTGCTCATGAAGAAAATATGTCATATGGTCATTGCTTCTTAAGTTACTATCAACTGCATCCTATTCTTCTGTACTCAGAAATAAGAGTCACTGAGTTCATTGGAGCATAATCCCAGCAAATGTATACCCTGTTTCTCCAACAATACAGCCTCCCCCAATAGGAAGTCCCAGCATGTTTTATAGGCATGAAATGAAATTAAGCCCCTCCCCCCATATTAAGGCCTATATTAAAACATGCGAAATGGGGGGCCTGCCGTTAGGAAGTACTTTTGTTGCACACCCGGATATGGTGCTGCCTGTGTTGACCCCGATACAAAGTGCCCCACCAACACCAAGGTCAACATCCAAGCCGTCGCTGCCTCGCCCGCCCAAAGATGCAAGTAGGGGGAATTAAGTCACCCCCGAAAAGACAGCCTAGCCATTTTTTCGGGGATCAAAAAAAAAATAAGACCCAGCCTTATTATATGAGAAACACGGTAGTTATATAAAATTAAAATTAGTAGCTGTAATCTAAGTGAGATCTATCATTAAGAATAATTAATAAACACGCTCCCCACACATTGGGTTCCAGAAAAACTATTCAAGTTGTATTCCTCTTCATATTTTTGTTGAATTTCAATAAGCATAACACTTACTAATTTTTTTATCGCATTTGCCTTAACTTATATCCCAGACAGGTAACCGTAATACATCTCCATCTTTGACAAGGTTTATTTTGAAGGGACTGCATTAAGTGGCAAACTATGTAACTTTAATAGATGCTAGTTTACATCAACTTCAGGATTGTTCACTTTCCGCCCCAATTCTCCCTCTGCAGATAGAGCCCTGGACACAAACAAATATCTTGGAGGCACAGTCTTATAGAATTCTTCCATATTACAATTCTTAGGCTATGCAGTATGAAACTAACATTTCAGTTCCCTCAACTTTCAATCCATATTTTACAATTGCATCCTGATATACTAGAGCAAAGTCACCGAACCTTAGTTTTAGAAGGCTCTTGAGTATGTGCAAATCTGCATCTCATTTTAATCCAAGATCAAGCATAACACCAATACAAACAGCGGAACTTACTTCTGCTGCCCTAATTCTAAAAACATTTGGGAACCAGCATTGTTTTGTTGTAGAAAAGAATAATACATCCTTAAGGAAAAAAACAAAATTAGTATCTGTAATTGTATGCCTGACTATCTATACGGAGATTCTCAGCCATCCAGGTCATAGTTGTCCCAGAGATGCTTTTTCAAGAGGCAACTGGACTTTCTGGTTTTTCTTTGAAGACATTTCGCTTCAGATCCAAGAAACTAAAGAAGTTGAATAAGTTTCTTGGATGAAAAGCGAAACATCTTCAAACAAAAACAAGAAAGTCCAGTTACTTCTTGAAAAAAGCACCTTTGGGTCTGCCTGACAAAGTTGTCCCTTTGCTATAAACTGGTTTTAAAAATGAGAAGTTAAAAATTATGCTGCTTTGAAGAATTTAATCACCAGGGTGAAAATGTCAGCATGTCTGTGCCAATCCAGATACCACACTGGGACTGGATGGTTTTGTCTCTGAGCAATCACATGTTATACTGTAATTATCCAGAGCTGCAGGGCTCCGGGACTGATGTTCTGTCCTAACAGCAGTAGAAGTCACATATTTAAGATCTAGCCTCACTTATCTCATACAGTATATACTGCTATTGGCATGCTCTCTCATCTTTATTCACCTGTGCTTGCCGACCTTCTAAATTTACTTCCTTCTCTTTTCACATCACATTTTTTTCCTCTGAGCTGAGAGATATCCTTTGGACCTCCTTATATTCTCTCACCTCCCACCCAAAATCCAGCCCTGTACCTCTTCTTGGACCATTATTTAATTTCAAGCTGAAGGACTGTAGGATTTTGGCCTGGCATCTTTGAATGATACTTATGAGAAGTCTAGAAAAGCTAGAAACTTGCTAACTGGGGATTATGGGACAATCAATCTGCCACATCAGGTGGGGACCAGATGTGGTTCTCCTTCGCTCATGACAATAAAGGAACAAAGTTCATTTTGAATCAGTTTGGGAAAAGGCAGAAATATTTTCCTAAAAGTACCATTTTATGTCCAAGAGATAGTAATATAATACATATAAATACATATCCAGGTCAAAACATTATAAGGAGTATAATGCAGATTATATTTGTTACAAAAGTTACAAAATATTTTAAAACTATAGTAGGCATTCCTATTAGGCATGGAGAACTACAAGGGGAAGCTTTGAAAGTAACCAGCTAAGAAAAATAAATGTAATCCTACTGAAAGCCTGAGTTTAAAATATTTATTGAAAAAATGTCCAATGCAAGTTCTTATTTCATGGGTAAATAGCCAAAAACGGAAAAGAGTTTTTTTCTTCCTTTAATTAACTTTCACAATAGAATTGTCATGCTAGTACAATTCACAATAAAACCTATCCGCTTTAAAAATCATGGGTGCTCAGGACATACCTAATATAGGAGTAAAACTTCTACCAAAATTCTGTAGATCAGAAGAAAGAGCCACTTTAGACCCAATTTGTTCCCAAAGTTGGAAGTCACTTATGTAATCACTAGCATGATTAGTAGCCACAGATAATCTTATTTTTCCATGAATTGTTATCAACCATTTAAAGCCCTCCAGCAGATACTACAGCTGAACTGTGTTGCCTTCAAAACTTCCTCTTGCTTGTTTTCAGTTTTCTCATGGTCAACCGAAGTGATTTCTGTTACTCAACTCCCAGGGAAACATTTTTTAAAAATATCTCTGCGCTCACTTCCATCTCAGCCTCTTTGCTAAGCCCCAAAGCCACACACACAAAATGCTTGTGTCATTTCATAAGAGAGATTTTCCTGCTTCTTGACAGATTTTGGTAGCTCTATCTTCTTCAGCTATATAGGTGGGATGATTAAACTGCCCCTAAATCCTCTATTTCTCCACCATTCTCCCGAGAAAGAGGACTTTCTCGGGAGAATGGTGATGCCTCTCACGGACTAAACTCCAAGGGAGAAAATCTTTGACTCAAAACTTTATCAAACCAGTCAGCAGTTAGTGCAGGGGTTTCCAAACTTGCCAACTTTTAAGACTTGTGGACTTCAACTCTTAAAGTTGCCAAGTTTGGGGGACCCCTGGGTACAAAATAGATTCCCAGTGCAGGTGATAAAAACCACGATTGTCGTGGTTTGGGACTGTGCAGTAAAGACTCCTTTCAAGCAGAGAACATCTCCCACAACCCCCGTCTGGGAAATGAAGCAAACACTTACCGCCTTGCGCCGGGAAGAGAGCAATCGACTTCCCGCCGGGTCGCTGTCCAGCTAAGACTACGCTGCCTCGTGGAAGAAGCACCTGTCAAGCCCTTCCATCCTGGGAGTTTCCCCGCGGCAGGTCTTATCCCCGCCCCTGGCCCCGCCTGCGCGAAGCCCATTGGCTGCCTCCGTTGCTTTTTTTTTTTTTTTTTTTTGAATGCGTCAGGGACGAGCGATGCTCTGGTACGCGTGATGAGTCGCCGTCTTGTGAAGGGCGAGCGGGTGGGTGGAAACTACCTAGAAAGACGGCGGCGGTGTCCGGCTCGCTGCGGCGCGGAAGATACCGGGCTGCCCGCGTCGATGATCTGCTGAATTCTTGGCAGGATCTCCTGAGGCGTCATCGCAGCAAAGGCGTGACCCTGAAGCCCCGGTGTCAGCATCAGGGCAACTACGCTACTTCGATTTCTCTCTTCATCCTCAGTTTCGCTTTCAAAAAGCCGGGCGAAATTCCTGCCCATTACCTGCAGAGAATATATAGGAAAGATGAAGTACAAAACGCGTACTTCAGTCTTTTTCGGTATTTTTTTTAAAAAATTCCACAGATGTTTTTGTGCAGCAAAAACTCCCTGGAAGACAAAAGTTAGTTCACGGATTGATTCCATTTCTGGAAGACTCCTTGGGTTGGGTAGATGCTGAAGTCGTTTGGAAACAAAAGTCTGAACATTAAAAGGAAGGCGGGAGAAAGGAGTATTGTGCAATTTTATCAGAATGGGCATACTGTTCATGTATTTCGACTCTTTGTTCTTATTGGAATAATATTTATTTATTAATCACATTTATACGGCCACCCATCTCACACAAAAACGCTGTCAATTATGCAAACTTCTGAAAAAGTCATCACCATTGTTTTGGGGAATTTAAAAAGACTATTTACAAATCAACTGCATATACTAGTTTCTGTTTTAATTTCCTTTATCTCCCTTTTGCTATGCTCTCTATAATTGTTAATAATTTAACTGTACATCACAAGATGAATATATGTGGTGAAATATTTTTATTAATACATGGGAGTACTTATATTTGTTAATATGTACATGCTTATTTCTCTTCCCTTTTCTTTTTTGCCTTTTTTTTTGTATGTAAAGTAAAATTTAGAACACTTTATATAAATAGTGAGACCTGTAATCAGGTCATCATGAATAAGTATAAGCACATTTTAAAAAGCATTTAAAAATAATATTTTTATTATTAATGGGAAGGAACCACTAAGATTTGCTGAAACATTTTAAACAAAATGTTTTAAAGTATGTGTGTGTGTATATAATATATAACTATATACTTTTATATATAATTTATAACTATATACTTTTATATATAATTTATAACTATATACTTTTATATATAATTTCAGATGCTGCTAACCACAAGATAATGTGCAGTTATTTTATGTTTAGACCCAGGAATAATAAAGGTGAAAAAGAGTGTTGTGTATATTACCTGTAAACATTTGCAAAAGAAGTTGAATGAGGCCAGCTAAATTAAAGCTATTTTCTCCTCAAATTGCATAAGAAACATAATATTTTCTAAAAAAAACATAATATCAGGGCCCTAGGCAAGGTTAAATTTTGTTTTCCTGTAATGCACATCCTTACTTTCTAACATATAATGAATAGTACCATAACAGGTCATGTAATGATAAAACATTGATTGCCATATATTGGTTTTCTACTTTTGATAAGTGGAATTAACCTTTTGCCACTGAATAATTAACCTTTTAAAATATTCCCTGTTGAGTTATGCATGCTTATGCAACTGGGTGGCCTAGTTATTTGGTCTAGTTATTTCCCAATCAACTTACATATCTATGTCCATTTTTTAAAATATTATATTCACTAACAAAGTGAGATTTCTGAGTAAATATACCAAGATTTCTTGTTCACGTGAAGGGATCAGAGTATCTATTTTAGAGTTTTCGTAAATTTGTTTTATTCCATTAAAGGGGTTAGGTAAGGGATCTTTCCAGTTGGCATTTTCTTGCTCATATTTTAAGATTTTATTTTTACACAATAGTTAACATAAATATTGGCAGTTCTGGGAAATGCAGAATTTTTTTCAGTGGTGGCGAAATTATTCATTTCCTGCAAATGGTATGATGTGTGGTGTGTGTGCTACTCCTTTCACTTTGGCCTTGAACGGACTTCCCTTTTTCTGCGATTTTGCAAACTTTGAAAAAGCAGCACAAGGTACCCATTACAGCTTATAGGTTGAAAATTTTGGTCATGTTGGGTTTCCCCCCTGCATACTTTTATCCTTATACTGAATTTATATAATTCTTCTTTGAAATGTCCAGATGGCAGAAAAGTTGTAACAAATACATTCCAGGCTTGCATCAGAAACTCAATAAAACCCACGGCCCTCATTTAGAAAAATTAGCTTTCCATATGGAATAAAAACACAGTCAAAAGAAAGCATAGCTAGGAATAAGTCTTAAAAAGACAAATACTATGTTAAAACAAGAAGAATGCAGAAATTAAAGATAGGGCTATGAAAAAAAAAGTGGCAGAGCAGTTCCTTCTGTAAAAGAAGGGCATAAATGGAAACATGGAAAATATCTAAACGGGTAATGGGGGTGGCGTTGACAGGTTAGAGTAATCATGGTTTGCTGCTGATTAAGGAATTAATATATAATAAATGAGACTGCAACCTCAAGTTTGATACTTTACTTGGATCTTACAAAATTTATCATGCTAAGGCTAAGCTATGAATTCCATAATAGCCAATTAGTTGTATTCAATGTTCTAATCATAAACCAGGTTTTCAGACAACAGTGGCTAGATTGACATGACATGCTAATTAAGTGCAAGCTTGTAGTAGACCTTAAAATCATAGATTTGGAGTCCTGTTGGAATGGGTTCCAAGCTGTTTCTTAGGAGAAACAGGTTTTAAGCCCCCAGGGTAAGAAAAATAGTCAGTTTGGAACAGGAGACAGGATGACGAATGCCAGGCTTACCCCAAGCAGGCACAAACGGGGGTATAATTCTACAGAGACTTGGGTGAACACAACAAGAAACTAAATTGCCATTCTGAACAGCAGCTACAACAGAAAATTGGCTGTCTCCATTAACCAGGTAGGAAATGTACTTCAGACCCTTCTGCTGCAGAGAATACTTACAGAAATAAATAAACAAGCTTATACATTAAATAAATAAAAATAAGAGAAGGCTTATCCTAATGGGGGAAGGCTAAGGAAAAGAGCACAGATGTATTTCATCGGTTGAAGAAGACATAATGTTACATTCTTTATATTTTTTATATATTTGCCAACAATTCCCTTCTGCTAGATCAGATTCTCCTCCCTGATAATAGATCCCTGAAAAGCAGAGGAGATACACCTTGCCAGATAAGAAAATAAGAACAGCTACTGTAGTTGGCATTCATTACAATGAGGAGCCAAATAAATATTATTAATTGGAGGCATCATTTATGAAGTGTGTTGTATGTCAGGAGCAAGGATCAGGGACGTTACCTAAGATTCCTCTCTTCCTGCTGTCCTAAGTGGGAACAAATAATATGAAAATGAATAATTACCATTTTATCATTATTTACTTGGAAGATCCAGAAAGGACATTGGAGCACCAAGGGCTCAGACAGACTTCCCATTAATTCAGTTCTAGAAGAGAACTAGAAAGAGAAAGAAGAATAAACACCATTGTGTAACTGGCAAGGCAGATGGTATAAATGAGGCTATGGTCCGAGGCTATGGTTATAAGTAAAAAGAGTGAAGGATTGCTGATTGGAATGAGTTGCATCTCAGAAGGATTGATAAAAATGTGTTTTAACAAAATGTGCTGATACTGCTTATTTCATATAATTCTTTGAGATCAAATTTTGACATAAGGCCCTCAGATAAAGAGGTAAAGGTAAGGAAAATGGAATGTTTCTATAATGTGACTTATTAAGCTCAATGAAAAATCACAGGGGAAAATGGCTTGTTAAAGCACACAGTGTTTGTTGTTTCCTCACAATATGGGGAAAAAACCAAAATAAGACCAAATTCAAACTATAGGAGGGCAAGTAAAATTAAATTGATTGCATGGTTTGTTGATTGGAATAATAAAGAGTAAGGGAATCAATTTCTTCAAACAGAAGACAAGAAATGTTAAGGGAGGAAGTGTCATACAATATGTTAAAAGTATCTACGCACTTACTTAGAAATCCAAGTGGAAATCAAATTCCAGTCAGCAGAATATCTTTGCCATGTAAATGTAACTGTTTTCAAGGCTGGCCTACTGTTAGGCAGAGTGAGACTGCTATCTCTGGCTCTAATACTTGGATATGTGCTAGAGGAGAAAGGAGCAAGAGCTCTATTAGTTTATTCTCATTTTTTATAGATGATTACTTCTGCTAAATAAATCACTGTGTGCAATGTAGTTCACTTTCTACCCCCTCAGATAGCCTGAGGCATGATGGAGCACAAGTCAGCTGATAACATTTTATTCTTTGACTTAGCAAAATGTTTTGGAATTATCTGAGGAGGAATCTTGTGTCTTGGTTACAGTTTTCTATACAAATAGTCCTTGACTTACAACACCAATTGAGCCCAAAATTTATGTTGCTGAGTGAAACATTTTAGTGAGTTTTGCCCCATTTTATGACCTTTCTCACTACAGTTGTTAAATGAATCACTGCAGTTCTTAAGTTAGTAACACTGTTCTTAAGTGAATCTGGATTTCCCGTTGACTTTGCTTATCAGAAAGTCACAAAAGCTGATCACATGATTCTGATACACTGTAACAGTCATAAATAAGAATCAGTGGCAAGGTGTCCGAATTTTGATCATGTGACCAAAGGGATGCTGCAATCATGGTAAGTGTGATAAGTCATAAGTCTTTTTTTCCAGTGATGTAACTTTGAGGGGTCACTAACAGTGGTGGTATTCAGCCAGTTCGCACCGCTTCAGGCGAACTGGTAGCAAGGATTTGGCGTGGGTCGCCAAACCAGTAGTAACTTCTGGCTGGCACCCCCCCCCCCATCCAGATGCTCACTCACTCCGCCCGCCTGACACTCAGCCCACCCAGTCACTCTTTAAGTACTTATTTTTTTTCCCCATCCCAACAATCAGCTGTTCCTACGATGCGTGGTCTCCGTTAAAAACAGCAACTGGGACTACTGGAACTGCTGTCTCTAGGTTTTTGAACTTTGATAATGTAGTTTCTGATTGTGATTATGTAGTTTTTCAACTTGCAATCATGTTGCTTAATGAGACTTTTCTGTCCAAATTAGTATTGTTAAGCAATGACCACCTGTCACGATCAGAAAGTGTTTCAAAAGACTTCAGAAAAGACACTTTGCATATCTGAAAAATTCTAACTTCCATTAAGGAGTGATAGCAATAGCAATAAGACTTATATACCACTTTACAGCCCTCTCTAAGTTGTTTACAGAATCAGCACATTGCCCCCAACAATCTGGATCCTCATTTTATTCACTTCGGAAGGATGGAATGCTGAGTCAACCTTGAGCCTGGTGAAATTTGAACTGCCAAATTGCAGGCATCCTGCAGGCAGCAGAAGTAGTCTGCAGTACTGCACTCTAACCACTGCGCCATCATGGCTCATATGATGATGAGCTGATATTAGGTGGAGTTGTCCACTTCTGTTGAAAAGCAGACATCTGCCTTATTTTATGCCCACTTAGAATCTTATAAGTACATTCCACACTGTTTAAGATCACCCTTCTGTCCAACAATGGAAACAACTTGATGATTCTTGGAATTCCATCCTATTCTCCACTGAAGGCCCTTTATTTTTTCTTTAAGTTGTTACTGCCGTTTTCACTCAACAGCAGGGCTGACTTAGCATATGTGAAAAAGTATTCAAAAGAAATGCTTTTGACATTCTGTGTGCACCCAACATATTTCTCTGAATTGCTAAAAAAAATATATATATTATACTATTATACACCAATATGCGCACCTACAAACAGGTACAAATGCATACTCATCCAACATAAAAACATAAAAAAAAATTTTTTAAATTTCATCTGTTGGGATAAAGGATTTAGAAAAATGTGGAGGGATTACACACATGCATATACATGTTTTTATAAATGAAATTGAGAAGAACATCCCTCCCCTGCCAAGGAAATGTAAAGTGAACGGAAACCACACCATAGTTAGGGTTATTTTCACGTGGAAATTGTGGGTAAATATTTTCTTCTGGAGGTTCTGCCTTTTGTGACCATGAGATCACAGCTAAATGAGGTTGCCCACTAAGGCTCCTTGTGATTGTTTCAACTGGGATCCAGTCATCCACCTGTCTTTCTGTATTAGTTATAATACCATTGTTTAAGCATTCCAGGGGTACATAGACAGCAGGATTACTCACCCTAGGGAGAGATGTTTGTTATAACTTCATGAGTCATCATTTTAGCTTTTACCTCCTAATCATGAAACAGCCCACTGGATTATATAATGCTCTCACAGACCATGGCAACCTGATTGGTTGGATTCAAAGCCATTCTCTCTAGGTCAGTATTTCTCTACTTTGGCTGGTCTAAGATCAGTGGACTTTAATTCCCAGAATTCCCTAGCTAGCATGGGAGTTGGTCCACCTATCTTAAAGCAGCCAAGGTGGAGAAACTCTACCTTAGGTTTCTTTCATTCCACCTGCTTCCTGAACTTTTTATCAAAGAGTTAGGGGATTAAATCAGGAGTTTTCATCCAGAGATAGACACACACTGCTAGCAGGAAGTTGTGTCTTTTTCCTGTAAAAGAAACTCATAAAATAGTCAGAAGCAATTCTTCCTCTTACTCCCCAAATACTAGACTTTTATACACGTAAGGGTAAAGTGTGCATGAGATAGCAGAAGTGGACAAATTCTGACTTGGAATCAGGTCAACTAAGAAAAAAACAATGTGATAAAGAGGCTAGAGGCAAAAGAGAAAAAAAAACCTTCTCCCCCCCTGATGTCTGTACAGTCTTTAAAAACAAAAACTTGATCTTCAGTTTACTGCTATTCTGCAGCAAGAATAGATTGCCTGTATTTCTGAGGAAGGATCTGACTATAGGAACTGTGTCTTTTTGTGTCCTTTTAAGTAATCCTCTTCCTTGGGTGAGTTAGTTCTCCTTTTGAAGTTCAATATGACTGAATTAGATTTGAGCCATTTCCCACCCATGCAGGTTATTCTATAGTTAGCCGGAGGTGGTATTCAGCAGGTTCTGACCAGTTCTGGAGAACCTGTAGCGGAACTTTTGAGTAGTTTGGAGAACCGGCAAATACCACCTCTGACTGGAGATTTTACAGTATCCTTCCCCTGCCACGCCCACAGAACCGGTAGGTGAAAAAATGTGAATCCCACCACTGTAGTTAGCCCTTGGCAATTGTATAAAAAACTAGCTTCCATATAGAGTAAGAATTAGTTTTACTTACTAATAAGGATTATTTAGATGTAACATTAAGTATGGTAGTTTCTGCAGATAATAAGACCCATTAATTCATTAATTAGTGCATCTAATTGTGGATTCAAAGTGTTCACATGGATCTGCATCAATTAAAATTAATAAATCAGTACTAGAATAGTTTAGCTTAGTGTTAGTGATCTCTCCCAATTTTCATTTCCCCTGGATGATCAATACAGCTTTTGTTGTTTTTTAACAAAATACTTCAATTTGTACAGAAGGTCTAGAATACATACAGTGGTCAGATCATATACACATGAGTTGGACATACCAATAGATCTTTGACATTTCCTGTCTAAACCAAACAATGTTACATGATTATACAGATTATAAACCAAACAATGTTACATGATTATACATAAACATGATTACCAAACGTTTGCAGTTCAATATGCACTTACATTTTTTAGCCATTTGTCTTCCTCACCTGCTGTCATGCTATTCATTTTTTAAAATGAAACTAGTATAAAGCTAGTACCAAAATTTGTAGTGCTCCAGTCCAAAAGACAATTGGCATTTGGCCCACAATAACCAGTATTTGTCCCATATTCCAGAAAGAACCTATATATAATAATTCTTGCAGTACCTGTTTTACAGGCCTAACATGACAAGTATTTTTACCCTGGTCAAAACACAGTTATTCAGTGAAGAAAAGGAATATAACAAAACAGGAGTACATTTTATCTCATCTGGCCAAGCTCTGAATTTTGAAATAAATATTTTATGAACTCAAACAATTAGAATTATTTCTCAAGTTAAACTGTCCTTGATTAAACAGAGAAATAATTCATGCAGTTTTCAGAGCTTCTATGGTTCAATTACTAAATTGTTCACTGAGACTGTAAATAGGTGTGGCAGGTTGAAGACTCTTTTCTCACCATCTTCCATTATGAGATAACACTGAAAATATTGCATTGAAGAATGTATTAATATCGAAACTGTGAAACTTTTTTAAATATAGTAATATAGAAAATATTGCACTGAAGAATGTATTATCGAAACTGTGAAACTTTTTAAAATATAGTAATTGTTTAAGTGTATGAAGGAAATCAGAATCCCCATGGTTTGCTCTGCTCCTGTATCAAAACAAAATAGGAAAGATCTCCTACAAAAGGCTTACAAGCCTTACAATTATTTGACTGTAGATAGCTAACAATAAACATTTGGCACGTGATCAGAGATACTTTCTTAAATTACTTAAATCTTAAATCTTTCATACAAACGCTGGTGAAAACACTTGGCTGCTCTGAGAAATGAAGACCTGGCTTGCACAAGAGTGATTTGGGATTAGCTAATAGATAGACACATTCAATAGTAAGCATATAGAGAAGTTATTCTCTTTGAGGGATTGCTTTATACCAGCCACCCAACTTAATCTAGAGATAATACTAAGAGTTTTGAACTTCCCATATTGAAGTTATCTGGAAAAATAAGCAAAATTCCGCCTCTTTAACTTCTGCCTAGGAAACTATGCCGAAGTCATTTTAAAAATCCCAGAATAGCATAGCTAAAAAGCATTTCGTAGCGCTGCCGAGAAAACTACTACAGTAGATTGCATTTATAGTGTCTCCTGCTTGAGCAGGGGGTTGGACTAGATAACCTACAAGGTCCCTTCCAACTCTTGTTATTCTATTCGTCGTGTTCTTCATCGTCACATGAGAATTCCTCTCCAAAGACTCCAACCCCCAAAATGCACTTCGACTGGCTTTCTTTTTTTCTCTCTCTCTCTCTCTTTCTCTCTTTGACATTTTAAAATTAAAAAGGAAACCGGCCCTTCCATTCGTTTAAAAAAAAAAGGCGGGAACAACAATTACTAGGCTTCTTAAGGATCTAAAGCCCGCCTCTTCCCACCTCGTGAAAATTATGATCGTAACCATAGAAGGAGGGCTAGAGCGGAACACTGGCCGCAAGGCGATCTGCGGGTCGTAAAGCCGGAAGCGGAAGTGGCGTCGGGCCGCCTTTTTTTGCTTCAGGTTCCATTTTCTCGAGGACCGTTGGCGCGTGGTGGGGCCTGTTTCGGGTTGGCGTCCTAACCTCCTTGCGCACCATGACGGACCGTTACACGATTCACAGCCAGTTGGAGCATTTACAGTCCAAGTACATCGGGACCGGCCATGCCGACACCACCAAGTGGGAGTGGCTCGTGAACCAGCACCGGGACTCCTATTGCTCCTACATGGGCCATTTCGACCTGCTCAACTACTTCGCCATCGCCGAGGACGAAAGCAAAGCCCGCGTCCGCTTCAACCTCATGGAGAAGATGCTGCAACCCTGCGGGCCGCCCGCCGACAAGCCCGACGAGTCTTAAGCTTTGCAGCCGTGCAGCCCACCCCGAGCGAGGAAGGATGGATGGATGAATGGATGAATGAATGAAGGAGCTCAACCTTGCCGACCCTGCGGACCCCTCGCTCCATTTGGGGAAACATTGGATTCTGTACCGCCTCCTTCCACCCACCCGTGACTGCTTGTGGACTGCCGCAGTTAAACTGATCCCGACGTGTTTCGTACACCCTACATGGCGGGGAGGGCATTTTCTGAACTTTTGCCCTCTCTAGCCTGAGGGGACTTGGGACAAAGACGGAGCAGAGCGAGGCCCGATGGTTTCACACAGACGGGCACGGGGATGGCTTGCTTTAAAGACTTGCAAACGGATCTTTTTTTCCCCCACTCCCTTCATTTTCCACTTTGGAGTGTTTGGGAGGCGTTTTCACAATTCGGTTTAATAAAAGATAATGCTTTTTTTAAAGAAAAGTAAAAATAATTGTGTGGGTAATCAATTGAAATAGCAAACCAAGGAGCCACTGATAGATGGCATAATATTAATGCAGCTCCAAAATAATCTCAGTTTGTACCTGGTGGCTATGCAGCCCTTGAGCAATCTCAGGTTAAAACAAATGTATAGTTGGCCATTTGTATGATGGTTTCTGTACAAAGATCCCTACGCTTGGTCATCCTATTAAATTAGCTTTAATGACAAAGCCAAAGGTTTATATTTGTTAACCAGTGCATTGATCAATAGCCCTGTCAAACTATTTTGCATAACATATTTTGTGATACCTAACTGGGTGGCACTGCCAGATAAAACCAGTACAAATTTGGGGGTCCTCCTGGATTCTGAGCTCCTGCTCAATGAGAAAGTAGGTAACTGGTCAGGAGGGCTTTTGAACAGATCTATTTGGTGTACGAATTATGTCCTTTCCTGATGAGCAGGCCATTCACACAGTCATTCATCCCTTAGTCACTTTCCATTTGCACTATTGTGATATTCTCTGCAAGAGCCAGTTTAGTTGTTAAAGCAACATGCTAGAAACTGGGGGACTAGGAGTTCAAGTCTTAAGGTTAAAAGTAGCAGGGTGACTTTGGGCCAGTCAGTCCCAGACCTTGGAAGAAAGCATTGGAAAACCACTTTGGGAAATTTTTGCAAAAGGAATTTCACTTGGGGTGTCTAGTTAGCTACAGGGATGTTTTTCTCCTATGGTTACTGCCTAAGTAAGATCTGAAAGAATTGGAAACTTTCTGTTCCCAGCTATAAAACACAGACCTTTTGATACCTAGAAGACATTTCTTGATAGCTGTCTTGTCCTGTGGAACAACATGTCCACTGAGTTCTTTGTGAGTCAAGACTTTGAGGCTTCCATAAAATATATTTGTACTGATACAGTTTCATTGTTTTTAGTTATTTACCGGACATCTTAGTTCTATTGTGTAAAGGCTCTAGAGTCATTTTTTGATTAAAGCGGCATAGGAGTTGACCAAAGGGAAAAAATAGAAAACATAGACCATAAAGCCAGAAACATTCTTACTTACATAAGATTATCACCTGTAAAAATTGGAATATGACTGCTAGTTTTATTATCACACTTCAATCCATCGTACAAGCTTTAAAAGAGACGAGAGGCTGAATGTATGTAAACTGGTTTGCTGAGCTCTTCTAATTCAGGTGCTGTAAAAAGTAAAGGTTGCTATTCAAAAGTTTGGTGGGCATGTTCTCCTCATCTTCTTCCTTGAGTTGGAGCCCTAAGAGCAGGCAAGCGTTAATTTAGGTAGTCTAAAATAAAGCAGATGATAACAAAACAAGCCTGATGGACTGGCCAATTTGAGAAAGTGCAATATGGTTTCACAGTTCATTAGTAGATATATTTGTTCTAGTATTACATTGCATCTTTGGAATATAGAAGAACAAGTAGCACAGGAGAAAAGAGAATATGAACAAAAGTTGGTTTAAGATGCTGAGGGAAATAAATTAGTTAAGTATCTACAGGATGGGGAAAAATGGGAAATAATGTGCTATTGATAGCTCCAGTTTGCAGCTCTTAAATTTAGGTCAACTCTATATCAATCATTACACCAATAACAAAGCCAGTTTGATCTAGTGGTTAAAATGCTGGCCTAGAAACCAGCTGGCTGGGTGTCTTTGAGCCAGTCATTCTCTCAACCCAACTCTCCTCAGGGTTATATGGAAGAAGTATCAGGCATGTTTGCTGCCTTGGGTTATTTATAAAAAAAGGTGGAGTATTAATAAACTGACTAGGGAGGCTTAAGAATTCACAGGAAATATCAGAATTTTGGAACAATTTTACAATATTTTATCACTAAAGCCTTTGATAAATCTGTCAGTATGGTAGTGAAGTTTAATGAAATTGATCTGTGGCTTAGTATTTCATGTAAATCAAATGTATATAAATCAGAGTAAGTCATGCAAATGGTATGTTTATGTAAACATAAACATGAAAATGAAGTAAAAAAATGGAGAAATAAATAATATGTCATAGATATGAAGCATACAGTAAATGCTATAGTTTTCCAATTCTAAATTGAAGACTACCTGTACTCGACTTATCTAGGAATCATATGGGCCCAAATCCTCTCAGATCAATATGCTGGATTAGACTATAGCCTTTTAATCTATATAATGTATCTTACCCAGATTCTGTTCCAGAGGAAATGGGGGATATCTTTTTGTGTACTGCTCCAGCTGAAATTTCAATACCATGTCCTTTAAAACAGCAAGAAAGAACTCTGAAAAATATATCTTGAGAATGATATATTTGAATGAATCAGCAAAGTCAAGTAATTTGAAGCACTGTTAATTCAAATTACATTTTCCCATTTTACATTAAACACTGGAATTTAATTAGCTCAGTAGTTAATCCTAAATCCACTTTTTGAACATTACTCAAATAGGGACGCAGTGGCTCAGTGGCTAAGATGCTGAGCTTGTCGATCAGAAAGATTGGCAGTTTGGTGGTTCAAATCCTTTTTTTTTTTTTGTTGTCGAGCAAATAGACTGCAAGCTTTTGCATCCCATTACGTAACAGAGTGAGCTCCCATTGTTTGTCCCAGCTTCTGCCAACCTAACAGTTCAAAAGCATGTAAAAATGCAAGTAGAAAAATAGGGACCACTTTGATGGGAAGGTACACCTTCTGTGCACCTTCACTGTTTAGTCATGCCGGCCACATGACCATGGAGATGTCTTCAAGCGCACTGGCTCTTTAGCTTTGTAATGGAGATGAGCACCCCCCCAGAACCGGAAAAGACTACCACGTATGTGCAAGGGGAACCTTTACCTTTACAAATAGAGGTATTATTTGTGCTACTTGTATGATTTTACTTTGAAGTTAAGTCAGAGTAAGATTAATCAGCAAAAAGATCTTGAGCATCAATTTTAGCTCACCCAAATGCTATATGCTAATATAGTATATAATATGTAACTGGGGAAGTAAACATTAAAAATTATACAATCTTGTTTTTAAAATAATAATGTAGAACAGCAAAAAACTTGCTGAAAACTATACATTAGACTAATGTGTTGTTCCATTGTATGTCAAGTTAATATCACATAATTATATATGACTGCAGTTGGCATATAATTAGCTAAACTTAATTTATAACATAAGATTTATATAACAATCTAGAGAAGATTTTTTTAAAAAGGATTTCCAAGAAATTCTCTATTGGATATAAAATTCCAGCCTTGGCAACTTTTAAGACCTGTGAACTTCAACTCCCAGAATTCCACAGGTTGAAGTCCACAGATCTTAAAATTGCCAAGGTTGGACACTTCTGATATATAGTATCTGCGAATATGGCATTACTGGTGAAATACTCCAGTAGGTGTTGTGGTTCTGATGGGACGACTTTAAGCATTCAGTATTTCTAAACATTTCAGATATGTTGCCTACCTGTTACTGATGGGCCAGTATTCGCTCCTTGTAATCTATTCTGAAGTAGTGTCCCCACAGCATTTGTTAAAGTTGGTTCTTTTTTGGAAATTCCTTGTTTCCCCTAGAAAACAGCATAAATAACTAAACAGCATCACAACAGAGGCTCAGAGTGTAATATAATCTTGTTTATATTTAAAAATACCTTCAAAGGAGCAAGAATAAAAGAAGATAAGACACTGATATTGATTGAGCAATTTTTAGATATCCCCAGTAAACTTCACTTGGAAGGGAAATTCCTATCTAAGCAATTTTCCTAATTCATTACTGTCTACCACATAACTCTGATTCTCAGTTAACGGACTTTGTCATAACAAAATGACATTGAAAATTCTTTATAATTGTTGTTGAGCAAATAGACTGCAAACTTTTGCATCCCATCCCAACCAAAACCTGGAATACTTTGGGAGAAACTACTAGTTCTACTCCTTGCTTGCTAAGTAGTAAAATAGAGTATTATGATCTAGTACAATTTTCAGTTAATTATATGAATGATAAGGTTATAAAGGACAATTCAGTGAGTCTTGATAAACATGGCAGTATTTGCAGAAAACCATCAAACTCTTGCTTCCAAATAGAGCTTTAAAACCTCTTGTATTCTCAATTTTTTTATTTCAGCTCTACTCATAACCATGCTGCTGGACAGAATAACAATAACAATAACACTTAGACTAATATACAGCTTCATAATGTTTTAAAGCACTCTAAGCAGTTTACAGAGTCAGCATATTGCCCCCAACAATCTGGGTCCTCATTTTATGAACCTTGGAAGGATGGAAGACTGAGTCAACCTTGAGCTGGTCAGGATCAAACTCCTGGTAGTGGGTGGAGTCAGCTTGTAATACTGTGTTCTAACTACTATGTCCCAATGGCTCATTATTAATATAATAAATCACAGTTTATAGCATATTAATAAAAACTTAATACTTGTTTGTTGCAAAGTAAAGCCAATTCTTTTCACCTTTGGAAAAGTCTTTAGAAAGTGAAATTCCAAACTTCTACAAATGACAGAACCCAAAATTTCTTCTAAGATTTTCCTTTGATTTTTGCTTTAAGCACAGCATGTAAAACCACATAATCCTCCTCTGGTCATTGAACAAAATATTGTCTTCCAAAAGCATTCACTTTGAATACATTTTAGTATGGTTAGCTTTTTTAAAATTATGGCTTCTGAATATTTTATTCACATAATTGATCCACCATCTTTTTCTAAGTTTTGGAAAAGATGACCATTAGGAATTCTAATTTAATATTCTAGTCCAAAGAAAGCTTTTATGTAATTACACGAAGAATAATTCTAAAACAATTAACTTAAAGGGAAAGTGAAGAACCATTACTGGAAAAGAAAAAATGTAGTTTTCATCTGTTCTTTATTCCAAAAGATTACTTGTCATTTCCTGAACCTGAAGTGAAAGAGCCACAACAATGACAACTTTGGTCAAAATTCTATAGTTTATGATGATCCTTCAAAAAAGGATGAGAGAAAAATGGTAGAAGCAAAGAGCTTGAATAGAGTCCAGTTACTTACTGAGGCTGGTTTGCCTCCCTTCTGGCCTGGTGCAAAGGATCGTCTGGCAGCTTGTTCTTTGCAAAAGTTGATGTGCCTTTCTGCAGCAGTCTGATTAAACCTTCTCATACAGTAAGGACACTGAATATAATCTGAATATGATAAAGCACCATCATTATCTCAAATGATACTTGGAGGATGAGTATATGAATGGCAACTTCATAGAAATGGAGCAAATGAATGAATGGTATTTCCATAGTTCTACTCTTAAGAAAGCTATATTTAGTGTAAAGAGCCACAGAAATGACCTTGGAGAAAAGGTTATCAAAACAAGCATACATTAAGTCCATGAAACAGAAAGTGTGAGAAAGAAATTCAGACAGGCTGAATTCTAATTCACTGTGGTGTGAGAGAAGGGCAAACACACTCCGGCTTTCAAGATTTTAATTATAACTATATCAATAAAGCCAAAGTTTCCTGCTCTGCTTCAAAGGTTGACAGCTGGTTTCCTAATGTTTTCTTCAAAACCCTTCCAAATTATTTTTTAAACACTTTCGAGTTTTGAGATTAGATAGAAACACTATTTGAAAATATGAGGGCCACTACACATTCACTGAATCACCATCTGGAGCCATCATATAGTAGGAAAAAATTAGGCTGAGAAACCTTTAGAGACTATTACTGTCTACAGCCATGAGCCAGAGACTTGGTTCTTCCAAGAAATTTCTACTTTTAAGTCAAGATGTAGTTTCAGAACAAGTAAATCACCTGGGTTAATGGACGGAGGTGGTGGTGGTGGAAGAGGACGTCCTTCTTTCATGGCTCGAGTTGCAAGTTTAGCTGCTCTGATGGCTGAAATAAAATCTTCATGCTGTTGTCTCCAATTCGACTTTTTCTCTCGTCCATTCTGGAAAGGAATTAGATTTCTCTTCCTCCAATCAGTGCATACATATTAATTACAAGTGTTGTTTTGAAAAACAATTTTAAGAGATTTTGAACAGATTACAAATAATAAAATAACATTCCAATGGCTATTATAAGAGGCAGCTTGAATAATAGTATCCCCATTTCTGGATGGAAATGGGGATACTACGGTATGAGTTTTAGTCTTGCCTTAGGCCGGACTAAGCTGGGTGTCCCTGGGGCAGTCACACCCTCTCAGCCCTAGGAAGTACTTTTGAAAATATTGCCAAGAAAACTGCAAAGACTAGTCCAAAGAGTCTCTAAGAGTCAATATTGGCTGGAAGATACAAAATATGTATATTGTTATTTATCATTAGTTGTTTAGGACAAACATAATTTTCCAAATTTGCTTTTGTTGTAGGAGAGCCAATAGTCATTGGATGGGAATGAGGAAAGTTTGGAAGAGAAGATTGCTTGGGAGGGCTGACAGACTACTAGGACAAACGGAAGGGAAGGTGAGAAGCAGCCCATTTCATTACACCTTTTCTACGGAACATAAATCAGCATACCTAACACTCCCTCATTTTTCCCCTCCCACCACAAGCCTGAGAGATATACTGGGTTTAGATGGAATGACTGACCCAAAGCCATTTATTTGCCATGGCTGAGTATATGGATAAGGTGAGAAGCTAAATTCATTCACTCAGGTGGAAGAACATGGTTGAATCCTGATAGCAGCTACATGGATGAGGCAAAAATGGTACACCCTTGAAGTTCACATTTCTAGGCCTGGAAATACAAATGTCACCTCTTTGCAAATAAGGGATGAACCCAAAGGTGATATTCAGCAGGTTCTGACCCGTTCTGGAGAACCGGTAGCAGAAATTTTGAGTAGTTCGGAGAACCAGCAAATACCACCTCTGACTAGTCCCACCCCATCTATTCTCTGCCTCCCGAATCCCAGCTGATTGGCTGGGACTTCTTTTCTTCTTTCTGGGACTTCAGGAGAACGGAGTGGGGTGGGGAGGGAATGGGATTTTGCAGTATCCAACCCCTGCCACGCCCACCAAGCCACGCCCACAGAACTGGTAGTAAAAAACATTGAATCCCACCACTGGATAATGCTATTCCTGTTAACAGGATTTATCTCAAATGAATGTTGGCAGGGCAGCAGAAGACAAATAATGTTCACCCCATTTTATATCTGATAAGGAAAGGTTGGAATTCCACGCATTAGCTAAATGTTGGTGATCAAGTAATAAATGTTAAGGGACCTTCCAAAATCTCTATATTAGGTCAACCCCAGTCTACAAAAAGAATCCAGCTTCTTCCTTAAAGCTTATTGATGAAAACCTGGGAATGGTGTTGACAGGTCTACCTTCGTGGGTGGCTTCTTTTTCACTGTTGGGATGTCAGTTCCTTGTAGTCGTTGTTTCAAAGAATTGAACGGTTTGCGCTTCTTGTTGAAAATTCTTTTGCATATCGGATTGTGCCTTAACTAAAGGACAGGTAAAGTCATATGGTCACGTTCCTAAACTAGCGCAGTTGTATATTATTTATTGTACTTCAAACTCTTCTCTCCCCTTCTGCCCAGGGAAATTATGATCATTTCAACCTTTAGTGTATTTCAGTATCTTGATACTTAATTGGGAATAATAATGTGCTTGTGTGTCACACAAAGTTACAGGTTCCTTCCTTCTGTCTACCCCAATTCATGGCATGTAATCACTGTTTTTAGTAGGCTAATTGGCCAATCTGTTTTGAGTCCAGTTTAACGGGAAGGATTGCATACCACAGAGAAAAACTGAGCCAGTAGCTATTTTTAATCTGTATATATCAGGTTTATATCCCACTTTATCACATAATCTATAGGTGGCATGCTTGTGTAGTGACTCCAAATGTTCTGTTTAATTTTCTCTGAATTGTGATACAGATGCTGGGAAGATTTATAAACCATTACTTAGACCCCCCTCAATTAAAATATTAAGGGCATGGGTTTTCCCTTACCTAATATGTAGTTACAGATAGTCCTCAACTTATGACAATTGGGACCAGAATTTTTGTGGCTAAGCAAGACAGTCATTAAGTGAGCTGTGCTGGATTTTATGAACTTTTTTTTTGCCACAATTAAGTGAATCAATACAGCTGTTAAGTGAATTGTAAGATTTTGAATCCTGATTCTGAATCAATAAATTGCCAGAGTTGGGATATATCACCACTCTCACATTTAGTACAGAATTATACTTTTATGAACAACTCTGCTTTACAAAGGCTTTTGTTTTGCTTGCATAAATCAGTACAATTGTCATCAACCTGCTAAACATCTTCCTGTTTTTATTTCATTTGTTTCTGAGGAGATGTTCATTGAGTTTGAGCAAAACAGGCATTGGTTCTTTTTTTTAAAATCACTTAAGTACATTCAGTACAAAATGCTCTTATTTTACCAGTGCTTCTGGCACAAAATGCCTTCCACAAGTGTCGCAAAGGAACAAATTTGGTGCGCCAGCCTCTGTGTGGAACAGGAACAATGATTATTCACCTCTAAAGTATAAGCAGTTTTCAAACATCTCTGTAAATATAGTCTTAAGCATCCTTCCTAAGCCTAAAGGAAATAGATTAATATGTAGTATCCAGAACTTATTTTATCTACTATGAAGGAATAACTGAATAGTATACCCTAGCTGAGTTAAAAGAAAGTTCCAGTGCTCGATAAAACTTAATTCTGAATCAGTACAGACAGGATGGCCCATTCAGGCTGAATATAATGACTTAATGCTGTTATGAATTGCATTGCAAGAACAGTCTATTTTATATTTCTTAAGTTATATGTCTATAGCTTTAAAAGTGAAAGATATCTTGAATCTTCTGCCTCCACTGAATTTCTTAATATAACTTTGAAGCAGAGGATGCAGAATTTTAATGAAAATCCTCAGAAGCTTAAGATAAAAATTGACAAAATTAATGGCATCATCTTGCATGGGCTATTTTAGGAATTTTCTTTCGACGTACAAATTTCTTTGAACACAGATACCTTAAAAATAAAATATTGCAGCAAGTCATTTACAAATTTATTTTATTGCTTTTAGGATACTAAAGAAGCCTAACAAATGTTGCTTGAAATAGCCTGTTGGAAATAGGAGCCTACATGCTAAGTAGAGTAATTACACTAAATATTCTGAAAACAGTCACTCATTTAAAATATTTTTATCCCAAATATTAATTCAATTCTCTCAAGGTAGAATAGTTTACAAAAATAATGAGTTTGTGGGGCTATTTAAAAACTGTTTAGGAATCCATCTGAAATTATCAGAGTATGACAAAGCATACTAAAACATAAGTTTATTTGGCTTTTGGCTTTGGCACTGTAGCTTATTTAAAAATTATCAATTGCCTTAGCATCATTTGCAAACCTGGCTAATGCCAAGTGTAATGTAATTAGAGAATCATGGCTACACAGCCCTTGCCATAAAGTGGTGTATGTGTGTGCGCATGTGTACATATTCCTTCTTTTCCCCTGAAGTGTGGTGAATCATCATGATCAAATATAGGGCATAATACAGGAGTAAATTAAATATTCTTAATTGTGCATTTATATTTTAATTCTTTACGTTCTTTACATTATGCTGAACCTAAATTGAGGAATCCTGGTGCTCTCTCAGCTTGGTTGTTTGCTAGCAGACATTTCATTACCCAAATTATTTATTTTTTATTTATTTTATTTTGTCAAACGATTATTAGATAAGAGGTATAAGTATAAACATGGTTATGAATACATGAAATGGATACGAATAAGAAAAGAAACAAACAATAGGACAGGGACGGCAGGCACGTTGGTGCGCTTATACACGCCCCCTAATTTGTACTGTCACTAGTGGGGAATGAGATTTGTTCTCAATTCTGCAAGTAAACATCTAAGTTCAGAGAACACCAAGGACGCCTCATTTCAACCTTGACCTACCAACATTCTCCTTTAACATTCTATTGCTTTGGTGTCCACAAGTAAGAGTGTTACAGAAACAAACATGTCCTCTCCTAAGAAACCATCCAGGAGGAAAAAAAGACACGTCAACAACGGCTACCTAAAAAGATATTTTTTTTAAAAAAAAAAGATTTTTTAACGCAGTTACATCACTGCATGGGATTTATCATAAGATAGTAATTGAATAAAGACTACAGATACTTCTAAACACATCATAGCAGTTTGAAATACTTTTATATAAAAACAGTCAAATTGTTTCACTGTGATAGTTACCCAACATTCAAATTAGCTACGTTGTTGGGTACTTCATACCTGTGGCACATGCTGTACTTTCAGAATCCAAACTCATTTCATAGCGCAGTGCTTTCAGGGTCTCTTTAATTTTTTTTTTCAGGAATACAGATGTACCCAATAGCTGACTTTCTGTTGTCTAGTTCCCTTGCTTGTAGGATTCCAAGTGAAATGTCATTGGCTGACCGATTAAACAATTATGACACAGCCAGTTCACCCATTATGTAATGATGCACAGTATTATGTATTTTTGATGCCTTACTTGTAAAATAATAAAGGTAGGATAGAAATTTAATAAATACTGTAAATATGGAACCTTTAGCCAGTTTCAAAGCTGTTTTTAAAGGTAGTTTAAAGAGCAGTGCCAAAGTACTGTAGATATTAATATGAAATTATACAGATTCCTGTAAAATCTTAAATTTAACTCCTGCTATCTAAGCCAAGTAATTTTCCTTGAATCACTCTCCTGTATAAAGCAACCAAGAAATATAAAAATAAATTCCTCCTCCTCCTCCTCGCATTATTCCCACAAGTGCAGGGTCCAATTTTTGAATTGACAAATGCCATCTCGTATATCAAATGTAGCATCCAGGTCCAACTGGGCAAATTTCATGTCTGCATTTCTTGTATCTTGCCATCTTTGCTTCAGCTTTCCACTGGGTGCTTGCCATCTGTGATAAAATGGACGGTGATGCAGGTGAAGGTGTGGGGTGCTGCTCATAAGACATGGCTACACCACTGTAGGGATTTCTCCTGCATTTTCTCAGGTATTGGTGCAATGCCCATTTATTGTCTGTGTCATTGCTGACACGGTCAAGAAGAGGAACACCTAATGACCAATAAAGCATGTGCATCTCCATGGTGTGTAAAGAGCAATGAATTTTGTGATTGGCCAGCATTCAGCGCCATAAAAGTGAATTAATTTTACTATAATGAAAGGTGACAGATGAATTTGAAAAGGGGTTTTATTGTTACTGTGAAAATAGAAAAACACCCTAGTTTTATTGTTGTGGTAACCAAAAAACTGTTTCCATGTAAGTAAACATTGGTGGTTAGACAAGTTTAAACAACACAGTCATTATTTCTACACTTCTGGTGTGTTAAATCAAAAGTATCTTTTCCAGTTAACAACCAGAAGGAAATGGCCATCGTCCTTAACAAGAAGCAGTTCATCCATTATGACAGCTTGAGTCCTTGAAGATTCTGTTTCATGTTAAGCAGCTCTTTCTCTTGCCTTGTCTTCTCTTGCTTGAAGGCCGACTTGTTTGCTTTCTTTTCTATCCTGCGTTCCTAATAGGGAAATAATTTAATATATTAATATATTGCTTCGTGAAAATGTTCTCAAAGCAATTAGCATTGCAGATACAATTTCAGCAATATCTTTCTCAGAACTCTTGGCAGAAGAGACTTAATGTACTGAAAGGATGCCTAATTTTTCAGATGTTAATAATTCCCTTCATACTTTTTAAAACAGGGCACGTATCTTCCGTTTTTCTTTTCACTGCAACAACAGTAAAACAAACAACAAACAAAAAAAAACCCAGGAATTCCCCCCCCACTCTGCATATAGTGTATGCCATTTAGAGATGATCTAATCAAATCAAGATAAACACCATTCCAAATCATTCTACCCATATCTTGCCTAAGGGGCAATTCACAAGCCTTAGCATCTTATGTCTCCCTGCTTCTTCCTAAAGAAACATTTTCCACAAGAAATAAGAGAAAAAAAAACTCACTGAAAGGGACAAAGTGAGTAAAAAAACAATGGACTTTTGGGGAGACAAAAAGAAGGGGCAAGATTTGTTCCAGTTTTATCTTACCAGTAGTCTGTTGTCAAGCGGGTCTCTCCTCCATAATTACTAAGTTACAATGGAAGACATGGAATTTGCTAATTGACATTGAGAAGTCCCACCCCTTTTGGTCTGGGATTCTGGGATTATTTTTTTTAAACTAACAGGTTTTTCCACAGCTTTGAGTTAACCTTAAATATTTTGACTGAGTTCTCAATTACTGCCACTGAACCATGTAAAACAACAATTTCTATTTTACTCCGCTCACTTACACTTTTTAAAAACTTAGGACAATTTATGAAAAGCAAACAAAAACAATAAGGGTAAAAAGCAACTGTCACCTCTTTCAAAAATGCCCCTCTCCCCCGCCCCAAAAAACCCCCAAACAAACTATAAAAGCAGCCCATGGCCATCATCTGAACTAATATATGGAACAAGATTATTTCTACTGCCTTAAGTAGAGCAAACCCAAATCCTCAATGGACAATGGTATTCCATAATGTGAGAATTGCCATTGAGAAAGCATGCCTGCAGGTCCCCATACCTTCCACTTCACAAGAGCCAGCCCCCTCAAAAAGAACATACAAGATAGCCTGAATCTGACAGGGAAAGAGGGCATTGTAAGTACACAAGTGGCAAGCCACGTAGACCTTTACTGATTAAAACCAGCCCTTGAACAGGATTTGGAATTCAATTCAATTCCAAGGAAAGGCCTTGGCCTCATGGATTGGTGGAGGGCCTGTGCCCTATCTCTGCCCCATCCCACCCAGTGTTCCTTTTCCTCAGTGTTCCAGTTAATGACCCTCACATTAACTTAATGATTGCTTTGCTCGATTACCAAAATTCAGGGCCCAGTTGTGGCCTTAAATGGAGGACAACCTATAACTTAAAATGTTTTTTTTAATCCCCTTCTCTCTACCGTGTAAGAAAAAAATGGCCAATTTATTGATACTACCCTTAAATTTTACCTTAGGCCTTCTATTTAGGTTCATGCCATTTCTTTGTTCATTGGGATGGCTTTATAGTTGTCAAGTTCTATGTGTGTATGAAGCCACAATCTCACTAAAGCTAAATTCAGTGCCTAAATGGGTATCCTAAATAATCTATTTTGAGTTCCATACTGTGGGAATAATATATACACTAAGCAGCATTTCTGTTGTTTAATACCTTATATAATTGAGTTATGACATAACAGTAATCCATCTTGCTTCAGTCAATTACAGGTTAATAAGGTTAATTAATTAAATACATTTATTTCTTTAAAAAAAAATCAAATAAAACTTACTTTTCGCTCTTCTTTAATAGCTTGTTTCCTAGCTTTCCGATCCTCCTTACTCTCATCCTTAGAGCGTGGTTGTGTGGATATTCTTGGCAAATCACCGTCATTAATCCTTTGCATGCGTTCAGTCTGTTTAGCTGTAGGTCCTCTCTGAGGCAAAACATCTATTGGGATTCCTGTCTTCTTAGATACTTTAATTGAGTTAAGCTATAAAAAATACATGGAACTAATGAATTTTTTAAAACAATGAGTTAACTGGCTCAATGAAATGTGCAGAAACCAAAATGCTAAGCCCGCCAATAAACCGAACAAAATGTTTAGGTGCCATTGGGGGGAAAAACTGGTGCCTATGTTAATTCATATTTGATATGTGAATTCATTATACATACACTATATATTCATTCAATCATTCATTCCTGTTCAGCACTTTGATAAGGTACAAGCTGGATCCTTCCTTCCTTTCCTCCCTCCCTAAAAGGGCTAACTTTCAAAGAGACAGATCACAAACTCTACACTGTTTCTACAGTATGTTCCCTCTCCCTCTCACACACAGCAGCTCAACTCACACAAAATAACTTTGGATGGTGTACAATTGAATAAAACAGCAAATGGATAAAAATGATTATTATAAAAGGATAAAAAGAAATAATTAAAATAAGATTATTATCAAAACATTTTAAAATACACAAACCCCATGGAGAGAGCAATATCAGTCACAATGGAGCCAACTATAATTGTCTCTAGTTCCCCAAAACCCAGTCTGGGTGACATAACTAGGTCTTGAGGGACTTCCTAAACAATAGCAGGGAAGGAGTGAGCCTAACTTCAGGGGGGAGAATGTTCTACAAGGAGAATGTCCTGGAAGAGAAGGCCTGCCTCCTGGGACCCATCTAAGGAAAATCCCTACTGATGGAAACCATAACACATCTTCCCTGTTAGATCTAAAGGGAAGTTAATTTGTGACTTTTTTGCCACTTTCTGACATTTATTTCTAGTTTCCAGCAAAATTTTGCAGAAAACAGATTCCCTTAACTGTCATAAAAAAAGTTTGTAACTTTGATTCCAGTCACATGATATCTCAGTGTACCATTACAATGATTTACAACCATAATTCTGAGTTCAATTATGGTGGTAAGTCGAGGACCACCTGCATTTGAAATTAAATATCCCTTTAGTCAATTTTTTGAATATACCTCTTAATAGTTCTTTGGATCCCATTCATTGCAATAAGAAGTTTTTAAAGTGTAATGGAAATTTCCACTCACCTTTTTTGGCACCTCAATAAGTTTCGGATGGTTGTATAAGTTTGAATAAGTACCTTAAAGAGAAGACATAATATCAAAGGTTAGCTTATTAAGAAATTAATTTTCTCCTGAACTTTTGATTTGAAATGTCTGAAACACCTTATTAATAAACCATTTTTAAACCTATGGAAGTCTTTGAGGCTAATGATAATTCTGTGATAAATATATTAAAAAGTGAAAGCTCTTAAAGCAAATACTCTTTGACTCTTAGCAAAAATAGGATTATTCCTATAAAAATATTCATAATTCTACATGAGGGATCCTTGGTACTCTCTGAGCTTGTTTTCTTAAAGATGTTTTATTACCCTAACTAGGTAACTCTGTATATTGCTGTTGCTATTAAATGCCAGATTAATAAAGCCTCTTTTATGGCTGACCTGATGTGGATTGTTGAGATGTTACTAGGTGTGGAAATTTCTCTTGGAAATGTGCCTATATGAGTTCTGGATGAAGCATTTAGGGTGAGGGGTGGCAATTGTTATTTGGGAATCTCGGATGGCTTTCAAAGACACAGCTCCACAAGTTACTGGATGTGAGATTCTGTTCATTAATTTGGGATCTAAGGATCAGTTGTGATCCCTGCATCCTGCTACGTAGCAACATCCCTACCTGTGCTCCTTGACACCATCTTAGGGTTGGTAGTGGAAATTCCCAGGCCTGGGGAATTTCAATTTGCATTCCTTGGGAGTAAGCTCTAGAGTTCCTCCGGAGTTCATGGCTACCATGACAACTGTGGGCCTATTCCAGGTCATTCAGGGCCAGTGGTCACACATTTGACTTGTTGTTTCTCTGTTGTTGTGGCAGCAGTGGTACAGTGATCTGGAATTGGAAGACTTCTCTGTGGTTCTTCTGTCATGGTAACCTTGAGATTTTCTAGTGCTGCCCTCCACCAAAGGAAGACTGGACCTGTTCGATCAATTCGTCTATGGCAAATGATGGGCCTAGAAGGGTTCCAAAGGGGTTGGGGGTTGTCTTAATGGTCTGCAGCATAATCTGGGTCTGGCTGTCACTTGCAATAAGAGGCAAGGCTTTGGACCACATACACATGCAACCTCCTAGTTCATGGATCCTGTCACTTTCCAACTTTCAAGGAAGAGATAAGGGAGATGAAATGGGTTAAGAGATATCTGTAGTGTTTCTGGAGATCAGTGAGGAGTGAACTTGACCTAACATAAGAGGGGTTTTAAATGATTTTTATACAGTATATTCTTTTATTATTAGATATGTCATCCAGAGTCACTATATGAAATGAGCAGCTAATACAAATGTGAATAAATAAATACTTACTTAAAATGGATTCACAGTCCCATTTTTCTTTTGGTTCTTCAATGATTAATGTTACCATTTCTTCAATCTCATCTTCTTTCTCATTCAAGGGCAACTCTGCTTCTTTCTTGGTTTCAATATCATCAAGTTTCACACAACTTTTAAAGAAAAAGAAAGATACAGAAGGCAAATAAATTAAATTTAAATCTTTTAAAATACTGTCACTTTAAAAAACTTGCCAGCTTTTCTTACTTAAACCAATATTATTTAGCTACTTACCTGACAGTTATGGTAATTAAATAGATCATGGGACTGATTTTATGACCTTTTTAGTGGTGAGGTATTAAGTGAACATTACGGTTATAAAGTGAATTTTTGCCAGAAACAATGCCGAATTTTGGTAAAAACATTGTAAACTGCAGTCATGTGACCATGAGACACTAAAAATGTCTGTAAATGCAGGCTGGTTGCTAAACTCCTAAAAAGTATTCATAGTTTGGAACTGGGTCATAAGTACCTTTTGAAAAGGACATTGTAACTTAGACTGGTTGCTAAACAACTGGTTCTTGGACCTGTTAACATTAATCAATCCAGATATAACCAAAGTCTTAACTGAGTTCTTTCCCCAAACGTGCCACAGCCACATAAATTATTAAATATATTCATTTTATCGCGTTTTCCTGAACTCACTAGAGATGAATATAAAAAAGTACAAGTAATTAAAAAGATTCCTTCCTCTTAGTATTAACAGAAAAGATGAAGCTCATGCCTCCTACGACGATCACTGCTCAACCTCTACAGAGGGAAGAAAGGCTTGGCAGAAGCTTACACTGCTGTTTGGGCATGAGGCAATATTTTCTAAACATAGACTTTTTAAGGACCAAGATATGACAGTTAATTATGTTTTAAACCACTGATTTGACATTAGTAATATTAGTGTTCTATCTATAAACTGCCCACTTTATAACCGCAATGAATTAGAAAGTTTTCTAAGAAGCATGCTACCCAGTAAGAACAGTTTACATACTCCTTTGCTTTCTCTCTGAAGTAGTCATTCAAAACTTCTTGTAATCGAACGCTGTCACTTTGGATGAAACCTTCTAATTCAGCATTATCCAGTGGTCCAATTTCATCATCATCAAATTGTTCGAAAAACTAAATGTGAAAAAAATACTGTATTTAAATCAATCCCATATACTTTCAGTAACAAACTTAAATCACAACCCTCAGATACAGTTTAAAATGAATTTACAATGTATTTGAGGACAATTATTTTTTCCATTGATGAAAAAAGCTGATGAAACAAAAGTTATTGTTAGTCCAGTGATTGAGTCTATCTCTTTGTGTAATTTATATAGCCACCCATCTCACAAACAGGTGATTCTGAGTGGCATACAACAAAACTAAACCAATAAATATCTAAAATCATCACCACTGGCAAATATTAAAGTGTTAAAAACTTTAATTTCTTTTAGTGAAAAAAATAAGGAAAAATTCAAGGTAAGTCATTGCATTAGATGCAGTATTATAAAACTCCTCAAAATTCTTAAGAAAAAGCACATTAATAGAGCAATATAAGGAGTGAAGAGATCAGAATTAAAATTAATATTTTTGAAGTATATGTCAATAATTACAACAACCGTTGAAAGTTTATTTCACCTTCTCAAATCTTTCATCCAGAAGTGTCAGTTGTTCATTTCTTTTCATGACTGAAGAGGTCATGGAATACTCTGTGAAACGGCTCTTGGTCTCTTCTTCCATGAAGAGAAATTCTTTCATCGTCCCTTTAAAATCAATGTCATCTGACAAAGGACCCTCAGAATCATATTCTTCATCACTCTGAAAATCTTCTCCCTCCTCTTCCTCCTCCACATCTTCCCATGCATCTTCGTCTTCAGATAAGCTGGCAATAGCATATACATTAATTGGCTTCCTTAGATTTACACTTCATCTTACTAATATGCTGATTAATAGTTCATGATTTTTCATGTACTACTGTAAAGTATAATTAAGAATGAAATAGTAATCAGTGAAGACTTGAAAAAGGAGGGGAATAATTTTGCTACACCCAGTATTGGGATTCCCTCCCCAGTAGAAAACTGAGTAAAATAATAAAAATATAGTAGTATGGTTTTCATTCCATTACCAAGAGAGTTCCTTCTCCTGTTCGAGGCTTCCAGATTTATTAGCTGTTAAGATGAAGTCATCTTCAAGCAGATTATCTGGATTGTCAAAATCAAAGTCATCATCTAGTGCTGCAATAATGTCAGGATCAAGATCCGGTCTAGGCCCTATTGTTAGATAAAAGACGTTAAAAAAAGCAGTGGATTAAGTCATTTCAAAGAATTGTCGATTTCCCCGAACACAAATTATTTACCAAACAGAAAAAAATAATTAACTACAACAGCAATCAGTTAGAAAACTACTTTCTCCTGTTACTCTCAGATCAAACCTGAGAATTTTTCAGAAGTGTTTTAAGACTAAATTGAATGGAACAGTAAACAGTGTTGTCTTCTTGCCTTGATGAAAATAATGTGCTGCCTCAGTGGCACAAGGTATCCATCAAGGCAAGCAACAGTTATCTTATGCACCCTTGTAATTTATCTCTTTTTATAGATTATAGGACAGTAACAGAAGTCCTCAATCACATATACGTCACTAATAATGTGAAGGACAGATTAAAAATGTATTTTAAAAAGTTTCATTTTACAATATAAGTGCACATAAAAGAATATAGTGTAAATGAAGTACCTGGAACAGGAGCAGCTTTGTTTAATAGTCCCACATCTTCTTCAAATTCTGATGCAAATACTGAGGAGGGCAGCTTAATGGTGGGAGCCTAGAGAACAAAGAATACGTAGCATTTTCTTTTAAAATGTCCAAGAGACCAAGGATCCTCACTGAGTTTCTAGCATACTTTTCATTTTGGGAATGCTGTCAGTAATGTTATTAGCACCACTAATGAATCAAAATGTAGTAGTTCCTATCATAAAAGAATTCAATGGGTGGTTGAAAAAAGGCACATGAAAATCAAAAACATTGTTTAAAAATTTAAACTTTAAATTTAAGAAGTACTACTAGTTTGATTTGAACATACATATGGTAATCATAAGAAATACCACCACAGCAGCCAAGGACATTTTTACTTACTGGAATGTGTTGAATTTCATCTTCTACCTCCCCTTCTGTGAACACTACAATCCTGCCCTGATTTGGGAAGCTTGATGGAACAAGTTCAGAAGACCCTGAAGCTTCCTTCAAATGTTGCAAGTAATTGTAATCATCATCAAAAAATACTCCATATTTCCGCTGTTCTTCTTTTCTTTTTTCATCATTTCTCTAAGGGCATCGAAGAAGGAAATTAATGAATTCAGCTAATGTTGCTGTCAAACTTAAAGGGGAAAAAAGCATAATGGTTCCAATTACACATCTTCGTACCAATGTTGATTCTCAGAAAATTCAGAATTCCTCTATTAGGAAGAACATATGGAAAGCCTTGACATTTTTTCTGCAGCATCATTTTCCCACAATGGTCAACTCAAGTATCTCCTGAAAGTCCATCCATAGGCAGAATAGCCCTTCCCCATCCTTCCACCTAAAGTAAGCATTAGCCTGCTTTGCTTCAGCTTTGTCATTTCTTATTACCTTTAATGTAGGCAGCAGAACTCTCTGCGGTGCACTATCATCAGCTGTCAAAGGGTCCTTCTGACTTCTGTGCACTACATGAAATGTTACAGCTTTTTTCTTTTCGATGAAAGGTTTTTTCCGTCTGTGAGGCTACAAAACAAGGGACAGTTCTTTGAAAATGGAACAAAACTGATAAGGGTTTCATTGCTTATCTATGTAAGTGGGTTATTCAAATCCACCCATAGAATATAATGGTAAAAAAACAATGTTTATGATGCACAGAGTCACATTACTCTGATATGGGCAACTATATAGACCAAATAATCAAACAAATCTGTTTCATCTTTAGTTAACATATTTAGAATTCTTTTAGTTTTTAAAAGTGTTAAATGAAATAGGTTGATTGAATTTTGTTGGGATGGCTTATCTGATTCCAAATTACACAGAGTAATTTGCAGAGCTCTAGACATCTTCTGGCAGATATGTTTGGATCATCCCATTGCAGAGAATTCCACACTGAATGTTTTTCCCATTGATAAGTTTTATGCTTATCTATTTCAGGACATCTAGATCAGGGGTAGGAAACTTGGCTCTTTTATCACTTATGGACTTCAACTCCCAGAATTCCTGAGTGAGCCATAAAGGTTCCCCATCCCTGGCCTACTGGTTTTTTTCAGTTGTGGGGGAAATCAATTTTTGACTTGAATGGGACTGTTTAATATACAAATGTAGGACATATTCTTCATTTGTATATTAAACAGTCCCATTCAGGTCAAAAATTGATTTCCCCACAACTGAAAAACCAGTAGGCCAAGGATGGGGAACCTTTTATGGCTCACTCAGGAATTCTGGGAGTTGAAGTCCATAAGTGATAAAAAGCCAAGTTTCCCCCCTGATCTAGATGATTCTCAAGTTACCTGACTTTATATACTGTATACTAACAAAATATCTCTTCAGTGTATAATAAAAAGCATGAAACCAGACTCCACAGTTCCAGTAAACCTGATACAGAGAAGACTGAATTCAGGTTGCCAAGATAAACCTTCATCACAAGTAAATCATCTCAGCTAATCCCAGCATATCAGGGAGGGAGAACAATGGAAATTATAAAGGAGACATTTGCTCAGTTAAACTTAACACAAACCATTTAGATTTTAAAAGCAATAAGTAATTTATATCTCATCAGGAAACAAATCAGCAACCAACACAATGCCCTCAGCATAAGAATTTGACTCCACCGTAACAGCATCTAAGAAAGTAAGGTGAACAAATACTTCTAAGTGTCAGTGTTACTCCAATCTTCATAAAAGACAGGAGAGGATAGTTAGGATTCCTTTTCCTGGTCAAATCCCATATCACATGCAATTTGCAGTTACCTTTACCAGGTAGGTACTTCACACAGATATCAAAGTGGTGACAGATTGTGGAAGCTACACAGATTTAATGGCTACACAAAGCAACACCAAAAGACTTACCTATTCACAGGAAATTATATTGTGCAAACCTAGAAACAGTTAAGATGTTGTTGCTATGTGGAGGTCATAAAATATGTGCAGCATCCTGACTCTGTCACCATTTGGATTTCTGTGGGAGGCTTCCTGCTGGCAAAATCCTAACTGATCTGGTCACATATCCATTCTTTTATGATTGTAAGTTTTCAAATGGCAAGCTGTTCTTGACTCGACACCATTTTCATTAACTGTCCATTCAGTACAGTTGCGTATTTCAATCAGCTGCGTTTCTTAGTAACGCAGCCTGATTCAATGCCTGCATGGCATTACAGGGCATCAAGTGCAGGTGCCTGAACGTGCTGGCGCCTCTATTTGCATTTCTCTGGATTTCACCCATCCCGAAATGTTCCCCCTGAAAGTCACAGCAAGCTCATAAATGCTCTGCCACTGGTGAGATAGTCAGATTAAACAGAGTTGGAAGGGATCTTGTAAGGTCATTTAGTCCAACCTCCCCGCCCAGGCAGGAGACTCTACACCATCTGTCGATGACAATCTTTCCCAGATTATCCACCTTCCTCCATAAAAGGGTGAGATAACGGACAGCCGCAGCCGAAGACTGTCAGCCTGCTCAAGCCTGAACTTCACGCCCCGCTCACCATTGTGCGAAGCTCCGACACTAACGGCCGTCAAGCGCCGAATGATCCACCGAACTCGCCAGCCGAGTTCCCACACGGACAACTCCACACCTAACGAGCTTTGCTGCTCCCCGTTCTTCCGGTTCCGGAAAGAGATCGGTCTTCCGAAGTTGTCGCTCTCCGTTTCCGATCTCGTTGGTGCACTTCGAGCCATCTTGGACTATACCAATTGTTGTTGAAAAGGGTGGCAAGCAAATAAATTGTCTGGCTACAGTATCCAGCAGCCCTAGAAATATCGTCAAGCGAGAATGGAGTATACAGTTTTTCTTTCCATGCAATAATAACGTGTTCATGCCGGGAATGATCCCAAGAAAACCATAAGCTTCAACAATGCGCTTTCCCTTTTCCGGCGGAAGTATTGGTACAGAAGAGCAACGGCTTAGAAAGGGCTAGAGCGGCATAGTTGATATTACAGAATGATGTATTTATATATCTGTATCTAGATATATATATCTATATAGATATATGTCTATATCTAAATATATCTATATATAGATATATCTATATATCTATATAGATATAGATATCTAGATATAGATATATAGATATAAAACCCTTTAGTATACCGGAAGTGCCCATAAATGTATCGTTTCTTTCACGTGAACTTTTGTGGCTTACAGCTTGCTTACTCCGAGTGATGTTCGTCATTGATGTCTATTCTGCCTGCCCTGAGTGATGTTCGTCACTATGTGAAAGAGTATTAACGCACTATAAATCTTACGGTTTGTAATACTGAATTACGGAATAACAGAGTTGCAAGGGTCCTTGGAGGTCTTCTAGTCCAGAGGACTCCAACCTTGGCAACTTTACGACTTGTGGACTTCAACTCCCAGAATTCCTCAGTGGAATTCTGGGAGTTGAAGTCCACAACTCATAAAGTTGCCAAGGTTGGAGACCCCTGTTCTAGTCCAGCCCCTGCTCAAGCAGGAGATTATACCAATTGGAACAAATCCAAAAAGTGCTTTTTCAAGAGGCAACTATAAGCTGCTTCGGCTCTGCTTCCATTTCCCACCAGCCACCCAGAGCTGAACAAGCTTCTTGGATGAGAAGTGAAAGATCTTCAAAGAAAAACCAGTTGCCTCTTGAAAAAGCACCTTTGAGACAACCATGACCTGGATTGTTGTGATTTGAAATCTTCTGTCAGGTCCAAGGAACGAGCGGGAGCGTCTAACAGTGCTATATAGAGGGCTGTCAGACGCGATCAGCTGTTGCCTATCAGCCACTGTGTTAGCGCGTGGTTTAGATATTTTAACCCTGCTAACTTTTAAATAAAAGGGTTACCCTGAATCTGCTGGTCTGTCTCAGTTATTTCCCACCACTGGCGATGAGGATGGGATAAGAGAAGGGAGACAACCAACTGAGAGATCCAGAGCTTAAGTATTCAGAGCTGAAGTCACTCAGAGCTGTCCATTGCTGACCATGGCAATGGCACTCTCCTTTGCCTCATATCAGTTGGGAACTGATACATGGGAGTCCTATCTTGAAAGATTCGAGTGTTTTATCAAGGCAAATGATTTGAGGGACATCTCCGCTGAGAGGAAAAAAGCGTTCTTTTTGAGTTTGTGCAGTGCTGAAGTGTTAGACATGGTGGCAGCGCTTCTGTCTCCTCAGACAGTGCATGAGGTAACTTGGGAAACCATTTTGACAGTCCTGGGAAGCTATTATGCCCCCAAGCCTTCCAGAATAGCTTGAGGGCATGCTTTCCATAGGTGTTATCAGGCTGAGGGAGAAAATATAAGCAGGTACATGGCTGATCTAAGGAAAGCCGTTCAGCATTGCAGTTTCAGAGCTTTGGGCGATATTATTTTGGACCAGTTAGTAGGGTTAAAGACCTTCGACTTCAGCATCGTTAGCTAAACCAGATTTGACACTGCAACAAGTGATTGATGAGGCTCAGGCATACGAGCTGTCCAATCAATCACCTCCTAGAACAGGGTTGTAGTGAAACTATTCCAGCAAGAGGGAATCATTATGTACATATCGAACAGACTGAGGATGAGGATAACATAGATCCTGACCAAGATATTAATCGCCTTAGAGCACCTATGGCTAGAAAGTGGTCTGGAGAAGCCAAAACCTTGCCAGGCAAAACCTCTGTGTTTAGGCTGTGGAGGGAATCACCCCAGACAGGCCTGTAAATTCAAAAATATAATTTGCCTCAGGTGCCAAAAGAAAGGGCACTTAGCCAAGGCTTGCAGGGCTCTCCTACCACCCCTTCAGAGCCCTAATTTTCAAAATACTAGGGAGAAGGGCACTGCGTATTACGAAGACTGCTTCACATTGAAGAGGATGGATAAGAAGTTTACAATTAATTTAAGACAAACAAATAGACTGGGGGAAAGAAAATTTTCGTGAAGATTAAAACTGAAAATAGTCCATGTAAAATGGAAATTGATACAGGCTCCTCCTTATCAATTGTTTCCTGGAGTACCATTAAACGTTTAGTTCCTCAGATATCAAAGAGATGGATACAGCCCTGCAGCCTTCACCTCAGAGACTACCAATCAAACTTGGTGCCAATCATTGGAATACATAAATTTAGGATAAGTTTCCAAGATTTCGTGGGAAAGCTGCCTTTAGTTATTGTGGAAGGTTCACTTCCAAGTTTATTAGGTTTGGATTGGTTTAAATCATTGGGATTAGACATAAGTGGCATCAATTCCATACAAGAATCTGAGTTAGAAAACCTCTTAATGGAATTTAAGGATGTGTTTGATGGGACTCTTGGCAAATACAGAGACAACCCCATTACATTCAACCTGGATCCTCAGGTTGCCCCCATTAGACTCAAACCTCACAGGGTTCCTTTTGCACTCAAACCAAAAATAGATGCGCAGTTCGATAAGTTTATTGCACAAGGTATATTGGAGCCTGTTGATCATTCTAGATGGGAGATGTCCATAGTAACACCTACCAAAAGTGATGGCTCAGTAAGAATCCGTGGAGATTTCAAGTATACCCGTAATAAAGCTTTATAGGTACATTCTTATCCAATACCTGTGGTGCAGCATTTAATCCACTCTATAGGCCACAGCACTATTTTTGCAAAATCAGATCTCTCTCAGGCATATCAACAATTGCCTGTGGACAATTTAACCACAGAGGCACAAACCATCATTAGACACAGGGGGGCTTTTAGGTGCAGGCACCTCCAGTTTGGGGTAAGCGTAGCCCCAGGGTTATTTCAAAACTTAATGGAGTGCATATTGCAGGGTATACAGGGCGTAATACCATATTTTGATGATATTCTTATAGCTGCCACCTCAAAATAACAATTACTCGAGCGATTACGCATAGCCCTTAAAAGACTACAAGATGTAGATCTGAAAGTTGATAAAGAGAAATGCAGGGTGGTAGAGTTCTTAGGCTACTCTATTGATGCCACAGGTCTCCATCCTATTGAATCTAAAATTACTGCCATTCAAAAGGCATCAGTACCTCAAAACAAAACAGAACTGCAAGAGTTTGGGGGGTTATTAAATTTCTACGCAATCTTCCTACCACACAAGGCTACCTTAGCAGAGCCTTTACACAGATTGCTGGACATAGGCACACCTTGGGTCTGGGGCAAGAGGCGGGCTGCTGCATTTCAGGCTGTGAAATCTCTTTTGACATCAGACAGTGCACTGATACAATTTAACGAGAATGTACCTTCACAATATGGCATTGGGGCTGTTCTGAGTCATAGGTTGTCCAATGGAAGGGAAACCCCAAAAGCCTTTTTCTCCAGGACTTTCGCTACAGCAGAGCGAAATTATAGTCAAACAGATAATGAGGCTCTGGCTCTGATGGAGTTAAAAAAAATCATGAATATTTATATGGCAGGCAATTCGATCTAGTTACAGATCATAAACCATTATTAGGATTATTGGCTGGGGACAGGCAGACACCCCAAGCGTTATCCCCACATATGATTAGATGGACGGTTTTCCTGGCTGCGTATAGTTATACACTGTTGCATCAAGTTGGAAAAAATGTATGCCACGCTGATGCTTTGAGCCGCTGCCCCTTACCTATAACTGTCAGTGACCCAGCTCCTGTTTCCTCCATTTTGATGATAAATGAATTGCAAGCACCTATAACAGCTTCTAATGTGGCAAAGGCATCTACACGAGACAAAGTAATCTCTCAAATCATAGACTGGGTTAAGAAGGGGTGGGCCACTCAGCAAAATTCTAAAGAGTTTCACCCCTTTTACACAAGACAGCATGAACTCTCAACGCAAGGGGGCTGTTTGTTATGGGGTACCAGAATAGTTATACCTTCATCATTACAGAAGCAGGTTTTGGAATTCCTGTACGAAGGACATCCAGGAATGGCTGAAATAAAAAGTTTAGAAGGAGCTACATCTGGTGGCCCCAACTTGATAAAGACATTACCAGTTGGGTTACTGGGTGCCAGCCCTGCCAGGCCTCACACTCTGCAGCCCCAAAGGCAACACCAACAGAATGGGAAAATACGAAAAAACCATGGTCAAGAATACACATACATTTAGCTGGCCCATTCCAAGGGAAAACTCCTATGGTTGCAGTAGACTCATATTCTAAGTGGCTGAAGATTGTGTCCATGTCCTCCACCACTTCTGATGCCATAATCAGATCATTGAAAAGACTGTTCACAACTGAGAATTTCCATAAACAATCCAAGCAAATGGCTGTCTAGTCTCTTTTCTAAAAACCTCCCATGATGGATCACCTACTACTTCTGAAGTCAAACCACTGATTGTTTTTCACTGACATGAAATTTCTCACTTAATTCTAGGTTTGGTAAAGCTCTTTTTGTAAAGCTTCTCCATCTGTTACTTCTTGTTCTGCCCTCAGGTGCTTTGGAGGATAGGTTGAAGGCTTTGTTTCTGTGACAGCCTCTCAAATATTGGAAGATTTCTATTATGTCACGCTGAGTCTTTCTCTTTGTTAGTCATATTCAGTTCCTGCAACTTTTCAACCTATGTTTTAGCCTCCTGTCCTCTATATTTATCTTTGTTGCTCTTCTCTGTACTCAGTTTCTGAGTCTCAACATTTTTTTTTGTTATTGTGGTGACCAAAACTGGATGCAGTACTCCAAGTGTGGCCTTACCAGTGCAGCATAAAGTAGTACTAACACTTCACATGATCCTGATGCTATCCCTCTGGGGATGCAGCCTAGGATGGCATTGGCTTTTTGGTAGCTGCATCAGACTGCTGGATTAAATGATTGGTCAGTAGGAGTCCTAGATCCCTGTCACAGTTACTGCTGTTAAACCAGGTATCACCTATTCTATACCTGTGTGTTTGGCTTTTCTTGCCTAAGTATAAGATCTTATTTTTCTGATCACTGAATTGTATTTTGTTGGCTAGGGCCCAATGCTCAAGTCTTATCAAAATCCTCCTGTATCTTGAACCTATCTTCTAAAATGTTGGCTGTTTCCTCCAGATTGATGTTGTCTGCAAATTTGATGAGTTCCCTTTATTTAAATCATTTATGAAGATGTTGAAAACTTACTGGGCCTAAGATAGAGCCTTGTGCTAATCCACTGCATACTTCCCTCCATGTAGATGTAATTCCAAGGAGCACACATTGAGTGTGATTGATCAACCAATTATAAATCACTGCTGATGATGCTCTCTATTCCATACTTTTCTTACCAAGAAGAAAGCTTGTCAAATGCATCACTGAAGTCAAATTTATACTATGTCCAAAAATTTTGCTGCTCCACTAATTTAGTTACTTTGTCAAAGAATGCAAAAAGTTTTTGTGGACATGATCTGTTTTTTTTTTTTTGAGTTTGACTATACTAAAGTGATCTTCACTATTTATTTATTAAGCTTACATGTCACTTATGTTGCCTAGAGGTGACTTACAGGGTAGATATATGGCCTATGTATAAAGAACTTCTAAATTTAAAAGTAACTTTAAAAAGTTAAACTATAAGTTTGAATATTTACAGTTCGTTGCTTTATATTAACATCAAACTAAGTTGCTTATACCTTATATATTCCTGCTTTTAGACCAGACACAATCTCAGACTGTATCTGCCTTCAAACATTACAATGTAAAAAGATGAAATGAAAGCAATCAAAAAAGAAAAAGGGAAGGCACTAATTTTTAATTTTTTATCTTTATATCACAACCAAAATTTGTTAAAATTGTGTATTACAATTCAAAGATTTTAATACTCCTCCAATATTGCACAGTATTCTAAGTTAAAATATACAGCTAGTCTGTGGATGGTGCTGTATAGCTATATTTTTGTAACTTGTAAAAAAAAAGGAAAAATGAAGAATAACTCAATCATTTGATTCCAATATAAGACACTTTATGTATTTCTGGGTTGAATTTACAGTAGAGTCCTTGGTGCTCTCTGATCTTGGAACAAGGAACAACTAGAGAAGACATATTAATAGTATTAACATTATCTTCAACATTGTTGGGTAATGAAATATCTGCCATCAAACATCAGAAAGCACCAAGGAATCTTTTCATTTGAGTTTGAATCCTGGGACTATTAAAGGTACCATATCTGAAATGATCTATAAAATCTGCAAATATTTGGATAATCACTAGATGGCAGCAGAAAGGCAAAAAATATATGGTACCAGTGGTTATCTGGATTTTTTCTGCCCAAATAAATTAGCCTTAGACTATGTGGACACATCCATGGTTTTCTTGGTAACAGTGCAGGAAAAAAAATATTTTTCAAGATTGTTTAACTTCTAACATACAGCCTTGGAATTATCTGGAAGTTTTCATCCAAATAATAGTCTATCCTAATCCTGCTTAACTTCCACACTCCAAGTCTATGACAGGAGTCTTCAAACTTGACAGCTTTAAGACTTGTGGACTTCAACTCCCAGAATTCCTCCTCCAGTCATGTTAGCTCAGGAATTCTGGGAGCTGAAGTCCACAAGTCTTAAACTTGCAAAGTTTGAAGACCTTTGGTCTATGGAGATTCTCAGTCATCCTGGTCATGGTTGTTCAAAAGGTGATATTTTTCAAGAGGCAACTGAAAGTCCAGTTGCTTCTCTCCACACTCAAAGTAAATCTGCAATAGGCTGATCATCCTCAAAATTAACACAGATCTGCTGGAAGCCCCTCCTCTAATTATTTTATTTTAATCTACTTAAGCCTAGTTGGAATCTTCAGTTTCTTGTTACAAATAGTCCTGTTTGAACAGCCTGTTGTGTTATATCAGTCACACTTAGGTTACTTTTAAAAAAAAAATAGAGCTCAATGCTGTATACATTTACATAGGTATATGGTTAGGCTCTTGGTAAACTCAGTAGGCCTTATTTCTAAGGACATACATATAAAGTCATTCTGATAAAAATATTAATTTCTCAAATAAAAGAAAGGAATAAAAGTTCTGACGTTAAAAAATCATGACAGACATCATTTATTGCTGAAAAAAATACATATCTTTTATCATTAGGAACTAAAGAGAACACATGGACAAAAAATAAATGGTAGTATGTACAGACTTTAAAAAGGATAAATAATACACATATATTGTAATACTGCAATACATACCCTTGTGTACTTCAGGTCCTTAAGCTTTACTGTGTACATTAAAAGGATAAATAAGTGCTAATATAAGACAATTTTTAGTGTAAACAATGTCATAGGCTTATAATAAGCCATCATATTTAGGACCAACATAATAAAGCACTCCACCTTTTACCGTTATACTAATTGGATATTCACAAATACAGTTACAAGATAATATAAAAGTAGACCATTTGCTCCACATAACCACGCATAACAAAGGCTGTTAAATTTAAAACCCCTTTTGGTAGTTTTCTCATGGTCCTAAATGAGGATTTAATAGATGTCTACAGCAGCAAGTCCCTTTCCCATTAAAGCATGCCATCAAATTTGCTAAAGCAAAGGACAAAACCTGAATCCTTCCAAATGCTGCTAAACTGCAACACTGGATACTTTTAGTCAACATAATTCAAATTCTAGGTTCATAAAAGTTTGGGAGGGGGGGGGTATTTCCTGACTCTGATGAGGGATCTTTCTGTCATATAATAGTGTTTTGTTTTGTCCCTTTGCTTCCTTAGAATGGAGATGTTCAGTGCAACAGGTTCTTTGGGAACAGAAGAACTATTCCTTTTGGATACCCCCATTATTCCTCTTCTCCACAGTGGAAGGATAGATTGAACACAGTTAAATGTGGGCAAGGCTCCCATTCCCCAGGCTGACTGGTGTAATGTCAAAGAAGCAAAGGAAAGAGAAACAAAGCAGTGTTATGGTAGGAATCCATCCATGTGCAGGTGGTGTGCTCAAGCAGGGAAAACTTGTGTCTGTAAGAGTTTTATTTGCAAGTACAGTAAAACTCCAAATTAATTGGATATGGTTCAGATTCAGCAAAAATCCACTTGCCGTTGTGCGTATGTATATTGATATTTTTACTTGTGCATAAACTCCTGTTTGCCTTTGAACAGCCATTTCAGTGTAAAGGACACTTAAACTGAACAAAGAAGATTTACTACAGTCCCAAACATGGCAATGTGATGCCAGTTTATTCTGTGATTTGTCAGCCCCCTTTTCCCCCAAAAAACTCCTGTCATGATCTTTCCTATTCTGATAGAAATAAATCCTGATTTCAATATAAATCATCCCTTAATCTTATATTGTTCTTACTGATTTAAGGACCAATTAAATATAGCTCAAACTATCAAAAAGGGGGGAAAGTGTCCATGTGTATTCATCTTTGTTGTTTTCAGGTTAGCTTGAAAATCTGATTATCTCTATTGTCTGATTAAGCAAGATTAAAGATTATCTGTTCTTTTCACAGCATTTTTATTGTCTCACATTTTTAAAATTTCCTAAACATATTCTTCAATTGATTCATAATTACCGAGAACCCTTGGTGCTTCTTTTAAATTTATCAAATTAAAAAAAAGTAATTTGTGTTGTAGTCCTAAATAATAAATATACACTTAGCGGTTTTAATATTGTACAACTCATATAATTTAGTTGTACTCAAAACTGCAACTCCCAATGGACATTTTAGAGGTCATAATCATACAATCATAAACATAACTGAATTGTACTAATTACTGCCATATTCACATATTACACCAATATGTGTACTATTTATGAGAAGTAGAGTTGGCAATTCTCCAAAAAAGACATTCTGGAAGACAGAAAAAGAATTGTTCACATTTCTGGTTTTTCATGTTGCTCTAGTAATCCAGTCTCTTCATATACTATAAACTTACTTCCATGAAGAATAAAAAAATTATTCTAAGTATATCAGTTGGCGCACAAATAGTAGTTCAGCTATGTCTGTTCGCATTCTATTTGAAAGTGGATTGTTCTTCCTTCCTGTCAATAGTCATTTTCAGTTCACCCCTGTCAACTGTATATAAGGAAAAAAACAGTAAGACTTTTTTATTCAAAACAAAATAGTAAACATTCATATTACATGGCCAATTTTATATTCTTTTCTGTATCTCTTCTAGCTGTCTCTTTTTGTTAAATATGAAGATCTACAACATAGAGTAACTTCAGGTTTTAAGGTGCTGCAGACATTTCAGTTGTGATATACTCTGAGCTTCAAAATGGAGGACTTTCCTCAGGAAAGATAGTTGTGCTCAGCAACAGCGTATTTTCAACACTCAAGGACGATGAAACCTGAAGGTGAGAAATAAAATGTTTTGATTTTTTTTCTCATCATCCTCAAGCTACAAGAAAGATCAGTACAATTGTAAAGTTCAAATATTCAAATTCCAAATACTAAAACATCCACACAATACCCATACCATACATAACACTTTCTTTCTTAAATTGAATCCATATTTCAAAAGCACATTCAAGTCTGACTAAAACTTCTGCTAAATTTTTAAGTATTAATGAATACATTTATTTACTTCGTGGTTCATTGTGGGCTATGCTATCAGGAATAATATTTTAACAACCCTACAGATTAAAATGAGTTATCTTGAAAGATTTAGAAAGACAAAAAAACATTTCCAAACTAGCGATGAACAGATCCCATAGACAAAAAAACGTATTGACGGGAACCCTCTGTTTAGACACTGTTTCACATAACTGGATAATGCTGTTCAATTTAAGAATAGAATGTCACCCTATTATTGTTATTATTTCATTTGCTACAGAGATGGGAGAACTAATAGAACAAAAGTCTTGCATCATTGGGTACATGTACAGGAACAAGGATTTTAGAAGCTTTTGATCATGTCTGAAGCCATTCATAGAAACATCATTTGTGCCTCTACAACTTTCAAATTTATGGGTCATCATTATAAGTTATTCTTGTCTGTTTCTTGTTATAATGTTTGCAATAATTTGAAATTGTAACCATATATATGACAAGTATCAGATTACTTTAGTCAGCAGTTTAGAACATTTGAGCCAATAAAGTTGTAGCTTGAGAACTATTTTTGGACAATAAAAAGACAAAAATAAACAATCTGAATAAAATACAATGCCTACTCTGTCAAGGCAATGTCAGAAATTGAGTCACAGGCTGATACAACTATATTATATACACCATCAATGTGCAAGTTCCAGCAATGTGATACAAAAGTGGAAAAGAAGAGACACATAAAACTTTAATCTGGACAGCAATGTATTTACCACTGGTCCAGAGCAATTACTGCATTGCTATATACCGAGAAATCACCAGAATAGGAATGCAGCTGACAAGCAATATAGCAACTCAGTATTATCCACTTGTCTTCTTACACTGAATATTGTTGATACCATATTCATTTAAGACATTAAACTCTTTATAGCTCTGAAGATTCCCTGCAATGCTGAATGCACAGCCTATATTTGCACGTATGCACACCGACATGTACATACCCAAACCCCACTCCTAAACTATGCTGAAGAAGATTAATATTTGAAAGTTCTTTTCTGGCACACACTCTTTCCTAGCACAATTATACTCTTGCCAGTCTACCAATCAACCAAATGATGGACCACAAGACTATACATGCATTAAAAAAGAAAGTAGAGGAGAATAGTCATTTCTGTGATAGGAAGAACAGTAGTGTGAATGTAAGGGGTTAGGGGATGAATTTGTGGAAAAGAGTAACAGGTTCCCACAGTGGACTATAGAGGGAGAATTGCACTATCTTGCTAAGACGCTGAATTTATAGGAATAAAATGCTTAACTTTTTGCTGCAGCTAAAATATTCTGGAGAGTTCTGTTTCTCCCTAATCCAAATAAAGACCACAAAATCAGTATAAATAGCCAAGGAATTGTTGATAAATTCCTAAGTTAATGTTTTTAAAATCTTGCTTTCATATGTCACAATAAAGTGGCAAATAAATCTGTTAGAATACTGTTTATTAAAAAAAAAACCTATGTTTCTTAACAAAATTAGTTTTCTTGATAAATCAAATAGTTGCTCAGCATTTATATTGCCAGACCAAAAGCAAAACCAGAATGTATTTTTAGCTATATCACCGCTAATTTTAAGATATCAGCCTTGGGACATAAGATCAATATTTTAAGTGAAGGGTAGATGATATGCAAGTGAATCTTAGGATTCTCAGAAGTATGTATCATTTTCTAGCCACCATTGGCAGCTTAGTTGGGGCTTATAAAGTCTCCACATTTTGTCAATTGCTAAGACTTTGGAGGCTGAAAATTATTCAGTATCTGGCAAGCTAGCAGTCATGGTGTTAATAGACTGTGCGTAGGGAGGGATGGTAGAGCTTGTAGAGCATCCTATTGAGATTCAGAAAATAAACTACTATTTTAATTTTAAGAAGCAATCTATCATAAATTAGTGAGTCTTTATTGATTCTTATCTTTAATAAATGGTAAACTAATAATCCAATTTTTTTCTTAATTTACAGGGAAAAGTTATCTCTTCAGCTCAATAAACAATAAATAATCAGGAGTAACTTGTTTTAAAAGAGTTTGCTATCTGTGCATGGTTTCTTACCTTGTAAACTGTCTACTTTCTTCATGTACTTCCATTTCTGTGCTTTTGAATTCATTCAATTCTTTCCGTATGGCTGCCTGATGAAAAAACAAAACAAAATGTGAACTCAGATTGCTTTAAATGGAAATTCATAAATACCTACAATGTAACAAAGTGGTCAATCTCCAAAACGCGACAAAATACATTTTGTGAGTCAAATTTCATAATCCCTAACCATTGCCTAAATTTCTAAGCGTTTATAGGAGCTAATCAAAAGCTGTTTGCATCCCCTTTTGTATCCCCTTTGAATACTTACTCTTGTTAGCATATGTTGCATTTAACTTGCTTTTTTTCTTCCTATATCATGAAGTTTTATTTGTTTGTTCAATTTATGTATGCAATTCTATAGTTACTTTATATTTAGTAATGCTAAATACTGTATTTTACTATGTGAAATTGGACAGTGTAGTGTTTCAAGCTTAATTAAAAAGTAACACTCAAACTTACCCATAAAGTATATTAAGAGAAACCTACTACTCAAAATAGAGAGAGGTCCCAAAACTTACTGTGAGTTTCAAATATATCAAACCATTGCTGAGGAATAATTCACAGTTGTTTCATATATCATTCTGGTAGAATTTTCTTTACAATTAACATAGGCCTAAAATATCTGTCTAGATCTCTCAAAAGAACAAACTGTTCCTAAAACTTTAGCATCTTCTATTCTAGAGAGATATATAAAGCACAAGACTGAGAACAATAAACAAAACTCAAGATACATTAATGCATAATGTTATTGGCATAAACCCAACAAGTTGATTGTTAAGTTAGTTAGGCCCAATTTTACAAACTTTTTGCCATAGATCTTAAGCAAATCACTGCAGTTTTTAAATGAATCACATGATCATTATATGAATCTGGCTTCTCCCCACTGTCTTTGCTTGTCCAAAGCTGACTGGGAGGGTCACAAATGGGGATCACATGATCCTGGGACACTGCAACTCTTTCTTTCTTTCTTTTTAACAAGCATGGAATGTAAAGTAGCATCTGCCTGGCCATATCTAATGACTATGTGTCCAAATTTAAAGTGAAGATGAAACAGATACAGCTGGCAACTTCTATCCATCTTTAACTAGGAAAGTAACTGGGAGGGTAATGGGAATCTTTTGAAAGATGTAGACAGATATTTTAGGCCCATTTTAATCGTAAAGGAATTCATACCAGAATGATATATGAAATAACTCTGAATTATTCTTCAGCAATGATTTCCCCCCTCCCCCGATACACACTGTTTCTCCTTTATGTATGCAAACAGTTGTGCTTTCTATTTGCTTTTCCCTTCTTTCTCCCCCCACACCTTCCTCCCCTCTGGTGCCAGTCACCACTTTCCTCCTCAGTAGACTCCAGTGGATTTCCCCACCTCTGTAACGGGTTGGATACTGAGGCCACCAGGGGAGAGGAAGCCTCCCCCCCACTGCCTGAAATCCCCACAACTGCAGCTAGGGAGGACCTGGATCCCTGAGTCTATCAGGCCGAGTGAGTTAAGCTTGACGCTAGTCAGGCAAAGGCTGGGCTGAGCACTGCTGTGATGTACATGAGGGAAGCCACTAGTGGGGATAGTCCTATTGCCATTGCTGTGTGTGGGGAAAAGGTTCAGATTGGAGTAGTTTTAATGGCCACCCATCATTCTGGCCTGGCTAATTCCTACTTTCTATCCTGGAATTACTAGAGTGGTGCATGGTCCCAACCCTCAAGCAAGGCTGGGCTGGGGCTTCCCAGTGGTTGGCCCTACGTCGAGGGGGATGCTTCACTGCCATTGGAATTTTTGCATATTTAAGAACATAGGTGGGGAAAGTTCCTGTAGGTGGACAATTGCCAGGTGCCTGAATTTTTATCCTGTGACTGCGGCAGTAATACAATGGCTGTAACTTCAGGCCCAGGTTGTAAGTCCCTTCATTCAGCACCACTGTAATTCTGAATGATTGCTGAATGAATAGTTGTCAAACAAGGATTACCTATATTCCAACATTCCAGAAATACTATGATATGAAAAATAATTACTAAGAGGCAAAGGAGCCAGATTTAATGCGCTGTTCCTTCTGAACAGAACTGTAAAAATTATTTAAAAATAGTTCTAGAACAATCACATTAAAAGAAATCATGTCTGGAAGTGCATGAAATCTTAATTAATGGAGAATTATTTTGAGATACAGAAAGACAATGTATTTAAATTTTCAACTCTTCAGCCATTCATTCATTCACTTACTTACTCACTCACTTATATTTAATTCATGCAAGATTTATGCCTCTTACCTTGTCTGCAGGTGTTAATCTTGCCCAGGGTTTATCAGCACGTCGATCATAATCTGGTGAATCTGTTACTTCCACATATTCATTAAACCGTAAGATTCTTCGTGCCTGAAGTTCAGCCACTGTTGGTCTCAAACTAAGCTGCAAAGAAGCAAATTTAATAAGCTTTCTCCCAAAGAATCTGAAGGTTAGGGTTAATTTAATACAAACATCAAAAACAGGCAGAGCATAGAATTAAAAAAAATAAACATAAAGGTTAAATCATGTTGATGAAGTAAATTCACTGATAGTTTCTGCTTGATTTCAGGACAACCTTGCATTGTAAGAAATCCCTAGAATTTAGTCTTAAAGTCTTGTTTCCTAGAAGTCAAATCAATGGACTCAGACACCACACCTTCTTGAGCAAAAAATTCCACACATTGACTTTATTTTATACTTCATTGTCTTAGTCATCTGGATAATATTGATCAACTTCATCACATACTTATATTCCATTTGGCCTTCTGCAATGATGTTCCAGTTGGGATTCAGGATTTTCTTAGTCGATCTCCCATTTTGTAGGAGGTCACCTAAGTTAGTATGTATAACTGTAACACCACAGCCAAAACTCTTTTTATGTCTACCCATTGCCAGGTGAACATACCAACGTACCCTGCCTGTTTATATTTTTGCCGTTGCTAAATTAATGACATGGCTGTTAAGTGAATCTGGTTTCCCCATTGCCTTTGTTGTCAGAAGGTTGCAGAACGGGGTCACATGGCCACAGGACACTGCAATCATCATAGATGCATAATTGTCAAGCATCCAAATAAAACTCACATGACCATAAGGATGCTGTAATGGTCATAAGTGTGAAAAACAGTCATAAGTCACTTTTTTTCAGTGCCGTTGTAACTTCGAACAGTCACTAAATGAATTGTTGGAAGTTGAGAACTACCTACATGCTGTATTTCTATTACTAATTTTATACCTATTTATTTGCTCAGTGTTGAATCTCATACGTCTATACTTTGTAGGTGTTTCTGACACAAAGAAAGAAAGAAAGCAAAGGATCTTATGTTGAACAAAACATTTGAGTTACCTTTCGGCTGAGACTGCGCTTCAGTTCTCTTTTAGCTTCTTGTTCTTCTTCTTCATTCTTTTCTATTTCCAGATGAAAGAAGAAACATAGGCATAGTTATTGCATGATGAATATGTAACAGACTTGTTACAATGTAGGAAAATAATCTTCATTCATATTTTAAATCCATTCCAAGTTGTATTTTCTTTCATTTCTTAAACTATTCTTGTCATTGATCACTCATAGGATAAGGATCAGAGTAGGCAGCCTCCATTAATTTCTATTCCTAAGGTTCAAATAGAGAGCCTTCCAATGGAGCAATAGTTAAGCTACATGTGTTAAAATGATTATTCTATCTAATGATGATGTGTTGGAGAAAAAATCATTTATTTTTCTCCCTTCACTCTCATCCTTCCTGATTGGCATATTTTTTTCTGCCTTTTCGGAAGCCATATATATGGTATAAACATATATACTGAGTAAGTTAGTAACAACATGAGTGATTATCTCCCAAGCTAATCTCAATTTAGAAAGGACCATTTATGCCTTATGCAATTGAAGGGTAGGAGCTTCCAAGGACTGTACTGGTGATTTATTATCTATTTATATATTTGAGATCTAGGAAAAAATGCTTGTCCTATTTAAAAAACAAGTGAAATGAACAAAGGGAAGCAACAGAGTGAAGCAAACAAGCTGAAATTGGTTAGCCTGTGCCACCATACCTGTGGCTTGTCTTCAACTTATGATAACTCTTGACTGTACAAGAACTTTCCTGTCCATCCTTACTCTAACAGTAGAAATATAATCACAGCTTCTGCTTTTACTTGCAATATCTCTGTGCATTTATGTAATTCCAGCAGCCTGTACTGTTCAGGGAATGGTAATGCACAGGCTTAGTGAAGATGCCCAATCTTCCTCATTGATTGCCATTCAGGATAGTAAATCTCTTGCTATTCATCTAGAAAGCTGCCACCAGAGACAAGATAGAGAGTTTATGACATGTTCAACTTTTGTTATCCTTAAACTGTGCCTCTAAATGTCAAGATTAATGAACTAAGAGCTGGGATCTCTCACTACAAGAGAGTTGAGCAGATAACCTTTCAATAGTGGTCCATCCATTTCTGTATGTAATTCCTACCCACTTTTAAGCATTTGTTGTTTGGCTGTTTTGGAACATAGATACTAATTTTAGGTGGATGAATTAAATGTTACATCTCATCTGGTATACAGACAGTAGCAAATTATGCAGTAGATGCACCAAATACTCAGTTTCAGTAAATCGGTAGTTCTAGCCTATCAACATGACATGATTATAATATAGAAATGTAACCGTCTGGACCAGATTACACTGTTGCTAAAATAACTTATTCACCCACAGTTGCCACTTACCAACTCAGTTTATGTTGGCCATACTATTTATCACATCATGAAAATGCTGAAAGCAGATTGACTGAAGATGTGGTTAATACAGATTTGAGCTAGGAAAAATATGCTTGCAATTTCAGAGCCACTCTTTTGTGAGGAGAGCAAATGCTGGCATCTTACACCAAGTGTCTCTCTGATCTACTTGGGAGGGTCTCCATCGGTCTCCATCTGCTTTTGACATTCAGGTTTGTGTCCTAATATAATCTAGGAAATTAAACCTGAACATTCCACCATATCCTGTGGGGATTTATATATCTGGGTAACAATGCATGTTTGCTAAGAAAACAAAAAACCTAAAGTAAACGAAGCTCTACTCTATTGGAATGCCACAGAAATTATTCTATTTGATAGTTGTTCCAACAATAATAATCCTTATTCTTATCTGGCACAAAGAACTACATTGTGCTTTTAGAAAGCCAGTTTTGGCAAGAATAGCAAACTTACTGCCCTAAGACTCCATATTTGCAATTTTCTAAATAAACAATCAGGATGCTCAGTTCAAACCACTGGGCATGATACATAAACTGATTCATAATTTTGCACTAGATACTAAGATTTTTAGATCTAATGTTCATATTAGGATCAGTATTTCCCAAATGTTGTTGTTCCCCTGCTTACTGTCTGAGGGCCACTCCAGTCCTGCCTTGACACCAAATGGCAGGGCACACTTCTGCAGAAGTGCTTATGTTTCTATGAATTCAGCTGCAAATTGTACATTCACACTCTACCAGTATATATGGTTTAATGTTCTGGCTACACTTAGCAAAGAACTTGCAGAATTATTCACATTCATAAAACCAGGAAGTGTGACCACTCTCAAAATATAACATTATTGCCATTGCAGAATTAGATGCATTAAAGGCTTACGTTTCAGGATGTTTCTTTGTTCTAGTTCTTCAGAGGTGGGCCTTTGACTAAGCCTCCTGAAAAAAGGAACACACACACATTATTTCCCAGTTACAACAGCTTCTTATGCAGGCATTGGGCTTATCTAGTTTAGAAAGAATCACTGCCAAAACAATTTCTCAAATACTAATTACTAAACACCATGACTTTACATATTACTTTTAATTCCAAACAGGAGTAATTTGGATTTGCAAATAGATGCATATTACCAGTTAGTGTTACTGAACTAAATGTGTGTATAGAAACCCCATGAATTAAGCATATAATGCATTTTGCAACTGCACTTGCTTATAAATATATGCCATGGTATTATCTATAAAATGTGATTTGCATTTTTAGAAGTATCTACTTAAAATAAATAATCAAAATCCCTATTCAGAAGATGTTTGGGGCGGGGGGGACGTATATTGCACATCAGTTTAAAAAAATCTGTTCTTTCAAGACAAAATTATCTTGAATTCATGGCAAGTAGCATAACTGTTGTATTAAAAGAACCTGTGGATTGTCTAATTGAGCAAAATTTGCCTTCAATCATTTTTTTGCAATGGGAGAGTGGGCTTAGGTATTTGGTCTAGCTTAAATAGAACAAGTATGAAGACCTGAAACTGAACTGCAGGATTATAAATTAATTATCATAGCGGTCAATTATTTATTTCATATCACCAATTCAAAAAGCTGATTTTTCCTATGCCCGAAGCCTCTTTATATTCTCCCTTTTTTCTCCCAGCCAATACCTCACTAGTTTTGTGCCGATCTGATGTCTGAGTTCCTGTCTTTCCTCTTCAGATGTTCTCTGTAAGATGTTTTTATCTTCCAGTTCTTTTTTGGATGGCCTGTTGCCAAGTTTGATTGCGAGAGTATCCCTACGATGTATTTTACTTGCTAAAGAGCCTGCATAGAGAATGAATTTTTTAATTAATTAATGCTCACACTTAAGCATGTCAAGATCCAGCCACAACTTGGACATTCAGTACATGAATTTAAAAACCTCTTTCTAGCTTTTCGTCCTTTTTTGTGGGGCAATTTTAGTTCATATCAAAATCACTTTTCCTTTCTAATAAATTAATGTCTTAGAATTCATCTGCCAACTAAGGGAGAATTAGAACATTCAACTTTCCCCACCCCCCACCAAAATGCTTATAAAATAATTTAATAGGAATATTCTAGTTAGCAAACTGGAGAATAACAGAATTGAGAGTATGTCCTTGAGTCAATGCTAACTCTTGCAGATGGCTCGGATAAGTTTTCTTGGCGACATTTCAGAAGTGGTTTACTATTAGCTGCTTCCTAAGGCTCAGAGAGTGTGACCGGTCCAAGGTTACCCAGCTGGTTTTGTGCCTAAGACAGGACAAGAATTCATGGCTTTCCAGTTTTTAGGCTCAGTTTCTGCAATTAGAAGCAATATGAGCCTCACTAGCAAGATTATAAGGAGAAGGAGGCAGGTTTATCTCTCAACCCAACAAAAAATTCCTATTTCCTTTAATACATAAATATTAAAATTTAAAATTAAGGTATTAGTATATACATTTCCTTTTCATATTTGCTCTTATATAAATAAGCTACTGTAATTAACATGGCTAGGAGTGTAAGAATGTCCTTTGAATAAAGGAGTTTCTTACATGCCTAGCTACGTTAATCACAGCAGTCAAAGCTTTACAAGCCCTACATGGAGATGCCACTCATTAAATTAAAAAAAATTATGTGCACATCTAAAATACGAAAGTGCATTATTTGTTGGATAATCACAGTGAGAGTGAAACCAATTTTCAGCCTTTGATGCTAAGTGATTCCATCTTCCAAAGAAGGGAAGCAGAATATACAGAAAACACATGTCAAATAATAAGGCTTGCAAATATACATTGTGCCCCAAGAAATACATCCAATATATGAACTCATGAGTTCACATATTTCCCAATGTGCTTATTAAGGACAATAGCAACTCTTCAGTAGGGACATTCCAACCGTAGAACAAATATGTAGCATCTGTTGCCAATGCAATGTGTAATCACTTTCCAAAGAAGGCAACAAGTCGATCGGCAACCTAAATTTTAGAAACTTTTCTAGATGTTTTGGTTCAGAAGTAAAACAAATTGCACAGCATTCATTATTTCTTCGTTTAAAATGGCAAATAATTGTTTATCAAATCCTCTTACTGTCACTGCTTGCATTTTCATCATCATCTTCATCATCATCTGTATAAAGTATAGGCCCATCTGAATCTGAGTCACTGGTATGATTATTTTTGCTATTTCCAATTTCTGGATTTTCTTCAGAAGTTTCAGAAAGTTCATCTGTCAGAAGAGGACTAGTTTGCTCAGGGATTTCTTTTTCCTGATCTTCTTTGATAGCAGAACTATTAGAAAAACAAATACAGAAGACCAATCATACATGAAATATAATCATCCAGGAAAAATATGTAAGATAATTTATTATTTGTAATTAAAGATAAATCAAGCTACATGACTCTTAGGAAACAATCAGTTCTAAAGATCTAAAACTAAGCTCCCACAAACAACACATTTCAAATTTTCCCATACTCTAGCATATCACTATGATTGTTACTAGTTTTAGGAATCTTACTTTAAATCCAGTGCTTCAAATTAAAAGCTTAATTTTTAAGAATCAATCTTCCATTTATGAACAGAAGGCAAATTTCTAACTCTTACAATCATATAGATGAATTAAGAAAATAAAAATAAGTTCATAATCAGTCATATATAATATTAAGCATATGTCTGACCAGCTTTCAACTCTTATAAAGCAACCTTCCTCCATCTGGTGGTTTTCAGGTGGGCCATTTCATTCTTGATGCTAGTCAGTATGGCCTTTGACCATAATTGCTAAGAATCTTGGGAGTTGTAATATAATACACCTGGAGAATACTTGATTAGGAAAGGCTGGTGAAAATCATGCAATTTTCATACCTTTCTTTTCACTGTGACCTCTTAGCAATGGCACTACCAGTAGTACTTAGACTTCTATACCACTTCATAGTTCTTTACAGCACTTTCTAAGTGGTTTACAGAATTAGCATATAGCTCCCTATAATCTGGCTCCTCATTTTACCGACCTCAGAAGGATGGAAGGCTGAGTCAATTTTTATATGGTCAGGATGTTCAATGTTGATTTGTACAGTGTCCCACATAATTTTATTACCTTCCATCTATTCTTAGACTACTAAAGTGTTCATTTGAAATACTGTACTTAACAAGATATAGACATATTGTAAACTGTATCTAAAAAAAATGCACAATCTTTTCCTGTTCTAAGTTATCTGCAACACAATCCTTTTTCTCTGTTTTACCTCCAACACACTACAACTTTCCTTCTTTATAACCATTATCCACTCTCCCTTGGGTAAATATTTCTCCTCATATAGAACATCCTTCATGCTGGTCTTAGAGGGGCAATTATTGAGATATAACTATTCCTGGTGTTTTCTAAATGCAGACTATATTTGGATTTTTCTAAACTGAATTAATTTACTTTGCATGCAGGCAATCAAGTATACTCAGAGAAGTATAGGAGAGAGCAAGAGGCAACATACAAACAAATGAAGAAAAGCTGCTTTTAATAGCCATAACCCTGCCACTGGAACAGAAATGGTACTTTCTAAACTGGTTCTGTAAATGACCAGGGAGGGGCTGAATTTTCTAAAGTGGTTCTGTAAATGATCAGGGAGGGACTGAACTCATTTTAATTCTTCCTTTGATGCCTCACAAATGGGCTTATTTATTTCCATTAGCTTTCTTTTCAACCTGCTACCCTATTTTCATAAATGCAGTGCTAAGATAGATTCCACTTAGTACCTGCCCTTTTAATAGTTGCTGAGGGTGCCATTTCACCACAGATTTTGAGAGCTATTCTGTCAAGATTTTCAGCATCTCCAAAATAGCTGTAAATTTGGAAACCTAAGTTGTAACTTTGAAAACAAATTTGTAGAGTTAAATGGAATCAAATCAGTCCAACCAAGCCATTTTAATTTTCTTTTCCTTGTCTGCTTGGAAGTATGAAAATAGAATTTGAAGTGTTAATTGGATTATATTTGCTCATATCTTCCTGTTTTGATACATGTTCAAAGTCAAAGTATACAAAAACCTACCTGAGTTGCTCCACCAACTCCCAAAATGTATGGGCACCCCAGAATTACAGAACTAGCTGAAAACATGTAGTCTTACCATTCTGCGTCTTCTCCTCCAATCTCCGGGCTAGGGTCTAAGACAGCATTGCTTGAAGAACTTTCACTGTCCGCTTCTGTTTTTATATGAAGATCATTTAAATGTGTGCCAGGAACAGATGGGCCTGCTTCAATACTAACTGGCACATGTTCTGTGCCTGAGAAGCCAGCGGGCTCACAGCCTGGAGACAAAGTTGGGATGGATGGAGGAAAAGGAGCTGGAACAGGAGGAGGAGGGGGAGGAACAGTCATAGTGCTGTTCTGGGTTGTATCTCCAGCTTCAGGGATAATATGGAGAGATTCTTCTGATTTAAAGTGTTCCACTTTGGTCTTTGAGTTCTCTACTGTCGTGCTGGAGGCAGAAGTAATGTCCCCTTCAGATGGTGTTCGTGTAGTCACCTGTTTCCCAAGCTTCTTCTTATCCCTGGGAGTCCCTGTGCTGGTTTTACTTGTTGGTTCTTTAGAAGGTTTAGAGCGAGATGATGTGGAAGAAGGAGATGATGATTTGGAAGCATGTCCTTTCTTTAAATTAGATGAAATAGCTGAAACAAGAGGGCATATCTTTTTGTCATAATGGAAAGTTTGCAGTAACCTACCTTGTATTGCTAGGAAGGCTTTCACATTCTTAATACAATGGTACCTTGGTACTCATTGTGAATTGATTCAGGGAGTACCAAAAATAATGAGAACCAAACAATTTTTTTCCCATAAGGAATAATGTAGTGAATCACAAGGCAGCGTACCACGACTAGTTCTAGCTTACCTGTTGAGTACCAAACAAATGACGAGTATTGGGACAGAATTTTCACATCAGAATGTGTTGAGTACCAAATTTGATGAGTTTCAAAGCAGTTGAGTACCAAGGTACCACTGTAATGGAAAACCTGAAGGTAAATAAGTGGTACTTACAACACTTATGTAGAAGTATGTAAATAATTACATATTAGCATATGTAAGTAATATAATAGCAGTGCTCTTCCCCTCTACTTACTCTGGAATGTGATTTGTCTTCTGGACTGGAGACCTTTAGGCACTACTCCTGGGCCATCAGGACCAATCAGGATTCTTAATTACTTAGCATTACAATAAGTTTTAAACTATAAACATGAACGAATTAATCACAATTAATATAGCAAGGGCACGTTCTCCCAACAAACATTTTTGGGGGAGGAGTTGAGAAGCTTTGGTATACATGTGCATAGTTATGACCTGGTGACATTAAAATTCAAGATACATTTTAAAATGTAAAGAGTACATTGATTTGGGTTGTTGCTTGAATACAGTAATTGGACCAAGCATTTTTTTAAAATAACTTGCAACAACTCTTTTTGCAAGCAAAAGACATCAGCAAACAACAACATGGTTGCTTTTGCTGAGCTTGCATTTGGCAGGCAGGCTGGAAAAATAAAGCATGCCAAATCTGTTGTTTGTTCTTGCTAAATAAGTGGAATGTCAATGACTCCAGAAGAATTGGCAAAGAGGTTTTTTTAAAAAAAATCCTAATAATGAAGTAATCTATTAGGCATTATGTGCTAATTCAAAGGAATGTGAAAGAGATATGTTTCTGCCCTTTAATACAGTAGAAAGATCACTATCTGTTTTCTTGGTTGATGGACTGGATATATTTTTTTGATTACGGATTCTAATTTAAACTTATTTTTCAGATGTGAAAGCAGACTTGTGTACCCACTGTCTCCTAAAGGGACTGGTTTTAATGTTTTCAAAATCATCTCACTTTCTGCCATTTGGGTACATCCCATTTTATGGATCTAGGATGAAAAACAAAGGAGCAGCAACCGGTTTCACATTCTCATTGTTTCTTCTAGTGAGTACAACTGAAACTTTTTGTTCTGTTGGGACACAACTAACTTAAAATGCTTTGTGGAAACTTTTTCTAGGATAAACTTAGAAACAAAATATGTTTTTTATTTTGTCTACATACTAATCATGAGCTTCTTATTGAAATCTGAGATTTTTAACACTAAACTAAGAGTTTTCTCAACCTGATTACGCTAAAGGCATTTTTAAAAGTAAGATTAATAAATATTTGTAGTAGAATCAAAAAATCAGAACAAGGAAAGAGAACCATATCATTTTTTAATTATCTTTTAACTCACATATTTTCTTTCTTTCTTTTTGATTATTAAGCAAGCCTTTAATTATGAATCTATACATAACCTTTATTAACCTATACATACAAAAAGGAGTTATTTTTACATATTTTTTTAAAAAAGAAGGAAACAGGTGGGGGGAGCGCTCTTCCCTTCCCTTCTATCCAGCCTTCTTTGATTGGGGTGAGGCCGGAGAAGAAACAACTGGCTCGGGCTCCCCCTGAGGGTCCAGTGGGTGGGAACAAGGCCTGGAGGGCTACCAAGGCTTTGGGCTCCATTGCGTCTTCCAGGACGTTTCTTGTGGGCGTGACTGCAGGGGGCTCAAAGAAAGTGTCCCCACAGGCCACCTGGGTGGGATCTTCCAGGCTGAATGTCTGGTTTCGAACATCCCCCATCATCTCATCACTGAGTAGCCCCTCCCTGAAAATCTTCCTCATGTCTCAGGTGATTTTGGCCGGCACTCACTCCTCTTCAACTGAGTTGCCTGATTCTGAGAGCAACTCCTCGGTGCTGATTTCAGATTTCGGCTTTGTGCTGGTCATCCGCTGAGGCTTTGGCTGCTTGAGGACTTCCACCTCTTCACAGAGTTCCTGATTCTCCTCCAGCACCTCTTTCAGCTTTCCGAGCTCTTCATCCTGGAATCGGAGGCGTTCCAGAAGCTGCTCCTCCTGTACGGATGTTGAGGTTTCTAGCCTTTTTTCAGCTTCCTCCTTTTGCTGGACTTGGCTGAGCAGGTTGAGAATCTTCTCCTGGTACTCCTGCTCCACCTGGACCAGCCACCTCTCCAGCTCAGCCTCCTTCCGTTCTTCCAGAAGTATCTTACGGATGTCGACGCAGGTGGTTTTACCCTGCTGAAGGCGGCTTTCTACTTTTCCATTTTCCACTTTGGAGGCGATCAGTTCACCAATCAGGTACTTGATGGCACACTTGGCTTCTGACATGGTGGCTATATTTTCTCAGCGGTGTTTGGCCCGGTCGCTAGTCTTGGCGTCCAGCAACTTCTGCTGTAGATCTGCAATTTGGGCACTCCTGAGTTCCATTTCTATCTCCAAACTCTCGATTTGCTTGGTGATGGAATGATTGATTTCCAAGGATTGGTAGGAAACCGTGTGTCTCCTGTATTTGGACAGGAGGACTTCCCCAGCCTCCTGCTTCTCTTTCAGCAGAGCAATTTCTTTGGTCAAAGTTTTCTGGTCATCCAGAAGGTCGTTCAGGTGATGCTGAGCTTCTTTTATGCTCATGAGGACTTCAACTTCATTCACCAGCCAGTTCTTCACCCAAGAGATGGCAGCTTCGAATCCCTGGTTGTTAACATCCTGTTGCTTCACTGCTGCTTGTTCTTGCTTCTGGAGAGCTTCCTTCAAGCACTTGCTAGCTGCTGCAGCTTCTTCTGCTTTCCATCAGAGGACCTTGGAGGACCTTTCCATCAGAGGACTGCTTCTGGAAGTCCTGCTCCAGCTTGACCAGTTCATACTGCTGCTTGCGATCCTGGACCTTCAGCTGGATGACTTCCTTGTCCTTCTGCTGCTTCCACTATCGGAATTTCTCAGCATCTTCTTTCATCCCGAATCAGTTGAACCTGTTGGTTTTTTATGGCCTGGATCTCTTGGTGGAGTTTGGAGACGGTCTGCTTGCTGGATTTTTTCATTTTCAGCAGCTTGGATTGTTCCTTCAGCTTCCTCTTTAGCTCACTCATCTCCCCTTCCAGCTCCTGCAGATGTTTCCGGAGACGCTCACTCAGCTTGGCTTGAGTGACGTCTTTCTTGGTCATCTGAAGGGCGAGGACCAAGTCTTCCTTCTCCTTCTGCATCTTGGTTACCTCTCCTTCCAGGTTCTGGATATTGTTCTTTGACTGGCATTGGATGGGTTCCAGCTGGCGGTCGCTCTGGGAGAGCCAGGGCCTCCTTCAGAGCAAGGGTTTCAGCAACTCCTTGGACATCTGAGCTTGCTGGAGGGCATGCTGAGTGGCACAGTCGTCTGAAGACTGGGGAGGGGGCTCCAGATCTACCGAGGACGTAGAATCAGAATGCTGTTCCATTACGCCCATGTCAGCTACAGCAGGAGGATTTTCTTTCAGCAGCTGAGCAATAATTTGTTGCAACAGGAGAAATAGTTCCAGCTGTTCTTTCAGTTCTTCGCCCTCCACAGATGTCAGCAGCTTTTGCAGGTCCAGTTGTAACACCGCGTGTTCTCGGAGCTCTTCCAGGTTCACGGTAATCCTCTCATTCTGCTGTTCCATCACAATGACCCTCTCCAACATCTGAACAATCTGACCGATCACTTCGCTTAAGCCATGGCTGAGTTTTTCATTCTCTTCCAGGAGCGAGTGGTTTTTCTCCATCAGAGCTAGGAGGTTTTCTGCAGGTTCACCTCGAAGAGACACCAGCAGAGTTCCCCCATGCGCTTGAAGCAATAACACTTGCAATTCTTGGACCTGCAGCCTCAACTGGCTGATTTTGGCTACATGAGGGTCAATATTCACAATTGGCTTGTTCTTTATTTTTCGGGCCCAATCGGCATAGCGGAGAGTGTTCTTTCCCCCCACTCCAAAGGTTTTTTTATTTTTATTTTTTACACGTCTTCACGTGAGCAATGTGATTCCAGATTACAACATTTATACAGTCATAGTTATACTTTCAACTTTCTTAATTAATATCACTTCAAATTATTATCCATTCAACTTATCTTTAGATAAATTTCCCTTTCATATTTCAATATCAAAATCATTTCATTCTCACATATATTTTCAATTCTTTATCCCCTATTATTATCATTTTCAGCTTACCACCTGTTTTATATTATGTATTGTTATCATCTATAACAGGGGTGTCAAACTTGATTTCATTGAAGGTTGCATCAGGATTGTATTTTATCTCAGAGGGCCAGAGTGGGCGTGGCCAGAGTGGGTGTGGTCAGCTCGACATCACTCGTGTCAGGGGTGCCTGTGGTGGCCCGAGCCCTTTGCCAGAGAAAACAGGCTCCTGAGCTCCATTTTCGGCTGCAATGGCCTCCTGTAAGTAACCCTCTGCCAATGAAAACAGAGCTCAAGAGGGCTGTGTGCAGCCCACCCGAGTTCTGTTTTTGCTGGCAGAGGCACCGCAGGCCAGTCTTTCGCCGTTTCCAGGGTGGCCCTGCGGGCCAGATCTAATCACCCTGCAGGCCAGATCTGGCCCCCGGGCCTTGAGTTTGACACCCCTGATCTATAACTTTCTCAAGACCTATATATAATTAGATAGTCAGTGAAGAAAAAAATGAGTAAAAGTAAGATTAATACATTTAGGATCCACATGGTATATCCCATCTACAATATACCTTAAATCTATTCCAAAAATATTCATATAATAATTTCATATTTTTTCTGTTTCCAAAATTTACCTATATAATTTTTATAAATTTTCATTCCCCTGCTTTTGATTATAATTCATTCATTATAAATATTTTACATTCCCACATATCCCCTTCTAGTTCGTTATATTTTCCAATTTCTCATATCCTTTGTATAATCAATTGTATTTTCTACTTCATGTATACCACAAAGAAAAAGAATAAAATAAAAACAGAGTTAATTTCCCCTTTTACTTTCCTTTGACCAATTTCAACCTATGGCATTTATATAACCCTAATTCACATTTTTTAAACATAATACCAGATTTTCACCAAAGTCATCATATTCTGTTTTCCTAATATCATTTAAATAGTCATTAGTATATTTTAGAATATGTATATATGTGTGTGTGTGTATATACATATATACATTCATACATACATACATACATATATATATATGATTAATAACAATAGAACCCCTCTTAATATCACTTACTCCATTTTCATTTTTCTCATCTATAATTATCTAGAAATCTTAAAGTAATTCCCAGTAAGTTATAAACTTCAAAAAACCCCATTCTACATTTATAATAAAAAATACAAAGATACATTCCCATGTGGTGTCCCCCTTATATGCTATATCTAACCCTTATCTCTAAATCTCTCGGCCTTGTCATTTCTCTTAGTTTTAGCCAGATTTCCCTTTGCAAAGTTTTCCTGGCCTTTCCTCCTTATCCCTCTTTTTCCCTCTAATATTACATTTATTTCCATCTTCCAGTCCCCCATCTTTCCTCTCCCTCTCCCTCTCCCTCTTTCCTTTTCTCTTTTTTGAAATTTCTTCTTGTACAGCTTCTTCTTTTGCTTACTCCTGGGAGCGTTTTCTCTTTTATTTATTATCTCTGTTGTCAATGTCTTAGTTTTAGTTCCTTTTGTGTCTTTTGGCAATGTCTCTAAATCTTCATGTCCATCTTGACTGTTTTCCTTTTCCTTTGGCTCCTCCTCTCTAGAATTCCTTTGTTCTGCTATATATTGCATTACTTTTTCTGCCAGTGTGTCCAATAAACCCCTTTTTTCTTTTCTCATTTCTTTCACAGTTTGCAGTTCCAACTTAAATTCTTTGCTTGCTTCTTCCATTTTTTAATCAATGGTGTTATTCTTTATTTTATTAAAGTTAATTGTAATCCTTGCCAAGAGACGCTGTTTATATCTCTTTTCCTTGTTGGTCCTTCTGTTTCCTTTGCTCAGTCAACCCACAACAGTCCCAAGATATTGCCTTCCTTTGTCCTCTTGCTGCAATCTTCCCCCTTTTCTCTTAAGCTTCCGGGGTTCTTGTTATGTTAAAGTCTTTCTTTTCATGTCTTTTCTCATTCACACATTTAACAGATCAGTAATTTTCCATAAAGTCACCCAGGAAAAAATGCCTTGTACCATTAGGTGGCGCTCTATATAGCTTCCACTTTTCAAAGTTCTTTTTTTCCTTTTTTCAATTATATTGTTAATTTTCTTTTTAAGTATAATCAATTCCAAGCAAGTTCAGCATTTTATTCAATGCCTAATTAATGCCAGGTTCAGTATATTAAGTAAAAGGTTTGTCCTTGCCTAGAATCATCTGTGGGTCTCCAGGAACAAAAGACAAACATATCTGGCAACCCACCGCAATTTCTTTGGGAACAAGCGGGCGGCATCTCAATGCTACCTTCACTGGGATTACACTGTCTTCCTCTTTGTTTGTTTTTCTGAGAGGGGAGAAACATTGAAGCATCCCCCCCCCCCCCACTTTCTCACACTAAAACACACAATAAGGTGGGAAATGATGGGATCCTGAGGGGAAGGTGTTTTTTCTTCCGGAGGGTTTCCGAAGCCTTCCAGGCACAGCTCCGGCACGCGGGGGGGGGAAGAAGCGTTGGGCCTGGCAGCCCCACTTGCCTCAAGGGCCGACCATTAAGCCAGCCAAACGGGCTAACTCACATATTTTCAAGTCCATTTATAAAATTCGCTGAACTCTAAATTGTATTTAGTAGAAATAATTATAGTTTCACCATACAGAGAGTAAATGAGGAACAAATTGCAAACTAAATATATGAAGGATGAGTTGATAACTTGAGTGGAAGGATGAGACAGACATGGATGTGTAGAGCTCAAAAAGAGCGAAATGAAAATTATTAAACAATGTACAGACATGATAGAAGCAAGGATGGTTTGCAAAATACTCAATAATAATAAATAATAATAAATCAGTTTACTGTTTTTTTATCCTGTTTCTGTACCTTCCAAAAGCCCAGGTTTGAGACCTGAACCTTGCCTGATGGGTTGAGCTCCCCGTCCTTGCCCTGCCAACCTAGCAGCTCGAAAGCATGCAAACGTGAGTAAATAAATAGGTACTATTTCAGTGGGAAGATAACAGTACTCCATGATGTCATGCTGGCCACATGAATGTGGAAACGTCTTCAGACAGTGCTAGCTCAAAGGCCCTTGAAACGGAGAAGAGCACCTCCCCCCATAGTCGGCAATAATTAATGGAGTAAAATCCACATCCAAGAACTGTCTTTTTAACTATGCTATTGTATCTTCAAATAGGTCTTGCCAATTGAGAGGGATGGAAATAAACAGTATTCTTACAAGCATTTTTCGTTTAAAAGAACTTAGTACAGTAACCACCAAATAAGCTCTTGCATTTGGCTGCTGTACAGGAAGCTCCAAGTTATCCACCCACACATTATGGAGACGGTGGATAAGACAACAAATTTAATAATAATCATTCACAGCCAACTAACGTTATACGCTTTTTTTTAATGCAGCTGTAGCTTTTGTTCAGCTTTGCACAAATTATCTAGGAAATATTGCTTCCTATTAGACTCCAACGCTCAACACTGCATTTTGTGAGCCAAGGTGAGCTGAAAAATCATAGATAAGGGAGAGTAATAAACATAAATCCAATTTGGATAAGATTAATTCCAATTTATTAATAACTATCCACAGAGAGAATATGGACACTGCAACATTTAAAGCAAGCAACAAAGCAGCACAAACCCAAAGCCACACGTGATATTTACCAGCTTCTCGAGTCCCACTGCGGTTTGTTGGCTTGGCAGGTGGGGCAGAGGTCTGCTTGGAAGGAGATTTGCCCTTTTTTTTAGCATGTGGCACTTCATTAGTTTTATGGCTAGTTGTAGCAGCAGCAGCAGCAGCGTTTTTTGGAGGAATGGCTGCTTTTTTAGCTTTAGGCTTAGGTTTAGGAGGCGGCGGTGGTAGAGAAGGCGGAAGAGGAGAAACAGGCACGGCTGACGTTTGAAGGCCTTTCGGCTTATCTGCAAATAAGAACAGTGAACACAAGCATCTGACAAACGGACAACAAGGATAAACTAGACAAAGAAACAGATTTCTTCCAGCTGCTCTACTTTCCTGAGAATAAGGGAGCGCAGATTTCAACAGAATGTTCAGAATGGCTCTCAAAATGCAGAATCAAAAAGTTTATTTATTTATTTTTACAAAAACAATCTACCTTCGATAAAGGGAGATCAACTCTGCTAGCAGTTTGGGGCAGTAGTAGTTGTTGTTGTTGTTATTATTATTATTATTGTTGTTGTTGTTGTTGTTGTTATTTTAAAAGTCTTTTAAGCTACCCTAACTCAATTTCTCAACATTTGGTCATCAACTTGTGAAAGATGAGCAGCATTCTCATTAAATTAATAGATGAAGACAAGCATATGAAGACAAGTACTGCAAGCTACTTCTGCAGCCAGCTGCCTACAATTTGATAGTTCACATCCCACCAGGCTCAAGGTTGACTCAGCCTTCCATCCTTCTGAGGTGGGTAAAATGAGGACCCAAATTGTTGAGGGCAATATGCTGACTCTGTCAAACCACTCAGAGAGGGCTGTAAAGCACTGTAAAGCGGTATATAAGTCTAAGTGCTATTGCTATATACAGCGTGGTTAAGTACACATGGTAGAAAACATTCATTTTGCCGTAATGGCTTTCAGCAAAACAGCTCCATTTACTGGAAAGGAAAGATCATTTACAAGAAGTCCTCAACAGTTCATTTGAGACCGTTTGACATTGGCACTGAAAAACGTGACTTATGACCATTTCCGACACTTAGGACTGCTGTAGCATCCCCATGGTCATGTGATCAAAATTTGGATGCTTGAGAACCGACCCATATTTATGACAGGTGCAGTATCATAGGGTCACATGATCACCTTTTGCAACCTTCTGACAAGTCAAGTCAATGGGGAAGCCAGATTCACTTAACAATTAGTGTTACTAATTTAAGAGCTGCAATGATTCACTTAACAAACATGACAAGAAATGTCATAAAATGGGGCAAAACTCACTTAACAAATTTGTCACTTAGTAGCATAAATCCTGAGCTCAATTTTGTTCATACATTGAGGACTATCTGTATAATATAATCTTTCTGCAACAAATTCCTAGCCAAGGAAAGTTTAAGACAACTATCACTATGATAGCTTTCATTTATATTTACAATTTGGATAATTTATATATATAACTATATCTATCTTTCTAAAAATATGTTAGGAAAAGCTGATCAGATTTATAAATAAAGATCAAGGACAAACTTCTTAATTGAGTGTATCATCGATAATCATTTACCTAAAATAACCAACAAATGAAAATTTGTCAGCATTTCTTATTCTGGTTCAATAGCTTCCTTTTCATTTTTATGATTGGCTCCTATTTCATCATTAAGACTACTATTCAAACATAGAAAGCATTCCTAAGCATTTATTGTATAAGTTTTAGCAGGTTTGTTTCTAGAGCTGTTGTTTCTTTTTCCTTGTACCAGCCTATTAAGCTCTAATCACCTATGTTCTTAAAAAAAATAGAATTACTAATTGGGATGTGTGTTATTCAATGAATCACAGAACAATGGTACTGAGGGTATTCATGTCATCTGTCTGACATCAACAAACAAATGTGCAAATTATAATATATCATTATGGAAAATGAAGTAAATTGCAGCAGAAATTTGGAAAATTGCGTTGAGGTGAAAGAAAATGAGGATTTACAGTAACTGCCGTTCTGTTGTTAGTCTTTTTCAATGCATAATCTTGCATTTTGTTATGTATAAAGCTTTCCTGATATCAGCATAGATCATGTCACAGCGTCATCACATGACGTATCACGACTTTTCCCCCTTCGCTAAACCGGGTGTGGGTGTAGCCAGTGTGTCACGCAGCAGGTCCATGGGCCGCAAGTTCAACAGGCCTGGTATACATATATGTCCATGAGCAGAATTGTAGCCATGTCTTTATATCTCATTTGTCAGAGAAAAAATATTAGAAGTATACACTTTAAAAAATTAAAATGAGCAAAAAAGCACATTAACTTGCATTACTATTGGCTAAAATAGGAAAAGTTTTCATTTTCATGGATACAATTCATTTTGTAACAGATTACCTAACTGCAGCAGCTAGCAGCAAGTCCCAGAGGAAATATTTGTGCTTCTATGTACAAGACCTATTTTCACACGGCCTAAGAAAAGCTAGGATAAGACTAGTAGCTTTGTTAAGAATTATTTTATTCCATGTTAACTTCCCAAGTATACAGCAATTGCTTATTACGATTTTGAGCTTAGCCTTCTTTCATTTGAGTTCTATCTTCATATTGATTGTCTTGACACGGGTAAGGAGTAATGATAACTCATAAACGACAAGTTCGTAAGAACATGCATTAATCAACTAATTTAAGACTGGAAAAAAGGTTAGAAATTCCTTAAATAAATCAAATCCTCTTTATCCCCACCCCATCCCACCCTCCAGCTACTGTTTTCAGAAAATAGTAGTGATGGTTGTTAGGTTTCTTTTTTTAAAAAAAAAATTATTGCTATGCAGCTTTCATATTTTTATCCTATTTTATCCCAAATAATCTTGTGTGATACTATATGCTGACTTGATAAGACAGAAACTGCTCATCCCTGAACTTCACAGCTGAGTAAGACTTCAAACTTGGTTTGAACTACATCCCATAGATTCTTGTTGTGTATCACCAGAAGTTTCATGTAGTACTATAGGACAGAGTTCCCAAACCTTTCCAGCTTTGCGGTTTGGTGGGGGGGGAGAGGAGGGAGAGAGGATGGTTCTGTGTGCATGGCCGGCAAGAATACACGCAGCTCCATTTACATGCACTTGCCATTCATGCAAATGGAGCAGGTGTGCATGCACTCACCCGCTGCTCGCACAAGTGGAAATGCACGTGAGCATGGGTGTACTTGTCTGCTGTTTCCGCAGTCCGATTGCTGTTTCCTCATGGCCCACCAGTGGGCTGTGGCTCAGATGTTGGGGACCCCTGATGTAGGACAATCAGAAACCTGCTCTCGTTTTAAGACCTAGCACTTTTCCTCCCATTCCAACAGTGAACTCTGAGTTTTTAGTTTATCTGTTACTAAAAATGTCTGACTCTGAACAGAAATTAACTTTTCTTATTTCTATTTTTTCTGCACCAAATTACACATTATCCCTTGTAGTTATAAACAGGTTTGTTTTCATTTTTTCATAATATACACTGGGTGATTGTATTTTTAAAGTGGCATATACATTCTGATACATTGCATTTAAAATACCTTTTTTATCCTCCTTTTTCTCTTCAGAAACAGCTGCCTTTGCTGATAATGAACCATTGTCTTCTACATTTTTTACATTTTCTTCCTGTATGGCTTCTTCTGTAATTACTATTGTGTGACCATTAGAGATTTCATAATTCACGGTGGCATCCACATCTGAAATGAAAACAAGAATATTGGCTAGTTCTGAAGACATTACCTTCATTTATATGCAACTAAGTTGTCTTTGTTTTCATAATGGTACTGATATCTGGGATAGTACTATTCAATGCATAGCATCCTGATTAGAACCAGTTTTGCTATGCATTTCTAAACAATGTCTTGCATACTTAACATGTGTTGTGGTACTAGAACAGAGGACTCCTCTCTATATTGGGGAGAATTTAAAGAAAACTTTCACAAAGTAATCCTTCCTCCTCCCTCCCTGATATTTTTACTCCAAAATAGCTCTGGGTAATGGGTGACCATTCACAAATGTCTCCCATGATCAGTGGGGTCAAAGAAATTTCATTAAAAAAACCTAACTGATAGGAATAGGAAGATTAAAAACCTGAACAAGAGTCTGAATGTAAGGTAGAAGTGGGAGTTCAGGGGCAGAAACCCAATCTATTCCTTTACAACCCCTAAACAGTTCTCTCTTTTACAAAATCACCCCACCAATTCTCTCACTCCATTTTCTACCAGCCAAAATTCTCTCACTCAAGCCACTCACTCAGCTATTTTTTTTTCTCTGTCCCATATGAAATTCCACTGTCTTCCCGTGTTAGGTTGTTTTCTGTTGCTCCCCAGCATCCCTAATTTATCATGAGGCAGATTTCTCTCTTTCTCCCTTCCTTTGTCTTTCAGAGACCTTTGAGTCTCTACTAGCTTTTCAAGACAATCTGAGCAATTCTGAGGAGAAAAGAAAAGAGGTGGCCAAAGCTCCTGGAGTTAAAATCACTGTTTTTTCAGTATTATTTTTCAACCTAGCCCTGTATTAGATATGTGACAGTCTTATTGTCAGTCTTGACTACAAACTTTGTCAACAAACTACATACATTTTAAAACAATAGGAATAACATTTGTCATCATTCAGATTCAATATAAGGTCTATTAATCTACATTAATTGTGATCACCTTGCTCATTTATTTCCTTTAGGACACCCCTTCTTATTAGCTCCTCTCTGCTCTGCCTTGTTGATATCTTTCTTTCCAGCACTTTAAAAAAAATAGAGAAATTAAGACATTATTCAGTAAAAAAATAAACTAAGACAATAAAAAAAACAAGTAAAGGTATTTTGGCTTCCATATTTATTATTTAGCAGTATTAGAATGAGGATGAGGATCTAATTGCAAACAAGAGTTTGAAGGAAGAGTGGATAGGTCAAAAGGAAGGAGAATAACAGGAAGCAGTAGATGAATTGCTGAAAAATAAATTTGAGGAGATTAAATAGCAAAAATCAATGTATAGAACAGTATATGAAAGTACAAATATGTGTGTAATTACCTAATAAGCTATATTGGTCAGAAGATAATGCTATGAAAAGGCAGTAAGCAAGTTTATATGAGTCGATTTATACATTCTCTGTTCAAGTACAGAAGCTGCATTAATTATATTTCAAGGACATATTCTTTTCATTTGTGCTGAATATAGGTATTTCTCTCTCAGAAGATAAAATGAAAATTTAAAAGCAATATACTTCTGAAAACTAAAACATCACTTACAGCCTCATAGTTCAGGAAATTTACATCATTTACAGCCTCATGGTTCAGGAAATTCCTTTAGCTAATCAATTTCTATATCACTAGCATATGTCATAACAAATAGACAAAACATTTTTTAAAATCCAGAGCAGTGAGATAAAATTCAGGAAGATGCTCCCGATTCATTGGACTATAAAAAAGGGAAGGAAGTACAGAACAATCTGACTTGTAAGATTCTGTTATTATAGCCAATCTCAATAAAGCTAATGTTCCTGAGTTGATTTCCTAGTCTGTTCTACCTAGCAGAATTGACATGCTATAATTATAACGTCAAGAGAATATCTCCAAACTCATCCAAGGTTTGGTGATATGGGTACCACATTTTAATAATCTTGCTTTATGATAATCTATATATTGTATGATGTAGCATGATATAGCAGGAATCTGCCTACCAAGTATGGTTCTGACCAATTGGTCTAAACATTAGGGAAGGTATGTGCGGTATGATAATTGAAATTAATATTAAAAGAACAACTAAAAACACAGGAATATCGGAATATTGTAAGAGATGGCTAACATGCTATTCATAGCTTTGTGATAGCTAGTCACAAGCATCCCTTATATTTTTGCATGCTTTTTATCTTCGTTTTTAATTATTTGTCAGAACTGTCTATAATAATTTTAGTATAGTTTATAAATAAAAAGATAATACAAACTAGGAAAAATATAAAAAGTAAAGAACAGAAGTAAAAAGAGGTAAAAAAAGGAAAATACAAAAAAAAAAAAAATAAGAAAAAAGATGCATAAAAGTGATTCCCATGTCCCTCCAGGCAAGAACAGACAGCTCCAGTAGCTTAACACCTTCTCTAATATTTCAATTTTTAAAAAAACCCTTCTTCCCATATTTCATCCCTTAACAATAAACAAATTATTAAAAAATCATTCTATCTTAAACAGCAAAAGGTTATAGACGAAGAATCGATTTTACTGGATAAAACAGAGACTGATTTGAATATGGATTCAAAAATGGTTTTTTTTAAAAAAATCACACTTTTCCCCCTTTCCTTTAATTAAAATGCTGTCAGAATGTGTAGCTCATGAAAGAACTTCCAGAAGTTAACAGTTGTATAGTGACATGTTGAAAACTGCATGGAAGCTTGTGCTGATCTATACTTAAGAGTATAGCTTTTTTTCTCTTGGACAGTTTTATTAACTAGAGATTTTGTGTGTGTGTGTGTGTGTGTGGGTGGGTGGGTGTGGGTGTGGGTGTGTATATGAGAGAGAGAGAGAGAGAGAGAGAGAGAGAGAGAGAAAGAGAGAGAGAGAGAGTGTGATATGGGAAAAGTTGTTGTGGATTTGAAAATGGATTTTAGATGCCAAATTACAAGAGTGATATGGAAGAGAATGCCACAAGGGATTTACATTTGAAATTGGCTGATGTCTTAATAAGTAAAAAGTAATAAGTAATAATGACATACAAATAACAAATCAGAAGAATGCTTTGGAAAATCTTCTAACTTGGATACAAAGGGGAAGCGTTAAAACTACTAAAGTTGTTCCTGAAAGGGGATAAAGAGAGAAATGACAAGATAGCAACTTGTGGGACATTATTTTATGGGATTAAAGCTCAAGATTTTAAAAAGTAAACAAAAGAAATGTAAAGTGAATTTATTTGACCATTGTTAGTCCTCGACTTATGACCACAACTGAGCGCAAAAGTTTGGTTGCTAAGTGAAATATTTATTGAGTTTTGCACCATTTTACAACCTTTCTTGCCACAGTTTTTAAATGAATCACCACAGTTGCTAAGTTAATGACACTGTGATTAAGTGAATCCAGCTTCCCCATGGACTTTGCTTGTCAAAAGGTTGCAACAGATGGTCATATGACCCCACCTTTATGACTGCAGGCATCATAAATATGAAAACGGTCATAAGTAACTTTTTTCAGTGCCGTTGCAACTTTGAACAGTTATTAAATGAACTGTTGTAAGTCAAGGACTACCTGTATGTATCTAGTGGTTTCTGACAGCAATTAATGGAATTTCTTTTTGACCAGGACTAAATGAAAAGGCTTTTCAGATCTGTTTACAAATGGGGAAAGATTGCTGATTAGGATGGAATGATGAATTTTTATAATTTAATTATTGATAGGAGATGAGACGGAGTAAAGAAATGTCTTTATCCTGATTAAAATATTAGAAGTGGGAGTCACCCTTTATATATCTTTTCTCCCCCACCCCTAATTTTTGTATTTTCTTTTTCTACCTTCTACTTTTCATTTTCCTTACTTTTTATATTTTTCTTACTTTTTAAAAATGTTTTATCTTTATATTTATAAACTTATATATATGTATGTATGTATGCATGTTATATATTTAATATTTAAGACTTAATAAATTATGCAAGTGGCTTTTAAGCATTGTTTGGGCAGAGAGAAAGAGTGTACAAACCTCTACACATAATTTAGATTAGTATTTTGAACACTCAAAGGAGTAAAAGTACTCTGAACTCAACTCTTTTAAAATCCAGAACTGTATATATGTAACAGGATATGTACAGTATATACAGCACAGTTCTTCACCTAGTTGTACCTCTTTCTTAATAGTAAAAATATATTAAATGTGCAGTGTCTCTTGATCTCAAAAGGCAACTCTCAGGATTATTATATTCCAAACTTTGCCAATGAACTATGTTCATCTCCTCTTTCTCAGTATACCATAGAAAAGTCACTCCACCAGTGAAAATATTTATGCACAGAGCATAAATATTTATCTTAAGTTGATACATCATCACTTAAATTGTTGAGACTTAATTATATTGTAATGACACTCACACAAAAGGAGGAACATTTTTCTAAAAAGACACGAATTTACTAATGTGTTATTAAACTTACATAAAAATAAAATCTAGAGAGATTATGAGACAGTTCACCATAAGTGCACATTTGGAATATATTATTGTTTCATTTGAATTACATTAAAATAATTAGGTTCTAAAAGACTTAGCATCTGAGCTTTAATCTGTGAAGAATAATTTCCACCCAACTGTTTGATTTTTAAGGATCTTACAGCTCATTAATTGCTATAAAGAGAAAGCTGAAGTGTGGGTGGCATTCAGTGGATTAAGACACAGTATCAAAGCAATAAATCCGGAGTCAGGAGTTCAGGGTAACAAACATATTTTTTAAAGAAGTATTTTGTCACAACTACAAAGTTCATTCAAGGAGGGCAAACATGCAGGAATACAGAATGGTACAGAAGTGTTGAAGGATAGAAATGCAAGAAAATAGGTAATGTCAGGCACGTTTTTAAGAACTGGTAAAAATCATCACGAGAAGTAGGGAACAACATTGAAAGCGTTCAAATCTAAAAGGTACTATGGTAGAACTAATTGCATGGTTCTTTGCAACGCTAGCAATTAAAGATTGTCCTCAACTTACGACCATAATTGACCCCAAAATTTATCTTGCTAAGTGAGACATTTGTTAAGTGAGTTTTGCTCCATTTTATGACTTTTCTTGCCATAATTATTAAGTGAATCTAGCTTCCCCATTGACTTTGCTTGCCAGAAGGTTGTAGAAGGAGATTACATGTCCTAGGGACACTGTAACCGTCATAAATATGAGTCAGTTGTCAAGTGTCTGAATTTAGATCACATGATCATAGAGATGCTGAAATCATTGTAAGTTTGAAAAATGGTCATGTCCCTTTTTTTCAGTGTCATTGTAACTTCCAACAGTCACTAAATGAAGTGTTGTAAGTTGAGAATTACCTGTATAATCTTTTCAAGCTTCATAAAGTATTTGTCAGTATCAACAATCATACCTGCTGAGGTTTCTATAAATTTTTCACTTGTTTTCTTCTTTCGCCATTTCCATGGTTTGAAGATTTTACCAATGGTTGAAAGTTTGCCCTTTCTTTTAAAAGGAGGAGTTTGAGATCCTGGATTTGTCCCATCTGGGTTGGCAACTGATACCTTGTCTATCCCATCAACTGTATAAACAAAAAACAAATATATACATATAGACAAAATATATACAACGTGGGAGGACCACCCAAGTTTCAATTTTAAGAGTCAACCATTAATTTATATGGGAAAAATAAGACACTCCTTACAGGCATTATGGGTGGATTATTAAGGGTTTATTATTCTTAAGATCACAATTGGTTGACTCCACACATCATACAAAACCATAAACCGAGTAATGCTACCTAATTGCTTAGTTTCATACAAGAACCCAGGCAGTTTGTGATCGTGTTAATCGAAGGCCCCTTAAAATTAATTTTAAACGTAATAAACTATAACGAATACCCAATGTTAAAACTTGATATCACATACCTAAACACACGTGACTTACGACCACAATTGAGCCCCAAACTTCCATTGTTAAAAGGTAGTGAGTTTTGCACCAGTTTACAACCCAAGAAGAAACTGGACAACCATTTGTCTGAAATGGTATAGGGTCTCCTTCCAACTCTGATACTCTATGTTCCACAATTCATATTGATTATCTACATCATAGCTAAAGGATTGCCTTAATTCCTATTCATGGTAATTGGTATACATGGATTTGTGTTCTTTGTGTTCAAGATTTTATAGATTAAGGTAACTTTTTCTTTGTACAAAATGTTTGCATTTATTAAAAAATCTCACAAAAATTTATACTTGGGTTTGTCAGCAAATTTTTCCAAAATTAGTATATTTACACAGCTTTCCCTAATACCTGTGTCTATTTTCTACACACACACACACACACACACACACACACTGATTTGTTTTAACTTTTGAAGTCAGAAAGATTAGAAAGGTTCCATATTTATTACAGATAGTCCTTGACTTACAACCATAATTGAGCACAACATTTCTGTTACTAAACAAGACATTTTTAAAGTGAGTTTTGCTCCATTTTACGACCTTTCTTGCCACAGTTGTTAAGTTAGTAACATAGTTGTTAAGTGAATCCTGGCTTTCTCATTGACTTTGCTTATCAGGTCACAAAAGTAATCACATGATCCTTGAGCACTGCAACAATCATAAATATGAGTCAGTTTGCAAGCATCTTCATTTTTATCATGTGACCATGAGGATGCTGCAACGGTTGTTAAATGTGAAAAATACTTATAAGTCACTTTTCAGTGCCATTGTAACTTTGAATGGTCTCTAAGTGAACTGTTGTCAGTCGAGGATTATCTGCACTGGATTTTGTTCTAAGCATGGCAAATGCTTTTACAATTACATTAATGTTGGTCTTCTAGACCAGGGGTCCCCAACCCCTGGGCCAGGGACCAGTAGCGATCCATGGCCTGTTAGGAACTGGACCACACAGTTGGAGATGAGTGGCAGGTGATCAAGTGAATGTCATCTGTATTTGCAGTCGCTTCCCAGCTCTAGCATAACCACCTCAGCTCTATTTCACATCATCAGGCATTAGATTCTCATAAGAACATGAACAGATAACAGATAATCAGAGTTGGGAGGGACCTTGTAGGTCATCTAGTCCAACTCCCCCCCACCCAAGCAGGAGACCCTACACCATTTCTGACAAATGGCAGTCCAATCTCTTCTTGAAGGTCTCAAATGATGGTGCTCCCACAACTTCCGAGGGCAGGCTGTTCCATTGGTTGATTGTTCTCACTGTCAGAAAGTTTCTCCATATTTCCAGGTTAAATCTCTCCTTGTTCAGTTTCCATCCATTATTCCTTGTCTGGCCTACAGGCACTTTAAAAAATAGCTTGACCCCTTCCTCCCTGTGGCAGCCCCTCAAATATTGAAAGACCATATCATGTCTCCCCTGGTCCTTCCCTTCACTAGAGTAGCCATGCCCAGTTCCTGGAACCATTCTTCATGTTTTAGTTTCCAGTCCCCTCTACATGTAAAGTGTGAACTCTACCTGCAAAGTGTGCATGTGAAGGATCTAGGTTTCATACTCCTCCTCACCTACCCCCACAGTTCCATGGAAAACTTGCCTTCCATTAAACCAATCCCAGGTGCCAAAATGGTTGGGACCACTGTTTTAGATCTCATCCATTTTGAGTCCCTTCATTCCTTTTAGTATGACGTTCTTCTTGGTTCTTTATTATCTTTCAAAAATGACTCAGTCCCTCTTGCTTAAAAAAAATCACTGCATTATTATAGAGGATATTTTACAAATAAAAGCAATTAATCATGTGTGTATTTTTATTATATTCTTTTCAACCTACTTATAGATTTCCTTAATGTTACCTTATTTCTTCAGCTATTAGAGAAACACCAATTTTTAACTCTCCCACCTATCCATTTTGTTAGTTATGCTTTGATTTCATATGCAAGGTCATTAGGAAATAGAAAATTCAGTGCATTCTATTGAAAAGACTGGTTCAGATGTCATCCTCCTCCTAAATCAGTCCATTGCAGGATGACGGCCATGAAACATAATGTACCAGGCAGATATGGCACAGGTTGGATGTTTTGGTTTGTTTGATTTTTTAAGTTCCCAGATTCAGCTGCAGAAAGTCACTGGGTGGCTTTAGACTAATAATTCTCTCAGATTTACCTATCTTACAAGATTGTGGTAGGAAAATGAAGAGCCGTAGTGCTATATATGCCACCATAAACTCCTGGCAGAAAGGCAGGATATATACCTAATAAATCTCTTCATTTTGTTTGTTTCCTACTTAGAAGTGGCTCTGCGCCCCCTTCCCCCAATTAATCTCTAGTTAATAAAACTGTCAAAGAGAAAAAAAGCTATATTCTAAGTATAGATCAGCACAAGCTTCCATGCAGTTTTCAACATGTCGCTATACAACTGTTAACTTCAGGAAGTTCTTTCATGAGCTACACATTCTGACAGCATTTTAATTAAAGGAAAGGGGAAAAAGCTTGGGTATTAATGTGGGTGGTTGAACAGTAATTTCCAGATGGGGCTGCCAATGCTAGAAAATGTTAATTAAGCCTCCTGCTAGAAAAGAGATTAAAAGTGTAGGTAGTCGGGCTTGCAAACGATCCCTGACTTTTGCCTTAATATTGGGAACGTGGGTAGGGAAATGTATCATAGAGGTAAACTTCCATATATTTACTTCTTTTGACCTTGAAATATGCGAGGTTGCTCAAGATTTTTCAAGAGTTCAAAAAATGATTTCATCATGTTATCTTAACCAACTCTTTAATTTTTAGTTGTACTTATTCTACCCGTAATGATTAATTAATTTTTCTGTAATTTATTTCGATACACGGCCATCCCTATCTATGCAAACTTTGAAACAAAATCTAGCAAATATGTTTGTTTGCCTAGATAGAATTTTGTGTACAGTATTTCTTGACTGTTTTACGAATGCAATTACATTAATAATATCACATATGAGGTGCTCTCTGGAATGCAGCTGCATCTTGATCCTCAGAAAGCAGCAAGGTTTCTGTTGAAGGAAGAAGACTCAGACATTTTAAATTAAAACGATGTGGAATAATGTAACAATCCTGTTGTTTCTGCACAAGTGGAAACTGCATCTAGATTAGAAGCTGTAATTGTATATGTTTAGTGTTTGGATTTACATACTTGTCAACTTTCATAATCAAAAAAGGGAAATATTTACTGTGTATCTCAATTTCTTTTACCTCAGCAGGTGGCAGCACCTTTCTGACCTTGACTAATTTCAAAACAGCTGAGCTCAGATAAAACTTCTTATTTTAATGGGACTCCACTATGAAAAAACTAAAGGTATAGATTTTAACTGAGGAGTCAAAAGAAAGCAAGGGCAAAACCACTTCTGAAATGTTCCTGAGAATCTTACATGGATGTGTCATTGCAGTCTAGCATATCAGAGGCCTGACCTGAACAGGTAAAGGCGATGTGAAAATGAGGCATTCACTTCTTCTCTCTGACATACATTCTGTGTCTCAAACCTTTAATGGATATTCTTTATACAGGTGGAACCATTAGATTCCAATGTTTTACATTGTCTTCATTGGTTTACAGTCAGGGTAAAGGATTTTTTATTGTCTAATTCCCCATTTTGACGGGATCAGAAGCAACCTAGATGCAATAAAATTAAAACTTCCAAAGTGAACCATTGTCTGACCTTGCCTGTTCAGAGGCAGGAGCGCCATCAGTTGAAAACAAAAATTGTCCTTTTTGAATCTCTATAGCTTACATATGCCTTTTGCCTGTAGGAATCTTTACAGAGAACTACGCAGTGCAGTCCCACAGGTGTCTTACTCAGTCACAATTCAGCTTGTATCAGTCAATAAATTCCCAGATACAAGAAGAGAAAGACTCACCCTTCCTAAATTTTGCTGCAGCTTCTGATAAAAGACAAATGTTCTTCATTTCTACCATTAACCCCTCATCCAGAGGAACGTATTTGTAACCTAAAGCTCACTCTGCATGAAGCAGCATTCTTCCAATGACACTCATCAATTTCTCTGCTCTAAGTACCTAATAACCTCCTAGGGCTCTAGATATAAAGAAAGTTAGTTCCAAGCTGCAGATACGGAAGCAATTGTACAGGTAGTCCTTGACTTATGACTAGTTGTTAGTGACCATTTCAAGTTGTGATGGAGCTACCTTGGGGTTAGTTATGACCGGAACTTGAAGTTCCAATGATTGCATCCCTTGTGGTGACATGATTGAACTTCAGGGCCTTGGCAACAGGGGCACATTTACAGCCCTTTGCCCCATCCTGCATTAACTTGACTGTGTTTTACAATGGTTTTGCCGAAAATCACCACTTCCAACTTTGGCAAAACCCCGCCTGTAGAGAACCATTGGTTCGCTTAACAACTGCAGTGTTCACTTAACAACTGCCACAAAAAAAGTTCGTAAATACAGGGTCTGGCAGGGTCCATTACAGTTGTAACTCAAGGACTACCTTTATATATATTTATTTAACCATTATCAAACTGCATTTTTTCTTAATTGATTTCAAAAAGATCATATTTACAGCCATAAGAAGGTACTATTTATACCATAGAACCCAAATTGTTACCAGGAATGTTTTAAGAATAGATGCTAAAATTAAAAGAAAAAGAAATGAAATGGCTACAGGTTTGTATATATTTATATAAAAATATGTGACCAGGGCACATTTATAGGGATTAGAGGAAATAAGATAGTTTTAGCTGATGCTAGACTAGTAAGATAGAGATGGCAGGTGCCACGGAAGGCTTTTTCTGTGTTTTTAATTTTTTTGTTTGTGCATCCTTTTTACCATCATACATTAAGGTATGTCTTTCTTTTGGATAAATATAATAAATCCTGTGTTGATAAAATTGAGATTAAGTGACCAAGCCCAGAAAAGTTACTTTGGAGAGGGGATAAGTAAAACAGAATCTGGGTGGAATGTCATGTTCAAAATAAGTTTGCTGATTTCAGATATTTGAGATTTAGCATTTATGTGGGACAAGGTTTTACTGCAAGACCATACTTTGAGAAACATGGTGGTTCTGGGAAATTTGTGACAGTTGGTATGTAAGCACATAATGTTCTTAACACATTTGTATGCCCAGTTATTGCTATGATGCATCTTGTGTGAGAAGATTTTAGATTTGTGAAGTGGCACTATGCCCAAATTCTTTAAGAATCTTTTTTTTTACAAGTTGTCTTTAAACTCTCTGAGCATTTGCATAAGTCTGAAAAGTGTGCTAAATAAAAGATAAGGGCTATTCAATTACAAATCACTGTACCTTTCACAAAATACCTTGCCAAACTTAAGCTTCCCTGCATCCCACCTGGGAATGAGATCAGGGGTGGGATTCAACTGGTGTTACTACTGGTTCGGTCAGAGTGCATTTTGCACACGTGTGTGTAAAACAATTACAAAAAACATCAGCTGTGTCTCCTGGACAGCTGAAAATTTTCTGTTTTCCTGCTTTTTCAACCTCAGCTGTGCCACGCAAAGCAGCTGAAGTTTGAAAAGCAGGAAATAAAGGACAGCCAAGAGCTCGGGCGGGCAAGCCAAACAGATGACCAAAAGGTCATTGCAACGAATCGGTTCATTGTCTGCTGCTCTTCAGAGCTGCCGGTTCTATAGAACCGGGCTGAACCGGTAGCATCACACCCCTGAATGAGATCTTTCCCCATCAACTGAACTCTTTGGAATAGCGATATATAGTCCTCTCTTCTGAAAGTGGGAGTCTTTCCAATCAGGCAGTCCTTGACTTGACCACAATTGGAACTGGAATATTCCTGAAGTGATGTGGCTCTTCAGTAACTCACACCCAAATTTATGAGATTTTTTGCTGTGGTTGTTAAGTGACTCATGTGGTTGTTAAGTGAATCTGGCATTTCCCATTGATTTGTTAGAAGCTAGCTGGGAAGGTCAGAATGGCACGACACTGGGACACTATAATCCAGGACTCCCTAACTGTCTTAAATACATGCCAGTGCCCAAATGTTGATCATACAACCATGGGGATGCTGTGGGGGTTGCAAATGCAAGGACTGGTCTTAAGTCACTTTTTCAGTGCCATTTTAATGGTCATTAAATGAATGGTTGTAAGTCAAGGTCTATCTTTAGTAGGTACAAAGAGTGCCTCTGGAAGGTTAGGGGAAGTGACCAAGAGTCAACCATGGGCCCACAAGAGCCAACTTGACTTTTATGACTGCTATTCTCCACAATTGTTCAAGCAAGCCTTTTCTGTTGCAGGCAACTGTTGGCTCTTCTTTGCCACATCAATATGACTTTATTTTAATACTTCAGTGGAATTAGGAGTCTGACTGTGAAGTCATTGCTATTCCAGAATTTTAAAGGTGAACTGAACAAGGCACCAGGATGTTCCCATATGATGAACATAATTAGACAATAATTAGTCTAAAACTAATTATTGATAGAAAGGACTATAGTATTGTATTTAAGAAAGTTTTAAGTACAGTATAGATTTGAAGAGATCTCACTGTAAAAACATCTGCTTTCCAGGTATTATTAGAGTTCAAATTTACTGGAAGCAGAGGCTTTTCTCATTCATTTCTTGCAACTTGACATCAATTTGTCACATTATAAATACTTAAAATCTCATTCGCAGAATCTGTCAGTGCCAAGAAATAGCTCTATTGCAGTCTATGATAGCCACTCCATTGATTAACTCTAACTAGGCTTACAAATGCCGTGTGTGTGTGTACAAATCCCTCACACTAAAAGAGTGAAGCAATGAGGAGTTCACAACCATTCATTCAATGAGCCTGTGGGCCACTGATGCCCAGCCTTTTTCAAGCCAATGACACCCAAACTTAATACAACTAGGACAAGCATGGTAATGAGGCTAGGATAAAAACTAAATTGGATTGAGTTGAAATTAAGTTTAATTAATTTAATGAAATGCAATTCATAAGATTACTATGTACTAATATTTTTCTCCTGACATACTAAAATCACAATTCAGTGACATTTGTTGAGAGAGGCCAACTGGCCTCACAAAGCTCTGGTCTACATCTATATTCATGGCAATTAAGCAGGGCCATCATAGTCTCAGACAGTGAGTCTCTGAATAAACCAAGTCACGGCATTTAGAGACAAATGAGTGCAGGATCATCAGCTGCTGGAAGCAGAAGGAAGGAAGGAACCTGCTGCCATCACGTCTCCATTTATGTGCTCACCAAAGGCATTTAGTCAGCTGCTGCTGGCGGCAGCTACTAGAGTATATATGGCTTTGTTAGTCTAATACAACAGAGCTTTTCTTAATCCATAACAAATTGTGTTTGTATTATTTGATACGCATACATGCTCCCAAAGCATGGTTACACATATCCTGAGGCACACTAAGCAACTTAATAGATAGATTTAGTACATTTGTATTCTGTCACATTCCCACTGGGCTCTCTTTAGCTCCCCAAATCTAGAACTAGTATCTGCCGTACTCTTAGCAGGATTTTTGGAAATGGGTTGCTCTTTCTAGGGCTGAGAAAGAGGCACTTGCCTAAGATGGGACTAGAACCCAAGGTCTCCAAGATTCCAAATTAATGCCTTTAATCACTACATCAAATTGGCTGTTGGAAACATAAAAAGATCACAATTAATAAAATTCAAGAAAAAAAAAACCCTGATACCAACCAAAGTCCAAAGCAATCCAGAAAATACTCTAAAATGTATGTTAAGCTTCAAAGAACCTCTCTGGAAAAAGTCCCACCTTCAATTCTTCCCTAAGGTTGAAGTCGAGGCTAATTTAACATCCAGTGGCAAGGGCACTGAAGAGGATTGGTGCTGTTAAGGCAAGAAGCACCTCTGTGCCTTTCTCCCCTCACCTTCCAGAGTGGTCCATGTTAGATATCATTATACACTGCATAATAGTCATTTTCATCCATGCCAGGGTTTTCAACCAAATGAAGGTATTCATGTCAAAAAATACAAGTTTAAAATTATAAAATGAGTACTTAACCCTCAACTTTTAAATATTTTTATTTAGAAAATTTATATTGCTGGCTACTTGCACATGGTGACTCAACAGGACATAAAAGCACAATATAAAGAAAATAAACATAATAAAAAGTAAAAAGCCCAGGGATGGGCTTCAAAAATTTTAGCAACTGGTTCTCTGCCTGGTTGCTGGGTGGGTGTGGCCTAGTCAGCCTCCTACACCACGGTGGGGGGGGCATTTTTGCCCTTCCCGGGGTCTGGAGACCCTCTGGAGGTCGGAAACAGGCCTGTTTCTGGCCTTCCCAAACTTCCAGGAGGCCTGTTCTCGCCTTCCCCAGGCTCAGAGGGTTTTCCTTGAGCCTTCGGGAAGAAGAAACTGGCCTGTTTCCAGCCCTCCAGAGCCTCTGGGAGGGCCATTTTTCACCCTTCCTGAGACTCTGCAAAGGCCCTGCACTTACCTGGCATCCAAAACAGGTTGTGTGGGGACTCCTGGGAGGGGCGGGGTAGGGTGGGCAGGGCTAGCCAGGGGCGGGATTTGCTGGTTCACCGAACTGGCCATAAAATTAGCTACCAGTTAGCTACGGATTCGCCTGAACTAGGAAGAACTGGTAGCAGCCAACCCTGAACCCACTCCCACCCCAGCGACAACAAACATTAATACCAGCCATTTAATGGGCTCCATCCCCCTCTGGGTTCCCCAAGCCCAATGGCAGAATGTCTTCAGGGCCTTCTGAAAGTGTGTCATAGTGGAGGCCAGTCTAATTTCCAGAGGAATGATGTTCCAGAGAGAGGAAATCATGAAACAGGCCCTTCTTCTGAGTCCCGCCAGATGTATCTCTGTAGGGGACAGGACCCACAACATTCCTTGCGTCCCCGCTCTAGTAGGTTGGGTGGATGAGACTGGCAAGAGATGGTCTCTCAAACAACCTGGTCCCAAGCCATGAAGGGCTTTAAAAATGACAACCAGCACCTTGAATTGCACCTGGAAGCAAATTGGCAACCAATGCAGCTCCTGCAGGATAAATGATACATGTGCACACTGAGGTCTGCACAAAACCATGAGGGCCTCTGCATTTTGCACCAACTGGAACTTCCAGGTGCTTTTCAGGGACAGCCCCACATAGAGCTTGTTACAAAACAAATGCAAATACAAAATTAATTGCCTCAAATATTCTTCCTTTTAATAATTACTGATATACCAGCCTAAAATAAAGTTAAGGAATTGTCAATATATATATTAAAACAAAAGTAAAGCAGTGGCAAGCAAACATGAAAGATTCTATTAAATATCTTCACAAACATACCAGATATTAAAAAGTCAATATCTCAAATTCCTCTGCATTAGGAGAAGGGAGGCACTGTATGCACATAAGTACTGTGGATCAAGAAAAGCTCTTAGCCCAGCTTGTTCTACTTGATTCGATTCTTACATCATTCTTAAGTAATAATATTGTCTGTTTGGTTTTAATTTACCATTGTGGTTTGTGAACCAGTATTTATTTACTATATTATACACACCCAACCAATTGTGGTTTATTTTATAAATCCTGGTGTAAAATGGTAAGACACCAGGATTAAAACCCTAAAAAGGGGACAAATCTCAACTTTAACATATTTTAAATTAATGCACCGGCTGAGAATACATCATTTTTGGAATTTCTCCTTTACTGATTTTAGATCAGATGTGAAAGAATACAATATATCAACCGTTTCTCTGCTAGCCTAATATAACCCAAGTACATTTTTTCAGTGAAATGGCGAGCAACTTTGCCTCTCAATCATTAGCACAAACTAGTCAATATGCTTACTGAGCCATTTTGTAATTGTATATGAATTGTGTATGAAGCTTGTCTGATTTCTTATGGATTCTGCCCACTAAACAGCAGATTCTAATCTGTATACTTCTATGTAAGAGGTCAAAATTGGATTTCATGTGTAAATCCAACAGCAAACAGAGGAAATACAGTATAATAACCATCTGTCCCAAATTTAAATTTACCAATTTGCCAATCTGAAAATGATAAATTAAAATGGATAAGGTTGTGGTGTGATTTCAAAAAACAAGAATGCTTTCTGATTACAAACAAGAACGATCTTACCAAAGATGGGAATTGATGAACAATCCTTTGCTGTTAAACACCGTTTCATTAGAAAGCCATGGGTGTTAAACTAAAGATAATTTTCATTATGTATCAAATTTCAACTTCTGGCAAGCAGCTGTTTCATTGAATGCTTCAAGTGTAGAACTAACAACAGGGAATTGTGAAATAAAAGAAGGAGGGAGGATACTCCACACAAGCCTTCTCAGTTATATCCTTTATCCAATGTGCTTACAAAAAAATAATCACAATGAAAAGTAAACACTGGAAACTATAAACAAATTCAGCTATATTTTAAAAGCTTAAAAACTCAGAAAGATTATGTTCTTGACCAATCAGTCTGAATAATGACCCTCTGTGCTGACTTTATAAACTGTAATCTCATGTATCTGGTAACAGGAAAGGCTTAATTTGTGGAGTTTTAAAGTCATAATTTTATAAAATTTAGATTATAATCATACATGGATTGCAGCCAAGCAACTCTGTAAATGGCCTTCTTTTCCTCAACTCCTCTCCCTCCCAGCCAGTCATCACAAACTGTCAGAATAGCAGCTCATGAAGTCTCAAGTATACAATTTTTAGCTCAAATATACCACTTCTTTGTTTAAACAGTGAAAATACATCACTGACACTGCTACCACCTACCTAGAATACACAGAAGATAAAGCACACCATCATTTCTTAGCAGTATCTATAAATAAGAACAAATTCATAGAATAAACATTTAGGTAGCAAGAAAGAATTATATGCCATATGGGGCAGAAAACATCATTTATTTACTACAATTAAGCCTTGTCTGCAGTCTACAAGAACGAAGAATTTACTATGGTATTCTAATATTAGGAAACTTAATCTGAGTCTAGCACTCTAAGTGTGTGTCAGTATGCTGTATATATCTCCTAGTTAGGGTATAGGCAAGATTATATTAGTTTGCATAGAAAAATATATGCATAGTTAGAATAAAGCTGGACTCTAACTGCACTTGTGGCACACTTGCTAAAGTGTGCTGATTGTTCCTTACCTTACCAACAAGGAACACTCTTTCTTGGCACTATGAAATAGTTGGGATTATTTAAACTGAAAAATCTTAAATCCCCTGCAGAACCCACTTTTGATCAATGTAGGTTGAGACAGACATCCTAAGTCAATGTTGCATTTGCATTGACTGTAATAAGAAATGAAAGAGAAAAATTTTTGAATTAAAATATCAAAATTAAATCCTGCTTTAATGTGTAATATAAATTTATCCAATAGAATGATTCTTTGCCAGCTATTTGAGAACTATAGGAAAATAAGATGTGGAAGGAATATTATGTAGGTTTGCCACCTTGAGATACTTATAAATGTAATAAAGGTAGGGTAAAAATCTAATAAATAAATGTTCTGCTGTACAGATTTGATTTACTCATCTCTGGGTTATTCTGATAGGATTATAGTCCACAATGATGAAGCGACTGAGAGTAAATTATGCCAGCTACTTTCAATTCCAAAAGCCTTTACTGAATATCATAAACTGTAGGTATGACTATTGCCTGAGCTACATGGAGAACAAAAATAGTACTTGAATGCAAGTACATGCAAAGATCACTCTATACTGTACTTGCTTTCTAGAGCTCTTTAGGAGGCCAATTTCTCTTTGAAATTCCTCCCTATTATCTTTGAACACATATTGTTTAATATGATTTACAATATAAAATTAAAATAACAAACTCTCAAATTACAGCCATGTGTTCTCTTTCACTGAAACGTGTATTTTTAAAGAAACAAATGGTGCAAGAAATGGTTATTTTTATACAACCCAGGTTTAAGTTCCTTCCATTAAAATGAATGCCTTTCTAAAGGCATTTAAAAGGAGTGGTTGGTGACATTTTTTAACTTGTAAAGGCCTAACAAAGGCTTAGTCACCAGTATTTTACACAATGTAATTTCTCAAATTCTGTTCCTGTTCCTGCCCACAATCAACCATTTCTGCATTTAAGCTTTTAATTTTATTTTATTTTATTACATTATGTAGGTGATTGCTAGTATATACTTTCTCATTTAGAACATGAAAAATATAGAAAACAAAGATTAGAACAAAAGGCCTTTTTCATTTATATTTAGAAATTTAACTATAAAGCCATATTTTATACTAGAAGAGTTTTAAAACCAAAGCACTTTATATCCTTCTCTGAAAATCCATAGAATTTAATGGATGATTTAAACATAATATTTTAACATCAGCAAATACACATACTGGCTAAAAGGCAGGTGTAATTATTTTGTTAAATAGGAATAAGATATTTATTTTAATTTGTCAATCCCTTACAAAATAATAGGTATAAGTATAAACATGAGTTAGAATACAGAAAATAGGTACGATTAAAAGGGGACAATAGGACAGGGACGATAGGCACGATGGTGCACTTATGCATGCCCCTTATATCGTGGCAGGCCCTACCTGTTAAAGAAAGGAAGAAAGAAAGAAAGAAAGAAAGAAAGAAAGAAAGAAAGAAAGAAAGAAAGAAAGGAGGGAGGGAGGGAGGGAGGGAGGGAGGGAGGGAGGGAGGGAGGGAGGAAAGAAAGAAAGGAAGGAAGGAAGGAAGGAAGGAAGGAAGGAAGGAAGGAAGGAAGGAAGGAAGGAAGGAAGGAAGGAAGGAAGGAAGGAGACAGAGACAAAAGATAAAAAGAAAAGAAAACCCCCCAAATACCAGAAAGTCATACCATTTATGAAGCTGCTTCCTACTAGGGTATGTGTGTGCCTTCAAATTAGTATTGGCTCCTGACAATTTCCTGGACAAATCCGTGCAGTTTTTTTCATAACAGCTTGGAAATGGTTTGCCATTACCTGGTTCCTAGAGCTGAGAGAGAATGACTGGCCCAAGCTTACCCAGGGAGCTTCCCGCCCAAAGTGGAACTAGAATTCACACTCTCCCAGTTTGTATCCTGGTGCTTTAACCACTATGACCAAGTGGCTGTCTATCCTTTCTAGATCAATTATGATATTGTCTACCACCATTCTTTACCTGGCTGTCTCAGCTTTACAGGTAAGCAGATCAAATATTGAAACAGAGCATTAAAATGCAGCTTTAAAAAAAATTCTAAGAATGACTCCTGATCCCAATGTATTGGTATTAAACACTAAGCTGAAGACTTGTACTTAAAAACTGGGGATTAATTTTGCATAACCTTAAAAAAATTAACACTTAGGTAGGTCAGGAAGCCAAATGAATATACACGAAATTGCCTGCATGTATCCTGATTTTCCTTAATGTCAAATTGCTCACTGTTAATATTGGGGAAAAGAGGTTGAAGAAATTCATTTGTACTACAAAAACAAAACACCCACAGAAACTTATTAAAGACTGTACTAGTGCTAATATCCATAAGCCATATGGAGTCTGCCAAGCAGTTCACAGCAACAAAGTCATGTCATATAGCAATAGCACTTAGACTTATATATCTCTTCACAGTGCTTTACAGCCCTCTCTAAGCAGTCAGCATACTGCCCCCAACCATCTGGGTCCTCATTTTACTGATCTTGGAAGGATGGAAGGCTGAGTCAACCCTGAGCTAGTAAGACTCTAACTGCTGGCAGTCGGCAGTCAGCAGAAGTAGCCTGCAGTACTGCAAACTAACCACTACACCAGCACAGCTCTCGTATCTGTTGGGCAGACAGCAGAGGTAGGAAAGATGCCAGTCTGGCTTCAAACACCCTACTTTCATGCTCTGGTGGCATGAAGAAGGCAACGTGGTACACAGCTGCCGCTGCCAGGTTTAGACGATTCTATAACTGACAGTATTACATCATGACAACATGGCCTGACCACTCTCCCATATCTCTGGGGAGGGCATTTCGTGTTGAAAATGGTCCCACGTAAATCCCCTGGCATTAGGAACCTAGAGAATATCCCAAAACCTCCAATCCAGGAGTCTCAATAGTCCAGCAATCAAAAAAAAACTATATGGCTGTATGTTATCAGTAGCATGGATCTTTCCATTCTCATGATATAACATTCTGGTCAAACATCCTGACATGCACAGCGCCTTGTTCATCACCACCATCATTTCATAGTGCAACAGATAAAGGGGGAAAGCCCATGCAACACAGGTCTTGGGAAGGCAGTCTACAGAGAGGACACAACTACAAAAGAGAATATTCTCTTTTGTCAGTCAGAAGTATGTAAGATCAGAGGACTCAAGCCGCTCTCTGGATAGGGTTGAGAAACAGGACAGGCAAAAAAAAAAAGTAACCTTCCTTTTTTCTTTTGCCAGAAACAGTCATGTTACCAGCAAAGCAAAACGAATGATTTTCCTGCCTTTCCTGTTTCAGTGAAATTAACTGCTTCATTCTTCTTCCATATTAGCCACTTTGCCAGGAAAAAAAATATTCTTAAATGGTGATCTAATAGTACAATCTATCTATTTACAATCTATCTTATACCCTTTCCCTCCTAATATTTAATAGGTGATGAAGTCTATGGGATGATCGTTGTTGAAGAAATATTTTAAACCTAATCCAAAAAGAATGTTAATGCTTTTTAGCAGATTAAGTTTAAAATCTTTTTTAACAACAATATCAACAATTAATAAGTTCCTTAATAGGGGCAGAACAGGTACTTGTGGTTCTCTTTATTTTTTATTAACTGCATCACATCTCCCAATAGGACATTAATAGAAAAGACAATACAGAAAAAGTTGCTGCTTCTCTAAATATTACTGAAATCTTGGAGTGGGATGTTTCACTTCCGGAGTTTTAGTGTAGCATCAGCTGCCACCTTTGGATGTCATACATACAACATAAAATCTTATACAATTCCAGTTTATAAATGATGCTATCTATTTCCTATAGACAGCCCTGATACCTAAAGACTTCATGTCCTGTTCCTTCCCTGCTAGAACCCAAGGTTCTGAAACTTTAGATTACAATGTATTTCAGCAGAAGTCTCCTATAGTTTTCTTATAGAGCTCTGGTGGCGCAGTGGTTAAAATGCAGTACTACAGGCTACTTCTGCTGATTGCTGGCTGCCTACAAGTTGGCAGTTCAAATCTCACCAGGTTCAAGGTTGACTCAGCCTTCTATCCTTCCGAGGTGGGTAAAATGAGGACCCAGATTGTTGGGGGCAATATGCTAACTCTGTAAACCGCTTAGAGAGGACTGTGAAGCAGTATATAAATCTTATTGCTATAGTTTTCAAATTTTCAGTGGAATCCTCTGAATTATAATGGTGGAATAGTAAAATCCAATCTACTATTTCTTTACTGCAAGTAGTCCTTGCTGAATGACCATTTATTTAGCAACTATTTGAAGTTACGCTGGCACTGAATAAACGATACTTACATCCAGTCTTTGAAGTTATAGCCGCTGTCTCATCCCCATTGTCACATGATCAAAATTCAGGTGTTTGGCAGTCTCCCTGCATTTATAACTGCAGGGTGCATTTCAACTTCCACCCACCTGTCTATCTCCCTCCTCTCTCTGCCCTTTGGGATGTCCTGCATCCTATTCCTCTGTTGCCCTGCGGTCTGCCACCCGTGCATTTCATCACACCTTGCTGGGCATGCCTCCTCACTAGCAAGAAGACAACAAAGTAGGTTACTGGGAGCAGTAGGATGGCAGAACGCAGGGCAGCTCGCTCACCTTTTCATCCCAGGCCTGGCTATGTTTGTGCTAGGTCAAAGCAGCCATTTACTCATCCACCAGCAAGCTTTCGAGCTCACCCGGGTTTCACATTTTCCTGCCATCTTCCACACTAACTGGAAGCTAGCAGGAAGTCACAAGGATGGCTTAGCCCAGGCCTGTCAAACTGGTGGCCCAGAGGCATCACGCATAGGCCACGCCCACCCCACAAAGGCAGAAAATACCGCGATACGTCATGATACGATCATGTGAAGCGATCGAGTTTGACACTGGTGGCCTAGCCTAATGACTTGCTAGTCTCACTTAACAAGTACAGTGGGGCCTGCTGGATTGCTGCCACAAACTGATGTGGTTACGTGATGTCGCATTTTACAACTGCATGGCTTAGCAATGGAAATGCGAACCCCAATTACTATCATTAACTGAGGACTTAATTGTATAAATAACCAAGGGTGGGTAATACGTAACTATATAGGAATGGGGAGACAAAATATTCTGTTCAACCCTTTTGGCACCCCCTCTCTTTTGCGTGAGCCCCTCACCTAGCTGCAAATCTGATGCAGTGAACTTGCATTGAGGAATCCAAATGCTTTTAAAAAATAACCTGCTGACAGGCAACTCTGTTCCTGGGTCTTGGCTGCTTGTTTTCCCCTGCAAGTCACTGCACAGTGACAGTCATTTCACTGTCAAAAACCAACAGTTGGGATTCCTGTCTGCCAACCAGGGCACAATTGCATCAGTTTTTCTGCCTGCAGTATTAGAAAGACCGAATATTGCTTAAGGAAAACTTCAGGGGCCTCTCACATCCCCAGCGCATGCTATGTGCATTTCTTTATGCAGAAAGCAACGACATATGCTTCCATCAGAGTAGCCCTCTGCTAAAAGCAGAAGAAACCAGAACAAAGTTGGTGAGATCCATTTCAAAAGGAGACATTTTTTTTAAAAAATTAACTCTTTATGAATCTTTGGGAAAAGCTCTCATTCAGAAAGCTTGCGTCTCTTAAAAATCAGGTACAACAACACTAACAATGTTAACCACATGCGCAAGTGAAAACTCAAGAGAAAAGCAGAGATGTTGTGTAAAATGTTGTTCGTAAATATTCATTGTACAGGTAGTCCTCGATTTGCAACCACATTCATTTAGCAACCATTCGAAGCTGCATCAGCAATGAAAAAAAAAATGATTTGCAACTGGTCTTCTTCGCATACACAACTGACGGAGCATCCCCCCAGTCACGTGATCAAAATTCTGGCACTTGGCAACTGGCATGTATTTGCGATGGTTGCAGGGGACATGTAGGGTCATGTGATCATCATTTGCAACTTCCCCAGTTGGCTACCAACAAGCAAAGTCAATGGCTGAAACCAAATTCACTTAATGACCATATGATTTGCTTAATGGCAGTGACAAAACACGTTGTAAAACTGGTTGCTACTCACTTAACAACCCACACGTTTTTGCCACAGAAATTCTAGTCCCAACTGTAAATTGAGGACTACTTGCATTACCCTGCATTTACCAGGCTTATACAGGTAATCTTCGACTTACAACCACAATGGAGCCCCACATTTCTGTGGTTAAGTGAGAGACATTTGTGAAGTGAGCTTTGCCTCATTTTACGACCTTTACTTGCCACAGTTGTTAAGTGAATCACCACAGTTGACAAGTTAGTAATACGGTTGTTAAGAGAATCTGGCTTCCCCATTGTTTTTGTTAGTCAAGAATTTGCAAAAGATGATCCCGTGTCTTTGGGACACAGCCACGGTCGTATGTATGAGTCAGTTGCCAAGCATCTGAATTTTGGTCACAGGATTATGGGGATGCTACAAAGGTCGTAAATGTGAAAAACGGCCATAAGTCACTTTTTTCAGTGCCTTTGTAACTTTGAACAGTTCCTAAGTGAACTGTTGTAAGTTGAGGATTGCCTCTATGCTGTTATCAGAATACTGATAAAGGATAATTATACCAATATTAATAATTATTCTCAGCAGACATGCTTTGCATATAGTAAGATATTTGAATATAAAAGTATAGGGTGATACTTTCTGTGGATTTAATTGGAAGTTCTTCCTTTCTTTCTAATTTTAAAATACTTTTTAAAAATGCAAAAAAATCTTTGGAAAAGAACTGATTCTCACAGAAATCTTCACTTTTTCATAAAACAGATATCTTCACTTTAGTGCAACAGATGCCTACATGATCTATGCATCATATGCTGTCTAGAAATACACAGAAATTACTACCAAGGGGGATCCAAATCAGAACATTTCCAAAGGAGAGTCAATAAATAGCAATAGCACTTAGACTTATATACCGCTTCACAGTGTTTTGTAGCCCTCTCTAAGCAATTTATAGAGTCAGCATATTACCCCCAACAATCTGGGTCCTCATTTTACCCACCTCGGAAGGATGGAAGACTGAGTCAACCTTGAATGGATAGAGAAGTTTATTAAAGTCTGCATGCTTGTAAATGCCACTGACCATTCAAAAACACCACTTGCTCTCATAACACGCTTCTATTACACTGTTCTACTGGCCATTCTGAAACAGGATGTTGGACTAAAAAACATTACAAAATCATCTATCAGGGTTTTCTTATGTCCTTCATAGCTAAACCCTAATCAATATTATGCAAGTCACTGTAGCGGTATCATTACTGTACTAGAGGAGGTACTAAATAGGTCTTGTTTAATATAAACATGAATAACTAAGTATTTTCACAACCTCTCACAGCAGTAATGTGAGGGTCAATTTCATTACTTCACACAATCATTTATCTTATCTAACATGTTCTGTTTGTATTTTGAATGAACATTTACTAATACATCAACTAATATTTATCCACTTAGTCTCTGAGAATGTTTTGTCAACAATCAGCTTGAATATTTGAAAATAATAGTAACTCCTGGCTGCATTTAGGAAATTCTGTGCATATATTTGAAAGATAGATGAACTTTTTTAAGGTCAGGTACATAGTGAATATACACTGCTCAAAAAAATAAAGGGAACACAAAAATAAGACATCCTAGATCTGAATGAATGAAATATTCTTATTAAATACTTTGTTCATTACATAGTTGAATGTGCTGACAACAGAATCACACAAAATTTATCAATGGAAATCAAATTTAGCAACCCATGGAGGTCTGGATTTGGAATTACACTCAAAATTAAAGTGGAAAAAACCACTACAGGCTGATCCAACTTCGATGTAATGTCCTTAAAACAAGTCAAAATGAGTCTCAGTATTGTGTGTGGCCTCCACGTGCCTGTATGACCTCCCGACAACGCCTAGGTATGCTCCTGATGAGGTGGCGGATGGTCTCCCGAGGGATCTCCTTCCACACCTGGACTAAAGCATCCCTCAACTCCTGGACAGTCTGTGGTGCAACGTGGCGTTGGTGGATGGAGCGAGACATGATGTCCCAGATGTGCTCAATTGGATTCAGGTCTGGAGAACGGGTGGGCCAGTCCATAGCATCAATGCCTTCATCTTGCAGGAACTGCTGACACACTCCAGACACATGAGATCTAGCATTGTCATGCATTAGGAGGAACCGAGGGCCAACTGCACCAGCATATAGTCTCACAAGGGGTCTGAGGATCTCATCTCGGTACCTAACGGCAGTCAGGCTACTTCTGGCGAGCACATGGAGGGCTGTGAGGCCCCCAACCACCATTACTGACCCACTGCCAAACCAGTCATGCAGGAGGATGTTGCAGGAAGAAGAACATTCTCCACAGCGTCTCCAGACCCTGTCATGTCTGTCACATGTGCTCAGTGTGAACCTGCTTTCATCTGTGAAGAGCACAGGGTGCCAGTGTTGAATTCGCCAATCTTGGTGTTCTCTGGCAAATGCCAAACGTCCTGCACAGTGTTGGGCTGTAAGCACAACCCCCACCTGTGGACGTCGAGCCCTCATACCACCCTCATGGAGTCTGTTTCTGACAGTTTGAGCAGCCACATGCACATTTGTGGCCCGCTGGAGGTCATTTTGCAGGGCTCTGGCAGTGCTCCTCCTGTCCCTCCTTAAACAAAGGTGGAGGTAGCAGTCCTGATGCTGGGTTGTTGCCCTCCTCCGGCGTCCTCCACGTCTCCTGATGTACTAGCCTGTCTCCTGGTAGCGCCTCCGTGCTCTGGACACTACGCTGACTGACACAGCAAACCTTCTTGCCACAACTCACATTGATGTGCCATCCTGGATGAGTTGCACTACCTGAGCCACTTGTGTGGGTTGTAGACTCCGTTTCATGCTACCACTAGAGTGAAAGTACCACCAGCATTCAAAAGTGACCAAACCATCAGCCAGAAAGCATAGGATCTGAGAAGTGGTCTGTGGTCACCACCTGCAGAACCACTCCTTTATTGGGGATGTCTTGCTAATTGCCTATGCTTTCCACCTGTTGTCTATTCCATTTGCACAACAGCATGTGGATTTGATTGTCAATCAGTGTTGCTACCTAAGTGGACAGTTTGATTTCACAGAAGTATGATTGACTTGGAGTTACATTGTGTTGTTTAAGTGTTCCCTTTATTTTTTTGAGCAGTGTATATATAAAACACTAAATAATAATTCATATATTTGATTTAAATCAAAGCACTTTGAATTTTCAGAAGTCTTGATTTTAATTATATTTAGAAATGTCTTTTATATTTCTTATTTTTAACATTATTATATTTTGCTTATGTTGGTTATTGCTATTGTCTCTTACATGTGTTTGTTGAGTTTTTTTTAATCGGACCATGATATTTTAACTATAATTTATCCGTCTAAGTCAGCAAGTGCCTGTTTTGAATTGTAACAGCGCTGAAGTGAACTTGGCTCACTCAGTTGGAAAATTTTAGTCTTCTCAGAAATTCTCAGGATCTGAACAGATACAGATATACAGAGTGGCAGGTATTTTGAAGGCCTTTAAAAAAATCACTGAGGAGGCCCTGAAAATGAACTTAAACCCAATAAATATAGCAAAGCTCTGGCACAAAAAATGCCATTGAGTTAGCTCTCTCAAGTATTTATATTCTGCACTGACTAGAATGACTGGATTTTTGCAAAAGGAGCACCCTGTACCCTGCATCAAACAGGAGGATTTCACAGCCTGGTGATTTGAAAACTATTTCTCTCTCAAGAGGCCAATTGCAGGTGCTCCGAGTCAGGTGGACAATTTGTGTCACCAATTATTAAGTGCTCTATAGTGGTTGGAAAGATGAAAACCACCTCTGAAGAGGGTGAACAAAACTACTGCATACTGCATAGTGTGGTGACAAAAAACTACTGCATACTGCATCCAGTTTTGGTCACCACACTATAAAAAAGGTGTTGAGACTCTAGAAAAAGTGCAGAGAAGAATAACCCAAGATGACTAGGGGACTGGAGGCTAAAACATATGATGAACAGTTGCAACTACTCAGCATGGCTAGTCTAGTGAAGAGAAGGGCCAGGGGAAGGAAGACATGATAGCAAGTTTCCAAAATTTGAGGGGCTGCCAGAGAGAGGAGGGGAGTCAACTATTTTCCAAGGCACCTGAAGGCCAGATAAGGAATAACGGATGGAAACTGATCAAGGAGAGATTCAACCTCGAAATAAAGAGAAATGTTCTGATAGTGAGAACAATCAACCAATGGAACAGCTTGCCTTCGGACTTGTGGGAGTTTCATCACTGGCATCTTTCAAGAAGAAACTGGATTGCCACTTGTCAGAAATGATGTAGGCTCTCCTGCTTGGGCGGGGGGTTTAGACTAGGTGATCTACAGGATTCCTTCCAACTCTGTTAATCTGTCAATCAATTTATCACAGAAACTCTATTTGTTTGAGCTACATTTCACCTTATTGTTTTTCAGTTATTACTACAGGTAGTTCTCAGCTTATTTAGTAACCATTCAAAGTTACAACGGCACTGAAAAAAGTATGACCATTTTTCACACTTATGACTATTGCAGCATCTCCATGGTCATGTAATCAAAATTCAGATGCTTGGCAACTGACTTATATTTATGACGGCTGCAGTGTCCTGGAGTCATGTGATCACATTTCGCAACCTTCAAACAAGCAAAGTCAATGGAGAGGCCAGATTCCCTTAAGGACTGTGTCACTAACTTAACCACTGCAGTGATTCACTTAACAACTGTGGCAAGAAAGCTCGTAAAAATGGGGGGAAATTCACTTAACAAAAGTCTCACTTAGCAACAGAAATTTTGGGCTCAATTGTGGTGGTAAGTTCAGGACTACCTGTACTTCAGTATAAACTCATGTTAAGATTGAAAATTTCTCTGAAGAGCTACTTGGCATGCTTCACAAATCTGCTCTTGCAATTTTGCTCTACTGTTCATTTCCCTCAATTAGAGGTAGTTCTCAACTTACAACCATTCGTTTTGTGACAAAAGTTACAATAGCATTTAAAAAATTATTTATGACTGGTTTTCACACTTATAACCACTGTAGCACCCTCATGGTCACCTGATCAAAATTTGGCCATTTGGCAACTGAAATGCATTTAGGGCAGTTGGGACTGTTCTGGGGTCATGTGACCATCATCTGTAACTTTCTCAGACAGCTTCTACAAGCAAAGTCAATGGGAGAAATCGGATTTGCTTAACCACTGCATGATTCATTTAACAACTAGGGATTCACTTAACAACAGTAGCAAAAAAGATTGTAAAATGGGTAGACCAGGTTGCCCTGATAAAAAAAACACTCTTTCCTTTGGTGTAGCCAACAAATTGAAGAAAGCCTGTGGCTCAGAGATTAATACATCTACCTAATATGCAAGTAGCCTGGGTTTGAATCCCAGAAGGTTATGGCTAGCTGATGAGAGCTAAATAGCTTGAAATAGTTTCCCTTTATTTCTGTCGGTAAAACATAAATTGTGGTCATATGTCAAGGACTACCTGTTTATGACCAGCACTTCCTTCAGATGGTCAATAGAGGAAGCAGGAAATAGCAGCCAAGCAGGCCTTTGCCCATTGTCTTTTTTCACTGATACTGTTTAATTTTCACAGGGGAAATTGACCAAACTGTTGCCAATTTCACACCTGTTCCCTGTCTGGGCTTCTGAGGAGCTAGAAAACCATCAAGCCAGCATTTCCCTTACAAGAGCTGAACAAAGCAAAGTCACTACAGAAAGGCTGAAGTTCCTTCCATGGGGAAGTGGAATCATTACACCTCCCCCCTGCCCCCCCCAAACCCCAATTAATCACAAAATTACTATCGCACTGCAGGTGAGCAGGAAATAAGAGTTCTCCAACTCTGCTGACACTGTGGAAATACAGAGGTATGCAGCTGTTTTCAAACTGATGCAGAATCCTCATGGAAGAGCCCTGAGAGACCCAAGGAAACCAGTAGGGGGATTGCCACCTCATGATTCTTTATCAGAAAGTTTCCATTCCAAAATGAAAATTGAGTTTCAACTACGTAGAGAAAGAGAAATGTGCAGTAACACATTCCTTTTCACGCAGAGTTCTTCTCTGCATGACAACTGTTGCATAGAATATGGAAAATTTTAAATTTGACACCTAGTCAGTCTCAATTATTATCAGGGGGCCATTTCTCATTAGCATTTTTAATAGTTTTTTTAAATACAATTTCAAAAATTTCTTGAAACAGAAAAAAACCCTAGTTTTGCAGCTTATGCATAAGTAATAGCTGCTGACAGCATGAGATCAACTTGGTCAGCGTAAGACCAATTTCCTCTTCAGCTACATAGGAAAAACGCTCTTCCTACATTCATAAACAGGAAGTCCCTAAACCCAGAAGACTGAAGAGCAAACTAGTTCAAACGTACATTAATGCTTGATCTAAGACAATCCCTTTGTTGACTGCAAAACACAACAAACAGCAAAATTCTATGGAGTAAAACTCTTTGGCTACAGAAAAGAGGAAACAATATAGTTAGGGCCATCATCACAGCATAAGAAAACACTCTGACAAATAAAATACTTTGATTACAAAATGGCCAGTAACAGAGAATCCAACCATTATTTGGCTAGATTTTTTTTCTATTGACCAAAGAAGTACATTGGAAGTAAGATATAAATCCTTTAAAAAAATTAACTCCTTTAAAAAAATTAACTCCTTTTTTACTGCTAAATAGCACTGGAATATCCAGATATACTATCAAATGTCAGCTTTAAGGGGGAAGTTCTAGTTTGCTCTCAACAACCCCCCAAAATCCTTGAAATATATATGAAGGGCACTTACTTAATAGATATGGAATTTTTCAATGAAAGCTCTGATTCTTCTCCAACAGTCACAGTGGCTAGTAGGAATAGCAGTCAAAATTGTTAGAACTTTAAAGACAGATGGATGGAAGACTCAACTGTCCATTAGTGTTCTATAGTATCACTTCAAGAATATGAAATATGTCAGGTGTAATGTTGCATTATTATGTGTCTTCCTATCTTAATACAGGGTATCCCTCCCAACTTCTAAACTTTTAACTTTACAATCAAACCTCATAATCAATCCACAGAAATTTATGATATAAAGCATTCACATTTTATTATCTAATCCCAGCTATTTAAAAACCATACAAGTCAATTAATTAATTTGAAAACTCTCTTAAACAGCCTTTTCAAGAAACAAATCCAAACAAGGCTGAAAAGACCATTTTAGAGCCAGGTAGTCAATGCCAAAAAAACACCTTATTTTTGAACACGGCCATCTGCTTTGCTTCAGAACAGAAGAATACTCAGTCTACACAACTCTACTCTGATATTTGCAAAGAAAGTACAAACATAGACAGAGGAAGGTATCCTGAAAGCATGTAAACTATCCAGTGATCAATGGAAAAGCAATCATGCAGAGAAATAAACAACTAAAACAGTAAATTGTAGAAACCCAGTATCTTACTGTATATTGTTGTCTTGGTGAAATTTACATTCACTTTTTAAAAATATGCTCTTTAAATATGCTCTTTAAAGTAGCTCCTAATCAATCATATTTTTTTGAAGTGTGTTACCGAATGTATTTCCTCTTGGTCATTTCTTAATAACCTCTAATAAAATTTTGTTAGTAAAACAGTTCTAAACCTGTATGACTGATTATTCTTGTGACTCTCCATCCAAACGCAGAGATTTTTATAAAAGGATTGTGCTGCAATTACTGACATCTATAGAAAAAGAACAGGCACTGAGCAAATTGTGGATCTCTTCATACAGAAGAAACTGCTTGGTTGTTTTCAAATACTTGAATGCTTTATAGGTTTAATAATGCATACTAAGCACAGGTCTCTATCTAAGTAAAAAATAAAGATTTTCTTCAGCCATTTTGACTCCAGAAGATCAAGGTAGTTAAATGTTACTCTTTCTTCCTCAAGCTGAGCTGAGAGACAGTGTCTAGTTGAACATCTTCCTATAAGCTTCCGTAACAGAGTGTGGAAATGAACCAGGATCTCACAACACATTAGCCATTACACAACATCCACTGCTGCCAGAATGGCTACATAACTCAGGGGTGTCAAACTCATGGCCCCTGGGCCAGATGTGTCATGCATCTGGTTTACACAATTCCAGGAAGGCAGCGAATTCCACGTGTTATACAAAAATACCATATCACAATATCACCACTAACAGAAAACATGTTTGTTTTATGCTTTCTTAGCACCTAAGTGCATAACAGACAGATGTTCCTTTTGAAGTTTTCAACTGCCATTGGGCAATTCTTATAAATGGCAGCTACTTGTTCCCTAAAGCTTTCCAGGTGGGTACTTTTGTCAAAGATTTGCTATGCAGCTCCAGAAATTTACTGCTCTAAGGAGAACAATTAAGGTTTACGCTAATGGATCTTAACATGTTGCTGAGCCAATGATGTTGAAGAGGGACAGGAAGGAATGAGTTATACTTCCTATTCTACTGCATCTGTTAAATATCTGAAATATGCTCAAGAGAGGAATAATTTGTGAAACAACTGTAAAGCCCTAAAACCCTAAGCTGTTAAACCCTTATTCTATGAATATAACAAAGATCTATGAATGTTCACATTTCATGTGTCTTTTGAAGGAAAAAACAGCCCCTAATTGTAAAGTATTCAACTGCTCTGAGTCATAATTACTAGGAGTGTCACTGCATCTGTATTCTACAAAAAAATGAAGAAATTAATTAATAAATAGCCCACAGGAAAACAACTGCACTCTTTCTTAAACAGTGTTCTGTATAGTGTGAATTATGTTTTATACTCTTTCATAGATTCATTTGCACTATGGACACTTCTCTGAACAGAACAGACATTTACTACATTGTCTGATAGAACATATGTCTTTAAGCTGAGATATCAAAATATACTATATTAGTCAGTAATTGGAATCATACTATTGGGTAAAATGTTCCAAAATGTTAACATTTTATGTAGTATTTAAGGAACCCTTAACTTATATCTTCCATAAAGATTCTACACCGGTCTTTAGCTTTTACAATTTTCATTTTAGAAGACCCAAAAAGTGTTATATTAAAATATTTTATGGATTGCCACTGTGCTACATTATTTATCTCATCAACAATCCATTTGTTTTTATAGAACACATTAGGAAGAAAACAACAGTACACACCTAAATATTTACGCGGCTCAAAAGTGAAAGTCGAATGGTGTACAAGAGGATTAGAACTAACTAAACTTACACAAACAATACAAATACAAGATAGGAAACCACACTCGTAACAAAATAAGAATGTGTAAAAGGAGAAGTTGGGCGTGGACTGTAGGGATTTACGTGCTACAAATCTCGGCAATAAAAATGTTGTGGGTTTTTTTTTTTTTGCACCAAGCAATTCCGATTCGAAAAATACAACCAGAAACTTTAATATACAACTCTAAGAAGTCACACATAAACTTTGGGGGGGGGGGGATACAAAAAAAGCCACTATTTTCGGGAAGAACTTCATGGAAAGAAAGGGCTGCTCCTTTAAGAGAAACTCTTGCCGTGATCCCGAGAGGGATCGTCTTTTGCGAAGAATAATAAGGATGGTCTGCCTATTAAGAGATTGGCACCTCGACCATGTTGTTTCCATAAACGCCGGATTCTCTTCTAGCCACAAAAGCGCTCTCTCTCTCTCTCTCTCTCGCTGTCTCTACCTCCCGCTTGGGGGAAGGGAGAATCCGCCAAAAAGATCGCCTCCTTCTCCAGATTTCCAGCTCCACTTACCACTAGCCTCAGCCGAAAGAGTGGAGACCGAGGTCTGGCCCATCTCGCGTCCGGGAGGAGGGCCGGGATCCAGCAATCAGGCGGCTCTCTTGGTCCTCTGGTCAGGTTTCCTCTCGCACAGAAACTTCCGAGAACTCATTTCAGCTTCTCTCAGCGCTGGCTCTTAATCTTAGCAGCCGCCTCCGTGCAACTTCTGCCTGCTCTTGCCGAGCTAGTTGTAAATCCCCCTCCTCCTCCTCCTCCTGTTGCCGCTGCTGCTGCTGCTGCCGCAGCCCAACTCAAACTGTTCCTGTTCAGCCAAATGCCTGTCATTCCTTTATGCAGATTACGGGGAGGGGGCGGGAGCAAAGGTCGTGGGGAGGGAGTCCCGAATCTGGGGCAGCCACGCCGCGCCGACTGGCGGGAAGCGTCCCCCGCACAGCAGCAGTTCGCTGCAAATCTGTAATTCCTCCCAACTCCAGCACGAAGGAGGTGGCAACTTCAGGATAATGCTGAGGTAAATTGAAGAAAAGAGAAGAGGACAACTAGTAGCAAGGTGGAGGGACTCTGTTACAACGGCGATAGGTGCGCATCCATTGGATAGACCTGCAATTCTAGGTTAAGGAGTAAGAAAGCATGAATGAAGTTCTTCCTCCTAGCGCTTCGTTTGAACCGTGTGCCTTGATCTTTAAAACAGGGTCTCCAACCTTAGCAACTTTAAGGCTTGTGGACTTCAACTGCTAGAGTTCTCAGCCAGCTTTGCTGGTTGAGTTTTGCACTAGTCTTAAAGTTGCCAAGGTTGGACCCCTGCTTTAAAAAGCTCTTGCTCTCACTTTGTTTCCCAAGTTCAAAGGGTTTGGGGTTTTTTGTTTTTTGGATGGGCAGGTAGATTAGATGATCCTTCTTAGGTCCTTTTTTCTTTTCTCTCTTCACTCCCTGTTTACTATTGGAAAACTTCCCCCTCCTATTTTGCAGGATTTGTTTTTGTTTACTTACAGCTATGTTACAGCCCATACACTGATATCCTCGTGATTCAAAACAACAGCATTTTCAAAACAGCAGCCTGGATTAATTGCTTTGTGGGCTGCTTTGTGGGTGACATTTCTCTGCAGACCACCAAATTTTTCTTGCGACCACTGGTCTAGATAATATCAATATGATGATGGGTAATGAAGTAACTGCAAGCAAACAGCCAAGCTCAAAAAGCACCACTTTTGTTACTGCAGGTAGTCCTGGACTTACAATGGTCCATTTAATGACCATTCCAAGTTATTAATGACCATTCCAAGTTACAATAGCACTGAAAAAAATGACTCATGACCATTTTTCACGGTTACAACCTTTGTAGCATCCCCGTAATCATGTGATCAACATTCTGATACTTGGCAACGGGTTCATATTTATGACCATTGCTGTGTCCCGAAGGTTGTGTGGTCAGCTTTTGCAACCTTTTGATAAGTCAGTGGGAAGCCAGATTCTCTTAACAACCGGCTTACTAACTTATCAACTGCAGTGATTCACTTAACAACTGCAGCAAGAAAGGTAAAATGAGGCAAACCTCACTTAACAAATGACTCACTTAACAGAAAATTTGGGCTCAATTGTGGTCATAAGTCAAGGACAACCTGTATTTAAATATATGTGAGATGAAAAGTAGCAATTCTAATTTGTCTCCTAGTAGCAACGGAGTATAGAAAATGGATTCTTTCCAACCATTTGTTTCTGATAAGGTAAGTTTTATTTCTTTTCAGCCTTTAATGAAAACATTCAAAAGGAAATATAGTCTGAATAAATGCTTACAACCTCCACAGTAAAGACACCTTTGAACTGAGTTCAACTCCCAATGATTACATCAACATTTTCTAAGCAAAGGTAAAGATGCCCTGGCGTTCAACTCTTGATAATTATAGGGGCACATCCAGATAATGTTTCTTGGATACAAGGCAAATATAGCTTCCCAGTATTTTCTCCCATGACGTTTTTCCAGCTTTCCAACCTAACCTAATATTTCCTGTTGGCTTCCCATCCTAATCAGCCTAACATTACTAACTTTCCAAGTGTAGGAAAGTTGGCCAGATGCTGCCACCTGCTGAGACGTACAACATTATGTTCAATGTTCAAAGAATCCTTTTCAACACTCCTAAGAATTAAACATCTGCAAGAATTTTAAACGTGTCAGAACTTATTAAAAAAACAATCAAACATTAAAATACTAAGTGATTTGTATTTCCATTATCTGACAAAGAAGCATAGCAAAGTGGGAAGGTTATTAATTGTTCATAAGTGAAACCAGCACCCCCACCCCCGACCTTTTGGGTACCAGGGACCAGTTTTATGGAGAGAGGTTTTCTCGTGAACAGGAGCGGGGAATGGTTTTATGTGATGCCTGAATCCTGTGGTTGGGGCTTTGCTTGTTTGCGTGAGCCGGTTTCTGGCATACCGTAGCCTGGTGCAAGTCCACACAGACCGGAGGATGGGGACTCTGAACTAAAGTAATGTTTCATCTTCATGAATTGCCTTCTCCTTTATAAAAAAAAAAAATAACTTTTCTAAGCAAACATGGTAAGTGTTTATCCTAAACTTTTAAAAAAATATGTGCAAATGTATGTGTATATACAGAAGCAAATATATACACATACATACTTTTCATATAGTATTATTGAACTTTCCAGTTTAAATTCAACATTTTATCCAATATTTAAATATTCTGCTTTTCAACTTTTAAAACCATAGGACTGTGAAAACAGAGGATTCTACTAGGAATTCTTTTTGATAAAAAGTGTTAAGGTTGCTGTTAGCAAGCTGCAGATGGGCATTAATGTGAACCATCTGTGAAACAATTTATATGTATTTTCAAAAGCTGTATCTATCTCTCTTGGACAGAGTGAGATTTAATCCTTCTTCTTCTCTGCCCCATTAGGATTACAATTTATCAATAACTTTTGAGGTTCCTGAGAACAACACTAAGATTTTGAGGGATTTGTAAGAACTGAGATCTAGGTTTTGACAGGAGAAAAATTATTAAGTACATAATTGTATTTACATTTATATTATATTAAATATTTAACATCATAAATAAAATCCAAGCAATGAAACCCTAGCATGCCACTTTAAGAGCAACTTGCAATGTAGAAATGTAGATTTGGTTACCCTCAATTTAAGTTAATTTTTATCTCCTGGTAACTGCTAGGAGAATTGAGCTTGTGCTGGTAGATAAAAAAAATGAAATAAATAAAATAAGCAGAGCTAAATCTCATTAATATTTGGATGGAGTCCACCACAGAGAACAAGTGAGTTGGGCCAGATGGCAAAGTTGAAAAACATTTCCTAAATACAATACAAACAGTATAGAAAATAAATATGTGTTTTCCCAGGAAATTACAATGAGTTGTTCATGAGGTCACCAAGCTTGATTCAGAGGAAACTCCCCGCATACATATGCTTTCATACATGCACATATAGATTGACATTGCAGCATTAACAGTATTAACACTTCTTGTTCCTTATAAGGTTTCTAAAGAAAATTTTTAATGTCATATGATTATTATTTTTTTACAATTTAGTTGGATCTTTGCTATTTGTCATTAGTTCCAAGCAGATCACCTTAGTTCTCCTTTCATTGATAGCAACTCACCTCTTTTCTAGTTAGGGAAGAGAGATTAAGCCATTTGTAAGACAACAATTTCTATTGAAACACATCCCTCTATGTTACTATCTAGCACATGTCCTCTGATAACTCGTAATAGACTCAACTTGATTCTAATAAGAATTTTTAAAATTGGGCAATCTTGACCAGCCTATATACTGTAACAACATGCTATTTAATTAGAGAAAAATAAGTAAGAACTCTTAGGGCTTTGCTCCATTGATTAGTTAAAGTTCTCTCCATCTGTCATTCAGCCAGAAGAAATCAAAATCAGATTAAAATAAGGAGATATAATGGCAGACAGGAAGTGGGTCACTCTCAGGAAAGGTAGCACAGGGGTGAGCCTTTATTACGGATTATCTTGTGGGGATGTGAGGCGAAATGTGCTTATTTCTTTCCTCATCTTGCCTCCACAGATAGCTGATTGGAAGCTCTTTTTTCAGGCGATGGATTATGTGGATCTTTTTCCAGACTGGATTCGGGCCCAAGTCAGACCATTGAAAACTACTAGGTGATCAAGGACAAAAGCCAGACATCTGCTCTGTCACAGAGGTCAACCATGGACATGCATAGCATCAGTCCATAATAACTAATAGATGATCAGTTCACCTTGCTTTCTACAGGTTCACCTGAATATACCTCCATAACCACAGACTGGGAAATATAACTACTAGCAGAAAAGGTTTTTTTACCACTATTAATCTGTCCACAGCAATAGCATGTGTAGCGTGTCCTAGAACAGGGGTCCTCAACCACCGGGCCCAGGACCAGTACCGGTCCGTGGAACATTTTCTACTGGGCCGCCGGTTTGCTGGGTGCCGCCATCTTGTTTTGATGAGAAAGCGCTTCCGGTGAGCTTTTCCGGTTGGAAAGCGGTGTTTGAGTCCTGAAGGAATCCTCGCGCCTTAGTTTCATCGAAGGGGGGGGCGGCTTCGAACAAAACTAAGGCGTGAGGATTCTTTCAGCACCCAAGGCAAGGCGAGCCGAGCGACCGCCCCGAAGCCGTCCCGAAGCCCATCGACAAAGGTACAAAGGAGGAGTTGAAGGTGGCGGGGAGAAACGGGGGACAGCTGGCTAGCCGGTTGCTCGGCTCGCCTTGCCATGCATGCTGATGCCAGTACTGGGCCGCGGATCATTTTGTGATGCCGGTACCGGGCTGTGGCACAAAAAAGGTTGGGGGCCACTGTCCTAGAAAATGGAACTCAATGTGTCTAAGAGTACCAAAATATCTGATTATTTTTAATGCAAAAGACTCTTCAAAAGAACAATTTATTATAAGGATTAAAACTGGAAAAATTGATGGATTCAGAATACAAAAGGAAGTCAGACAAACGTGCATATAGCCCCCAGTTTTGTTCAGCATACACAGCAAATCTATTACGAGAAATGTGAGATTGGAAAAAATCATAGAATGCAAATTGGTGGTGAAGCTTCTAATGATTTGAGATAAGTAGACGACACCATTTCTCAGAGAAAAAAGAAAGTAAAAAACAGCAAAATAAATAAAGTTGAATAAATACTAAGAAAACAAAAGGTAATGGTAATTTACATGCTTACTTAACTTACAACTAAGAAAAAAATAAAGAAGATGGTCATTTTTGAATTCTTCATTTGGAGATGATTAGGTAGGGTGCCAAAGACTGCAGAAGAACCAATCACATAGCCTGAACCAAATAAAACCCAATTGTTTCCTTGAGGTGATAATTAGCAAGCAGAGATTTAGGGCATGTGATAGAAGATATTGAGGGCATGTGATAAATACAGATGGTGGACCAAAAAAGAATTAGGTAGATGGGCAGGAGAAAAGAAATTGCTAGAATGTTCCTGAAAAAGAGACAAATTATTACTAAAAACAGATCACAATGCTAGGCATTTATGCTGTTACCAGGAATAAAAGCCAACTCAATGGAATCTAACTAATTGGAACATGCATTTAGAATTTTAAATGTACTATAACAACACTCAGAAAGTGTACAATGCTCATTGAAAGCTAGTTTAGGATTCCTTTTTTGTGGTATTTAAACCTTAATTGAGCAGGAATGGGCAAGAATATAATGCTTTCCCCCGGCAAACATCTTTTTCTGTTATGAAATGCCTCTTTTTGATGCATTGCACTGCATTTTTACCTAGATTAAAAATTATTGTTCTTTGTATGCATACCGCTACAGCGCTACAAGAAAAAATGCTAATGATTTTAATAGAAGCACTGCTCATTATTTTGTGAAAAGCAACAGATTTGTAAAGCTGAAATGCCTAGGATATTATATATTCATACACTGTAAAAGTTTAGAAATACAGGGGTCCTAGAACGAAATCATTGTTACCCACGCCAGGGATGCCTTTCTAAGAAAATGGGGCGTGTAACCGTTATGCAGTTGGTAAATTATTTCCTGGATGTCCCTTTGACTTCATGCTGCAGAAAGAAATATTAAAGCCTCCTGTTTCATCAGTACTTTTATATTTTTATATATATATAAAGTCTCTGAAAATTATACTTGTCATTTCACAAAATGTGTGGCAACTGAAAGCTTTCTCTCTCTGATGGTAAATTGTGACACTTCCTATCTTGAGTGGTTTCTTTATTATAACTCTCCACAACATTAAAGCAGATATTTTCCTGACCTTTTTATTTCTCAAAAACTGTGTTAACCAACAATTTCTACTGTTTTTTTTTTAAAAATAACCATAGCTCTCTTGCTTTTTTAGCATTTGATAAACTGTATGTTGAAAGACAGCATACAAATCAATATGCTGTATATAAAATACCAAATGAAAAATGTGTGTGAAAAACAAAGATATAAATCTTTTATAACACAATTGCATAAGCACAACATTATAAATGAATAGTTGGGAGCTAATGATTACAAACAGTTGGCCTAATGTGGAGTTAAGAAAATCTGAATAGCAATAGCACTTGGACTTTTATACTGCTTTACAGTGCTTCACAGCCCACTCTAAACAGTTTACAGAGTCAGCATATTGCCCCCAATAATCTGGATCCTCATTTTACCCACCTCAAAAGGATGGAAGGGGTGAATCAACCTTGAGCTGGTCAGGATTGAACTGCTAGCAGTCGGCAGAGTTAGCCTGTAATGCTGCATTCCAATTTGTACTACCATGGCTCGTTTGTGATTTTAATCCTAATCCCATTTCTAAGGTGTATGGATTTTGCCATGTTTTAAATAATTGTTCAATCCTATAATAAAATTATGCACATCTATTAGAAGTAGGTTTATCTTAAAAATCTCAGGCACAATGATTTTTTGGGGGGACATATCCCTCTTCTTGGCCTCAACCAGCTGTTAGATCTCAAAACTGATCAGCTAAATAACCACAGCTTTTATCAGGACAATATTAGCCAGCAAACCTTGAACTGGATGAAAAAAGGAGAGAAAAGCAATGACAGGCCAATGAAATAGAACACATTTCCCCTTATCTGTGAGATATATTAAATTTTTCTTTCAAAAAAATAGATGGGATAAATGTATCAAATGAAGAAAAATACTTCAGTATTTGCAAACAGGTTCCAATTTAAGTAATTTTAGTTGGATAAAATATCTTTGCTCCAGATATTAGGGCTATGTGTGTAGCGCTTAGGATGCAGTCTCCAAAGTTTTCTTGAGTATGTGAGAATCTGAATGTGGCATATGTCTGCAGTTACAGCTTTTTTCAGGATCACACAGCAATTTATGCCTTAATCTCCAACATATTACTACAACACACCTTACTTGGGCAGTCCTTAAGGAGTATTTTAAAGCAGGGGTCGCCAACGTTTTGGACTTCAGGGACCACCAAACTCATCATTTTAAATCCCGCAGACCAGAGACCCTAGGAAACCCCGCAAAAAAGTCTATAGGAAAATTCCCCACGCCATTTTCCTACTGATTCTTTATTTGGATCGCAGGATACCATCTCCAGCTCTGTTCTCAGAGGAAAAGAGAGAGAATGAATTTTAGCTTCATGCAAGAAAAGCAGCAGAAACAGCAGAAGTCTCTCCCCCAAACTCCGCCAGAAATGAGTTTTTGTGAGACTTGTCATGCCGGTGGAGCCCCTTAGAGCAGGATGCCTTGCAGGGTCCTAAAGACTTTTTTTCTGGCAGAGTTTGGGAGAGAAAGAAAGACTTTTGCTGCTTTCCCTGCATGCAGCCAAAAGCAGAAGAAAAAAGAAGCAGCCCAGTAGCCAGGCAAGGTGCGTGGGGCGAGTGGGGCAAGTTCCCCCCTCCACCCTTTCCCCCCTTCCCTCACTATGTTGTTTGCAATGCAAGCAACACAAGCCTTGTGTTCCCATGGGTCATGTGGGTGGTGAAGCCTTGTGTTCCCGCGCAGCCAGGATTAATTGCTTTGGGGTGACATTTCTCTGCGGACCACCAAAATTTTATCGCGGACCACCAGTGGTTCCTGGCCCACTGGTTGGCGACCACTGTTTTAAAGCTCAGCTAGCGCAAGATGCAGTAATGAAAGTTTTGGTTTCCACATGTCATGTGTCACCTTTGCTCCACAAGCTGCACCAGTATGCTTCTGGATGCAATTCAAGATGTTGGTGAATATCTTTAAAACCCTCCATGGCACGGGGGCCAGGTTAATTATGGGACTGTCTCTCCCCAGTATTGTCTATCCATCCTGTTAGATCTGGCAGGTGAGGCATGTTCTAGGTTCTGTCTGTTAAAGAGTTCCATGTGATGGGACCCAGGAAGAGACCCTTTTCTGCCATAGCATTGGCTCTCTGGAATATCATCTCTCCTTCTGATTAGGTTTGCCTCTTGGCCATGCACAAGGTCTTAAAAATCTGGCTTTGCCATATAGCCTGAGGCTCTGCCGGTACAGGTAACCCCATTTTTATGGTTAATCTGAAGATGGGCTGTTATGAATGGTTCTTGCAGCGATTTGTTTTTAAAATGTTGGTTTTTTATCCTGCGTTTAATTGATAGCCATTCAGAGTAAATAAGATGTGGCCATATAATTTTATTAAATACATTTGCTATATTTCTGTCTCTATTTTGTATTCTCATAACAACTTTGGGAAGTAGGTTACACTGAGAAATAATGACTGATTCTAAATCATACTTGGTTCATGACAGTGATTATTTCAGCTTCAATTGGACTTCTATATCATACTTAGTCATAACATGGTTTGTTTTGCATGCAAACTAAGTTTGTGCCTTAGTGCAGCATTCTTATATTTAATAAAGTTTACATAGGCAAACCACAGATTTATATGTTCTGTAAACCCCATCTTATTTTTGTTAGTCCTAATCCAATGGTGTTTGTTGTCCTGGCAAATTTAGCTATAAATCAATGATGTAGGAGCAGAATACTGGACCAGAAATGCCAGCATTGTTATAATCCACTTGAACTGCTAATTAATTATGTTCTTGTGACATTCCATAAACAAGTTGATGCCACTGGGGGGAAAATATTGAGTGTTGTCCAATGTACTTTCAATAACAAAAGTGGCAACAAGAACTTTAGATAAAACTATAAAACGCAGGCAGGATGGGCCAGGAAAACATCTTGGTCCCAGGTTGTTTAAAGCTTTGGGACTGATACCAAAATCATTATTTGGCTCTGCCAAGTAATAAGCATCCCATCATTAACAGGTTTAGTTCATTACTTTAGCAAAGAGGAAGGTTTTAGTTTAGAGCAAATGTGTTGCAATTAATTGAATAAAATTGAACACTGTGCAAAGAGTTCCTGCACTCTTTAAAAATTATTTGAAATAAAAATCAGAAAACTTTAAATAATGTTTCAGTAAACAAGAAAGCATGTTGCTTTGAAGATGCTGTTGAATTAAAACCCCAAATGTTCCTTACAATTGGCAAGGATAATTGGAGCTGCTTGAAGTAATCATTCAACAATATCTGGATGCCTGTTGGCTCCCTAGCCTGCAAGCATTATAAGATACATGATATATTCTCCTTCAGAGGATAACCTGCTTAAAATAATTGTCTTAAGTTTATCTGTTTCCATTCAGTGAAATATTTCCAAATACATATTCATCGTTTGGTGCAAGTAAATCCATATTTCATTCCAACAGTGGCTTTGAAAGCCACATATTAAACTCAATGCACAAAACAGCTTCTCTTACTCCAAGAGTAAATAGGCAGTTTCTTTTGTAACCATGACGTAGGAAAGAAGGAAATCCATTGTAGTTCAACATATGGATGGCCCTGAACAAGTTAAAAAAAAGATGATAAAGCAAAATTTGGGATGCTTGAAAAATCATTTCTTTGCAGCTGGCGTTCATCCATGTCTCCTGAGACACTTCTCAATGGCTTACTAGATATCAGTATAGAAGACACAACTCCACAAAAGGGGTACTAGGATCAGGAATTCCAATTCAAACATGAAACTGGTTTCAGGATGGAGGTAGTTCTTACACAAAAGAAGTGATCTATCCCCTTGTTAATAATTCGGAGGTCACTAGTGATTAAAATAAATTTTATCTTCAATGTTCCCATTATAAACAAGTATTCTTCATCTGATTCATAGTCTTATCAAAAGCATAAATGAGAACAAAAGGTTGAGTCGTTAGTGTTTATGTACCCAAATTAGTGTCTCTAGGACTCAGTAGAACAAGCAGCTGTGTGCCAAATCACCCAGTCTTTTGTCAGAAATAATAGCTGCCCAGGAAATGATGTCAGGTAGACGACCAGTCTTTGAGGAGAATATGTTAAACAAAAAACAATCTTTCTCACTAGCTTATAATTTAGCTGCAGGGGGGGAAAAAGAGTTCATATTAATCTTTCAGCCCAAAGCAGAGTTTTTCCAAATATTTTAAGGGGGTTATGCTTTCCATGCAATACTAAAGGAAGTCGTTTATTGTAGAAGTTTTTACAGGGCTTTCCCCCCTTAACTGCAGAAACATATTTGTTTGACCATTAGAACAATAGACTTGGAGGAGTAAAGTGGCAACACAAACTGATTATGCTATACAGCAGAGGAGTTATGAAGCCAGCTGGAAAGTAAGGACAAAAGAGATATATTTCTCAACAATAACATATGGATTAACAATTGTAGATAGATGTTAAAAATGGTCTTCGTGTGTCTCATTGTCAGTATTAATCCTATAAGGTTTAGATTCATTTATCCATAGGGTGGTTACATTGCACATTTTCTTTTTTTTCCTTTTAGCAGTAAATTATGTGAAGCAATAGTGGTGGCTTGTCAGTGAGTAAAACCACACTCTATAGGGGCAGATGTACAAATTTCAATAGAACATAATATCTGTAGCTCAGGAATGAACTATAGAATCAGTGCCCTTTGAGCTTGGATGTTTGCTTGTAAACAACAGCTCAGAGTTCAACTGTAGAGTCTTCTGAGCTTGGTTGTTTGGTTGTAAAACTGGGTGTGCAAGCCATGATATATAAACAGGAGCAAATCTCACACTCACTCACACTGATATTACCTAGTTGGGTTATTAAATGTTCCCAAGCAAACAACAAGCTCAAATAGAACCAAGGACTTGGCAGATGTATGAATGTGATGCAAAAGTATTATTTAGAGCAGCCACCAAATGTTTGCCATTATGTACATTCCTTAGAGTTCTCATCCATGTATCTTCTCTTGATTCTGTCTTTGGCTATCTTTCACCATTTCATGTTCTTCACTAAAACATATGGATAGAACACATAGATTTTCATGGGAAATATTTTATTTAAATAAACTCAGTTATCCCATAAAGAGATTGTTATCCACCTTATCACTGACAATTGTTGTTAGCTATAATTGCTGATAGCAGGGGAAAAAATGTATTTTGTTCTCCAGAAGGAGTAATAGTGAAGCTGGCAAGTTAAAAGCTAAAACTTGGGCAAGATCACCTTAAAAAATATCTGAACATTACACCATAATATTTCCACTGTCATTATTGCTTTCACATGTATTTCCTTGGCTGATGAAAAACACTTCTGCTATAGATTTATCAAGACAGTCTATCTAGTCCAAACATTTGTGTCATACAGTAACCAACTGGATGCATTTGGGAAGCTCAAAGCATAAATAATTTAGATGAGGGGATAGAAGGGGAACTCATCAAATTTGCAGACGGTACCAAGCTGGGGGAAATAATCAACACTTTAGAAGATAGACTCAGGATATAGAAGGATCTTGAGAGACTTAAACATTCAGCCCTGTATAACAAAATGCAATTTAGTGATGCAAAAAGTAATGTTTTACACTTAGGCAAGGAAAACCAAATGTACAGGTGTAGAATTGGTGGTACCTGACTTAACAGCAGTAATTGTGACAAGGATCTATAAGACCTAGTGGACAACCACTTAAGTATAAGCCAGCAGAGTGCTGCAGCAATTAAAAAGTACTGCACACCTAGACTGCGTCAATAGACGGATAGTATCAAGAACACATGAAGTACTAGTACCACTTTATACAGGACTGGTAAGACTTCACTAGGAATACTGTGTCCAGTTTTGGTCATCACAATACCAAAAATATGTTGCGATTCTAGAAAGAGTACAGAGAAGAGCAACGAAGATGATTAGGGGACTGGAGGCTAAAGCATACAATGAAACTGGAAACTGAATATGTCTAGTCTAATGAAAAAAAGGATTAGGACTGACATAGCAATCTTCCAATATTTGAGGGGCTGACCCAGAGAAGAGAGGGCCAACCTGTTTTCCAAAGCACCTGAGGGCAGAGCAAAAAGTAACGGATGGGAGATTATTGAAGAGATCCAATTTAGAATTACGGAGAAATTTCCTGACAGTGAGAACAATTAATCAGCGGAATGGCTTGCCTCCAGAAGTTGTGGGTGCTTTTTAAGAAAAGATTAGACAGCTGTTTGTCTGAAATGATATAGCATCTCCTGCTTGAGTAGGTAATTGACTAGAAGATTCCTTCCAACCCTGTTATTCTGGTAACTCCTTTACACTGTTGTTTACCAGAATCCAATATTTGAGGCATTGGTGCCTATGAGCATCAGAATCATTAGCCATTGATACCTTAGTCATCTGTGAACCTATCTAATCCCCTTTCAAATCATCCAGAGTGGCTGCCATTACAGTACCACAACTGCTGTGTCTTACTTCATAATTTCCATACCCAGCTAAACCTGTATGGGTATTGTATATGGAGATGCTGCACAGGAGTAGGCAGCAAGCCAACAGAGTTATCTGTTCATGTGCAGGTATATTTTAGATCTGTGCATTGATTGGCTTCTTGCTTGCTTTATTTAAAAAGAAATCTTGATATAATCATAATACTGGGAGAACACTGTACCAAAATGAGATTAATATCATTAAGTAGAGTAGGATACCCTCCAGAGTGAGTCTTCTCCAACAATACGGGTGACATCTACCCTGCTTCTCCAACAATACGGCCTCCCCCAATAGAAAGTCCCAGCATGTTTTATAAGCATTAAATGAAATTAAGTCCCTCCCCCCAAATTAAGGCCTATATTAAAACATCTGAAATGCGGGGGAAATGGCGGGGGGGCTTGCTGTTAGGAAGTACTTTTGTTGCACACCCGGATATGGTGCTGCCTGCGTTGACCCCGATACAAAGTGCCCCACCAATACCAAGGTCAACATCCAAGCTGTTGCCGCCCGCCCGAAGATGCAAGGGGGGGGAATTAAGTCACCCCCCAAAAAGACAACCTAGCCATTTTTGGGGGGCTCAAAAAAAAATAAGACACGGCCTTATTATAGGAGAAACACGGTAGGTTTGTGGACTTCAACTCCCAGAAGTCTCAGTAATGGTTATTCTGGCTTGGGGCTACTGAGAGTTGAAGTCACTACTTAACTAAGGAAGATTAACTTAGAGCATGCAGGCAAAACCTTAATTAAGGAGTGGGTAGTAACTCCAAAAATTCTTTTGCTAGCCTGGAACCACAGCCGAGATACTTGCTCATTCCTTTGTATAGAGGGATCTACTTGACACTTCAGAATCCTTGTGAAAATATTATATACTGTATCAAATAACAGGTATTGTACTAATAAATTAAGGTCTGTTGGTATTTCCAGATCAGGCTTTAATGGAGCAAGTGCACAGTTTTATTCATGGAATTTACAGAGAAACCAGAGAACAAGGCTTTCTTGGAAATTCCTATACCGCATTTGATAACTGAAATCTTAATTACCTGAACATGTTTGTTCATAATAACAAAAAAAGAAAGCAGTAGTTGTTGCTCCTTTCAGCTATACAGGTAGTCCTTGACCTATAACAGTTCGTTTAACGAACATTCAAGTTATAATGGAACTGAAAAAAGTGACTTATGACCGTTGTTCACATTTGCAACCATTGCAACATCCCCATGGTCACATGAGCAAAATTCGAGGCAATTGACTCATATTTATGACGGTTGCAATGTCCCGGGGTCAATGTGATCACTTTTTGTGACCTTCTGACAAGCAAAGTCAATGGGGAAGCCAGATTCACTTAACAACTGTGTTACTAACTTAATCACTGCCATGATTCACTTAACAACTGTGGCAAGAAAAGTTGTAAATTGGGGCAAAGCTACCTTTAAAAATGTCTCACTTAGCAACATAAATTTTGGGCTCAATTGTGGTCGTATGTTGAGGACTACCTGTATAAGGCAGTTCAATGCTAGTTAATGGAAGTAATCCAAATGGCTGTTTCTTTGTACAAATTTGAACCAAATAAGAATCATCTAAAGACCTAAAGCTTCAATAAAATAAAGAATAAAAGCTATATATAAAATTGTTTTCCATTCATTTTCAAATAGTACTACAACTTCTGTTCAAAAAACACTGGTGTTCTTTTACTTCTATTTTCATAAGATCTCTTACAACTGGATTATATTGATATTTTTATTATATATTTTAGGATTAGGCTGGCCTGAAAGAATTTAAGACCATTATAGTAGCTTACGGCATGATAATTAAAACTAGGATAAATCAGAAGTTCTTTGTATGAAATTAGTATTTACTACTAAAGGAAGCTGGATGAGTAAAGAAAATTTTGTCTAGTCATGGCTCATTATTATGTTATTCTGTTATAATCCAGAACCAGCATATACAGAAGAAAGAAAAGTATTCTGAAACCTTAATGGATTTCAGTTTGGTCTGGCTGTCTTGTTTCAACAACCTATATTTATTGTAAAGTTAGAAATGTCCTGCTTTTGTTTATAAATATAAATTGAACTAACATTACATGCTCCTTCTGCACTTTGCTTTTATGTATGTTGAGTGCTGTGGGAATTGAATTGAAGACTAAAATGTTAAAACACATTTTTTTAAATGTAATCACTACTGAATAAAAAGGCAATTTCTTCTGAAAAAAGGTTAATATAATTACTGTGCCATTAAGTTAAACAAACATGAGATTTGCTTAGTTCAGGTGGGCAATTTTCTTACACAAAAAAACAAAAAAAGATACAATGAGTACTCAGTGACACAAAGAAATGTTGCATCACTAAGGTAAAATAATGCAATTATATTTCATTAGAAGCATCATAGTGAAAATATGAAAGAACTATTCTTGTTTAAGCACTAATCGGATATTTAATTTAAAAGTTCACTTTTTAAACTCTCCTTTCATACTTTATAGAAGTGTTATCTTAGTAAAAGATCACATTTTTAAAAATATCAGAAAGAAATGAAAGTCCACTCCTATCAACAGCTTTAAAATGCATATTTACATAAAATCATTTTAGGTGAGTGGATAGTGATGATTCTTCAAATTAGTATGATAGTTGAAAAGTATTTGAGAGTTTACATGTATGCTTTCTCCTCATCCATCTGAAGGCACAAAAGGATCCAAGTTACCCCATTCCTTTAGCAGCTTCTGAGCCATAGTTTATATCACAGTTTCCATGATATTTGCTCTTTGGAGATGGAAAACAGCCCCTAAAGGGTTACAAAAGTGAATGCTAAAAAGCTAATGTAATTTAATGATGGCCAATCATACAAACAGAAAAAGCAAACCTTCAGTACACACAGAAGATACAAATGAATTCTGTAGTTCAGCCAAGAATTAATGTTTATTTCACTTACCGGCAGTATCCATTTCCTCTTTTATCACAGAGCCAGCAAGCTGCTATTATTCCTTTTCTATTTTTCCTGTTCTGTGCTTCCTTGCTTGCTTGCTTGCTCTCTTTGCTTCCCCCTCCCCTTATAAAGCTCCTGCCAGCTTATTAGACCTTGTCTCAGTTAGTGCACACCCCGACTGTAGCAAACATTGTCAGGGAAATTTATCTCTCTCTGCGGATGACAAATAACCATTAGCTCCATTATCAGCAGACTCTGCAAGCCTATCGTAGAAATCATAAGATAGTTGAAATCCTCATGATATTCCCTGTGGGGATGCAACGGAAGAGGAGGGAGAATTTAAAATCAGCAGAACAGCAGAAGCCATTTCCCAAACTCTTTCACCTAAAACTTCCTTAAAGTAGATGCAAAAAAGTCCAAAGAGAAACTCTTGAATGGGGATAGGTATATCCTTGAATCAGGAAATGTGAAACTGCTTTTTTTAACTTCGACTTCTGAAAGCTTTCACGATTATGAGATTCTCCTAAGAAAGAAAATGATGGACTAAATTTGGGGGGGACAACAAGCGTAGGAAAGCTGACCTAGTCAAAGATTGAGTTGCACCATAATATTAAACCAGAATTGAACAAATCAAGTTGAATCAAATTCAGATTTATTTAAAGGCAGTCAATAATTGGCAAGTGAAAAACACAGATGCAAAGACCAAATACAAAAAAGAAATGCATTGGTTATAGAAAATCTAAAAGCGAAGACCTTAAAAAAGAAAAAAAATGAGCGAGGCACAATAAAACAACATACTGTAAATCATAAGATACAATTAAATAGTATCAAGATACAATAAAATAAAATAGAAATTATCACAATACTCTCAATCCAAAACTAGAACATCTGATGCTTTCTTGTGGAAACTCTGCCTATACAAACATAGCAATTCTATCAGCAATGATGGGGTTTTAATGGTGGGATTTTAAACTACCTTTACCTCAGAACAATTTTCTCTTTTTCTTAGGATGCAATAAAAAGAATGCCTGCATAAAAATTAGCATGAAAAACCAGTGGAAAAATACATGCAACAGTGTTTCTTGTTCATTCTGATGATAAGGAAAGAATCTCCTTTAAAAATATATTTCTATCTCTACACTGTTCAAAGTTACTCTGAGGGTGAGATGGATGGTATTTAAATTTGATAAACGAATAAATATCTCTCCATGACTCCACGAATAAATATCTCTCCATGACTGTATGTCCTGTATACATGTATTGCAGAGGATAAGGCACTGAAATGAGACAAATGACATTATAGATTATGAGATAACTGTTTAAGTACTGTAACCCAGGCAAAATAAAAAGAAATGTATGTTAGCTATTATAAGAAAAATGACTGAAAAACATCCACTGTGGTAAAGTCTTCTACAGGTAGTCCATAACTTATGACCACAACTGAAAACCAAATTTTTTGTTGCTAAGTGAGACATTTGTTACGTGAGTTTTACCCCATTTTACGATCTTTCTTGCCATAGCTGTTAAGTGAACCACTACAGTTCTTAAGCTAGCAACACGCTTATTAAGTGAATTGGGATTCCTCATTGACTTTGCTTGTGAGAAGGTCGCAAAAGCGAATGATATGACCCCAGGACACTGCAACTGCCATAAATATGAGCCAAATGTCTGAATTTTGATCTCATGACCATGGAGATGCTGCAATGGTCATAAGTGTGAAAAACAGTTATAAGTAGCTTTTTTCTGTGCCGTTGTAACTTTAAGCAGTCACAAAATGAATTGTTGTAAATCAAGGACTACCAGTATGTCAATCTATAAATTTAGATTAGAAGTTATGGTTACCTATATTAAAGAAGATATTTCAGATGCCAAAGCAAAGTATGAAGAAAAAAAGGAGAGTGAGGAGGTCAAGTTATTCCAAACTTGAAAACTAAGGTCAATGCCCAACTTGACTCAAAATGATTAAGGGCCTTGAGATATACACTTCATATTACTAAACAGTACATCAAATGAAAGTGACTGGTAATGCACGTATTATAATACCAAACATCATATTGTTTTTAGAAATTGAAAATACCACAGTATCTGTCCATTACAAGGTATCACAGAAAGTAAGCACTTATTTGTTTGTTTGTTTGTTTGTTTATTTATCAAATTTAGGTAAGGCCCATCTCAATTACAGAGCAACTCTGGGCAATGTATGTGTATATATGTATATGTATATGTGTGTGTGTGTGTGTGTGTGTGTATGTGTATATATATAATTTGTTTTCTTAAGTTTTCGCGGGTACTTACATGTATGGCATTCAGCTTTGTTTGGGTATTTTCCCACGTCATTGTAGTTGTGCTTTTAAAGTTGTAGCAACGTTTAAAAGCACAACTATACTCAGACGAACACAATACAGAAGCTTGATGATGGCAGATGAGATTCTGCCGAAACGTTGCTACAACTTTAAAAGCACAACTATAATGACGTGGGAAAATACCCGAACAAAGCTGAATGCCATACATGTAAGTACCTGCGAAAACTTAAGAATATATACATACATACATACATACATACATACATACATACATACATACATACATAGACAGAGAGGTCTAGGTGTGTTCGGGTCTTTTCCCATGTAAGATTAAGAGTATCTTGGCGACGTTTCAGCGAGGTCCCACTTGCCATCCTCAGGTTGGTGCTTTCTGCTTTGTGCCAGAGCAAGCAGTGTATGATAGGAGCTGCCGTCTCTCTATAAATATTGGTGGTAGTGGCTGGTGTGCTGGGCTGGTTGGCTGCGCTGCTGCCTCTTGATTGGTTGATGGAGTTGATGTTGGTATAATGGGCTGTGTGATGGCCTTGTGAGTTTTGTTGTGGAGATATCCTGGATCTTGTGCTGTAATCTCTTGGGTCGTTCGTTTTGTAGTGTTCTTTTTTCCATTAGCCTCCTGTGTTTTAACGGCTTGGGTAATGTGATGGCCTTGCAAGTTCTTTTGTTGTGGTATCCTGGGTCCTGCGTTGTGATCTCCTGGGTCGTTTGTGTTTTGATCTCTTTTCCATTAGCCTCCTGTGTTGTAACAGCTTGGGTAATGGGTTGTGTGATGACCTTGTGAGTTTTATTGCTATGGTATCCTTGGTCTTTTGCTGTGATTTCCTGGGTCATTTGCTGGGGTTGCAACCTCTTGAGTTCTTGTGGTGTAATTTCTTGAGTTTTCTGATGTGATATCCTGAGCGGGTGACTGTGATGTAGCATTCTGGGTTTTGATTTGGCTTCGACTTTGGGGTCTGGGTCTGTGTTCTTGGCATGTGTCAGCTTGTTTGGTTTTGGGATCAGGGGGTGCATATCACAATATGATATTCTACTGCTGTTTTATGATCGTTTTTTAAAAGAAAATACAATACAAAATCAAGATCAATGCAAAATATTGATCTTATCACCAAAAATAGGGGAATAAATATATTCTCAAAGTCTAAACTAAATCACCATCTATCAGTTTTAGTGAGACTTTTACCAGTTTTTGGTACCCTCATTATTAGCCATACAATCTAAATAAAATGCATAACGATTGGGAATGACTGTGGGCTTGACAGAATCGGGAGAGAACCAAAAGAGTGTTTTCTGTTATTCCTTTTCTCTTTATATATAGCAACAGATCAGTACTCCTTGATCCCACAGTCACAAACTATAGACATCAGTTTTTTAAAAAGGGCAGACGTGGATAGAGATCAGGGGTAGGATTCAAATTTTTAACAACAGGTTCTGTGGGCATGGCTTAGGTGGTGTGTGTGGCTTGGTGGTCATGTGACTGGGTGGACATGGCATGATGGTCATGTTATTGGCTGGGCGTAGCCAACTCAATATCACTCACATCGAGGCACGCATCTCCTCGCTTGGTCTCTCATGATTGTGGGGATGCTACAACAGTCCTAAATGTGAAAAATGGTCATAAGTCACTTTTTTCAGTGCCATTGTAACTTTGAATGGTCACTCCACACAAGCAAAGTACCAGCAAAGGAGGGGGAAAAAACTCCAGAGACGTTCCAGAGACAGGAAGTCTAGTCCTGCCAAGAATATAATAAGGGTTAACGGAGAGGCAGTTTCTGTAAGCAACACCAAAATGTTTCCTTCCTGCCTTCCTTACAGGATTACGCCAGTAATTTCTTCTAACAACCGGTTCTCCGAACTGCTTAGAATGTTAACAACCAGTTCTAACAAATAGGTTTGAACTGGTAGAATCCCACGGCTGATAGAGATACTTCCTGAAACACGCCCCCCCAAACAAATAAACAAACCCACCTTCTCAGGATTTTTGTTTAATCGTGTTTCTAAAAAAAAAATAAGATAGGATTTGCCTCAAACGTTTTTCAGGAAAAAAATAGCGAAGGAGGAATAATTAATATCCAAGCTACCACTTTGGAGACAAGAATGAAAAGCAATGTTAAAGAACCCAGAAATTTTAGAGATTCCCTTCTTTAGAAATGGGAAGGATTATGTGCTATTTTAGGGATAGAATTTCATTAACAGGTATGTCTGGGCTTGTGCCAAGTTTCTTGCATTAGCATTTACACACACGCACGCAAGAGAGAGACACGAGGCAGAGTTTTTAGTGGTCTCAGTACTTGATTGTTTGCAGATATTTCATTATTCAACCAGTTAACAACATCACACTGATTATGATTTGTTGCATCTGTAAGAAAAAATACAGCAAAAAGTTGTACTCAAGCTTACATGTATATGAAATTACTTTTTCCAGCACTAAAAAGAGTGGTTTTACAACCACAATATTTTTCCAACAAGTCTTTATTTTCAACATCATACATTAGCAATAAAATAGGTTCAATGACAATTCACTTCTCAAATTTCCCCATGGAACTGCATGTATCTTGTAATTTACAGATTAGAGTGACCATAGATTTGAAAGGGCTAGACTGAATAATATAAATCTAGACCCTTGAGTCTGTCAGTAGGCAAAAGAAACAATAACAATAACAACAAAAACCAGACAAGGTACAAAGTCACAATGCAGTACACCAAAGTTTGAATAACTAGTGTTGTTAAAAGAGTGTTGTTAAAAACAAACAAACCAGACTCTCAAAAAGCTTGGAAATATTTAATTTCAAAGCTATGCCTGCTGGATGGAATACATGAGGACAAAAAGGAGAACATGATCTCATTTGCTGGACATCTAGTAACCTTCATGTTGAAGATATAAAGAAAGAAGGGAAATGTTAAATCTAAGCCAATTTCCTTGACTCTTGTACTCATCATGATCCCATGTCAGATGGAAGCACAATAGATATAAAAAACAGAGGGAAAGGACCATTTATGCATCTTTGTAGCTGTAAAAATTGTTGACAATACTGTAAATCATGACAGAATAAGACTACCGTATTTTTCACACTATAAGATGCACAGGACCATATGCTGCACATTAACTTTAGAGGAGGAAAACAAGAAAAAAATTCAGCAGCATCAGCAGCAAACAGCGGCGATCGGCGGCAGCAGTGATCTCCGCCACCTAGAACAGCTGATCAGCAGTATTCCGGGAGGCCAATCCAACTGCCAATCAGCTGCTCGGCAGTGAAGGCTCCAACTGTCAGGTTTCCAAGTGGTGAAGTCCATTTAAAAAGAAATGAATAAAGTCCATCTTCCAAGACAATTTATTTTATTTAGAAAAGCATCAAATGGGCAAAATCCATGGTAATTCTGGATCTGACACAATCCAGAATTACCCCACAATATTAAAAGTTAGAAACATCCACCAAAAGTCACATTCTCCAACAGAAGTAATTCAACGTTGCTTGATGTCATAAATCTCCACCTCAAGGGGCCTAAGCATGGACAGCTCGTTTTCCCACGGGAAGAATCACCTAGCCAAAACAATTCTCTCTATCCTCTCCTCCCCGCTTAGAAATGTGGCAAGCCCAAACCCCTTCCCCCCATGACTGCCACTGAGAACGTAAGAAAAAGAATATATACTAAGCCTAACTAAAATGGCTACACATATGTCAATTTTGGGCTTAACAGCAGCGTTCCCCAGCTGTGGTGAATGGCGGCTGCGGCAAATGCCACTGCCACCGTGCCACACCAACCCCCTTCCCCCCCACTGCAATATTCATTCTAAAAGATGCACAGACATTTCCACCCAGTCTTGGGGGGGGGGAATGCATCTTATAGGGTGAAAAATATGGTAATTAATTAATGCTAAAATAAATTACCCCAGCTATATGTGAAAGCCAATAAACGTTTTCAACATATGAAGCCCTAGTTTCTTTTCTTGTCTTTTTGGCTGATAGATAAGGGCATATCTCTATTAATAAAAAGGGCTTTCTTAAGTGAATTATGAATTCCAAAGCACTAGCATCTTTAGGACTTAGAAGATTGCCAAGAAATGCTTAACAGGAATCTTGGGATCTCTTTAAGATTTTCTTCTGCATATCCATTAACTCAGCGCTAAATTTCCTAACCTTAGATCTCTTCTGTTGGAAGCCACCCTGTGAACATTACTGATTTCCTAAGCCCCAGAATTATGCCTGTACTGGCTTTAAACTTTTATTTAAGTAGCAAAAGAATGCAGTCATACAGTTGCATTATGTATTTCCTTGTAATTAAATTCTATGTACTTTAGTAGAGCTTATTCACGTGTGAAGAGAGTTCTATTTCAAGCATTTAAAGATTTAAATTTGCTTTTTATACAGACTCTGGAAAGCTCTCATAGTACTATTGCCTTTCTACTTTAATCATTGTTTTTTTTTCTTTTGTATCTTTCTTTAACTGCAAAGCCAAAATAAAAATGTCAGTAAATATCAGCATAAAGGGATGACATATCATAACTGTAGATTTTTCTGCATATATATGAAACAAAAATAGCAAGCGTGCTAAAGTAAATATAAGCTATAATTCAGATAATTTTTGAAATATAGACAATAAAAGACAACTATTACAAATTTATTGCCTTTTTGGAAATTATTGATAGGGTTTTTTCAACAAAGAATGTTGTCATTTATTGGTTGCATTTTTATCATTTTTCACCTATTATATTTTATGGTAGCTTCCTTATATACAGTGTATATTTCTTTTTGTTTTATTCCATGGATGTTTTAATGTAATTCGATAAGACCACAAGCTGCTAAAAGTCTTTTTTGACTGTATTAGGAGGAACTCAAAATAAATGAATGCATATATCCATCTTGTGCATGATGCATGAAATTGCTATATACTGTACTATTGGAGGGCAAACACATTATAACATTGTACCAGAACTTTTGAAATGACGTATGTACTTTGAGCATGTGAACATTATGTGTGGAAAAGAGAGAATTTTTTTTTTCACAAACAGAAAAGATAGGCACAGAAGATTGTTAATTGATATTGCCAGAGCTGGGTGATGCTAAAAAAGAAAGAATCTTAAGTTGCTCTAGGAACAAATATTGGCCATATTGTACCTGACATCAAGATCTCAGAGTCAATTCCATTTGTCACTGTTTCTTCATACCATTAAGGGGTAATCTAATGTGAGGCCCTGCTAAGTGAATATTGGTGATTCTGTTAAGTATTCTGAAATTGTGATTAACTCACTAGCAAGCTGCAATGCAGGTACTATTATTGTTTTGAAGTCTTTGGCAATGATGCAAAATGCACTACATTATAGGGGGTGGGAGACAAAAAGCATATTGCTTATTACAGTTTTTTTTTTCCCACCTGGCTGCTCACCATTCACAGCATGCCACAGGATTCTCTCTATTTCTGAAGTGATCACAAGTCAATGCTGTTTAGATGACGTGTTCCTAGGGTAGTAATCAGGCTAATAATCCACTGTATTCCTTGTTTTTTCCTTCACAATAGCATCCATTAGGACTTGTACTTTAACTACTTGTTTGAAGTGAAACTGAAGATACTGTAATTAGCACTGTAACACCCAAGTTTATATTAAGACCCTGAATGTAACGGGGGAAGTAATATAACTACTTTACCCCCAAGATACAATTTTCAGAAGGAGCATCTGCTTCAGGAGAAAACTGAGGCATCCCGGGACATAGGAATTCCCAGTGATGCCAAGGCAAGTTAAATAATACGCCAGAAATTTATTTAAGACATTTTTACTAAAGCAAGAACATAGAATGGGTGTGTGTTGTGTATACTACAAGTTGAAGTGTTTAATAATAAAACTAAAAACATCCTGGCAATCTCAAATATTATAACAAGTTTAAATTTCAGTTTTATCCCATGTGCAATATGATAAAGTGTTTTAAAGAAATAGGGGAGACCAAGATAATTTGATAAATAAATAAACACATATAGAACATTTCTACCGTTGTAGAATTCTACAATTACCAAAATAAGTCATATTTGTAGAATAGCTATTGAGAACATGCCTTCATTTCCTGACTTTTTTGACACTTTTCCATTTTGTTTCATTTTTTCAGAACTTTTTGACACTTTAACCTTTTTTCTTGCTTTCTCTTGATCCAGATAACCAGCAATTGATCCTTTGATTTCATCACTGAATAACATTTTTACAATGTTCCATTGGCAGTTTCCCTTCTCAGAAAAAAAAGTCTTTAAATATTCTAATCATAATCCATCTGGATCTCTGGCTGATTGTGCAACAGACCACAATAATAATAATTCCTAACAATAATAAGCATCAAACATCCACATCATTCCAGGTCCTTGGAAAGGACTCGATAGATAGATAAAAATGCCAAATTGGGTCTGAACATCTGGCTGACAATGTGATGGAACCATATAATAATATAGCAACAATGGTGCAATAAATACCATTTGCCTGCAAACAAGATCTGGTGGGAAGTTCTTGCAAAATAGACAAAGTCATAAAAAAATGGATAAGCTAAAATTTCTGGGATATAACACCCGAGAGTTAACAATTGTTGGTAAGAAAGAAAAAAAAACTAGATAGTGGACTTGGCAATACCTGGGGACTGCAGAATAGAAGAGGAAGAACTGGAGTAAATGACAAAGTACCCAAATAAAAAGATGACTGTGGCAAAAGAAAGCAAAGATAATAGTAAAAGGCACCTTGGGTGCAATCCCATCTGAACCAACACTTGAACACAATCAGCATTGACAAAACCACCAGCAGACAATTGTAAAAGACAGCTTTACTTGGAACTGCTTACATCCTGTGTCAATCGCTTTAATACCATGAAACAACATCTATCTATCCCAGGTCTTGAGAAGGATTCAGTGGGTAGATAAAAATGACCAATCCATTTTAAACTTCTCACTGATTATGCAACAGATCTTTATAATAATAATCCCTCAGGGAGGCACTACCTTGATGTGATTGTGGGACTTGCATACTCTGAGGAAGATGAGAGCTATGCCAGAGGTTCAACTGTTTGGACAGAACTCATCAGGAAAGCCAGATGAAGAGTGTCTCCTCAATAAGCAATATGACAAAATGTAATTTACTGAAACCCTTACTAGGTTGGGAAAACAAAGAAGTTCTGCTATTATAAATTAAGCCCAGTAAGAAGATATCTGAAAAGAATGCACCAGTTCTGGAAGGAACAACATCCAGGATCCAAAATTACAGAACAAAGGCTAGTAGATCAGCATTGATTTATAATATGAAATAAAGTATTCACAGAAGCAGACTTGGAAGAACTGCAAAGGTCTATCTAGGGCAAAGAAATCAAAGCCTTGCCAGTAGTAGCTCAAACTGTAGAGGTAAAGCAGGAGGCGTTGAAAGTAGAAGAATCCAGCAGAGATATAGAATTGTTTTCATTTGAAAACTGTCACCCTCTTCTCTGCCTCAGAAAGAACAAAGCCCTCCAAATAAAGAAGTAGAAGAATTGAAACAAAGAACTGAAACGAAGTATAAGAAGCCAACATAGCTATTTAAGTTGTTTTCATTCTCAAACCAGACATCATTCCTTCTGCCTTCTCCTCAGAAACAACATTAACTAAACAAAGAAGAATTGAAACAAAGAATACCTGAACATCCAAAACAGTGTATAAACAACAGAATAAGGTTCCCTGTGTTGAAATTTGTTCCAAAGAAACAGTCAGCAGAAGTAATTAAGCATGCCATTACTATAATATCAAATATAAGCACCAGTTCATTGCAAAAAAACAAACCAACTAATGTAAAGCATGACTGCAGTTATAATTGAATACCTGAGATGCTGAATCAGCAAAAAAATAAATAAAATCCAAGCAGTGCATCATCTAAATGGAAGATGAAGCTGGAAAATAAGATCAGCAGGCTAAGATCAGATGCAAGCAGTTTAGAACAGATGAAATAAAAGAACCTGAAAAACCAGACTACTTTATCAAGAAATATCACCTAGAAACTAGGAAGATTAAGGAAGCATTGGAAATAAGAAAGCAGAACATAACTGCTATAGTCAGGAAGATCAGAAGATATGAAGCTTAAATTGCAGATTATAGGCAAAATCTCCAATTTCAGAAATGTTTCCATCAATCCATCAGTGGAGAGACTGCAATGATATTAACTTATATTAACACAACTGAAAAAGCCCAGAAATATTTCACAAGAAGAGTTCTCCGCTCCTCTACTCATTGCAGAATACCTTATGCCACCAGACTTGAAACTCTAGACCTAGAAAACCTAGAACTACGCCACCTCCGGTCCAATCTAAATATAGTATATAAAATCATACATTGCAATGTCCTACCTGCAAATGAATACTTCAGCTTCAATCATAACAATACAAGAGCACACAATAGATACAAACTCAAGATAAACCGCACCAAACTTGACTGCAGAAAATAGGACTTCAGCAACAGATTGGTCAATGTCTGGAATACTCTACCTGACTCTGTGGTTTCTTCCCCAAACCCCAAAAACTTTAACCTTAGACTGTCTACTATTGACCTCACCCCCTTCCTAAGAGGCCTGTAGGGGGCATGCATAAGTGCACCTATTGTGCCTACCGTCCCTGTCCTATTGTTTTTTATTTTTCTTATAAGTATCTATCTCATGTATTTAAAACTATATTTATTCTTATACCTGTATCTTGTAAGCGATTGACAAATCAAATAAATACTAAAATATTAAATACTAAATGAACCAGTCAGCACTACACAAAGAAAAAACAGTGCAGTTCTGGGCTCAATGATTGGACTACCCAAAGAAATACAAGAATGCAGCTTGAATAATGGAGGTGGATAAGAATAAAAAAGAAGTTTTTTGTGAAGGAGACTATAATTTTTTTAAAAAAATTAAAACCATAATAATATAATAAACTGCAAAGAGCTGAAGAAGCAGTGAATCACCTAATTAACCACTGCAAAAAGATTGCACAGACTGACCCAAGCAATGGCATGGCAAAATAGCAACTATGGTACATTGGAAAATCTGCAAGACATATAATTTGCCTGCAAGCCAGAACTGGTGAGACCATGAAGTAGAGAAAGTCATAGAAAATGAAGAAGCTAAAGTATTCCGGGACATAACACCCAGGACATAACATTTGTTGATAAGAAAAACAAAAAAAGTCTGGATAATGGAGATGGCAATACTTGGAGACAGCAGAAGAAAAGAGGAGGAACTGAAGAAAATTAGAAAATACAAAGACCGGCAAATAGAAGTAGAATGCCTGTAACAAAAGAAAGCAAAGTTAGTACTAACAAGCACCTTGGGTGCAATCTCAAAACATCTGGCACACCACTTGAACACCAGCGGCACTGACAAAAATCACCAGTCAATTGCAAAAGGCAGCCTTAATTGGAACAATCCACTTCTCTTCTCCCTATATACCAATGACTACATCTCAAACGATCCATCTGTTAAAATACTGAAGTTTGTTGATGACACAACAGTGATTGGTCTCATTCGAGACAACAATGAATCTGCATAGAGACAGGAGGTTATACAACTTGCCTCATGGTGTAACCAGAACAATCTGGAACTGAACACACTCAAAACCGTAGAAATGGTGGTAGACTTTAGAAGAAACCCTCCCATACTTCCACCTCTTACAATACTAGACAACACCGTATCAACAGTAGAGACCTTCAAATTTCTAGGTTCTACTATATCACATGACCTAAAATGGATGCCTAGCATCAAAAAAGCACAACAAAGAATGTTCTTTCAACTCAGAAAGCTCAAACTGCCCAAGGAGCTGCTGATACAGTTCTACAGAGGAATTATTGAGTCTATCATCTGCATCTCTATAACTGTCTGGTTTCGTTCTGCAACCCAACAGGACAGACACAGAGTTCAGAGGATAATTAGGACTGCAGAAAAAACAATTACTACCCATCTGCCTTCAGTCGAGGACCTGTATACTGCACGAGTCAAAAAGAGGGCTGTGAAAATATTTACAGACCCCTCACATCCTGGACATAAACTGTTTCAACTCCTTCCCTCAAAACGATGCTATAGAGCACTGCACAACAGAACAACTAGACACAAGAACAGTTTTTTCCTGAAATCCATCACTCTGCTAAACAAATAATTCCCTCAACACTGTTCAACTATTTACAAAGTGTGCACTACTATTACTGTTAATCATCTCATTACTCCTTATCACCCATCCCCTCCCACTTGTGATTGTAGGACTGTAACTTTGTCGCTTGTATCCTTACGATTTATATTGACGGTTTCCTAGTATGATTTGATTGTTGATTGTATCCTACCACTATCATTAAGTGTTGTACGTTATGATTCTTGATTCTTAACGAATGTATCTTTTCTTTATGTATACTGAGAGTATTTACACCAAGACAAATTCCTTGTGTGTCCAATCACACTTGGCCAATAAAGTATTCTATTCTATTCTATTCTATTCTATTCTATTCTATTCTATTCTATTCTATTCTATTCTATTCCATTCCATTCCATTCCATTCTATTCTGTGATGATACCTTTAACACCATCAAAAAACATCTGCCAATTCCAGGTCTTGCAAAAGATTAGATAGGTGCCAAATACAGTTTAAACATCTGGCTGTCTGAGCCACGAACCATAATAACAATAATACAGCACTTTGGCCATTTTAAAAGATGGGAGAACATTTTTGGCAACAAATATTCTTGGCAAATATTTGTTCAATCTGAACCTTGATGGATACACTTTCAAAGGGACTTGTGCTTAGATCTGGCTGGCAGAATATATATTGGCATCACAGGCAGACAATAATGGCCAAGCTTACTGAAGAACATGAAGTTAACAAATCTTTTGCCAACCCTAGGATATAAGGTGGAGCTATAAAGGTGTCCACAGTGAGTGGTTAAAAGAAAAAAAGTTGAGCTTTGATTACACTGTCATGTCACCTTTCACTTTTTTAAACTATATCTTACAGACATCCCAGGGTGGCAATGTAATAATGCAAACTTGCTTGTAAGGAAGTTTTAAGTGACAAGTTATTTTAAACCTTTGAACCTACATATCTAAATATAAAAGGGAACATATTAGAAAAAGCAAAATACCAGGAAACAAAAGGAAGGGAAGCAACAATCAGGTATACCAAATCCAAAACAAAATCAGCTTAGTTAAAAAAGTTATTTTTATCTGCTGGAATAAAATCTTGGATTTCAGAATATGGCCAGAGTTCATTACAGGGGAAAATAGTTGGAGAAGGATTATTCAAAACTGAAGATGGTGATCTGGGTCCAGATTCCTTGGCTGTGATGTATCCTGAGTACAGGTAGTCCTCAATTTACAACAGTTTATTTAGTGACCGTTTAAAGTTACAACAGCACTGAAAAATGTAATTTATGACTATTTTTCACAGTTATAACTATTTGTAGCATCCAGGGGTGGGATTCTACAGGTTCACACCTATTCACTAGAACCGGTTGTTTACATTCTAAGCAGTTCAGAGAATCAGTTGTTATAAGAAATTACTGGCCTAATCCTGTAAGGAAGGCAGGAAGAAAACATTTTGGTGTTGCTTACAGAAACTGCCTCTCCGTTAACCCTTATTACATTCTTGGCAGGACTAGACTTCCTGTCTCTGGAACTTCTCTGGAGTTTTTTTTCCTCCTTTGCTGGTACTTTGCTTGTGTGGAGTGACCATTCAAAGTTACAATGGCACTGAAAAAAGTGACTTATGACCGTTTTTCACACTTACAACTATTGCAGCATCCCCACAGTCATGAGAGACCAGGCGAGGAGATGCGTGCCTCAATGTGAGTGAAGTTGAGTTGGCCACCCCCAGCCAGTCACATGACCACCAAGCCATGCCCACCAACTAAGCCACGCCCACAGAACTGGTTGTTAAAAAATTTGAATCCCACCCCTGGTAGCATCCCATGGTCATGTGATCAAAATTCAAACACTTGGCAACTGGTTCATATTTATGGCCGTTGCTGTTTCCCAAGGTCATGTGATCACTCTTTGCGACCTTCTCACAAGTAAACTCAATGGGGAAGCCAGATTAATAACAGGGATACTAACTTATCAGCTGCACTGATTCACTTAACAACTGTGGCAAAAAAGGTCATAAAATGGGGCAAAACTCACTTAACAAATGTTTAACTTAGCAACAAAAATTTTGGGCTCAGTTGTGGTTGTAAGGACTGTATTGCCACATGCTGCATGTATGGCGGGATACCTCACTCTGGAAAGATTTGCAGAAAATCATTGTACTGCAAGATGGGGTTACAACATGAGCAGCAACCACAGACTGTGTTTCTAGATCTTCAGTCAGTTGCTGTCCATAAGTATACCAAATATGCAAAATAGATTTTTTTTCACAATGTTGCAAACCTGAAGTAAAGTATATGTCCAGTTCAAATGCTGCTATAACTTATGAATTAATCCAAAGAGCTAAGATATATATGTAATCATAATAATAAAAGTTGGCTTTGGATGGCAATCTAACTTTATGAATCTTTTAGACATGTATCTCATATATCAAAATGCACCAAATCTTTTTTCTCAGAAAGTTCTGAACCTCCAGATGTTTATTCAAAAGGCATACTACTATTAAAATCTGCAAAATGTGTGCCAAAAAGTTTAACCTTAAAATGTTACAAGTTCCAAATTATTTTGTAGTTTATATCTGGACATACAACTATCCAGAATTACATCTCTTCTTTAGGAATATGCATTTGATTTAAAAAACCCTTTTTGAGAAATTAAAAATTCAAGCTGGCATTTGATATTACAGTAAAAACAGTTTACCTATCAGTGTGGCAAATGCTCCATCTAGTGAGCTAATTCTGCACAGCAATCTTTTGTCATAATTGTAGTAATTTTTAGTATATAATTTAGGCCTTTTTTCTACTAGGCTCTCTTCAGAGATTTGGTACCACCAGCAGCCTCTATAATATCTCTTTATCTGAAATATCTTCAAAGCATTACTAAAAAATGTGAGGAAACATCAGATTCTCACAAGCAACAGTAAAATATGGAACAATGATGCTACTCATTCCACAATAAACCCAAATGTCTATTTGCCCCTACATTTATATCAACAGCACATCATAGACACCAATAATTCCACACACAAGATTACAGGTGGCTTCACGTGCTGTTCTTTCATCTGCCGGTAATGTCCCTTTAGATTCCATTGAGGGCAAAGGGGACAAAAGAACTAATGGATACAAATTTAGTCTCAGGACTCAAAGCAAGGACAGAGTATTATTAGAGCCTTTTAACCTTCCAGGGAGAATGGTGACTCATGTGGTTAGGACACTGGATTGGAGGTTAGCAAGGCTGCGTTTGAATCCCAAGTACTGCTGCATGGTGGGGTGAGTTCTTGTCACTCGTTCCAGCTTGATGGGGACATGAAAGTAGCCCCCAAGAGCATCCCCTGGGCTACAGTGATGTCACCAGCTAATCCTTTTAACCCCGAAGTGCCTCAAACGGTGCCTCTGACACGAATGGGACAGGATATCTTCCAGAGCACTGTTTTTAAAATCTCAAGATAGCAGTTTCAGAAGAACCAAACGACACCAGCATTATAGACATGAGAAACTGCATAACTCATATTAAAAGGTTTCATGCTACCTCTAAAGATTTTAACAACCACAACGGTGTTTTAATCTGTTACTTAAGGAAATACTTATAATCTGAATCATGCGTATGAATCTTCACAATCACTCTTTCTCCACCACCATCCACCCAGCTCAATGTAAAGCCTGTATCAGTTTAATCTTATCAGAAAAACGTATGCCTTTAAAGAAATTGTATTAGTATGAAAAGCTATTACTAGACTCCTTCTGACTTTTTGCAGCCATAATACAGCTCTCTTCCTACAATGTCTAGGATAAAATAGACAAAATGGAGATCAGAGAATAAACCCTCAATTTTGAAAGTTGTACTTCCTGAGCCCAGTCATTTCTTGATTTCAGAAAGAAACAGGAAATTGCAAATATGCCCTGGGAGCAGTTAAGCCAGAATTTACATATAAAGACAATAAAAAGTTCATTGGTACTTGTTCTGTCCCTTTTACTTGAAGTTGTTTTGCAGATAGATTCAATTTTAGGTAGAAATTTATTGTATGGTTGAACAAGAAACTTTATGATACACAGTATCCAGAAAGAGGAAAGTTGTTATCTTTAAAGAATATATGCAACCATAAAACACAATTTTTAAAAAATGGCTAAATATCTTCTAAAATGTAAAAGGTATTTTTGAATCTACATAAAGTCAAAAACATCAGGATTGAATACAATAATGTAACTTGATATAATTTGTCTATCATTAGTTTACATTGTCCAATTACGGGGTACTCAATTTGGTTTCCCAATTTGGTTTCTTATACTGTACAGTACATGTGTCATGCTGACTTGAAATTGATGCAAATGTTTATCTAATCATGGCAGACCAACTTCTGATTTGAAAAGAGCACTACATATTTAAAAATAATTATTTTCAAATGCATTCTTTGCCTTTTGTATTAGTTTATGTGTATATTAACAACAGAAAGAGATACTATATTTTTCTATCCCCTATATTCCAAAGAAAATTTTCAATACAAGTTCTAATAATAGGGCAATTCTGAATCCCAGACAAATTATGTTATATTACTTGGCTGTTCCCTTAGGACTACTAATAAAAAATATGTATGTATGTTTTCTTAAGTTTTCACGGGTACTTACATGTATGGTATTCAGCTTTGTTCGGGTATTTTCCCACGTCATTGTAGATGTGGGAAAATACCCGAACAAAGCTGAATACCATACATACATACATGCATGCATGCATGCATACATACATACATACATACATACATACATACATACACTTTAGATATAAATGTATATAAATATAAATATAAGATTAGCATAATATTTAACCATAGTAAGTACTGTGTTTTGACATCAATAGAAACCTTAAAGCTCACACACCTGCACTCCAAAATTGCAACTCAGGGCCCAGAAGAGATTATACTACCTGAGACTTCTCAGGAAACAACTGAATGGAAAACTGCTGGTGACCTTCTACCGCTGCACTATAGAAAGTATTTTAACTTATTGCATCTGTGTATGGTTTGCCAATTGCACAGTGGCAGATGGGACAGCACTCCAGAGGATTAACATCATTGCTCAGAGGATCATTGGTTGCCCTCTCCACTCCTTGGAAGAGCTTGATAGTTCCTGCTGCTTTTTAAGAAAGTTCAAAATATTCTTAAAGATCCATTTCATCTTGAGCACCCTTTTTTTTAAACTAATACCATCTGGCAGACAGTACAGGGTAATAAAAACACCGAACCGGTTGTTATACTGGTGGAATCCCACCCCTGAACAAAACCCTTGAGTTAGAGAAAAGGTTAATATTTGGGGTAAAAGTAAAATCTGTATAGCTTTCAATTTTCTACATGATAAATTATCCTACCAGGATTGAATTCAATCCAAATATGGATCCTCATAAGTCCAAATTTACCACGTGGATTTCTGACCTGTTTTTAAATACTATAAATTGGATAAGTACTCAAATAAATGACATAGCAATTTGATGTAATATTTTCCTCGAGTTCTTGTTTTTATCATGAATTTTTCAGTTTTGGATTTGTCAATAGGACTATCAGATCTTGATTTCCAGTCATATCCACCCCATTCCTGTATATTTATTTCCTGTACTTAATGAAACCTACTGTGTACCTAGAACAGCATGCATAGGATTATCATTGCCATTTTGTGCAGAAAACCATCTAGACAATATCAATATAAAGCCAACCATTTAATTGGCTAGTCTACTTAATGAGGTCTACATCTTAGCAGAACTCTATAGACAGATGGTAGGATATTGTTTTCTATGCGGGAAATACCAATTATCTGTTTAGAGATGCAAAGATTATACAGAATGATAGACAGATGGATTCTGTGAATCATTGCCAGAATAGCTTTTAAGGCATATTGTATTGCTAACCAGAATTTTATCATGAACAGTTTCTTGCAGCAATTGATGCATTTCTTAGTTCTGTGCATAGTAGTGAAGATTACAGTCAATAGATTGCCCCAATATTTTGATGTCATCATGGAAGGAAGGTCACATTTCTCTTGCACAGCAGTTCCAATGCAAAATTCTAAGAAACATTGTAGAAGACATTGGCTTACCATTAGAATCCAGCATGTCTATTTTTGAAGGGATGGAAATATACTTTTAATATCATCATTACAGCTATATAATGCAGTATAAAAAAATTAATAAATAAACTATATATACAAGTCGAGTGTCTTCAATTGAAAATGAACTATAATTGTGATACTGCTCCAAAGCAGTGTTTTGTCTCTATTTTAACCTCACAATTCTAACTCATATAAAAGAAGTAAACATTATTGAATTGAAATTGGTTATTTACTAATAGCTTTAGTAGCTGCATTCACATATAATTATAAGCCAGACATGCTTTGTTGAACATGGTTCAAAGTGAGGACTATTGCATTCAACTGTAATGTGTGAAGTTTGCACATATCACACTAAGCAAGAAGCAAGTAAACAACATTGCAGTTTATGTATTGCACAAACCCAAATCAGTTTGGAATTGGGCAGAGTCTAAATTGAATTGAATAAAGGAAAACAATGTATAAGAAATAAATCCTCCATCCTTTTATCCAAACTATCTGTCTTCTTTTTCATGTACTTTAAAGAGGCCTTGTTAAAATTTATCTTTTTATGATTTCCCAATACTGTTTCTTATTTCAATTCCTTCTTTAAAAATATGATTTACTAAGTAGAAATTTCATCATGTTAAAAATTGTTTCTTATCTGCACTCTTGTATATTTTTACTGTGTACAATATACTAGTTTTAAAGTATCTTTCCCCCTACTCAAAATTAGTATATGATTACGCTTACCAGACAGTACTAATCCACTTGGTCTACACCCTTTTCCAATCCAAAACAATGTCAATCAGTATTAGCTCTCCTTTACTTTTTTCTTTCCTAAACCTTTTCCTGCACTGCTGGAGCAGCAGTTAGGCCTTATGATATCTGCTGCTGCCAACTATCTATTTTAAACACCCCCAAAACTTTCTGTTTCAGATATAAATAAAGACAGAAGGAGGTTTCCCATTTATCTTCTATAAAAACTCTCCTTCTGAGAATATCAGAGATCAGGAATGCAAGAAAACATTATACCCAAACAAAAGCTTCGGAAGATTCCCGAGATAACCTTTCTGGAGGCAGTAAGTAAGGGTTCTCTCTCGAGCACTGCTGAAATCTGAATTGAAATAAAAATGGACGCTTTAAAACAGAAGAAGAAAAGGACTTAACAAAATTGTATGAAAGTGCTTCTCTTCAGCCAGCAGTTCCTTTTTCTGAAGTGTAGGTCTCTATGCAAATGTTTAACAATTAGGAGGAGATATCATTGCAAAGTTGTAATTTTTACACAATCAAGCATACAAGAAGCTCAGCCTTGGAAGTTGACAGGATATTAGGATCTGTCACTCTATCTGAGTACTACCTATCTTGCAGGGTTGTTATTGCAGGGGGGGAGGAGTGGAAATTAGGTCTTATATTCACTTCAATAACAAATAAAAATAGTATCCTATACTGAAAATAACAAGCTCCGGAAAACAGATCTATTAACTGGTCATTAGATGGTAGCAAGAGACAATGAAAACACCAACACATGTCTCCCATCTAGTGGTTGGTAGTCTCCATTTTTGCACCCCAGCCCTCATATGTGGGAGGCATGTGGAGAAGAATTAAGCATTACTAGATATTTAATGTACTGTATTGTAGTGATTGTTTTTAAAAGCTAAGAAGGACCAATGGAAGCAAATAATAACCCTGTACAAAGATTTTGGTCTTTTTAAAATTGCTCTGGTTCTTCCTTGGCGCCTCCCTCCCAAAAGAAGGTACAGACCAGTGATGTCAAATTCGTGGCCCGCAGGCCAGATGCATCATGCACTGGCCCTGTCCCTACCCGGTTTAGCGAAGGTGAAAAAAGCCCTGATATATCACATGATGTCGCCGTGACAATACAAGTTTGACACCCCTGGTATAGACAGATATAAAGTAGGATGCAGCCATATATCCAGGGGTGGGATTCTACCGATTTCTACTGGATCAGGTGAACCCCTTATTCCTATGTTCACCTTGCTCCAAACTGGTTCGCTACAATGAGGAAGTGGGCCAGCCTGCCCACCCCTGCTCTTTCCTGTGCTTTATGCCTTGTTTACAGCAGTGGTCACCAACCAGTGGGCCGGGGACCCCTGGTAGTCCGCATGAAAATTTTGGTGGTCCGCAGAGAAATGTCACCCCCAAAGTACCCCCCCAAAGCAATTAACCCAGGCTGCGCGGAAACACAAGGCTGTGCCACCCACATGGCCCATGGGAATACAAGGCTTGCGTCGCTTGCATTGTGAACAACATGAGGTAGTGAGGGGAGGGGGGAAAGGGCGGAGGGGGAAAACTTAGCCCACTTGCCCCACACACCTGGCCTGGCCACCGGGCTGCTTCTTTCCACTTCTTTCTTCTGCTGCTTTTGGCTGCACACAAGGAAAGCAGCAAAAGTCTTTCTTTCTCTCCCCCAAACTCTGCCAGAAATGAGTCTTTGGAACCCTGCAAGGCCTCCTGCTCCAAGAGGCTGCGCAGGCACAACAAGTCTCACAAAGACTCCTTTCTGGCAGAGTTTGGGGGAAAAAAAAGAAAGACTTCTGCTGCTTCTGCTGCTTTCCTTGCATGAAGCCAAAAGTCTCTCTCTCTGTCTCTCCCCCTGAGAACAAAGCTGGAGACAGTATCCTGCAATCCCAAATAAAGAATGATCAACCAGTAGGAAAACAGGGTTGGGAATTTTCCTGCAGACTTTTGGGGGGATTTTCCCAGGGTCTCTGGTCTGCAGGATTTAAATTTATGAGTTTGGTGGTCCCTGAGGTCCAAAAGATTGGCGACTCCTGGTTTAGAGCACAGCTGATTCGCACGGTAGAGCAATTTGATGCACCTCAGCTGTTTTCATCACAGAGACTGCAGTTGAAGATAAGTATGGGCTTGTCTTTTTTAAATGAGCGGAGCATGTGTTTGGCGCAAACATGCGACCACCGAACCAGTTGTTTTATCAGTGGAATCCTACCCCTGCATATATCTCTAGCCATGTTTTGGGAAACAGACACTCCATCTTCAGCTTTTATGAATAAAGAGTAAGAATGTCCAACAGCCTATTTAGTGTAGGCTCTTGGTTCATATCCTTTCCCTCTGCTGTTCCTACTGAAGTTTAATTATTGTTCACAATATAAAATTTTGAAATTAGTTCTTATGTTCTCTCAGCATGTTAAAAATATTATATAAAGCAATAATCATTCCACTTCTCCTAAGGATTCAAAATAGTATGTTTTAAAATTTAAAAGGTCTCTTCCTGTACCACTATAAGTAGGTCAGTATTACTAAAACAATTAAATGGAATTTGGGCATGTCAGATTTTTTAACAGCTTGTCATGCTCATGGTCTATTACAGAATCCATTAATTTAGAATATGCCTAAAATTTATACCAAAGCATTTTTTAAAAAAAATCACATCTTTGTTCTCCATTCAAGTTTGACCAGTAATTATGCCGTTCACACACTCACCCATATAATTATATCAATTCGCTATCTGATTTGCTAGGGATATTCCAGTTTTTAACGAAGTGCATTTAGTTGCTTTAAGAGATTAATTTGTATTTAAGAAAATCTGAGTCTACCAATTAGTTTTGCTATTTTTAACCTAACCTGTTAACCACTAAGTTCAACAGCCATACAACTTGCAAACGGTTCAACAAGCTTTCCTGTCACTGCACACCACATGAAATATTGCTTCTTGAATGCAACCCAGGCAGAGTCACCTTAATAAGGGAGGTGGGTGGGATAAAAACTTAGTAAATAATAATTTAATAATAATAAATACGCAGTGTCTCCAATTCCATGTAAAAAGTTCTAAGGCCAAGACCCTGTAGGAGACACTAATAAATGAGGATAGCAGTCTTCCAATATTTGAGGGGCTGCCACAGAGAGAAAGGGGGTCATGCTATTTTCTAAAGCGCCTATAGGCCAGACAAGGAATAATGGATGGATACTGAACAAGGAGAGATTTAACCTGGAAATAAGGAGAAACTTTCTGACAGTGAGAACAATCAACCAATAAAACTGCTTGCCCTCGAAAGTCATAGGAGTGCCATCACTTGAGACCTTCAAGAAGAAGAGGAATAAAAGCCATCCATAATCTTCTGCTACACAAGTTTATTCATCCAATCCCTATATATTTTCTCTTAAAAGAGAAAGGAACAATACAACCAACAACACTTAGAGCCGAATTACTGGGTAGAGGCTATCCCGGGGCTGGTAAAAAGATTAATCTGGAGACTAAAATCAGTGAACAACATTCAGCCCATGCCATTGTTTTCTGGAGATAATTGCAGGATATCCCCTGAATTTTCGCCTGCCAAGTAGCCAAGAAAAGCCAAGAAACCCAATCAATCAATCAATCAACCAACCAACCAACCAATCAATCAGAGTAGAGCTGGAAGGGATCTTGGAGGTCTTCTAGTCCAACCCCCTGCTTAATCAGGAGACCCTTTACCATTTCAGACAGTCAGTACCATTTCAGTCTTTCCTTAAAAACCTCCAGGGATGAAGCCCCTCCAACTTCTGAAACCCTAACTGCCAAGAAAAGGGTTTATGTGAAAATCAAGGGTTAGCAGATGGGAGCTGCCAAATTCGGGACGCCAGAAAACTCTCTTTGCAACTCTCCAAATACTGCGGCCAGTATTTCCGCAGCCCACCTCGGGTCGCCCGAAAACACACACACACACAAACACACACACACGGCCCTACCTGACCCTGAGAGCGGCGCTCGGAGCAAGGGACTCTTCCTGAGGGTCCGGAAAGCGGAGATATCGCTCTGGGTGCGGCCTCTGGGTGCGGCCTCGGTGGGACGCGGCAACCGGCGAGGCGAAGGAGCAGCCGCTTCGGCTCCAGGGCTGCCCTCTTTCTCCTCCATCTCTCCCGTCTGCTCTCTTCCTCTCGCGGTCCCGGAGCGGTCTGGGCGCGCTGGGCGCCTTCTTTCGCAGCAGGTGCAGCGCCTCCCTCGAGCAGCCGCCCGGAGCAACCCGAGGGGATCCGCGCGAGAAAAGTTTTGACAGGAAGGGACCGCCCCCACTCGCTCAGTTCCCTCGCCGTCAGCCCAGCTGCCGCTGCCGCCGCCGCCTTCATTGCCGGGAGTTGCCGGTCAGCCGTTCTCAAGGGGGCGGCGTCCTTCGGGGGCCGGGAGACCCCTTCCCCCCCCTTACGAGCCGAAAGCCAGAGCCCCAGGCGGGAGGTGAGGGGTGGGGGTGGGGAGGAAGAGAGCCCTCCCACAGATCCCAACTTAGCAAAGACAATCGCAGGGAAAGAAAGTGGTGACCTTTTCCTTCCTCCAGCGCTGAGATGGGGGCTGCGTCCATTTATTTGAAAAGAGGCGTGGTTGCCCTTTGATGACCCTTTGAGGATTTGCCCTTGGAATCACGTTACATGGGGTGGGGTTTTTTTGGGGGGGGGAATGTTTTTTAGGCAAGGCATGAATTTTGAATGCGGTGACGGGCTTGTAAGGGAAATTGCCTTCCAGTAAAGTATCCATGAGCAACAGATAACAGATAATCAGAGTTGGAAGGGACCTTGTAGGTCATCTAGTCCAACCTCCCCCCCCAAAGCGGGAGACGTTACACCATTTCTGACAATGGGAATCCAATCTCTTCTTGAAAATCTCAACTGATGGCACTACCACAACTTCCAATGCCAATGGTTGATTGTTCTGTCAGAAAATTTATCCTTATTTCCAGGTTAAATCTCTCCTTGTTCACAAAACATAGATAGGTGTGTGTGTGTGTGTGTGTGTGTGTGTGTGTGTGTGTGTTCCTTGCCTTCTTTCTAGGGCTGAGAGAGAAGGACTAGCCCAAGGCAGCTGGCTTTGTGCAAAGTCAGAACTAGAACTCCCAACCTCCTGGCTTCTAGCTTAATGCCTTGGCCACCACCTTATCATGCCTGACATTAGGTGTCTAGAAGAGACCCAAGCAGCAATTTAATGGCTTGTGTGTTTTTTTGCGGTCCTGTGGATCTACCTGAAGTTAGAAATATGGCAGGGTTTTCCAGGATGGGTCCTTTTGGGAAGCAGAATTCTGTGCTTCTTTTATGGTCTTTTTGCTTTAGGTAAAATGTTAATTTGCCCAAGCCTCTTAAATATGGGTTTTCTCTGTTTGAACCCTGGCTTCATTTCAGTTTAATATCTATTCTTATGTTTATTTTTCCCAGTCTTCCTTATCTGATTTTTGGGGTTGAGTATGATGTACTGTATCACTTTTTAGGGATAAAGAGGATAGAGAAAGGTTGCTAATAAATAAATCGGGGTTTTCTGTCTCTGTGTGTCATATCACACTAGAATTCAGAATGCTTGACAGTTTACCCATCTTTTGGTAGTTATTAGTGAAAATGGATCTCATTGCATACTCACTATTTCATCCAATAAAAGCAAACCTGCACTACTTTGAAAAATTGTTAACATACTACTCACTGAACTGAAATGAAGGAGGGGTTAAGTTGAACTTCATTCATAAAATCTGACTGCACCAGAATGTCTTTCCTCAAAAACTGATTATTTAAGAAATATATTCTAGCAATTCAAGGTAGCGGACAATAATAAAACTTTTACATATGAAAATAGACATAAAATAATAAAAGGAATATTGAAACAGAAGCATGTTTTTTTTTCTCTATCGTATATTTAAATATGTACCAAATACTGCTATAAAGTTACTTTCTTTCCTAAACTTGTGAATAACAAAAATACAAGTTTCAAAATGAAAAATACATTGATTCTGTGATACAAAACACTATGGTCCTGGCCATAATCAAATCATTAACTTTAGTACAAAGATGTGTAATATCTCTCTTAGAATTATAGGGCTGAAAGGCATCTTGGACATCTTCAAATCTAACCCTCTGCCCAAGGCAGGACTTATACCATCCCAGACAAATGAAGGTCCAATCTTTTGTTAAAAACCTTCAGCGATGGAGCACTCCCAACTCCAGAAGGCAAGCTGTTCCACTGGTTAATTGCTTTGTCAGGAAATTCCAGCTAGGATCTCTCTTTAACAAGCTTTCACCTGTTACTTGTCCTGCCCTCAGGTGCTTTGGAGGATAAGACAACTCCCTCATCTCTGTGACTGTCCCTCAAGTACTAGAAGACAGCTATCATGTCACTCACTACTCCTTCTCTTTGTTAGGCTACACATATCTAATTCCTTTAACTAAACCATTGTATGTTTAGACCTTCAGACCTGTTATCATCTTTGTTGCTTTCCTCTGCTCTCTTGCTAGGGTATCAGCATTGTTTTTGTATCATGGAGACTAGAAGAACTGGACATAATATTCCAAGTGTGGCCTTACTAATGCAGTATACAGCAGTGCTATCATTTCACATAATCTTAATGTCATCTCTCTGTTGATGTAGCCCAAGACTACATTGGGGGTTTTTTTTGGCAGTTGCAGCACACTGCTGGCTCATACTTAAGTGGTGGTCCAGTACACACCTAGATCCTCCTCAGTTACTATTGTTGAACCAGATACTGCCTATTCTATACTTGCACGTTTGGTTTTTCTGCCTAAAGGACCTTACTTTTCTCGCCACCAAACTTCATCTTATCAGATAGGGCCTATTTCTCTAGTTTGTCAAGATCCTTCTGAATCTTAAGTGTATCTTTCAAAGTGTTAGCAATTCCCCACAACTTGGTGTTATCTGCAAATTTAATGCCTTCCCCTTCTATACCCTCAGATCATTTATGGAGATGTTGAAGAACACTGGGTGCAATACAGAAGCTTTATTACTCCACTACACGCTTCCATCCAGTTAGATGGAGTTCCATTGAGGACTACATGCTGAGTGTGGTTGGTCAGCCAGTTGCAAATTCATCTACTGGTGGTACTGTCTACCCATATTGTTTCTATTCCATATTACAAGTAGACTTTGGTTTACTTTGTCAAATGCCTTAGTGAAGTCCAAGTATACTATATCCACTGCATTTCCTTGATCTAAAAATTTAGTCACTTTATCAAAGAAGGCAATACATTTGTTTGGCACAATCTGTTTTTAACAAACCAATGCTGGCTTCTATTAATCACCTTGTTCATTTCTAGGTTCTCACAAATCTGTTGCTTGATGATATTTTATAAGATTTTCCCAGATATTAAAGTCAAGCTGACTGCTTTGGAATTTCGTGATTCTACTTATTTCCTTTTGAAAATCTTCTGCAAAAAAATCGAAGATGGCTGATTCGACAAGGTTTTAGTTTTGCTAATGACTCTGAATAAATAAGTAAACTTTCTACTATCGACATATGATATTGTAATGTCTCTCTTATGTATTGCTAATGTATCTGACACTACAATCTTTGGATAGTGAATATAAAATCAATGGTTTCATTAAAATTGCATGGAAAGTGCTTTAATGTCCATTTCCCAAATCAGCAGTTACAGTATAAAAAACTTTTATTCTTTTATTTTCTTGTCTTTACTGACAAAATATTCTATATGGAAACTTCTATAGCATGCCACTTAAATATGTTCCATTAAATATTTTGATAACAGAATTTTAGCACTCTTTATTCCTAGTCTATACTACTGAAACATAGTTCACCTTTATCTATAAGTTTATAAATATTGGGCATCTAGAATTTCATCCCAAAGGACAGGGATATCTTTGAGTACACTCATATATCATTTAGTATTTAAAAAAATATTTTGAAAGAAACCAAATATCATAATTTGGAAGTTCAAACACCTGTGGATGTGTATTACCTCTTCCCCTGTGGTTTTCCCAAAAGGAGTTGCTGTCTACCTACAATTGATACTTATCTTGTTATGGAAAACCATAAGGAAATTAATAACCTTTTATGTAGGATCAGGCTTAGCATTTAATTTTCAGTCAATGTATATACAGTTAAGTGCATGTCACAAAAAGTGGAACCTAACCAGTCTTTTTGTTTAGTCAATGTTTCTGGAGAAAATTTCTGATATGTTGTAATTATGATTGTTGTTTCATCTGGGAAATTTCCTCTGCAATTGTTTTTAGGATTAACAGTGCAGCCATAACACAGAAATAAATCCCAGAGCATCCAGTGCAGTCACTTCTAAGTAAGAATTCATAGGATTGGAGCCTAAATATGTTAAAGATGGTGGCATTTTGCTTTGTTTGAGATTGTTGAGTCTTGACATTTCCAACCTTTTATAAAATGGCTGCAAAATAAATTATTCTGGCACAATTGTGTATCTGTATATCAGTCACATTTCTTACCCATGATCTCAAGTGCTGAAGAAGGATAAAATGGCATTCTTAGAAACTATATTTTGCCAAGCATAGTATTAATATATGTATTTTCTTCTATCATGCTAAAGTCAATTACATACTCCCAATTGAGAAATTAAGATGATTGCCATTTCTGAATTACCATATTTTTCACACTATAGGACACATCTGAACATAAGACTTACCTAGGTTTAGAAGAGGAAAACAAGAAAAAAAAATATTCTGAATCAAATGTTTGGATCCCAGCCTCCCATAGCCCCACTAATCAGCAGGCTGGCTGACTGGAAACGTCATCATTGCTGCCTTCTCCATGTCTGCTGCCTCCGCCGGGGAACGCTGGAGCCTATGCCACTAAGCAGATGATTGGTGGTTAGATCGGGTTCCCAGAATTCCGCCAATTATCTGTTCCAGGCTGCAGGGATTGCTGCCAACGTTCGCTGCTGCTGCCTGTCGCCACTGCACCAACCCCCTCCTCCCAGGTACGGGAAACCCCCAGAGGGGGTTTGGCACTGTAAAAGGACCTCACTGCCGCGGCCCAGTCTGTGATACAATATTCGCTCCATAAGATGCACACACATTTCCACCTACTTTTGGGGAAGGGGGGAGTGCATCTTATGGAGCAAAAAATATACTATCTATTTTTAGGAATTACATGGAAACACTGTTTCCTTATAGTAGATGAAGAAAAGTTTGGCTTATAAAGTCTCACAGGGATATTTCTCTTTAATCATCTTATATATTTCACTATAAATAACATGTGAAAATATCCTTTTGAACTGTTGCTATCTGGTTACTATTTTCCTCTGAATTTTTATGTGTAACATAACAATCAGTCCAATATATTTTTCCCCAAACTGGGTTTCTTTCATCCTAAACTCTTATGCAGCATATGCAATATCATGCATATCTATAAAAAGTAGATAATTTTGAACTCAAAGGCACTTCCACCCAATAAGTGTTTTCAGTTTGCAGCCATTCATATTTCTGACGATCAAGAAGAATCTTTGGCTATTCTTTCATTCAGCTGAACATCTCAGAATTGGGCAAGATAGCCATGTCATGCTAGCTTAATTTGTTTTGTTGTGTCCTACCTTAATTTTGGAGCCCTGAAACTCAAAATCATGGTTTATTCAAGTGTTGTTGTTTTTTACCGCAGCAGCACTAATATTATCAAAAGCTACAGTACAACTTTTGCGCATTTTCTTAACAGACATTTGTTTGTTTATGTCAAAAGCATCACAATTAAAATAAGGCATACTATAAAATTTCAAACACAAGATTAAAATATGTAGAAACTAAACAAATCTTTCCCAGAAACTAGCAACTTGGTGTTCTGTCATACTGCCATGAGGTCTTCAAGTGTACATTGATCAGGACACAAAGGGAAGGTATACATATAATTAACAGGTTATTTTTTTAATAAAAAACATTTAAGAATTTTTATTTATTAGTAACATTTACATCTATCTTTCTGCCCATTTGTGGCAAGACAAGAAAGTTACAAAAGGAACATTAAGTATTAGGACCCCATTAATAAAACATCATGAATGTAATGAGACTATTAAATAATAATTGAATTTAAATGAATACTTTATTTGGCCAAGTGTGATTAGACGTACAAGGAACTCATCTCCAATACAGAAGCACTCAGTATACTTGCATTATCATAATTAAAGATATACAGGATCCAGAAAACAATAAGATTGAGTTATTCTTAAATTGTGCTAAGCTCACAAGATAAAGATATGACACATGAACAGTAAGTCCATATGGTTACTCTAGGTTAACTAATAAGGAAGATTGCTGATCTGCTCTTTCAGGAGAAACAAACTATTAGAAACAAACATTTAAAATGAAACTTGTCAGTTGGCAAAGCAGAGGCTGGATATCATTAGGAACTGCTGGTATCATCTTGATACTCACAATGTGTTTCATTACCCAAGCTACCATTTCTACAGTAGTAGATACCGTAATATAAATAATTATATACAGCTTTAGAGATTCTAGTTACAGGAATTTGACTAGCATAGCTAAGTTTACTGATACTCATCTCAAATGAGATGAGTTTACTCATCTCAAATGTTTGCTATATGGGCTTTTTCATAAACAATAGGCTGATTATAAATATGGGGGAATTCAGTTACAAAAATTTCCTCCTTTGAAAGTGCTAGGCATATCTGGTTATTTATAGGTAAGTAGTTACATTTGATTCTGAATCACATATGCTGAATCACATAGAACTGATGTTGTGGTATAACTTCAAACTTGAAAATAATGGAGAAGTTGTTCTATTGGAATGCTTGAATTAAACAAGGGATAAAGATAAAAATTATTGATTTTTCACTTTGTTTTAAAGATTTTGAGATATTTCATTTTGACTTATCACGTGTATATGCTGGCAATATATACAAATGAAGCATGTACTAACTGAACACTATGCCCTGTATTCTTTAAAAATCTCCACGACAATTCTAACTTATTTATTTCCTTGACTGGAAACAACAGTTCAATTTTATAAGGTATTAAAGGGTGACATAAAAATTAGTGTCATTTTTACATTTCAATTGTGGAAAGAAGGATTGGAGTATCAGCGTTTAGAGAATAAATGGATTTACTATTAAAGTATTAAATTTACTTCATATGATTAAAAAAAATGATTTAAAATATTATGTCAAGTTTGTTGAAGCCCTCAAATAATATTTAAAAATGAACATTAGATCCTTGTTTATTTTCCTAAAATTATATCTTATATATTATTAATGTTCTTATTTGGAGATATAAACTGAATGGAATGGCAGATTATAATTTTTCTAAATAAGAAAGAAAAATTCTTCCATTCAATCATGTCTGATTCTCAGAGATTGCCTAGAGAAGTCCCTACAGTTTTCCTGGCACTGTTTTTCAGAAGTGGTTTGCCATTGCTCCTTCCTAGGGCTGAGAATGTGTGGCTGGCTAAGGGTCACCCAGGTACCTGTGTGGCAGGCCTCTAGTGCTCATGGTCTCCTGGTTTCTAGGCTGCTACCTTAACCATTGCACCAAACTGGCTTTCAAATAAGAAAACAAGTAACAGTTAATCACAAAAAAACCAAAAGACTGAACCAATTGTTTCATTGGTTGAACAATCAACATTAACTACTGTTGTTTATTTAAAAAGCCAGAGGTCATTTTATCATTATTTGAATAATTGCATTTGATGTTATGATGCATTAGTCATTGGGTCAGTTTCCCCTTTTGATACTAAATAATCAAACGGGAGTCAATGCAAACTAAGGTTAAGGAGGCAATCCCATCCATTAAGAAGCACTCTTCCTTTCAAAATATAAGAGTCTGCCAATCATGCCTATAGTATTGTATAAGAAAACTATATTCAGACCATCAAAGGCACTTACTGATAAAAGGTACACTTATGCTGCATTAAACATGAGCAGCTCATCATTCAAAGATAATTGAATGAGCAAGTAAATAGGCAAAATTCACTCAGCTAAAGTTTCTGGCAGGATTCAAAGCGAAAGAATTTTCAGAAGATTAACATGAAACAGTTGCTTGGTATCCGATAGCTGTCAGAGCAGATATTCTTCAAAACAGATCATTTATAAATGCATATGTTTCATTATATAGTTACTGTGTCATTGTATAAAATGGACAAGTATGGAAAGATAGGATGGATTTAAGTCTTAAATGATCTGAAAAATCAGCACAGCTGGTTGTGAGTCTAGCTCCCAAGTCGTCTCTTGGGAAAACAATTGTAAAGAAAATGGTGTTGTCTAGGTATGTAAACCAGAATGGGAAAGGAGCCATTTGAAATAGAGCCTTGTTCTGTCCCAAGTGCCTCTTAGTCTGCCCGTTACGTCAGATCAGTGTTTTCCCAACCTTGGCAACTTTAGGCTATGTGAACTTCAACTCCCAACATGCTGGCTATGCAATTTGAGAAGTTGAAGTCCAGAGTTTAAAGCTGTCAAGGCTGAGAAACATTGCTTCAGATCCTCAGCTAAACTATCCTGCTTAGCACTGGTTTTTCCCATGTTTAATAACGCCTATGACAATTCATATCTGAAATAGCCATGCATGGATGAGAACTGATCACAAGATAACCCTAAGGGCTTTGCAAGCACCAGATATTCTGGGATTCTTCACTACTAAGATGCAATTGCCAGGACTCAACAGCTGTGATGCCAACAAACATCCCTCTAAAACTAGCATCTGCTCTGAATAGAAAGGAATTTTGCTTGCATTTATACTGCACTGTGAGCTGTCTCAAAGGTGCTTTTTTCAAAGGCTAATTGGACTTTATAGTTTTTTTGTTTGAAACCCTTTTGCTTCTTACCTAAGAAGCTTCTTCAGTTCCAACTGACTGGTGGGGAATGGAAGGATTTACATATTTTACAGTCATCTGGTCATTTGGTAATCTTTACTGCATGTGAACGAGGCACCCTACATTATTCTATCTTTCTTTTGTAAGCACCATTGCAAGAAAATCTGGCCAGCTATGGTTTACATATGTGAAACCCTTACCATAGATAGCACTTATTTGCTTGGTTTATATTTCCTCCTGTTCTAATTATCTGGAGGATATATATTAAGTTCATTTCCATGTTTCTTCAGGGATTGCATGAATGGATTATAATTATAGCAAGTGCAAGCCAATGGCTCTGCAAAAAGCATTTGAAGGCATGCCTCTGTATAATTCAGTTTATCAGCACAAATGGGCTTTTGTGGAGGTAAAGCTTCTGAAAGATCGTTAGAAAAGGATGTGGTTTCAAGAAGGAGAAACAAAAGGCAAGTAGTACGATAAGAGAATAGAAAAATCTGACAAAAAGGAACAAGAGGGACATTTTAGTACCACTAATATTATGCCACAGATAGCAACAATTTTCACATTTTGGGCCACTTCCTGGTGATGGGCCACACTGTTTTCCAAAGAACTTTAAGGAAAATGCTCAAGATTAGTTGGATGAAAGAAATTTAAGCACCAAACTGAAAAATACGCATACTTGGAGATCTCTTTTGAGAAGATCAGAAGCAACTGTCTACAAACTGGACCTGCCATGAGGAGATTATGAGATGCTACTAAGGCTCATAGAATTAGCTCACTACAGTTCTGTCCTGCTGATTGGGTGGAAGCAAACAATATAGAAAGAAACTATATGATCAGTATTTCTTTAGGATGTTAGAAACTGGGACAGAGAGATGGATCTCAACCTGAACAGATGACCCCATTAACTGTAGTCTGAGAGAAGCTCTCATTTTGTGGGCTGTGGAATCCAACAGAGATAAAAATTCAGGGAAGGAAGCAGAAATATATCATAGTTCTAAAAAGAATGTGTTTAGCAGATCATGCAAACTTTAACAAGAGAAGTTTATAAATTTTTTTTGCTGAGGATGAGTAGCAAAAACCTTATGGCTAAACAGCAAAATATTAGAGACAAAAATATGCATGACAAAGAAAGTGGCAGTGAGGCCAAATGACCTTCAAGTAAATATAATAGAGAAATTAGGAAGATGCACTATTCATAGCATCCAATACCTATATACTAATGCATGCAGGGGAAAAAAAACCCAGGATGAAATTAAGATCTGAAGTCCTAATGGAACATCTAATGTATTCTTGTCTTGCTGATATGTAATTTCTGAAGAGATGGATTATATAATTTTTTATACTAGATTTAATCCTGATTGATAAGAATGAATTCAATGAGTTTGAAATTCATGGGCTTAGTCAGGCATGTATTAGATTCCCCCCCACATGACCATAAGGATGCTGCAACGGTTTTAAGTGTGAAAAACAGTCATAAGTCACTTTTTTCAGTGCCGCTGTAACTTTGAATGGTCACTTGACTAAATGAACTGTTGTAAGTTGAGGACTATCTGTACATTAACCTCAGGTCTGGGACCAAAGCTAGGTCTTTTTGAGGACTTTTCAGAGTCCCAGGAGAGAGGCTGGATCCTTATCTTGGAGTGGGGGCACAGAGAAGGCACATTTTCTTAGTCCCGCAAAATGACAATGTTTAATAGTAGTGAACCTGGGGTGCACGTACTGTGGGGAACATATCTGGCAGGGAGAATTGATTGGAGATAGTCAGTCCCTGAAATATGCAGTCCCTATATCATGCAGAGTAATAGCCAACACCTTACATCACACTTGGAAGTCAACTAGCAACCAATGCAGCTTGAGTAACAGTGCCGACATATAAGCATAACAACTTTACTATATTGTTTGCACTGCACTACTGCAAGACAGTTGCTTCTTTCCCTTGACAGTTGAGGTCATTGTGCATGCTTAAGACAATGGTCATCATTTAAAGTTAAATAAATAAAATAGCGGGAGAAATTAAAAGAAGATACCTAAAATGAAGTTTCCCCAGTCTGCTTCATTAAAAACAACCATTCAAAATTTAAAATTAAGACAGCTGTCCTTACAGTTGAAATACGTAGATGCTTATTTTTTTACCAGACTTGCATTTGTTGGATTTATAAATCATTTACCAGGTTTTTATTATCTTAGAGAAAATTAAATATTAAAAGAGCCGGCATTAAATCACAATAAGAGAATAGTATAAAAAACAATCCGAGAGCCAGCTGCATCATCAAGAAGGAAGGATTTGAAAATGGCCAATAAAGGTAGCTTACATCACAATCTTATCTTATCTTAGATACAATCGTAATAACTGAGCTAGTTTGGACTAGCGTTTAAGGCACCATGTAGAAATTGGGAGACCATGGGCATGAAGCCAGCTGGGAACCCTTGGGCCAGACACTCTCCCTCAGACCTAAGAAGCAGACAGGAAGGGCAAATCTTGCCCTCAAAAGTACCGGGACGTGTCTAGGAGAGAAGCAACCTGGAATTGAGGAGAAATTTTCTGATAGTGAGAACAATCAACCAACAGAATGGCTTGCCTTCAGACATTGTGGGTGTTTCATCACTGAAGGTTTTTAAGAAGAGACTGGACAGTCACTTGTCTGAAATGGTATAGGATCTTCTCCATGAGCAGGAGGCTGGACTAGAAGACCTCCAAGGCCCCTTCCAGCTCGATTCTGATCCAATCAACACTTACTCAAAGGCACAAAAGTAGTGAATACTACCAGAGAAGTGTTACAAGATATTCTCAAGCGATTCTCCAAAGCCCCTGAAGGCAGGACAAGAAGCAATGGATGGAAACTAACCAAGGAGAGAAGCAACCTAGAACTAAGGAGAAATTTCCCGAACAGTTAGAACAATTCATCAGTGGAACAACTTGCCTCTAGACGCGGGTGCACCAGCACTGGAAGTTTTGAAGAAGCAACTGGATAACCATTTGTCCGAAATGGTGTATAGGGTTTCCTGTCTGAGTAGCGGGTTGGACTAGAAGACCTCCAAGGTCCCTTCTGTTATTCTTTCCCTCCCATTTCTAAACGGTGGGATGCCTGCCTTTGACATAATTTTGCTTGTCCATACATCCCACCGCCTTTCCCGTCGAAGAGGGCGCCTTTAAGGAGCCTGCAGCCTTAGACAAACCACCTTCTTGCAAAACACTGTTACCCAACCCGTGTGTAATTGCAACCCCCACCCCCCCCCCAGACCTGAGACAACCCCGTTCCGCAGAAAGGCAGACCTCAAAGCTTCGCGGGCGGAAGCAGCGGGTCCGCCGATCACGTGACTCGGCGTCATGTGACTCGGAGGTTGGGGGGGGGGAAGCAGAGAAGCGAAGCGGGAAACGTTGGGAGTTTATTCCAGGTTCTTATGGCTGAGCCGGACGGTTCACCCCTTCTCCGGCGGGAGTTTCCTCGCTTCTTGCTGCTCATCTTCCTCCTGCTCCCCTCAAGGGGCCGGGCTGGCCGCTACGACCCCACCTGGGAGTCTCTGGACTCTCGGCCGCTTCCGCCCTGGTTCGATGAAGCCAAGTTTGGGATTTTCATCCACTGGGGTGTTTTTTCTGTGCCAAGCTTCGGCAGCGAGTGGTTTTGGTGAGGTTCCCCCTTCTGCCAGCTCTGGCACGCGTTTTCTCTGACTTCTCCTCCCTTGTTTTACTACCCGCCTCGGTTACTCGCAACGAGCAGTGTGTGTGGTTTAGGATTCTTCTCTGCTGTGAGGACGGGCGTAAACGAAACGGGCATGAGTTGTTCTGAATCTCATTGCAATTCCCCCCACCCACCCCCCTTTGGGGTAATGTGAGAATCCTGCTCACACCAAAGGACTTGCCCCCTTCTACTCCTGATCCGAAGCACTCTACAGACCCTGGAAGGTTTGGAAATCATGGGTGTTTGCCGAACACTTTCGAAGATTCAGGGAGAGGCACCCATAGGCGTTGTATTGCCTATCCCCGTTTGAAAATGAAAATCTTACCTAGCAGGATTCCAGCTAACAATCTCAGCTGTCTTCATTATTCTTGGGCCTTTGAAGAACTCACTCATTCTTAGTTCTGGTTGGGCAACTTCTGCTTTTGTTTCTGTTTTTAATTTAAAAGTTTGTGTATGTGTGCATGGATAGGGAAGCCTCATATGTATGCAGAAATGCCTGCCTTTGACATAATTTTGCTTGTTCTCATAAGGATAAATAACACTGATTCTGAAGTGTAGTTTATGGGTTAATGTTAAGATGTGAATAACTCAGTGTGAACACTGGAAGTGGGTCAAAGAACAGAACTAGAGGTCAAGCCAGGAAGTTGAAACCATTATCAAACCAGGCTCTGCTTGCCTGGAAGGATTTTCCTGTCCAAAGGGCTTTATAATAATATAATAAACTCTGCTGTTTATTATATTATAATAACATAAGAAATCCTGCTGTCACTTTGCTTTCAAATACACATAGTTTAAATCAGCAGTCAGTTTCTTCCTACCTTATTTCCTAGAGGAATTATTCTCATAGCAGATTGGCTCTGCTCCGGGTATGAACAATATTCTGATCCAGAATGCAGTGGCACACAGTTTGCAATGCATCGATATTTATCCATATGACACCATTGTTGTACAAGATGCACGGGCTCCCTGTAGACTTCCGAATGCAATTGAAGGTACCACCTTTAAAACCCTGCATGGCATAGGACCATCCATCTCCAATGGTTTCAACTATAGGACCCAGCCTTTGTTGCAGTACCTATGCTATGAAACAGCTTCCCTCCGAGAGTGGATAAACTGATCCTATTGACCTTCTGGAAGGTTGCAAAGACCTGGTTTTTCCCCTCAGGCATTCATAGATTGATTATGTGCCATCAACTCAGTATTGTCTCCTAGGAACCATATAAACATTTTTCCCCATCATAATCTATCCGTAATATGGTATTTCATGTCTTCCAAAATTACACTTATTGTCACTATAACTGACTACATTCAATTTGCTACTGGTCATCTTATTTATTTCCATATTTCCCAGCATCCTTCCCCAGTGTTCTTGGGAAAGTTAGCAAATTGAACCAAATTATACTCTGCTTACCTCAAACTTTAGATTTTTATATTTAGCATCTAAAGTTATGTTTCCACAATTCTGTGGGCTATCAATCTTTGAATTTGATTCATTCAGAGAACACATATTGAGATTATCTGAAAAATTATTTTAAAATACTGGTCTGCACTTGCACAAAATCTGTTCATATAGTAGTGTGTTCAAAACGTGTAGGAATTTGTTTCAGTATATCTTTGTTAGTCCTTCTGTCATTGTATGCAGATACACGGGATGTTGTTCCTTTGCAGGTGGTATTGGCAAGCAGAAAAGAAGGAACCTTATGTAACTTTTATGAAGAAAAACTACCAACCTGGATTCACTTATGAAGATTTCGCCCCTATGTTTACAGCTGAGTTCTTTGATGCCAACCAGTGGGCAGATATTCTGAGTGCTTCAGGTGCCAAATACGTTGTCTTGACTTCAAAACATCATGAAGGTAAAGTGACCGTAGTTCTTTTGGATCTCAGTTGGCTCAATTTAGTTATTTTACCAGATGAAAGGCTTGGGTAAGATATCCTCATTATATTCTAAAGAAAAAGATGACTGAAAATAATGTTATGATGCTAAGCCAGGATGATGATGAAGATGAAGATGATGTAGTGGAAGAAACCAGGCAGCAGGTAGCAGAAGCAGATAGCCGTATCTTAGAAGCTAAGTTGAATTGGCTCTGGTTGATATTTGTATACAGAATTACTGGAAAATCTCAAAAGTTCAAAAATTTCATGGAAGAAAGCAAGGGCAAGCCATTTGTGTAACCCTTACATTTCTGTAAAAAGGATTCCAGTTCAATATCTTTACATCCTTCCAAAAAGCCAAAACGGCTTGGCATGTGTGATAATCTGTAAAGGATGGAGGTATATGTCATGTTGGGCCCAAAATAAGCATATTGTGTGCTTAGTATGATGTATTAATAATAAATCATTTATATCATACACTTTCTCCTATGATACTGCAGAGAGGTCAAAATAATATAGGACAAGTGATGCTGTGTCATCTAGTTATAACTTGTATCAGTATCCAAATTTAGATCATCTTGTTGAAGATTCCTTATACAATGCAGTTTCATTCGTCTCATATCAGGAGATAACAATGGCAAAAAAAAAGCGAAACAAAGGTATCCAGAACACATACTGTACACATCCAAAATAGTTAATTCCTAACCATTTTCTTTCTTTGAGCAGGTTTTACTCTGTGGGGGTCAAAATATTCCTGGGCTTGGAACAGTGTGGATGTAGGACCAAAACGGGATCTAGTAGAAGAGTTAGCTACATCCATTAGAAAGCGGACAAGCTTACGTTTTGGGCTATATCACTCATTGTTTGAATGGTTCAACCCTCTCTTCCGTGATGATTATGCTAGCAAATTCAAGAAACAACAGTTTCCAAATGTCAAAACTCTCCCAGAACTTTATGAGATTGTGAACCAATATCAGCCAGAGATTTTGTGGTCAGATGGCGATGGGAATGCTCCAGATACTTACTGGAACAGCACTGCCTTCCTAGCATGGCTTTATAATGAGAGGTATGTGTTATTTTCATATTGAAATAGTGCATTTTGCCTAAATATTCAGAAGGAAATTGCGCTCTAATCATAATACGTTGTATTATTGATTGCTTTAAGCTCGAGTCCTGGTTCACATTGCTCCCTTATTTTTAAATAGTACTAGGATTAGAGTATTGCTTCTAAAATAATGTAATTGGATTCTATGATCTAAAACAGTGGTGTCAAACTGAAGGCCTCCGCGCTTAGATCTGACCCACAGGGTCAGCCTGGAAACAGCAAAGGACCAGCCTGCAGTGCCTTTGCCAGCAAAAATGGAGCTTGTGGGGCTGTGCAGGGCTCTATTTTAGCTGGCAGAGGGCTGCAGTAGGCCGTTGCGCCTAAAACGGGGCACGGGAGAGCTGCATGTGGTCCCCCTGGGCTGTGTTTCACTGGCAGAGGGCGAGCAAAACAAACTAAAAACACAAAGATAAATGTTACCTCTTTTGAATTTGAATATGCAAGAAGGGACAGGAAAGGGAAAGAGGAAAGACAAAGAAAAGGAAAGATGGGAAGAGAGCAAAGAAGGAAAAACAAGGAAAGAGGAAGAAGAAAGAATAAAGACGGGAAAGAAAAGGAAGGAAGGAAGGAGGGAGGGAGGGAGATTATAATGAGAGTGAGTGAGGGTCTCAGGGAAGTCCTGCCTTAGCACTTGGCCACCACAGGTGCCCCCGACATGAGTGACGTTGAGCTGGCCACGCCCACCTCTGGCCATGCCCACTCTAGCCCTCTGAGGTCAAACACAACCCTGATGTAGCCCTCAATGAAATCAAGCTTGACACCCCAATCTAAAACAATATTTTGATGGAAAGAAAAAAATTAAACATTTCACATGTCACTTAGGAATATTTCTTGTGACCTTCAATCACAGCCAGCTTTGCAGAAAATCTGGCCCTCTCTTCACAGAGCTGCCACATAATTTAATCTCTGAGTTACTTGCATAGTTTATACTGTTGTAATGGGTTAGAGTAGCTTCCCTGGGCTTTACTGTTGAAATGCAACCTTATGATGCATTTAGGCAGTAGTTCCCAACAGGCTCTGGATTAAATCTCTTTTAGCAGGGTGGGGGAAAGGAGGGAGTTATGCATTAAATTGCTAATTCATCCTGGCACTAGTTGAAGCCTTATCTTCCCAGCCATTAAAATTTCTTTTAGAACTTCAAACCATTTATTTTGTTGCCGGTTTTACTCTAGTTTTGTGTGTTGCATTTCATTACTACTGTATTTTTATTACTGTCCTTGCAGCTTCTTATCTTAGTTTTATGATGCTTTTTTCATTAGTTCTTTATTTGGCATTTTGTGTTCTCAATTTGTAGTGGCCGAAGAAATTCAGATACAGGATGAATTAGCAATTTAATGCATAACTCCCTCCTTTCCTCCACCCTGCTAGAAGAGATTTAATCCAGAGCCTGTTGGGAACTCCTAAATGCATCATAAGGTTGCAACTCCTGCATTTCAGGTTTTGCCTTCAACAAACAATGTTCTTTCGATTTGCAAATATTTGCCGTTCTACTGTGTTATGTTTATATTTACTGTTTTAACTCTGATTTTATATTTAATTATCTTGTGTTTAAAACATTTGAAATATACTTATGTATCTTTTCTTTTTGTATACTGAGAGTATTTGCACCAAGACAAATTCCTTGTGTGTCCAACCACACTTGGCCAATAAAGAATTCTATTCTATTAAAAATAGGTCCCCTAAAGACCAAGTTTTAGACAACTAAGAGAACTGGCACTTCTTCAAAATTGATGGAGAAGCAATGGATTTAAAACTGGCATTTCTAGAAATTCTAACCCAAGAATTTATAATTGTTTTGAGAAACGTATGTTTTCTGGAAATGTGTCAGAATGGCAATATATTACTTGGCAGAGACTTTCAGAATAGCAAATTACATGTGTTAAGTTCTTCTTTGCCCTTTGTTAACAGTAACCGTGCTTATGTACTTTGAGTATTTTCAACCTGAAAACCTCATGTATGTGAGAAGTTTGCCTTAATTATTATGTCCCTGTGAATATTACTTTTGCTTGAAGAAAAAGAAGGGCCAAGACTAGTGGTATAACCACACTGCCCAGCATCTCTCACATTGCCACAGGAGCTGAGGTGCAGAATTCCCATCACTAAGCGACAGGGTTGCACAATGTTGTGCTATACAACTGTATTCCTTAGCAATGGAAATTCTAGCCCCGATCATCTTTGTAACCTGAAGATTATTTGTATGATAGACAAACAGACAGAGACTGATCTGATTGTCTATCATACATTTGGGAATAAAGGATCTATTTTTTTAGTTGTTGAAGTAAGTTTCCCCATAGCCTGCATTTTCTCTCAAGTTTATTTCTTATATTCAGTGAAGAGTATAAGTGAAGAAATGTGCCTGCAGGTTTGAGTTGGTACCACATACCAACAGTGTATTTTAAATTTTCAGCCCTGTTCAGAAAACAGTTGTAACAAATGATCGCTGGGGCACTGGCACAATATGCAAACACGGAGGGTTTTTCACGTGTGCAGATCGATACAGCCCTAAACATCTTTTGTCCCATAAGTGGGAGGACTGTATGACAATTGACAAGAAGTCTTGGGGATACCGAAGGGATGCACAATTAAGTGATTATCTGACTGTTGAAGAGCTCATACAGGTAAGGCAATTGAAAATGGTACCTGTGATTGTATGGGGACTACTAGTTCTTATTTTTCCCAAAAACATTAATAGCTTACTTCAAAAATGTAACAAATTATACATTTAGTTAGAATAACTAATTAACAGAACATCTTACTGTCCTTGTGCATATCCTGTACATAGGTCAGGAAGCAATAGTATGGACAGAATATGGTGAGGTAGATTGGTTCTAGGTTGGCAAAGGAGTGAGACAAGGCTGTATCTTATCCCCTTATTTATCAAACCTATATGCTGAATACATATTAAGATGTTGTGGCTCCGGGCTTGGATTCAGCTCCTGTGACTGATATGAGTTCAAGTGAGGAGGACATGGCAGAAAAATATGAGCCGGCATGGCTCAGTGATTGGACTGGTAACCAGGATGAGGAGATGGACGTGACAAAGGACGACAGACCTGATGTATTAGAATTGTCAGGACCTTTGACCTCCTCTGGTTCCTTATCTGATCAACAGCCGGGAATGGCTGACAGGGAAGTTTTGAGAGAGTCTTCTAGTGGAGATGAAAACTTGGAAAATTTGTGGTTAAATGTAAGGAACAGAAGACGATAGAGAAGGCAAAATCAGCTGGAGCGAAAGAGGAGAGTGAGTCAGTAAATTAGCACGTTGCCTCAATGAGTATAAAAGGACACAGCTGGGCTGGTACAATTTGCCAGGAACAAAGTGATTTATTGAGTGAGGACGTTACAGCAAGAAGCTCTGAGACTGGAGATTTATTGCCAGGACTGGTTTGCTGGACAGAGTAAAGATTTATGCTGTGGATTGAGATTTCTGCCAGCCGTTATCTTGTAAGACTTCTTTCCGTTTGATTTAATTGTGAAACGGCTGCTTTCTGTTTTGTTCGTTTGAATTTTGAAGGGGAGTCATAACATTAAGGATAGCTGGATTGGAAGAAAATGAATGTAGTTTTACAATTAGAGGAAGACATATCACTAATCTGTCCCAAGCTAATGATACTATTCTGATAGGTAAAACCACAAATAATTTGTAAGCTCTAGTAATAAAAATCAAGAGCACAGCGAAAAAATGGGACTAATATTAAAGATGACAGGTACAGAATCAGCCTCAGAATGGACAATGAAGAGAACGAATAGCTTCTGCCTTTTAGCATCAATTATCAACTGTTCCAGATTCAGCAGAAGTAAATCACAGATTTGCATTTGGTAAGGTAGCAATAAAGGCCTTGGAAAATATGTTCATATGCTAGAATACATCTACAATTATCAGACTTGTGCAGGCAGTGTTTTTCTCTGTAATAAATGAAGGTTTCTATGGAAGTGAAAATTGTAATTTAAATAAGTAGACTAGAAGGAGTATTGATATTTTAGAATTTTTGTGTTGTAAAAGATTTAAAAATTCATTGTTTAATGAAGAGAAGAAACAGACGGATCATCAAAAAGATGAACCCAGAGTTCCCACATGAGGCACAGATTACTAGCCTCCGATTGATAGAGTAATCCAAGATCCAGCCCTTTGGAGAAATCTGTAATGTTGGGACAGCAGGATGACTAGCAGTAAAGTGGATGGATTCATTTACAGCAATGGCTTCACTATCGGAAGACCCGAAGGAGTAGGTTGAAGACAGATTATCCTAGATAAAATCTATTTATGTGGTCTATAAGTATCAACACAGATTATAAACTAATTTATAAACTAATTACACCCTACAGTTGGTTATCCTAGAGGTTGCAAAAAGTACTGAAATAGGAATATTTCCCATCTTTTCATTGCTTTCTCATCTTATCTCCCCAATTTCACTCCACAGTTTACTCTTTCTGTTTTGGTTTGTTTCTTTGATTTGTATGAGAAACTTTGCAAATACAGAATGTAGGTACTATACAATCTAATTTTGAACCATTCTTTTATTGATATCACATTACAAGATTTAAGCCTGAGTATTATGTGATTGATTTTTTCAAATACAAAGAGAAGCTAGAATATATTCAGTCAGTTTTTGCTAGCCAATTCCCAAAGAGCATCCAAATTCATTCAAAATCCTGATCTTTTAAATCCATCATTGGCTTAGCTCAATGTGTGATCCACCCTGTATCACCTGTTTGTATAAACTTTAAGATGCTGTACTGGAAATTTATTTTATGTTCACTCATTAGGACAATTCCAATAAGAAACAAATTTTTCACAGCAGAAGCCTTGAGGTTATTTCTTTGAGCAATTTAGCAGTAAAGAAGAAGTTCCTCATAATCCTGAATATGTTATTCTGTAACATCATAATTTCAGCCTTGGAAAGAAGCTGTACAAATGCTTAAAATACATTTTTACCAGTTTACTTTTTTATGAATTCAGTGGATTTTAAACAGAGATAGGGATGGGAACTTTGCAGTTGTAATCTGTAAGTAATCTGCTATACGTGTATCCCTCTAGAGAACATAGATCTGTTCTTCAGCAAATGAGCAAAAGGAAACACCAGGAAGTAAGAGAAACTTCACATATTAGGTGGATGAACAGAGCTGACCAATAGGGCGAAAGGACAATGTAAAGTACAGAGCAGGATGTTGATGAGCTCATGAATAAGAAGTTTGTAGTGATTCATAGAATTGGCAACTCCACTTGAATAGTTGTCCTTTGCTTCAACCTATAGCAGTGCACTGGCAGCATTGTAACAAAAACCGATTTAAACCGGAAAAACTCAAAACAGATATTTTGAATTTTAGAATCTTGTGTTGATAATTTTCCTAAATTGTTTCAGCAACTTGTAGAGACAGTAGCATGTGGAGGAAATCTTTTGGTGAATATTGGGCCCACCCATGACGGCCGCATTCCTATTATATTTGAAGAGCGTCTGAAGCAAATGGGGACTTGGTTGGCATTGAATGGTGAAGCTATTTTCAACACTACACCTTGGAGAGCCCAAAATGATAGTATAACATCAGGAGTCTGGTGAGTTTATGAGATCAGTGATCTGGATAATATTAAAATAACTAAGTAGTCTTAAACATATGTAAACTGAGCAAGATTTACTGGTGAGTAATCTGGGCCTTATGTTGCAATCATACAGGTAGGGTGATATTGTTAAAACTGGGTAAGATTGCACCTGAATTTTTACATTTAGATGGCTGCAAAAGTGGGAGAAAACCAAAATAGATGCTCAACTGAAGATGAACAGTTACAATTTCCTATTATTCACATTGGCCTGGCTTTGAATATACATAAAAAATTGCTGCTCGACATTTCATCAGTTGAAGTGCTCTGAAAACATTAATTTGCAGATAACATAGTTTTTAAAAATTCTGTCAGAAATAAGAATGTGCAGGGCAATAATGATTAGATAAAAAGCTGCATTTAAAGTTAACTAAATTATAAGGAAGCATGCCTTTCTTATTTATTTCAGTGTTAGATTTAATGGTAGAAATGAGAGATTTACACATTTAGATGTTTCCAGTAGGATTGTTTATTTATGGATTGGTAGATTATTGGCTAGAGACATCAATTGCTAATGCATACTTGTACATAGTTTGATTTCTAATGTATTTTGAAAGAAGTAGATATAAGGGCCAAACATAAGTGGGAGGGACATTATTTATTCTGATCCAAATTAATCACTTCCTGAGACTGCTGTTTGCTTCAAGATGTGATTTCAAGATGTGCTTCCTTCCTGATGTAAGATAACAACCGTAGATTGGTATAATATGTTCCAGAATATGCCCTGGCTCCCATCATCTCCAATCTGCTACTTATTAGGACTTCAGTACATATACTTCAATCTTAGTGTTACTAGCATTTCTAAAAACTGCAAGCTATTAAAAACATTTTCTTCACAAAAAACAATGCAATTTTAGAACATTTAATGATCAAGTATTGGTAAACTATTAGATTATTTGTCTGTGGAAATAGTCATCACAAAACTCAATCGTCATTGCATTCTCTCTTCACATATCAGCTCTCCCCATTTGGGATAAGAAGCAGGGCGGCGGTCATCTGTTTTTCCCCTCAGATTTTCCTCTTCCTCAAAAAAACAACAACCCCAAGTATCATACTGTAATTGTTCCTGGCAAGCGATTTAATGTTTAAAAATATCTGTTATAGTTTTATTACTGTTACTTCTCAAAGGTCTTGGAAAGATTTGTATTCTGAAAGACTGAAGATACATAATAGAATAAAATCTCCCCATCAGGTACACATTCAAACCAAAAGAAAACATTCTGTATGCCATTTTTCTTAAGTGGCCATCGTCAGGAACTCTGTCGCTGGGTGAACCAAAAGCCGTTCTTGAGAAAACAAAGGTAAGTGATTATGATTATAGCTGAAGACATCAGAAAATGTCAATAGGCAGCCTCCTTGCAAACTATAGATTTTTTCGTATTGACCCACTCATTCTTCCAATGAATAGGGGTTGTTATATCTATCTTTTGGGGATTTGGGGAGCATGGACTTTTAAGATTGTTTTTACTGCTGCTTAGTTGGAACTTTGGAGAAATAGTTAGCACTAGCATACAGAACACACTATGTCAGACTGGACTGTGTAAGTACCACAACAAACTCGGATCTTTCAGTAAATCAGAAACATCTGATAATTGATGTAACTGCTCATCTCTATCAACATGTCCTATTCCACCCTCCAATTTCCTTTCAGAAATCTAAATGGGAAACTAGAATGTGTAATAAGTTTCAGGAACCAAATAGTCTAGCCATGAGTGGTTTCATAGCGCTGAGACAAAAACCATAATAGCACAGGGTAGCAATAACAAGTTCACATGATAGAATGACTTATTTCAAGTACCCTTAAACCAAAAATGACTGATATTCCTGTAGCCAAAACAAATTTTATTTCAGTGGAAGAAGTTCAAAGGAATTGGGCATCCTAGAACTTTATTTGGGCATGTAATTTAGCAATCTCTGTGCATGAAATTTAAGTCACCACTAAGCAAATGTACAGAACACTGCTAAATTTACATAATGATTTTTTTACTTAATATGCTATGTGGAAGGTAGATGAAAAAACAGAATTTTAGACTATCAAATCAAGATAGCTGAGCATGGTATATGGACAGAGATTCATATTTTAGTTTCCTGGTTTGTTTTTGTGGCTCAATGTCTGTAGAGATTCTCAGTTGTCCAGGTCATAGTTGCCCCAAAGGTGCTTTCTTTCAAAAGGCAACTGGACTTTCTTGTTTTGCTTGAAGACATTTTACTTCTCATCCAAGAAGTTTCTTCAGTTCTGACTGAATGGTGAAGAATGAAAAGGTTTATTATATTCCTTGCAATCATCGGGTCGTTAGCTCTTTCTGAGAGTTGTTGAAGCCACTTGGAGGTTTATCTGTGCTCCCAGGGTCACCTAAATCCTGTAGTCTGCAATTCTCTACCATTCAGTCAGAATTGAAGAAGCTTCTTGGATAAGAAGTGAAATGTCTTCAACCAAAGCAAGAAAGACCAGTTGCCTTTTGAAAGAAAGTACTTTTGGGACAACCATGACCTGGATGACTGAGAATCTACACAGATATTTAGATACCTACTTTGTGATGAACTCCCTTTGAATGGTGTGGGAATTTGAATGGATTTCCGGGGGTGGGGGGGAGCAGACTACAGGATTGAAACACCAGTTAACATTAACCAATTAATCCATGAAAGCAGCTAATTATTTCTTCTTATTGCACATGAATCCATTTTTCATTTGAAAAGGTTTCTTCCTACTTTCCTCCCATTTATAATAGTTTTTTAAAATTTCAGGTGAAACTAATAGGATACGAAGAATCATTGCCCTGGATTTCTATGGGAGAAAAAGGAATGATGGTGGCTGCACCTCTGTTGCCATTCAATAAATATCCCTATCAGTGGGCCTGGACTCTACAGCTTACTAATGTACAGTAGTGATAGAATCTTGCTCTGCTGAATTTTTGTAACTGAAGAAATAAGGGTAGATTTAAAATAGAAAATAATTCAGGCACCAATCTTCTTTTCTTCTCTTAATACTTTTAAAGCAAAGTTGGTGGAAGAATGCATATAGCAATCACAAAAGCTGAATAGGAAAGGTTAAGTAAATTGACATTGTCCAGTGAATGCTGAGTTATTGAAATAGCAATAAGCACTTTTATACTGCTTCACAGTGTTTTACAGCCCTACTCAAATGGTTGACAGAGTCAGCATATTGCCCCCAACAATCTGGCTCCTCATTTTACCGACCTTGGAAAGATGGAAGGCTGAGTCAACCTTGAGCCCATGAGATTCGAACTACAGAACTGCTGGTAGCCAGCAGTCAGCAGAAGTAGCCTGAAGTACTGCATTCTAATCACTGCACCACCATGGCTCTTAACAGAAGTATTGAAGTTTATGATGTTAAATATAGCTCTTAATACAATCTATCTTTTGTGAAACAGAATACCAAATTGAGTGAAAGAAGTTACCACGGGAGTTTCAGAATTGTTTTAAAATTGAGGCTTTAATCTTTCCCCTAACGATAAACTTTTATTCTAATTATTTTGATTACCTCAGAAGATTCCAAAGAGATTAGAAAATTGTCTACCGGCACTTAGATCTTAGTTTTGAGGAGATAAAAGTGATCTAGTATTCTGTATACATGTTTAAAGCCTTGCATGGGATGGGTGCAGGCTACTTGGACCGCCCCAATGAGACTGGCCCACCTCATGCACGCCAACAGACAGGTTATACTACAGATCCTGTCAGCTAAGGAATTCTGGCTAGTGGGATCCTGGAGAAGAATTTTATGCCATGGTTCCTGCCCTCTGAACATTTTATACCCTGAAGCAAGATTGGCTCCCATTCTTCCTGACTTACTCTCCTGACTTAGAACCTGAAAACCTGACTCTGCCACATGGCTTGGGAACTTAAAGGGGAAACTTCACACTAGATGTGTTTGACTAAAACCCAATCCCGCCTCTTCCCATGTTTCAACCCCCTCCTTTGCCATCTTGTGTTAATGATTTTATCTGTTGTATTATTTTATAAATGATGATTTTAAATGTTTTTATAATGTTTTTATGTTGCAAGTCACCCAAGTGGTCGGATATGAGATAAGCAGCAAATTAATTGCATAATAAATAAATATAGTGGTTATAGAAAGTCCTGCTAAACACAGCCCTGTTAAAATGCCAGGTTTTTAAAATGTAAAAAAAATCAGACCAAGATTATTTCAGATTTTTTTCCCTATCTTTAATAGAACACATAAGCTGTACAAATCAATTGAAAAGCAAACTAAAATCTTTTCAGGAAGTGGGGTGGAATTAATAGCTTACAATAACATGGTTGGATAAGGGCACACACCCTCCTATAAGTAGGGATGTGGCTATGTTCAGAATTAACTGATCACATTCAAATTATGGCTAGAATAGTAGTACACAGTAGTGATTAAAGTGACCGATCAAGCCCATTTTCAATTGTTCTAGTATGATTTTTTGACATATACTCTGTTGCCTCTTACAGCAAACAACAAACTATTAGTTTAAAGGTGTGCACACTTATGTAACCACGTTATTATATGTTTGTTTTTTGTCCCTGAAAGATTTCAGTTTTTCAACTGAATTGTACAGCTTGTATTTCGATGAAAGTTGGAAAAAATTCTGAAGTAGTTTATCTTGGTCTTTTTTAAAAAAAAAACCCTGACATTTTAATAGGGCTATATAGCCTTTCTATATGCACTCTATTTCCAGGTGACCTAGTTCATATTTTAAAATACATCGGATGAAAAATAAGTTTTTAATCTAAATGTTTATAATATATGTCTGTGCAGAGCATCAGTAGTGAAATTGTCTAAAACAGCTTCAAAAGGAATAAATTCACTTTGAGATTTAGCTACTGTTACCTTGTATTGTTACATTAGATCTTTTATTATTTGTATCAACTGATTTCACTGCAGCTTTGCAACTAACTATCTTATGTTTTACTCTATATTCAAAGAACTGGGGATAAGATCTGAACAATAAATTCCTAATTCCATAAACAATACTGATCAGGACAGCATATAATCTGTCAAAATAGTTTATTGTGATTCAGATATTTTGTAGGGCTTCAAGTAAATACAAATTAAAAATATTTACAAAATGAATGTATACAGCAATAGCCATTTATAAACAGTGTAAACATAATTTTTGCTAGAAACAATACATTTCAACTCCAAACTCATACAGCAAGCTCAACACTGCACTTTTCAGATACCAGATGATCTTTAGCATATAGTAGTAGTCAGTAGTCCCAGTTCGAAGAACCTAAACCTTTAAAGCCAACTAGTTCGCTGCTGGGTTGCTTATCTGCTCCCCCAAGTCAACTTAAGAAAAACATTTCGGTGGTTAAAAAAGAGAAAAGCACAATTACTCATCTACCACCAGAAATATAATAGGAGTATCTGATGATCTTTTGATCAAAGCCCCTTTTATTCAGTTGTACTGCAAGAATTGTATGGTGATTTTGTGCCAAGAAAAACTTCAACTAAAAGCCATTCTCACTTACTGATGGAGAAAAATGGTATCAAGTACACCAGAACTGGCTTTGATTATTTTTATTCCATCTGCCCGCTGTCATGTTGTTTTTCTGATAACAACTGATAAGTTGCTGAATTGGAGAGGGACTGCAGAAATATTTTATTACTCCAGCCTAAAAAAATGACTGGACTTAAGTTTTTCCATCATGGTTTTGTGGTTATCTGTGCAATTATAAAAACTGCCATTAATCTTCAGAAACCATCAACTGACACAGTGTTTATTGCACTGCTGTTATTTTTGTAAACAAGTTATTCAAAATTGACTGCCTCAATTCAAAGGCTTACAGCACTAAGATTTTTTTAATATTAATAATTACTTTACTCAGCTTTAGGAATTCCAATATAAAAATTTTGGAAATGAATTTTTTAAAATGTTTGCTTTACAAGGATAGTCATTCTACTGCACTTTGTTAATGAGTTTCATTATCAAAATGAATAGTCACAATAACTAAATACTAAATAGTATCTTCTGTACATATTGAACAGTAGTTTACTTCTCTAGTTGTTGTGGGGTACTGAAGGCTTCATATACATTAGCAGCAAAGTCTTTCACTTGTTCCATCATTAATAAGTCCTAAAAAGAATATTCAGATCAGTTTTTGCTCTGTTTTATTATGACATACCATTTTTACCATGATATCAAGAACAGAAATTGAACATTTGCAGTATTAGTATATCTACACTAAAGCAGCGCAAGTGCTTAAAATCAAAATTAAAATACTTATAATGAAATAGAAGAGATGTAAAACATTTAGGGAATATAAAGGAAGCCTAAAGACTTTTTTTCTGTATCAAAAAGATTAGGCTTTCCTCCTTTATTGCTGTCTAGTCATGAGAATAAAGAGTAGGCCGATAAAATGTCTCACTTTAATTATGAATATCCTAATCTCATGATTTGAGGTAATATTCCCTATTCCTGTTATTTTAATTTTGTTTTAAAACTCATTGGAATTTAGATTTAGCAAGAATGATATATAATTTTAAAGTAGACTAAGTGCTAAACACACTTACCTAAGAATAAATCTTACCAAACTAAGTCAGACTTATTTTCAAGCAGGTTTGAGTAGACTTATTTTCAAACACTTTAAAAACAAATAAAGGTTTTCTTACCTGAACAAAATGGCTAGGTGTTTCACTGCAAACTGAGTGGATCTGTCCATTTATTATTGGGATTATCTTGGCTAGAGGAAGACTGGCACTGGAAAGACTAGGATAGGGGAAAAAAATACAGAAAAAGTTTTGTCTACTTAATTACTTTTGCAAAATACTGATATCACAGCCACCGTAAAACTGTAAATATTGAATATCGACAGCAAGAACATATGCAATATAAACTCCCTATACAATGCAACAGTGATAAGCAGGTGGGAATGCAAATAGATCGATCCCAACTCTTCCATTTACACACTCAGCATTTCTCAATCTCTCTGTGAGCTGAGTATACGCATCACAGTTTTTGGCTGCCAAGCGTATTAGCTGACTGCAGTATCCCAATTTAAGAATTATCAGAAGGAGATTCTACTAAAATGTTCAAACAAGAAAAGACACTTTCCACATTAACACCACCCCTGCTTAAAAGTTTTTTGGCAATGGAAACATGCAAGAGCCACCATTTATATGTGATTCTTCCTAGACTGGAACAGAAAAAGTTGCTGATTTTTCTACATTTTACTTAAATCCTACCTAAATTGACAACTTGCGATAAAAACAAAATGAGAGACATTAATTAGAAAATAATGTCTAACTTATAAGGATTGTAAACCATGTAATAGGATAATTCATTTCGAAGTAGTCATGTTTGTTCAACCAATCTATGCCTCTTCCCTGCTCTGCACACAATAAAAACCTTTCATTAGAACTATAGTGGAAGTTGTCATGATGGACATCTTCCATGAATCTATTTTAAATAACTTTTTCTTTCAGAGGATTTGCAAGGGTGTTTTTCTTGAAATACCACTGTGAAATTGCCATTCAACTTTTAGTGGATAGAAAAAAACCCACTATTCTCTAAACAGCTGGGAGCATTTGTACTATTAAAATCAGTTTTACCTGTTCAAAGAGCCAGTATGGCATATGTCTAGTTCAGTAGGTCTGAAGAATTCTGCCATGTTATCCAGTAATCGACTGAACCCTCGATTTAAACAACTGGTCAAAACTCTATTAAAATCTGGGCTGGAATGAAGAAAATATTCCCTGGTATTATTCATAATTCTTGGGAAAAAAACTAAAGTTGTATCATGCTGCCTTTTCATGCACAAACTGAACTTTTCAGTTGCAGTTCCCAAAACCATAAGCTATACAACATAGGCTGTACATGTTCTAGGGAATTACTGATGTTACATACAGGAGGACAGAAGTTCCATTTCACCCTCCTACATCACATATAAAGGAAATAAACTCAACATCATAGTTCAAAATGATTACTTGCCAGTAAACTATATGGAAACATCCACTTCATTTATCAGCACAAAATGCTAATTAAGGCAATTGTTTCACTTTTCATATCAAAGCTGCCACCAACTATATGCATTTCTCCTCAGTTTTACTGTATGAATCCGTTTGCTTGTCACTCAGTCAATAAACAAGTTGTTTCAGTACCCAAATTGCAGGCCATTTGGTTACAATAATAATTAGGGTTTGGTCCAGCAACATCCACAAGAACTTGCATTTTGGATCATGTGTGCAATTTTTCAATGAATTTAGAAAAAGGTCTGCAATGCTAGTGATGTAAATCTGATCTCCATCCATACCCCTTGTCTGTGATGATAATGATTTACTCAACACAGAAGTGGAAATTAAGGTTTCTGAGGGCATGAAGGAGATGTATGGCACAAAGGCTATTGGAGTCTTAGAATTATTGTCTGTTATTTGTATAAATTGATCTATTAACATTTCCATTTTTTTCTTGTTTAAATGTCATAAGATGTTGATGTTTAGCATTAATTCAGGTACAAGTCCTCAAACTTTGGCTACTTACCTTTCTAACATATCTCTTGTTTCATTAAGTAACTTAATGGTAGCAACATCTTTTTCTGTAAGCTCATTAGCCTAGGAAGAGAGAGAATAAAGGCAACCTGAATGTTTTCACAATTAGTGTAACTGACTTTATCTTGAATTCAACCATGATTGTTGTGACCCTACTCAAGAACTGCACTGGAGTAGAGTTTGCTGTCTATACGTTATGTTGACAAAGACATTGTTTGTGACAAATGAGAAAATCATTGCACACTGGAATTTTCTTTCCCCATCCTAATTTGGAAAAGCTGAAGCCAAATAAAAGATGTTAGATTCAAGGTAAGTTCCAATTCTACGGAAAACATACAGAATCAACCCCCAATTGTAGTTCAGAGTCAGACCAATTCTCCGCTGTTAATAACTTGCAAAATACCTGGAAAGCTAAAGGATTCTCTTCATCCGGCATCATGTAATGACACAGCTGAGATTGTGGTACAGTTTCTTCAGATGCAGAATCTTCGGGATGTTCAATTACTTTTCTAATTTCTCTTAGCTTCTCTTCCAGTTGCAAAAGGGAAAGGGCATGCTTGAGAGAAACACTGCAATGAGAAGAGTTAAACTTAGTCGCGTGCATTCAAACCAAGTAGTTTAGATTTTTAAAAGACCCTATTATACCTCTCAAATACATTCTGCACAGTCTTCTTAATCACGCTTATTAATTCAGTCAAGCCTATGGCAGAAGAGGAAGGATGATTGAAGATCAATTCCTACTTGTTCAAACGTCATAATATAATTTTAGGTAAAAATGTTTTATAGAGAACTTACCATCTCCTAGGAGGTGTTGAATACTTGATAAATATTGTTGTTGAACTTCTGGGGGAGCTAAAAGTGTCTGCAAGAAGAAAGATATTATGTGTCATTTCTTCTACCTAAAGAACACTGTCCTGCATATCTTGCAGTAAATCAGAACACAGACTTCTTCACCTCTTCAGTAGTTGCTAAAATTGCTAAGATATTGTACTTCTTAAAGGACTCTGTCATCTTTTAAAGTAAAACAGAACAATTCATTCCCCTCCCTGCCCCCGTTAAAAGCTACATGAAAGCTATCTTGGAAGCACAGCTGCAGCAAAGGCAGGCAAATCCATAGCCTTCCTGGGGTTCTTGTAGCCACTGAACGCCCAAGATTATGCTGCCAAAATTTGGTAGCAAACTGAAGAACGACACATTTTTTTACAAATAAAATTGATGTATTAAACCTCCAATGAGAACCAGATTTGTGTAATGGTTTAAAGGCATCAGGCTAAAAATCAGGAAATGGCAAATTCCAGTCCTGCATAAGGCAGCTGAATGACTTTGAGCCAGTCGCTCTCTCTTAGTCCTAGGAAAAAAACAATGGCAAACCAATTCTCAAAATGTTACCAGAAAACAAATGCCTCAAAGACACACAAAAGATCTATCCTCTGATAGGTTTCTTTTATTTTACAATATATGTTGATTTCTCCACCTCCCTAACTCCCAGTCCAAATGATGAAAAAGATGAAAATTGTAGTCACACCTCTTTAATGGTGCCATGGCATCACAACCAAATCCTTTGCAGTCCTTCTGAAAAACTCTTTAAGAAAAGGGTGATTGGTGCCAGGTTACAATATACTCTTTTGAAAGTATTTTAAGATCGGTATCCCATGCTTTTTGGTCGTCATTCCATTTTAGAAAATTAAATCTCTCATAAATATTTTCAGCATGGGTCTGTTTCAATGAGACTTAAGCAAGCATAAAAATATACTGATGTATTCAAAGTATGATTTCCTTTCTGAGTTTTCAACCAAGATATTTTATCTATTTGAAAACAATCTACTTACAGTGCCATTTTTGCAAACTGCTGCATTGTCTAAGTAAATGTATCCACCAATAATATTTAATTGGACTCGGAGAAGAACTACAAGCATGCATGTGCTGTATACTGCTACAATACTTCTTGTAAAACCTTTAATAAAACAAAAAAATGACTATGAAATACTGAACTGATCTTTAAAAAATAATAGATTTCATCAATAAAATCATATAGTAATGGTGCTTTTTGGAGACTTATACATCTACAAATTATTTGGGGGGCAAATTTCAATTTTATTTATTTTTCTAAAAATCTCTTTAAAAGAATAGCACAATTCAAAACTCAAGCTAATCAAAGTACTAGATTTAGCTAAATAAAAACTATTATATCCATGGATTTACTGAAGCAAAGGGCTTAAAAGATTTTACTTAAAATGCAAAAAATGGAAGAAACAAAGAATACACAATTCCCAAAAGGATTGCAAAAGGGAAAATTTCAGAATGTTTATTCTATGTAACATTATTCTTACTATTATGACATGTTCAAATTACCGGTAACTATGACAACCATAAATTTTACTATTGCAATGCATCATTTTGAACTGAAGTAAATATAACATCATCACGTGCATGGGTTAAGGAGACTCCTGGTGAAATTGCTTCTATTGGATAGTAGCTGATGCAACAAAACTTTTTAAACATCACAATCAGATGTACAATATAAGTTAAAGGAAAAAGATTTAGGGTGTGAAATAATAACTGAATCTGATGACTTCTTGAGACTGAAGATATATATGTGTGGCCAAGCAGGAGATACAGGTAGCAAAGATGACACCAAAGAGGAAGCATCGTGAAGCACGTGCTGAAAAATCTTGCTGGAGGCAAAAGTCAAGCGGAAAATCACCCAAAAGCCTAGCACAAAGAAAGGCCAAGTCACTACAGTATAAGCTCTTCTTCTAGTAATTTTGGATGAAAGGCACACTGGCCACTAAGAACCACAGTGAGGACAAAGCAACTCCAAGGTTGGCTACAGCTTCTAACATAATACACAGAGGGTGTGGCAGCTGGAGTTCATGTCACCATCCCGGGGATGGTGATGAAATAACTTAAGCTAAGCAGGTTTTCCAATGAAGGCATAAGACAAAAACATGGCAAGAGTGTTTCTGAGCAAGCAGCTATATTAAATAATAATAATACTACATAACACTCCAGACTTAAAACTGTTGATAAGACAAAAAGTGTGGATGTTGCAGTACCTGGAAACAGCAGAACAGAAGGAGAAAGAACTGGAGAAAATCACAAAATACAAACACCTGCAAATACAAGTAGAACGACTGTGGCAAAAGAAAGCAAAGATACTACCAATAGTAAGAGGCACTCTGGCGTGCAATCCCAAAACACCTGGTGCACCACTCTACACCATCAGCACTGATAAATTTACCATAAGTCGATTGCAAAAGACAAGTTTACTTGGAACAGGGTACATCTTGGGACGATAGCTCTAACACCAAACAACACCTGCTTATTCCAAGTCTTTGGAAAGGACTATTTTCTATTCAGCCAAACGACCACCCCAACTGCTCTTGACAATAGTGTGAAGAAAGAGCTTGAAGGGACACAGAATTAAAACTTCAATTGTGCTTTGTGTTGGTGAACTGAGATTGCTACTTAATTTTAAACAGTGCTATGTGGTAAATGCTGAGGTAGCGGGAGATAGGTTATTTTTTAAAAACATGACATTACAAACAGAAGGTTTAAAATTAGAGAAAATAAAATAAGGTGGAAAGTAACAACACATCTAAGGATAGAAATCACTTATCCAGGAGAGATATGGGAATTCAAAATTAATTGTTGTGGTCCACCGGCAGCCTGCGGAGATGGCAGCAGAGTAAGACAGTGGGGAGGAACATGGGCCAGTCCGGGAATCTGGGAAGGACTCGGACGAGGGTCCTGCGTCCGATACAGAGATGGGGCCAGGGACATCTGGGAGTTATGTGCTAACTCCAGAGCCTCCAGAATCTGACAGCAGTGAGGCAGAGGAACAATGGGAGCCTGTTCCCAGTGCACGCATGCACAGAGCTGCCAGAAGGCAAGAACAGTTAAGACAAAAGGGGTGACTTGGGAGTAACGCTTGGAGGTGATTGGCCTCTCCCATAAGACATAAAGGAGGAGCAAAGGGACAGGACCCTTTGCAGGAAGCAACGTTGTTCGCTTTGTTCAGATTAAACCTTGAAGCTCTGTGTGGACTTTGTCATTTTACAGTTAATTTGGCACTTTAATTGTTGGCAGCAATTCAAAGAACAGAAAGGTGGGTGCTTATCTCAAGAGACTGTTTGGGACTCATTACAGGCTGGGAATGAATATAATTCCCAGGGTTGAAATAAAAAGAAAATTGTTTGGACTAAGCATGTGATTAATTACAGTCTCAGGAAGCCTTGGTCAGAACATTAATTCAACATTTCCACTTAACAAACAGTAAGGTTTACTTTTGAGTAAATGTGTTTTCTTCATGACAAATCATAATGTTCATTGGAATAGTGCTTGAAGCACAGTAGCCAGAAAGTGTAATACCGAAGAAATAAAAGTTTCATTCTATGTATACCTAAAGAGGCTCAATGGATCACAAGCACAATGGTTCATTTGACTTACTTATAATCTTCAATTCTTCCCATATTTCTAATTTATTGGCTGGCCTACAGAAAGAATAAACACATTTATAATTAATTGAAGAGCTCCATTTCAGTCCACTTCAAACAAAAAAAAAATCAAGCATAAAAATATGATGAGGGAGAAAATAAATGCTGGGATTTTGGAAAGTGATACTGTAATAAAGAGAATGTTTGCAAAGCACAGGAGCTTATGCAATGATGCCATTCAGTTGAGAGACGCTGTTCCATCAACAGAATGGATTCTTAATCCTACCCATTCTTCTGTGCACATTGGAAAGGAACAGAAGTTCAACTGCATAAGCACGATTGCTCATATAGCACTGGAATAAATCTGTGTTTGTGATGCTGAAAAAAATACAAATGTGTAGCCCTAGGTTGCCTTGGTAATAAATATTTCAGAAGACATGTTAAAAAAAAAAAGTAATTTAACCAGAACGCAGAATCATCTATGAGTTTTGTACATAAAACAATAGCATGAAAAAAGGATTCAGACACTTTAATGGCAAAGTTTTCCTCCCTTAAAGTTAATTCATATAGTACACGATAAGCTATGTAAATCTTACATGACTTTGGCAAGAAAACACTTTAACCAGTTTCTCCAAAAATAAGACCTACCCCCCAAATAAGCCATAGCATGTTTTAGCCTGCTCCTAATATAAGCCCTACTCCAAAATAAGCCCTAGTTAAGGTCGTCAGTGGGGGGACGTGGTCAGTACCAGAGGTGGCAGGGGTTGATGGTGTTTGGCAGCAGCCTCAGCTTGCATATCACTGGTGAGCTGATTACTTGTCCAAGTAGCAAGTGCGGGGTGGGGGTGGCATGAGATCCAGACATGCCACATGGGACGTAGGAGAGCAAAGAGTTGGTGGGCCAGAGCGGGCAAGTGGCTGCAGGATGCTCATCTTTGCACAGCGGTATTGGCAGCAGATGGAGGCAGAGGCGTGGGGGAGAAGGCAAGCGATCCTGATGCGCTACGCAGCTGCAGGAAAGCTGAGAGACACAAAGACAAGCCTCCCATAGCCACGCCCCCACTCTGCCCCACCGTCTCTTGGCTTGCCTGCTCTGTTGTGGGCATGAACAAGAATAAGAAGTGGGCCGGTGGCCACACTGGGTCCTGCTGGATGGGGCTGCTGGAGCCGCTGCAACAAGATACAGGTGTTGGGGCATGATGGTCTGGCTGTGGGACCCTGAGGTAAGCTGGCCCAGGGCGCATGGGGCACTTCCACCCCCTTGCCTTGCTACAGCAGCACTGGCATGCCATGCGGTTTGCCCCGTTGCAGCCACTAGCAAGCAGAAGTGGGCCTCTCATACATGGGGAAAAAAATAAGACATCCCTAGTGCAAGCCCTAGTGCTTATTTTGGAGCCCCCCAAAATATCAGTCCCAGTCCTATTTTCAGGGAAACATGGGTAGAGTGTTTTGTTACAGAAAACAAATCGTTCGTGCATGCTAACATTATGTACATACATACTACTAAAACCTAAAGGACAGGCATTCAAAACAAACTATTTATTTTTATTTTATTTTATTTATTTTGTCAAGCGATTATAAGATAACAAGCATAAGTATAAACATAGTTATGAATACATGAAATGGATACATATAAGAAAAATAAAAAGAAACAACAGGACAGGGACAGTAGGCACATTGGTGCGCTTATCATCTCTTGACAGTTTATGCTTACTTGTTTTTCAGCAGGGACGTGAGACTCTCGGAATTCAGCTGATACATCAAAGTGTCTCTTAATGTTGGAAGCATTGATAGTACTAAAAAGCAGATGATAAGAATTATTAGAAGGTATGGAGCATCATTAACAAAGTAAAAATAATAACTTGATTATAACAGTGAGGATGTTACTGTAAAACTGGATGCAAAGATCTTTATAACATAACATTGGTAGAAATATTTAAGGCTTATTTAAAATAACCTTTAGAAAACTGTAAATGTAAGGATCACTGACAGCCCATCAGTTTCAAAAGGAATCTGCTATGTGAGATTACGCACTACTGATTAAAAAAAAAGAGCCCTCCTGAAAATGGAGAACTAGACATACGACTTTCTGAATCCTACTTATTATACTAACCTGTCCGTATTGGTATGACTAACAGTACTGATTTAGTTCACACATAGTACCAAACTACTGTTAAGACTAATCATATTTTGCCTCTGCTCAGTTATGATTTATAGTCAATTAACAATTTAGAAATAGAAAAAATAGCTTACAAATCTGTTTGTATTTATGGTAGTTATGTTTTGATGAGCTGCCCAAGTTAGCAAACATTGTTCTAAACATTATTTCATCTGCAGCAATTGTTTCATTAAAGAAACAGGAGTTAGATATTAAAACAAGTACTGAAAAAAAGGGAATTTGACAGACAGTGAGCTTCAGACTTTGATTTCTTTGACAAACAAAATAGCTACAGTACCACCTTACCTGTCATATTGCAAGTCCTTTGGTTACTTTCAAAATGATACTGCCTTCTTGCTTGTGCTATATATTCTGCTGCTTCTCTTTCTTGAATTTCTTTCATTTTTTTCTGACCATATTTTCCGAGTACATAAACCCCTACAAAAGACATACATACATATATATCACACTACATTCTCTGAAATACCAAGCTACTGACAATTTGGGATATGGTTGATCAGCCAAAGAATAATATACATCCAGAGAAGCATTAAAGAAAGAACTGCATTTGGCAAGACCATGGAATGAAGCTTCTGTATTTAGGGAAAAAAAGATACTTTCTCAAGTGGGTGACAAGATACACTTGAAACAAGAAAGTATTGTACAAGTCTGTTCATGTAATTGTAAATGAAGAAGGAGGTTGATCCAGAACATGTGAACTAATTAAAGAATCTGTCTGAACTTGAATCTCTTTTATCAGTAGGCTCTACATCTCCAATGGGGGAACTTTTCAGGCAAGATAAATTCTTAACTAAGCATTTCTTAATCAAGCACTCTTCTGTTGTACAATGTATCAGTTTCCATTTCATTATTTATTTATACTAAGCTGGCAACTTGGTTTCCTTTAATTACAAATTCCCATTCAATGAAATATATTTATGAATTCAGAATCTTCTAGTGAGAGGAGATTTTAAACTCAGTTGCAAAGGCAACTACTACCATTAACAGTGCTTCAAGACAGGTTTTGAAACATTGCTTTCACCCAGGCCCAGCAAATGTGACTGTAGCTCTCTCATCCTTTCTTTCATTATCCTATTTGTACAAAGCCCCATAAATCTGCCACTTATTTTCCAGAGCCAAATGATCAACAAGAAGTTATTTCTTCTTCTTCTACTAAAGATAATGCTCTGGGAATTACAGCTAAATTTACTTGGTTTGTAACTCTTATCTAAAAAGGGGGAAACATTCAAGCCAATACTGGCAAATATGAGCTCAGGTAAGCATATGCTTGAATCTTCTGTTCATTATTGCTTGAGTTTATTTTAACTTGGTTTGCTGTAACAAATGATATATAAATGAATTCACCATAGTATATTTATTTAGATTTCAATGTTAAAAAGGAAGAAATATCAGGATATGTACAACAAGGAGCAAGAAAGACAGTCTTGAAAAGAGAGAAGTGGGGGTCAGTAGGAGGAAACTCTCCCCATATCGACCCCTCGAGCAAGAGGATGGGATTTTTAGCCAACATAGGTGAACATACAGAGAACGAAGAAGAAAATGGGTAAATTAACCAGGAGTTAAGGTGGCAATCCTCATGCACCCTTTGCTTAGGAGAAAGCCCACTCGGCACAGTGGGCTGACTTCTGGATAAACGAAGCTAAACTTCAGGTAACAGAGAATCAGAGTTGGAAGGGACCTTGTAGGTCATCTAAACCAACCCCCACCGCCACGCCCAAGCGGGAGACCCTACACACTTAAAAAGGGGGCGAGCAGAAAACGTCCTGCAGATTTTAGGGGGTCGGACGCGCAGGGGGCGCTCGGGATCAGGTAGGGCTGCTTGTTAACAGCTGTTTCTGGACAGCAGAGCAAGCGAAGGCCCGGAAAATGCCCGGAGTGGGGTGGGGAAAAACTCACCGCCTAGGAAAGCGCCCAAGAAGAAGCATTTCTTTTTGTGACGCTTCAAGAAGCCCCACACGGCCAGCAGCATCGCGGCGGCGGCGGCGGCAGATGAGGATTCTCAGTAAAGCCGCCGCTCCGCCCACCCGTCCCCCGCGCGCCGCAGGAAGCTCCGCCGGCTTCGTTCGGCCCACATCCTCCTCGCAATTCGAGTCTCCCCACCCCCACCCCACCCCCCCCGGCAGCTTGGCCGCGGTTCGCCCTTCATTTCGTTCCCCCTCGGATCCGTTTGCCCTTTACTTTCCGTTCCGTAAGCGGCGACGCTTTCCTCTACAGAGATGGAAGCGGCGGAGAGGTGGCGG